>NC_069791.1:39692000-40400500 GCF_027406575.1 Nycticebus coucang | reverse complement strand
ATGGATAGAAGGGAGGCAGCAAAAATTTGAGTAAATTATTTGTGAATGTAATGGTGATAATGGTTCTATTAGAATGTGAGAGAACCTAGCAGAGTAGAAAAAGCATGGGCTCCTTCCAGTCCCTTCCCTCGGTTTCCTAGCAGTGAAAGCCTGGACAGCCTCTGTCTCTTTCACCTTTCCTCATACGCAGGGCAAATAGAGAAACCTTTTTGACAATACTCTCCTACAAACATAAAATCCATCATGTGCGTACAGCATCTGCGTAGTTCTCAACCAAAGGTGTTGGTTCCCTGTTGCTCCTAAAACTGCTACTTTGGCTTATGAGCTTTTAGTTTTTTCCTCTGCATGTTATTTGTTTGTTTGATATATAGCTAGAGTGTGTTTTTTTCCCCATGGTTTATAATTGAGTGAAAAAGTAAGCAAAGAGGATTTTTTGGAATTGATCAATGATGTCGACATAATTAAAAATTTCAGACCCTTGTTTGTTGGTGGCAGTAGGCCCAAAATTTAATTAAGTCTTGAGAGCCAACCTGTCCTATACCTTTGAAGTGACTGTTCCTCCTGCTGCCCTGCACTCCCCATACTTCTGTCGAGAGCTCTCTTCACTGACTCCACATTGCACTTCAGATAGTAAGAACCTGTCTGTTCTGATCTCACTCAGCATCGTTGGTCCTTGGCACCCTTTTCCCTTAACTCCTGTGACGTTGTATGCTTGTTGGTTTTGTGCTCCTTTCCTGACCACTGTTTTGCTGGCCTTCTGCCCACTGCTTCAGTCATACGGGCCTCCCATTTAGATCAGTCACCCTTGGTCTGGCTGCTCTTCAGATATGCCAGCAGGAGTTATTTTGGAAGATCTCACTCACTCCGGCCTTGGGCCTGGGCTCTGAGTTTTCCGTCTGCATTGCTCTTTGCTTGTATCTCGTCTTAGTCACCCTGGCCATGCTCCTGACTTTCCCTGCTTTCTCTAGTGTTCATAGCACTTCCCACCTTCTAACGTGCACTGCAGAGTTTGTTGTGTTTGTGCTTGCCTTCTCCGGTAAGAGTCCTCTATGAAAACAAGCATCTGTTTTTTGGTTTTTGTCTTCTTTCTTTTTTTCTTCAGATTACCAAGTGTGAATGATGAAGGTGTAGCGTCTGTCCTGTATCTTGTCTTTTCAATCACCTCATTCATTTCCAAGGTCACCCTTTAATCTGTATCTGCACCTCTTTCCTGATCTTTTAGTGTTCAGTGGATACAGTCAAAGAAACAACTTTGTCGCCATCCTTCATTTCTCTTTCCTTCACTTGACTAACCCTCACTTCCAATGTACTTATCTGTGGGCCCTGTTGACACTTTCTCCCTTCAGCTTTCTCCCTGCTTCCACTCTTGACCCTGTACAATTCATTCTCCACACTGTAGCTAAATGTATCTTCTTAAAATGTAAAAGTGTAATTCAGATCCTATCATAGTCTTCCAGTGGCTTTCCACAGCACTTAGACTTAAGTGCTTTAACGTTCAGTTGACCTGCAACTTCTCAAACTTCATCTCTTAACTGTATTTTTTCCTCTCACCCCAGCAGACTCCAGTCACAGAGGCTCTGTTTCTCCCCTCCAGAGGTGCCAAGCTTAGTGCCTCTCATCCCACTGTCTCTGAGGAGCGTTTCTTTCTTTCTTTTTTGTATTTAAGTCAGTGCTTAAATGTTGTCTTCTCAGAGCTTTTCCTTAGCACTCATCGTGTAGTCGCTTCACCTACCTTAGTTTTTTGCTCCTTTCCCACAAGTGTATGCTATTACAGAACTCAAGGAAAAAGTGGTGTCAGGGACCAGTGACACTAAGATGCTCAGGCAGAATGGAAAAAAAATAACTATTCTGATTTGGAGGACAGGGCACTAAAACACATTTATTTTTCTGTCTCTCTTAGAATGCAGAAATAGTCCTGACCCACCCCCATTTTTTTTTTTTTGGAGACAGAGTCACACTGTGTCACCTTCGGTAGAATGCTGTGGCGTCCCAGCTCACAGCAACCTCAAACTCTTGGGCTTAAGTGATTCTCTTGCCTCAGCCTCCCAAGTAGCTGGGACTCCAGGCTCCCACCACAATGCCTGGCTATTTTTTGTTGCAGTTGACAGTGTTGTTTAGCTGGCCTGGGCCGGGTTTGAACCTGCCACCGCACCAAGCCCCCACCCCCATTAAAAAAAAAATTATATAATGAAGTATTTTGAAAAAAAAAAAATGTTTTTCTTACAATACTGTCATACAGCAGCAAAATTACTTTGTGTTTTTGTTTTACTAGTAAAGCATGACAGATTTTCTTATAGTATAAGCATTGTCTATCACAAGAGACAGCTTGAATGCCAAAATAATGTATAATTAGGTCTGTTCATTATCTTGCCACATGCAAAGTGGATGCTAAGGGTTGATTGCTGCAATAAAAGTCACTGGGATAGTTAAGTTTATTTTGTGAAAATATGTTTTAAAATTTATTACTTTCTGTAAGACAGTAAGAAATTATTATGCAGATTTGTTTATATCTCTGCCCAAGACTCTTGCAAATGTTTCTGCTTTTGTAGGAATCTTCCACTTTCTTATATATACAGCATATAAAAATTTTCTGATTTTATTAGTTATTAAGATTGAATATTTAAAAATCAAAATGATTCAAACTTCTTTTTAATACCTTCTGAAGATCTCTGGGTGAGAAAGCAGTAAAATATAAATAAAAATCCTTTATTAACAGTGTGTAGTGTCAGTACTTCCTGACTGATTGTTACTGTGTCATACTGAAGTCTCATTGGTTTGTCCCAAACAAGTGGTGGCAGTGATGACAGCAGCTTGTGGTGGTTTTATTTCTCATTTTCAAGATCCTCTTGCCACCCAGGTTGATAGAACTTCCTTAGTACTTGTTTCATGAATACATGACAGTCGTGTAATCTTGGGGACCAACAGTTGCTCAGCAGCCAGCAACACTAATATGAAATTTATGTCAGTTTCTGTGCTGCAGGCTACTCTTTTCTGGGTTACCAAGTCCCAGTAAAAACCGACATTAGACCTGATGAACCCAGAAGCCATTGGCTAATAGCACGTTCTAAGACTTGAGCTTTTGGGGGGAAGTCATGAATGTCAAACTTCTAGAAAAGGGTCCTACCAGAAAAAATGAAATGATGTTCTTTGCAACAGCGTGGATGGAATTAGAGGCCATTATTATCTTAAGTGAAATAAGCCAAGTACAGAGAGCCAAAAAAGCAAGTTGGTCTCAGAGTAGAATGATATAGTTTTAAGAGTCTGAGAAGGGTATGTATGTCAGGGGAAGCGATTAGGGAGAAGTTATGAATGGGTCCTAGTATATAGTTAGAAAGAAGGAATGAATTATGATTTTTGATAGAGTAGGTAACTTTAGTAACAACAATTTTCTATTTCAAGTAGCTACAAGAGAGGACTTGAAATGTTCCCAGCAGGTAGAAATGATAAATACTTAAGGTGATAGATACCCCAAATAGCCTGATTTGATCATTACCCACTTGTATGCATGTAACAAAATATCACAGGTACCTCACAAATATGTACAAATATTATGTATCCTTTCCTTCCCCTGGCTGAATAGAAATCCTTTTCATTCTTCTTGGGAGTAGAATACCTTCTATCCTGGGACCGTGACCAACTTCACTTCTTAGCCACCAATTCTAGGATAGAAAACACTGTATTCTGAGCTGATTACCTTCATTGTCCAGATGCCTTTCTGTTTCCTACAATAAATGTTCCAAACCTTTGATTACTTACCTCAAAATACTTATCCCCTTCTACTTTTCTTCATTCCTAGCAGATCACTGAGCTGTGGGGAAAAGAACAATAGAAACTATCAAGCGTGAACTTCATTAGCCTTTTCTCTCTCTTTACTTAAATCTGTCTATATCTACATTCATTTTTCTAAACTCTTTTCTTACTTGTTATTTCTGCCTTCTAAAATCAGGGAAGGAATTTTTTTTTTTTTTTTGTTGCAGTTTGGCCGGGGCTGGGTTTGAACCCGCCACCCTCAGCATATGGGGCCGGCGCCCTACTCACTGAGCCACAGGCGCCGCCCCCGTCAGGGAAGGAATTTTGACAAGAGTACCAGAGGAATTCAGCGGGGGAAAGATAATCTTTCAACAAATGATAATTGTGATAATTGGATAGGTATATGTAAAAAAAAACAAAAAAACACACCTTAGATCCTTTATCATTATCCAAAGAAATTTATTCAAAGTGGATCATTGACCTAAATGGAAAAACAAAAACTATAAAACTTCTAGGAAAAAAAAACAGGCAACAGTAGAACCTCTGTTACTTGACCACCCAAAGAACTATAAGAAACGGGTCAACATACAGAGATTGTCAATGTAGGGAACTAGGCCTACTGTACTCATAAATACACGTGGTGCACCTCCCCTATGTATGATCCCAAAAGATTCATAAAAGAAAAAAAGGGATAAATTAGATTTCATCAAAATATATACTTAGCTCTATCTATGTCAGACACTTAAGAGAATGGAAAGTCCATTCACAGACTGGGAGAGAACATGTGACAGAACAAATGAGAGTCCATCCACAGACCGGGAGAGAACAAATCATGTGTCTGCCAAAGAACTCATACGCAGAATATATAAAGGACTCCTCAACAACTCAGTAATAAAAAATTAACCCAATTTTTTTTTTTATTTTAAGACAGAGTCTCACAATGTCACCCTCAGTAGAGTGCTATAGCGTCACAGCTCACAGCAACCACAAACTCTTAGGCTTAAGTGATTCTCTTGCCTCGGCCTCCTAACTAGCTGGGACTACAGGCATCTGCCACAACACTAGGCTATTTTGTTGTTGTTCATTTGTCATTGTTTAGCTGTCCTGGGCTGGTTTCGAAACCACCAGCCTCAGTGCATGTGACTGGCGCCATAACCACTGTGCTATAGTCGCCGGAGCCTAACCCAGTTTTTAAAATAGGCAAAAGATTCAAATATATTACGCAAAAGAAGATACTCAAATGACCAGTGAGAACATAACAAGATGTTCAACATCAGTAGACTTTACGGAATCACATATTCAAACTACACTGAGAAACCCAGGAGAGTAGTTGAAATCAAAAAAACTCTCAAATATTGTGGATGATGTGGAGAAACTGGAACTCTCTTATATTAATGGTAGAAATGTAAAATGTTAGGCTTTAGAAAGAGGTTAGCAGTTCTAAAAAAATTAATTATAAACTTGACCAAGCAATTCCTTTCCTTAAGTATCTACCCAAGAGAAATGAAAACATCTTCACACAAAGATTTCTTAGGATGTTCATAAAAATTTTACCAATTTCCCCCTCATCAGAATATTTTTCACTCTGAATTCTCCAGAACACTTAATGCAAGTACCTTTTGCCATCACCTGTATAGTGATTCTATGTGCCCTTGCCTCATCTTCTGTATCAGTGGTGCCCTTTTAAATACAGAGACAGGGGTACTCATTTGTTTCCCTTGTACCAGGCGTCATATGTAACACGTTCTCAGTAAGTATTGTAAAATTTTAAATTGCCTCATTATCCATTTAGTGAAGGTCTTTTAAAAGCAGATAGTGGTACTCATTTTGTTTCCTTTGCACCATGCTTCGTATGTAACACATTCCAAGTAAGTATTTTAAAATCACAATTAGATTTTGGGGCCGTTTTCAGTGAAGAACTTTTTCTTTCTCATTCAGGTATCATTGAGCTTTCCTTGAGTACTTTAGGTGGCTTCCAACCTGGCACACACAGTACACAAAATATACGCATACTGATACTTGTTGATATGTTGGTGACTCTGGGTATTTGCTGTGATCCTGTGCTCTTTTCTTTTCCTGAGATAGAATGTCCATGTACCAAACTCCTTAGACCTTGCAGTTACATCTGCCTAAAGCTTATTGGCAAGAAGAATACGAAAGAAAATGATGTGTTGATAGTTTTCTGTGAACTTAACACTTGTTTTTTTTCTAGAAAAGTATTGGCATTAGATATGATTCCACATATTGTTTTCTGGATTTTTTTTTAAATTCTTTAACATTTTAATTTTTGTGACCTCTCTGAACCATTAATGATCTTGTTCCACCATCTGTGAAGGGCCTTGGGCTGCCATGGGACCTACCTCTTTCCTATAGTCTTCTTACTCAGACCTTCCATGTTAATTAGTGGGCTGGAGGGTGGAGGATGTGAGGCTACTGTTCACAGAAATGAGATGTTTTCATATAGGGGTGGGTGGTTTACAACAGGGAAGTGATATAAATGACAAGGAAAGAGTGAGAAGAAGGGAAAGCACTGATTCACATGGGATCCCCTCAGAGATGTCAGTGGCTTGCTATTCTGGGCCTATGCGTGTCGATTCGGCACACTTCCTATTTTTGCTGTCTGCCTGAGGTGGAAATGGGAAGTAGATGCGAAAGAGTTGTCTGATTTTGGTGAGGCTGGTTTTGGTGGACCTGTGCCAGATCTTGATTTACGGAAGCCTGGAATGGAACAGAGGATAAGCTTGACCATATTTTCCTCATCTCATACTAATGTCTTTTGCAGCAGTATACAAATCAGGCAAATTATTTGTTTTGAAGGCAAAACAAACATACATAGACTATTTGGTTGATTTTTTTTGTGTGTGTGTGGCAGTTTTGAGAACTTATTCTTAAAAATGCAAACTTAAAAAATTGTTTAATAGGTCTATCAATATTTGGATGAAGGTTTTTGGTGAAATTTCTATTTTTATGCTATATATGTGTATAATCTACAGATGAGAAAAACCCTATCACTATACTTTGAAGACAGCAAACATTTTTAATAAAGACACTGAACATGTTAGTTTATGAATCTTACATTTCCAGAGGAGAAATTAAAAAACCACTACATAGTTTACAGATTATTTTACTTGGTGAATAGACAAAAAGACAGAATAATGGATTGAAACGTAAAATATGGATAGTTTATAGTTTGCTTAATCAGTAGTCACATTTATGCTTTGGGATCACGTCCTGGATATTTTGCAGCTTCCTTTTCATTCCTGCATTGGGAGGTACTTACATTGACATAGTTGATTTATACATTGAGACCTGAGGACTTGTTTTAATAAACATATAACAGTAAACATTTCCAATTAAATGAACCACAAAAATTATAAAGTTAAAAACAAATCAGTTATTATTTTGGTGTTTCTCTGTGGTTTATTGCAGTTAATGATCTTCAGTGGAATCTGTAGCTCTCTGAGTTGGTTTGGAAGTAGGTCATCACATGGTGAGATGAAATACCAAGTCATTTAAATTAGTTACTGAGCATGCTCATGCGAAGTACTTACTCTTGGAGATTGCAGTGTGGTTCAGTTTTCTTCCAGTGGAAAGAGCAGAAAAAGGATCACAGTGTGCCCTTTTGCCATCATTCCGTCAGAAAACATGTAATTCGTCTTTAAACCAGAAACCTGACACAAAGAGAAGACTACAGATTTTTAGTAAAAGGCTATATGGTGAGTTGAGCTGTTTTGTTCCATTTTGTTCAAATCTGTCAGTTACTCCTAGCAAGGCTATGTCTTTACTGATATTTTCTGCTTGTTTTATACTATGCTGAAGCTTTATGTGGCAAGCAATTTAGCTAGATTGAGAGGAAATTGTTTCTGCAGTCTGAATCTTATTCTACTGAAATATTTCTTGTGCATTTCTGAAGTGACAAGTTCATAAATTGGTGTGATGATACTCCGTGTTCTCCACAATTTCACTTGCTTGCTTGTGCTGAATAATGCTGGCAGGATTGTGTACCGAGAGACTGTAGGATTTGTCTTTTGGGGCAGTTTAGCATTTTTGTTCGTGTATCTTAGTGGAAATTATAATTTTTGCTTTCACATTTCTCTACTGTGTCTCCTAAAATAATAAGTAAGACCCATTTAGCATAAAATCAAAAATAAAAGTTTTCTTTGTAATACATTTAAAATATTCTACAATAAAATGAGATTGATAACAGTTTGTAATTCAGTTATTCTTCATATCTTTAGTTACTGGATTATTACCTAGTGTGTGGAGCCTGGTAATAATTTTGCCTTGTGGGCTTTTCCTCAGAGCTCGTATTATGGTGACCTATAGAAAGATAATCATATTTAAATCTTTTGTGATTTCTTTTTTCTTTCTTAAATGCAAAGTGTTCATGTTTTACCATGAAGTTAAAGTGAGTTATTTTTCTGTGTTCCATATTATGTTCTCATAATATGTTATATTTTAATCTGTATTGTTTTATAATGAATATGATTTTGATTTTTTTTTTTTTTTAAGGGATTGACCTTGACAACCAAATCTTTAGAGCAATAGTTCTCAACCGTGGGTCGCGACCCACAGGAACTGTATTAAAGGCTCACGGCATTAGGAAGGTTGAAGACCACTGCTTTAGAGTATTTTCCTGGAAATTAAAATAGTATTACTGTGCTTGAGATAAACTATTGTATTTTTTTGAAGATTTGACGAGAAAGCATGAAATTACCATATTTAGTTCCTTGAGGGAAAATCATGTTTGTTAGTACACATAAATGTTAGGTAGGGAATTTTAGGCACAGGAAATACTTTAAAGAGTTCTCAAAAAATGATGTGGGGGGTGGTGGGAGGAATAGGAAGAGAATACTGTCAGCTTAGTACCTTCAAATGCCAGGCAATTATGTGATGCTTTCCTGAAATATCTTTATTTTGTGAACTGCCCCCACTATGCCATTTTCCAGGATTGTCACATGTGAAGGAGGTGGGTGTATACTTAAACTTGTGTGTTCATGAAAAGGGAAGGTTAGTAGTTAGAGATGGAGACTGAGTGATGATAGTCAAGACAGCTATTCCCACTTTTTTAAACTGACTCACTTATATGACCTTGGACATCATGCACACTCTGTTTATTTCCACTTATTTTTAGTACAGTACTTTACTATGGTATGTGGAGGTTCATTTAAGCTTTCTAAAGTAATAAGATTAATTCATGGACCATGACAAAGAATCCTGAGGTGTATAAGTCATTCACTGATAGCTGCTGTGGGTGGAAAACAAACAAGTGTTGATTTTACAAAATCCCAGTAGATTTTTTTTTTATTAAAAAATACTTCAGATGTGTAAAATGTATATATATATAATGAACATATATATGTTAATGTATATGGTTCTGGAAAACTAATTTGCCAGAAGTACACGTACATATTCCATGTGTATGTAATGAAAAGTTGACAGATATGATTTTAACTTCTTTTTATTGTTATTTATTGTAAACTGGATAGCCATGAGATTTTCATGCCAAAAATTTGTACTTCGCACTATTTTCTCTTAGGTTTTTAGTCCTGGAATCTATAATCATAGACCTTAAGTAATAACTAATCAACAGATCTTAAAACTGTGGAGAAATACTAGGAAAAATAAAAAAAAATATGGAAAGAAAAATTATATTTTTAAAGATTAAGCATGCACCTGTATATCTTGTTAATTTCTCAATCAATAAATTCATCTACTTACTTCACTTAATATCTACCTGCTTATTTCCTTAACTTTGATGAAACTTAAAAGTACTTAATGATCCTAAGCGATGCTACGTGAAAATGAGGTCTGTGGTCAGGTTTAAGTTTGGGGACTGACAGGCCGAATGGATTCAACGTAGCAAAACTTCTTGGCCTTTAATATCTTTTTCAGAACTTCCCTCTGGAACTTAATTTCTTTTCTGGAGTATGGTTTCCTTTTGAAAATCAACTAATGCACGATGTTAAACATTTCAGTAGTACTAAATATGAACTTATATATTGAAGTATCTAGATAAGTGAAGGGAAATTTGTGGGTTTGCCTTTGTCACCCTTCTTGTAATCTTAGAATTAAAAAGTAAAATTACATGATGTATATTATTAGTAGATATGATAGTCATATTATAAAGATTCTTATGTAGCATGGTATTAGTCACAAAAGGGGTGTTCAGTACATGTTTGTCTTTGTAATTTCTTTTTTTTTTGCAGTTTTTGGCCTGGGCTGGGTTTGAACCCATCACCTCCGGTGTATGGGGCCAGCGCCCTACTCCTTGAGCCACAGGTGTAATTTCTTTCCTAAACAATTGCCTATTTTATTTATTAAAGCTTTTTAAAAAAAATTCTATTAGAAATACCAGACTCATAGAAGTATACGGATTTATAAATGACAATATCTTGGAATCTCTTTATAATAATACAGTGGTTTGAAAAAACAATGCATGCATAATAAAATGTGAAAGCAGACAGTTTTTTCGCAAACTTTAAAGTGGAGTAATTACTAAATACCTATATGTTCTGTGTTTGCCATGGCAGACAAAATGATAAAGATGACTAAAATACCTAGTTTTTATATTACTATAAAAACAAACTTAAATAAAATCACATTTAGTTAAGTATGAACTCTTAAACTAGTGGAAACCTAGCAGCTCACGGTTGGCACTCAGTAAAGTGCATTGTATTAAGTTTTTTCCTCTTCGTATCTTTCAGCTCATACTGATGCCTAGCACTGTTTAAGACAGCGTTTCTCAACCTGGGGTCGCGACCCACAGGAACTGTATTAAAGGGCCGCAGCTTTAGAAAGGTTGAGAACCACTAGTTTAAGAGCTTTATTTCTTTGTTCTCTACCTTTGCAAAGATTGCTGTACTTTAAAAATGAAACTCATTTTGCACTATTACTGTTTAAGAAACACATTAAAATTATTAGACACTATAATATGACTTGATAGGGACCTTTTAGTTTTTTGGTTGTGGTGGTTGTAACAGTCTTACTCTATTACCCTGGGTAGAGTGCTGTGGCATCATAGCTTACAGCAACCTCCAACTCTTAGTTCAAGTGATCCTCTTGCCTCAGCCTCCCGAGTAGCTGGAATTATAGGTGCATGCCACAATGCCTGGCTAATTTTTTTCTATTTTTAGTAGATGCTGGATCTCACTCTTGCTCAGGCTGATCTCAAGCTCCTGAGCTCAAGTGAACACCTGCCTCAGCCTCCCAGCGGGCTAAGATTATAGATATGAGCCACCAAGTCCCACAAGGAGTATTCTTTACCCAATGTATAGCTTGAATTTCTGGTATCATTCAGGGAAAGATATCTAATGTAAGATCTTTATGTAATTGGTTTTGGTGGATATGGATGGGGAAGTGTCAAAATCAGCATGAGCAACATAGCCCGAGACTCTGTCTCTACTTCTTTACCAAAAAACAAAAGAAAAACTAACCAAGCTAGTTTTTTACAGGACTATGTACCTGTAGTCCCAGCTACTTTAGAGAGGCCGAGGCAAGAGAGTTGCTTAAGTCCAGAAGTTTGAGTCTACACAGAACCATGGTGTCACCACTGCACTCTAGCTTGGACAACAGAGCAACACCTTGTCTCAGAACAAATAAGCAAACAAAAAATAAATAAAAATTATGGGACAAAGGATGATGGGAGACTTACCAGTGTTTCTGTTTCCATGTTGGTCGGAGACTCTTATTTTTACTACCTTTTCTCTATTTGTCTTAAAAAACTAATAAGAAAGTAAGAATGTTTGCATATTCAGAGTTGACCTGTTCATAAATTTTAATAGTGGAATTTGTTAGTTACTATTGTAAATGCAGATATCAGCATGAAGCTTAAAATGCTTTCCGATCCTATGTTGGATAAAAACTCTTTATTTGTATGTAACATAAAATAAGTGATAAAGTCATCAAGTGAGTTCATATTTATGTTTTTCTCCTTTAAAACTGTAGGATAATTAAAAGTAATTCACCAACCTCTTTCCTGCCTAAAATGAAAAGAGCTGGGGAGTATGTGGATGGCAGAAAAATTGGGTTGGAAAGGGTTAACAGGTCAGGTGTTTTCTAGGGTTTGTAGAGGGGGAGGATTGCCTATTTTTTTTTTAACACTTAAAAATTATCAATTAATAGCCGTGAGTTGTGGCGGGCACCTATAGTCCCAGCTATTTGGGAGGCTGACGCAAGAGAATCGCTTAAGCCCAAGAGTTTAAGGTTGCTGTGAACTGTGACGCCATGGCACTCCACCAAGGGTGACATAGTCAGACTCTATCCCAAAACAAGAAAAAAAAAATTATTGGCTGGGTGCCCATAGCTCAGTGAGTAGGGCGCCAGCCACATACACTAAGGCTGGCAGGTTTGAGCCCTGCCCAGGCCTGCTAAACAATGACAACTTCAGCCCAAAATAGCCAGGTGTTGTGGTGGGCGCCTGGAGTCCCAGCTACTTGGGAGGCTGAGGCAAGAGAATCACTTAAGCCCAAGAGTTTGAGGTTGCTGTGAGCTGTGACGCCATGACACTCTACCGAGAGCGACATAGTGAGACTCTGTCTCAAAAAAAAAAAAGGAATTATCTATTAATTAGTAATAATTAATAATTACAGACATACAAAGGTTATAAATAGGAGCACTCAGATAGTCTAACATAAGAAAAAAAATGCTAGTACATTTAAAAACTTGTACTGAGTGTGAATCATTTATAACTACTATATTGTACATATCAATTATTTATAGGTAGCTAAGAAGAGTAGTTTAATATTGAATGTCTAATTCCTCCTTCAATGTTAGATGGGCGTCATGTGTTGGTGTGTAATTCAAAGAGAAATAATATGTTAAGTTTCTTTTTTCCTCTCCTAATAACCAGTTTCTGTTACAACAAAGTTGAGTCTAGATAATGTGTTCTTAAGAGTAGTACAAGCTATATGATCTTGATCAAGTAACTAAGATGGTGATTTTCAGCATTATCCAGGGATAATGTCAGGACTGGGATAGAAGAAAATAGCTGTAGGAGCAGTTTTTATACCCACATAAACCAAATTGTGGACATTTAAAAAAAAAGTTGACACTTGACCCTTTGTTCTTGGGTCTTATGAAATGTACCCCTGCCCAAGCTGAATAATGGCCTCCTTGGGCTGTATAATGATAATGTTCTAAACCCTGCAAAGACTTTGCAGATGTGACTTAATTAAAGACCTTGATATGAGGAGATTTGCCTGGATCTTGGTGGGGAGGGCAGCAGCAAATGCAATGGAAATTTCAGAGAAAGGAGTGTGACACTGGAGGCATAGATGGGATGATGGGGCCACAAGCCGAGCAGCCACCAGGAGCAGGAAGAGGCAAGGAACTGGTTCTCCTTTAGAGCCCCTCCCAACACCTCGATTTCTGCCCTTTGGCCGAATTTCTGACTCTAGAGCTGTGAGAGAAAGGTGTCAAAATACAAAGTTATAAAAAATTTATTCGAAATTTTGTTTTATTTATTTATTTACTTATTTAATTTTTGAGACAGAGTCTCACTATGTTGCCCTCGTTAGAGTGCTGTGGCATCACAGCTCACAGCAACCTCTAACTCTTGGGCTTAAGCCATTCTCTTGTCTCAGGCTCCCACCGCAATGCCCGACTATTTTTTTATTGCAGTTGTCATTATTATTTAGCAGGCCCAGGCCAGGTTTGAACCCGCCTGCCTCAGTGTATGTGGCCGGTGCCCTAACTGCTGAGTGACGGGCGCCGAGCCTTGAAATTTTAATTGGCTTTTATTTGTAACTCTAGAATTGGCAACACAAACTTTTACAGAATATTTACAAAATATTCTCTATGTTTTGGCCACCTCTTTGTAAAGTTTTATGAATGAATCCTATGTAAATAAAGGTGCATTTAGCTGCAGTTCCTATTTTCCCTGTGTATATACTGTGACTTTATAACCAGCTCTGGGAGTCCCTGTAGAATGAGTGTTCTGATGAGCTGAGCAGAGGAGGTTGGTTTTAATGACAGAAAAGGGCTGCAGAACAAAACAAAAAGAGGATGGATTGGTTATTTCAAAGTTACTTTCCTTATAAAAGTTAAAGCACAGGGACTACCTTATCAAGGAAGATAAAACAATTCTGTTTGGGGATTGGCTTTTATCTTTCTTCCTGTCCTGATTTCTTGGAAGATCAGATAGCATAGTTTTGGCTTGGTGGTGTGGAACTTTAACATGAGTAAAGTACCATTTCAGTTTGTATATTGGGCCTAGTTCAGGAGCTCAGTCCAAACCAGTGGCCTCCTGTAAATTTTATTTAATAGAGGATTGTGGTAGTTTCCTGTAACTACTGAAGTAAATTGCCATATGCTGATTACTTTCATAATTAAAATCATATGGAATAGTTTTATAATTCTCCTTTTCATTTGGCAACTCATTTTTTCAAAAATACTTTAAAAATAAATATTATATAAAGTAATACATGCTTATTGTAGAAAATGTTTTAAAATGGACGAATAAAAAAGCAAAAATAAAAATCATTCATGACTCCATTGTTTTAATATTGGTATTTTGGTGGCTCTTGATTTGTGTGTTCAGCTTGAATCCAGTGCTATTGAACAATGGCTATCTTGAGGTCAAATGACATTTGCATATCTAATTTATATTTTTCCCTAATTTTTAATGTCTGTCAGTTGAGTCTTTTTGTCATTTTTTTAAACTTTATTGTAAAGCACCAGAGTTACTAAGTGTTGAGATAGAGGAAGTCATTAAAGGTTATGTTGGATTTGGGAAAATAGATGAAATTAGTGATTTCATGCTTCCTACTATTAAAAGAATTATAAAAGATTTTAAAAACGGGGCAGCCATCAACCAAAGTCAAAAGAGAAACACAGATGTAAAGCATCTGTTAAAACATTACTTTTAAGCGAATGAGGTATGAAAACTTAATTCATGCTCACAAGTTTAATTTTAACCTTAAACATTTATAACTTCTGAAATGTTGCACGATCAGTATGTTCATAAATTTATCAAACATTATATATACTTATTAGCAGTTACTGAATGCCTGTTGTCTTATATAATCCTTGCAGCAGTCTATGGAAAAGATACTATCATTCCTATTTCAGAAATAGGAGAACATGGTGAGAGTGATTCTTTATTTTATGTTCTTAAAGCTTTTAAATTGCAGAGCCGGAGTTTAAAGTAGGTTGATGTAACTCCAGAATTCTTAATCTCTAGACTAAATTCTGTTTTCAGCCTTGTTCCAGTACCTGTACAGGTTTCCATGAACCTCAAACAGCTCCTAATCTACCCGTTAGGGGATCTTTATAGATCCCTATAAAATGATCGTTTTTGCGAAGTAGTAAAATAAATATGGGATCATTTATACATTCCAGACCCAGTTGATCTAAACGTCTAAAGATGGTGACTGATCCCTCTGGTGCAGGTGCTGGGTACAGTGAGAGAAAAAGTGTGCACACTTTGTGACGGTACAGATGGGAAGCTGTGCCTTCTGCCCCAGGCTCTGAGAGTGTGGGTGGCCTCCCAGAGCAGATGATGTCTGTGTTGGGTTTTGAAGGACGAATATAAATTTGCTAAGCAGAAAATCGGGCGTGGGTGGCATTCTAGACTGAGTGAACAGCCAAGACCAAAAGATTATATTGTAAATTTCTTTGCAGAACAGATTATTCAGTACTGCTAGGGTAGAGTGTGAGGTTCTTGGGGGCAGGGAGCACAGGCTGCGAGAAAGGCAGGTCAGAGTAGCTTTGTATGCTGTGCTGAGAGCACAGGCAATCCTGTAGGCTTTGGTAGGGGGTATTTTTAAGGGGTTCGGTAGGGAAGCAGAATAGGACAAATGCAGCAGTGTGGAGGATAATTGAAGGGGAAGGAGATTTGGCATGGATTCCTTAATGTTTGAGATGGTACAGTTGAAAATGAGACCAGAGTTTTCTTTTTTTTATTAAATCATAGCTGTGTACATTGATATGATCATGGGGCATCCTTCACTAGCTTCACAGACCGTTTACCAAGTTTCACATATACCCTTGTAAGATGCACCGCTGGTGTAATCCCACCAATCCCCTTCCCTCCACCCACCTCCCCCCGCCCTCCCCTCCCTTTCCCCCTTCCCCCTATTCTTAGGTTGTAACTGGGTTATAGCTTTCATGTGAAAACCCTAAATTAGTTTCATAGTAGGGCTAAGTACATTGGGTACTTTCTCTTCCATTCTTGAGATACTTTCTAAGAAGAATATGTTCCAGCTCCATCCATGTAAACATGAAAGAGGTAAAGTCTCCATCTTTCTTTAAGGCTGCATAATATTCCATGGTGTACATATACCACAATTTATTAATCCATTTGTGGATCGATGGGCACCTGGGCTTCTTCCATGACTTAGCAATTATGAATTGGGCTGCAATAAACATTCTGGTACAAATATCTTTGTTATGATGTGATTTTTGGTCTTCTGGGTATATGAGGAATTACAGGATTGAATGGCAGATCTATTTTTAGATCTCTAAGTGTTCTCCATATCTCTTTCCAAAAGGAATGTATTAATTTGCATTCCCACCAGCAGTGCAAAAGTGTTCCCTTTTCTCCACATCCACGCCAACATCTCGGGACCAGAGTTTTAAACTGCAGCAGCAGAACTGGAGAGAAGAAAAATGCAATGGAAGTTGAGGAGACAGAGGATTTAATGAACTTGGGTGGGGATTATCAAACTTGGAGGGGAGAACTGCTCTCTCCAGCATTTGAGATTGGACATTTTTTTGAAGGAAAAAAAAAGGTTAAGCTGAGAATAAAGAGGTTTGTACATTTTGAGTTTGAAATATGGTTAGGATGTTTCTCTTGTTAAGAGAAGCAAAAATTGGATATAGTGCTCTGGAGAGCAAGAGAAATACACCAGGGCATTAAAACTGAGTAATAAAAGGGGTTATTTAATAAGGAATGAATTAAAATCATTTTAGGATGGATTGTGTAAAATGAAGGAGGTAGAACCTTAGAGGAAACCAGTCTCTAACCAATAGACAAAGGAATGGTAAGCCAGCAGAGGAGACCTGGCAGAAATGGTTAGCTTGAGACAACCAGCACACTGAGATGAAAACCAGAGAGGGTAGTATTGACTGTGTCAACTGTTACACGCGAGTCCTGCCAGATAAGGACTAAGAAGCATCCTTTGATATCAGTGACCCTCACTAAGGAAGTAGGAGAACAGAAGTAAAATTACAGTTAATGAAGGAATGAAGGGGATGTGAGTGAAAAAGGAAGTGCAAACAACCAGCGTGACCTAGTTTTTGTGGCCAAGAAGGAAAAGAAAAATTCAATGACAGGATGCATTAAAAAATGACTCAAGTGTGACTAAATGACTACAAGTGTGAAAAAATTGACTACAGTGTGTTTTTCAGCTGATAAGTAGGAGCCAGTAGAGAGAAGAGGATGAAAATGGAGGAAAGAGAAGAATCAGTTGTTAGAACCAAGTTCCAGGGAAGTTGGGAAGAAAATGGATCAGGGCTATACAGAGTGGACATACAGTTTGTGTGTGATTTAAAATAGTAAACGAATTTAAATTGCATACGAACTGTATGTCCACCCTATATATACTGGAGGTTGGATGCCTCATCTTCTGGAGACTTAAAGAAAGAAATAAGTGAGAATGGGAATAACTACAGCTAAGATTTGAGCTGTAGGGCAACAAATATTTACTTGGAGCTACAGGAGTGATTAGGTAGGTAGCTTAAGGAGGATGACAAAATACTAGAATAGCTGCTGAAGCGAGAATGAAAGCAAATGAAAGATTGCCTGCTAGACAGTGTGAGAGCCCGTCTGAAGCTGAAGCCAAGAACTGGAAACCATATCAGTCTGCATGGGTAGACGCTGGCTTTGATTTGAAAGTAAGCATATTTCTTTTCCTTTCCTTTTTTTCCCCCTAGATTTATTTGCTTAGTAAAAACTATTTCTTCTTTTGCAATACTTAGAAATCTCCCTGCTAGTTTAAGCTTGTTTAGGTTAGCCATGACTTCTTTATGCAAAACATAAAAATATGTATGAGTTATATATAATACAGAAGCTGTGATAGAATCCATACTCTGAGTGACTGTTTATTTAGTGTTTAGGGCTTTCCAACATGGCAGTGATGGCCAAGAAAATATGACCCATGGCATGTTAGCAGCTGACGTTTTAGCCTCCTGTCTGAGTGTGTATGTGTGAATGGCATGTAAGTAGTTGGATAACAGCATTTCTTTTTTTTTTTTTTTTTTTTAATTAAATCATAGCTGTGTGCATTAATGTGATCATGGGGCACCGTACACTGGTTTTATAGACCGTTTGACACATTTTCATCACACTGGTTAACATCGCCTTCCTGGCATTTTCTTAGTTATTGTGTTAAGACATTTACATTCTACATTTACTAAGTTTCACATGTACCCTTGTAAGATGCACCGCAGGTGTAATCCCACCAATCACCCTCCCTCCGCCCACCTCCCCCCCCCTCACTCCAGGTTACATTTTTAAAAATTTTAAAGTATTTTTTGGTATTTTTGAAACCATGCATTCATATCCTTCTGAGAACATGTCATAATGTAAGACCAGTTCTACTTTCTGAGACCCTTCACAAATTTTAATGTCTTAAAAGAAATTTCAAATTATTTTGAAAGTTTAAAAAAAATATGTTCTAACCAATATGAATTATAATAGGTACTCAAATTGATGACATAATAAGTATAATATCAATAGCTCAAAAAAAAAGCTTTGGCTTTCTGACTGAATTTGTATATCCAAAGGTAAAGTGATAATTTACCAATAAGTCATTTCTCAACTTATAAGTAAGATGTGTTAGAAAAGGTTATGTGATGTTGAGCTGGGTATGAGTTAACATTTATTTTGTTTTTTTTCCCCCTAGGAAACGTACAACAAAAAATAAAATATGAACAATAAAATATAAGTAAGTTTAGAACTAAAGAAAATGATAAAATGCAAACTTGATAAACACAAAAACTCAGTAGCATTGCTGTAATTGAACTTCAGTTTTAGCTGTTTCCCAGTGATGTAAAAGGTGCTGTCAGAAACAAGAGGCATGTATGTCATTTGTCCAGAGAAATAGTCTTTCCTTGAAGAGAATTTCTCATGTGGGTTTTTATTTAGGAACACTGGGTGATATAATAGACAATTTGCTGTACAAAATTTTTATAGCAAAAATAGACTTCTGTGGTTTAGTTACAGCTGCCTTTGAAAAAAAGCTAAGAAAATAACATTGGACACATCTTAGACAGGTGATTGTTAGAGATCATAAACTAATGTAATCCTTCTGGGGGTCAAATTTTCTGTAAGGACAGAAAATCCCACACTGTGTAAGGGATTCACTATCTGGATGGCAGTTGTCCAAGTACCATTCACTACTATAACACAAAGAAAATGAAAATGGGACGCGGGGTTTTCATAACATATTTGCTTACACTATGATTGTCTACCCGTTACTGTTACCTCTTACTATGGTAAACGTAACCAGTGAAGGGATATGTGGGGTTTTCCAATCACTTACGCAACAAATATCCTACTGTGTGCCAAGCGCTCTTCTGAACACCAGGGAGATGATTGATAGTGAAAAAGAGAATAGGGTTTTTAGAGTACACTTTACTCCTAGAATGGGAAAGAAAGTGTGACTGTAGAAGTAGATTGCCCAGAATTGCAGACTATATTTAGGCACCAAGCAGTTAATGGAATGGCCAAATAGGCATGGATAGTATGTGTATGGATGTAATATTTGGAGATCTTGGCATAAGTCCTGGAACTAAAATGTTTTTTTTTTTGTTTTTTTTTTTTTTGTAGAGACAGAGTCTCACTGTACCGCCCTCGGGTAGAGTGCCGTGGCGTCACACGGCTCACAGCAACCTCTAACTCTTGG
Source organism: Nycticebus coucang (assembly GCF_027406575.1). Taxonomy (NCBI): domain Eukaryota; kingdom Metazoa; phylum Chordata; class Mammalia; order Primates; family Lorisidae; genus Nycticebus; species Nycticebus coucang. Next base: position 40,380,902 of record NC_069791.1, on the reverse strand, counting down.
GCTTACGCGATTCTCTTGCCTCAGCCTCCCGAGTAGCTGGAACTTAAATTTTAAATTTTGTGCTGGTTGCTACTGTTGTTGCTGTCATGCCAATTGTGGGAAAAGGTGGGGACTCACATCAGACTGTCTGGTGTCTAACAGGTATGACTAATACAGCACTTGAAGGAAGTTAGAAAATTAGTTCAGGCAGAGTCAAGAATAATTCAGTGTTGTGGTAGTCAAAAATGTAAAGATTTCCAGGTGTCAGAAGCTATGTAAGACATCAAAGGAATGAAAAAAGAAACAGACCATTGAAGGAGCAATTATGAGAATATTGATTAACCTTTAAGAGAGCAGTTGTAGTAGTTTGATTGATGTGGACTTAGAGTTTGGCAGGAGAAACATGGAAGAACAGGGGAGTGCTTTTTTTTGTTTTTGTTTTTGTTTTTTTTTTTTGTAGAGACAGAGTCTCACTGTACCGCCCTCGGGTAGAATGCCGTGGCGTCACACGGCTCACAGCAACCTCTAACTCTTGGGCTTACGCGATTCTCTTGCCTCAGCCTCCCGAGCAGCTGGGACTACAGGCGCCCGCCACAACGCCCGGCTATTTTTTTTGTTGTTGTTGCAGTTTGGCCGGGGCTGGGTTTGAACCCGCCACCCTCGGCATATAGGGCCGGCGCCCTACTCACTGAGCCACAGGCGCCGCCCAGGGGAGTGCTTTTTAAATACAAAAGGACTTAATATTTATAAGCTTTAGGAATAATTTAATGGATTATATTCATTTATTTATTGCTGCATAACAAATCATCCCAAAATAATGTGTTGAAAACAACAATGAGTATTTCTGTGGGTCAGGAAATTGCTACAGTTTAGTGAGGTGACTCAAGCTCTGTGCAGTTGGGGGCTGACTACTTTAGATGCTTAGAGTAGTAATTCGGGGAATGCATCAAATGATTTTAATTATTTCAGTAAATTAGAAAGTAAGATCATCTGTCAAGTTCTTACGAGACTTGAGTCTAGTGGAAAAGTAGGTAGCTTCTTTGGGACATGGAGACATTAATCAGAAGGTGTGATGGAATTGTCAAGTGGCATTGTGTCAGATGCATCGGGGATATTGCTCCACAAAGAGAACAGGTCTCCAGTAATTTTTGCTCAAAATATTTACTCCTGGGGTCAGATGGTAGGACTGAGTTATTTTTGCCTAAATAACAGCTCTTAACCCTTTAAATCCTTGTGATTTAGAAAGTTAGAAATACCAGCCATTTTACCCTGTTTCCCCTAAAATAAGACAGTGTCTTATTTAACTATTTAGTGTCTTTAAATAAGACAGTGTCTATTTAACTATTTAGCACTCAAATCCTCATCTTCTATTGTCCTTGCTAACTAAACATTTGACATAAATACCCTGTTTCCCCGAAAATAAAACATCCTCCGAAAATAAGACCTACTTACAGGAACGATACAACGTTCCCTGAAAATAAGACCTAGCGCGTCTTTGGGAGCACACCTTAAAATAAGACACTTTTTATAAGTGTATGTTATGTAAATAAGAGTATGTCTTATGTAAATAAGAGTATGTTTTTACTCTCATTTGGAAAAGAAGTCATTTCATTACAACCAACAAGAATAAGAGACAACATATTCTTTCATATTTAAAAATTTATGGTACTTGTAACACTGTATAAAAATGCTGTTAGAATAGAAACATTTCACCATAAAATAAACTGTTTTCTCTGTAAAAATTGTGTCTAAAGTTATATGATTAATTTTTGCTCTCTGGCGCCTCGCCTGTGGCTCAAGGAGTAGGGCGCTGGTCCCATATGCCGGAGGTGGCAGGTTCAAACCCAGCCCCGGCCAAAAAAAAAAAACCACAAAAAAAAAAAAAATTTTTTTTTGCTCTAGTAAAAAACGAGGATTTCAGTAATTTTTATGTCTGAAGCATTCGATGACGGTGTTGCCTGAATAGCTTTTGAATCAATATGTGTCTATTGTGTTTACTTATTTTTTTGTGTATCAACAGATTATCCTGTTTTGTTCTTTTTGTCAGTTTTTTTACCCACTAATATTCGTTTAAAAAGAAACTGTAGGGTCGGGTGTGGTGGCTCACGCCTGTAATCCTACCCCTTGGCCTTTAGTAGAGGCCGAGGTGGGTGGATTGCTTGAGCTCAGGAGTTCAAGACCAGCCTGAGCAAAAAAATTGAGATCCCCCCTCCCCCCACCTCCTCTCTACTAAAAATAGGAAAAAAAAACTGAGGCAAGAGGATCGCTTGAGCCTAAGAGTTGGAGGTTGCTGTGAGCTATCATGATGCCACAGCACTCTACTCAGGCCGACAGCTTTGAGACTCTGTCTCAAAAAATAAAATAGAATAAAATAAAATAAAGAGAAACTGTGGTTGGCCCTTAAACAGGATGAGTTTAAAATAAGCAGGTCTATTTACATGCAGATTTTTTCCAACCAAACAGAGATCAACAATACATTATTCGGGGAATGTGAAACTCCTCTATGTGGAGGGCTGACTTTTCCTAAACGCGGTGCTTGAATATGTGTGGATTTGGGGGTACGCAAGGGACCCCGGAACCAGTCCCTGTATATTCAGAGTGAAGACTGTATCTGTAATGAGATACTTTAAAAATGTATTTCCAAACCTGAGATGGAATCAGATATTTTCAAAACAAATCTGTCAGTTATACTTCTATTTTTAATCTGGTAGGGTTGTATTTATTTTGTGTTTTTGTTTGAATATTCATGTATTATTTTATTTTTACTAACAGTTATAAAAGATGTGTGCATTATTTGAATATTTGCTACTCTAGATTACTTTTTTTATCTTCTTTTTTAGATCCTCCTAGTGACTGGAATTGGCAATCATAACTTAGATATATTTATATACCATACATTGAATACTTAGCCTTATGCTTTAAGTAATTTTTTTCCTATGTATTTTTCAGAGGGGAGTGTTGCTCTTTATCTAAAGTATAGCTTGAGTTTCTGGTGTCATTCAGGGAAAGATACCTGATGTAAGATTACGTAGTTGGTGTTGGTGGATGGATATAGATGAGAAAGTCATTAAAACAGTGGGAACAGTAACAGCATCTTTTTTCCTGGTTTTGTCAAGCACGCTCTAGAACAGCAGTTAACAGTCTAGACCAGTGCTCTCAACCTTCCTGATGCCGCGGCCCTTTCATACAGTTCCTGTGGGTCGCCACCCACTGCTCGAGAACTGCTGGTCTAGACAAAGATTTTTTTTTCCCCTCAAAAAAATCGGATTCACACAAAGTAACTTTACAATTGCTTTTTTTTAACCAACCTTTGGTTGAATGTTTTCATTAATCACATTAACTTACTGAATGCAGTTGTAATTTCTACATTAAATAGAGAAGTTAATTTCTTTTAAATTGTTTTAGTCACATTTCCAGAAGAAATGCCCAATACTTCTTGAAAGGGGTTAGCAGTTAACTGACTTGCAATCTGCATCATTATGCTTGACAAAGGTGTGAAAATGACACACAGGTGTCTGCCAAGGTCCTGGCGGTGGACAAGCTTTGTCATTTACATGACTTGTTTTTTAAGTAGTACATCTGTAGATCTTTTATAAAGCCAAAATGTGGACAGAATTTGTAATGAGAGTTAAAAAATTTATGTAACATACTGTTTCTATGAAGGTATTTCTTCACAAGAGATTACGACCTTGGGTTGATTCCTTTTTTTTATGCTGCTTTTAAGAAGAAAGAAAACTGGATACTCAAGTAATTTGTTATTGATTCCTAGACAAAATGCTGACCAGATGAATTGAAGAGATTGATTTGTAATCCATTCTCTTTTGTGAATTGGACAAAAAACATAATTCCTTCATTTAAAATATCTGTACTTGAAGATAAAACAGACAACCCAGGAGATGGGAGTGACCTGAGAGCACAGCTACCTTCGTGACCCTCCTCAGCTAGCCTGGGAGTGAGATGACCCCCAAGGAGCTGCGGAAGTGGGAGGAATTTAACATTGGTGCCCTCTCCGTGCTCACATGCTCTGTCAAGAACAACACACAAGGGTTCATTGGTCACCACAGAAGTAGGAAACTTCCGGAACCATGTGGAAGCTTTCAGTAGGTGCTGGAGAATGTGTGCTGGAGAATGTAAAAAGAGATATGGACTCAGGTCCACAGGGCAAGAAGAAGACTAAGATAGTTAGCAAGGACCACCAAGTCTCCGTGGTGTTTCTGCATGGGCACGCTGTCATCGTGATCCTGAAGAACCCTCTCATTCCTGGCAAGGACTTTCCTTCCCTGCTGACAGAACTTGCTCCCCCATCCTCAGTGGCCTACTCTTTTGTGGTGGGAATATTAAAACTGTTTGTTTTTTTATTTAAAAACAAAGATCAGCTCGGTGCCCATAGCACAGTGGTTACAGTGCCGGCCACATATACTGAGGCTGGCAGATTCCAACTCAGCCCGGACCAGGCCAGCTAAGCAACAATGACAACTGCAACAAAAAATAGCCAGGCATGTGGCAGGCGCCTGTAGTCCCAACTGAAGAGGGAATCGCTTAAGCTCAAGAGTCTGAGGTTGCTGTGAGCTGTGATGCCACGGCACTCTGGGGAGGGCGACATAATAAGGCTCTGTCTCAAAAATAAGTAAAAATTTAAAAATTGAATAAATAAAAACAAAGAAGTAAAAAGACCCAGACAGCCCAATTAAAATATGAGCAAGAGATGTGAACAGATGCCAAAGAAAATAGACACATAGCAAATAAGGTATGAGATGCTCAGCGCTTTTGTTATTAGGGAACTACTGGTAATAGTGAGATATCACCAGTACATACCCATTACAATGGTTAAAAGCCAAAACTGACAGTACCAATCGCTAGCAAGGTTGTGGGTCAACAGGAGATCTTGTTCATTGCTGGTAGAAATGCAAAATTGGAAGACAGTTTGGCAGACTTCTACAAAGCTAAACATAGTCTTACCATGTGATCCTACAGTCAGGCTCCAGGGAATTTAGCCAAATGAATTGAAAACTTATGTCCACACCAAAACTCATGTGAGTGTTTATAGCAGCTTTATTCATAATTGCCAAAACTGGAAGCAACTGAGATGTCCTTCAGTAGGTAAATGGGTACGTAGGCGGTGATATGTCCATAGAGTAGAGAATTATTCAACAATAGGAAGAAATGGGCTATCAAGGTACAAAAAGACACAGATGGATTTTAAATGCTTATTGTTACACAAAAGTAGGCAATCCGAACAGTCTGCGTATTGTATGATTCCCATAGATCAACAGTTCTCAACCTGGGGGTTGCTACCCCTTTGTAACAATGAAAATACATCGCAGCATTAGGAGGATTGAGACCTACTGCCATAGATGTTCTGAAAATGGCAAAACTGTAGAACAATAAAAAGACCAGAGGTTTGGAGGAGGGAAGATAGGTTGAAACACAGGGCATTATGAGGGTGGTGAAATTATTCTGTAGGAAACTAGAGTTGTGGTTATATGACACTATGCATTTGCCTGAACCCATTGGACTTCATAACACAAAGAGTAAAACCTATACAGAAAATCATTTGGGAGGTCAGGGTATCCCTGGATAGAATGCCGACTGAAAAAAATCCTGTTACAGATGTATGAAACTACCTCACTGAAGGGAATAGGGCAAAAAGGTGCCTGCCTAATTTACTTTGGAAATGACTGGAGTCTGTAAGACTAAGGACAGAAGGAACTACATAAACACTTTATTCCAATAAGATCATCGAAAGCAAGGCAAGTCTGAGGAACTGTCACAGCCAAGACGAACCTAAGGAGACGTGGAGATTCGATGTAATATGGTATCGTGGAACAGAAAAAGGAAATTAGGTAAAATTTAGGAGAATTTGAATAAACTATGGACTTCAGTTAATTATTTAAAATATTTTTGTAACTGTCTAGTGTTCGTGAGATTATAGTCTATGGATATCTTCAAAACTATATTCTTCGGTTACGGGTGGTTTAGGTTTCGGCATGTTTGCGTTCCTAACAAGCATCTACAGCAGCAGTTCTCAACCTGTGGATCGTGACCCACAGCAACTATATTTAAGGGCCGTGGCATTAGGAAGGTTGAGAACCACTGATCTGTGGTTTCTATGGAATACACCAAATATTTTTGTGGTTTAAAAATCTTGGTAGAATTTCCTTTTCAAAATGTAAACAGGGCCTAATTGAATAATTTGTCGGTTCTCAGCTTTAGGAATTACATGGTGAACTCACACATGTGAACACTTTACACACATCACCCCTCACTGCTATGCATGCCCAGTGATTATTGAACAAAAAACAAATTCAAGTCCTAGAAACTTTCACTTACTCAGAACCAGCCTCTTCCTCTGGAGAATTTCATATGGCTTAAAACAAAAGGACAACAGATGAGTAATATGTAAGTAAGGAATAATGGGAGGTAAAAAACCAATACCAGAGAAAATGGATATCAAGTCAGACTCACAGGGATGTGTAAGTATTTTTTGAAATATAAGCGTGTCACTTTTTTATTAATAGCTATTCTTTAATTCTAGTATGATAAGCTCAGATGTCTATGAGAGCTAGGCAGATACTGTAAATAAGTGCAGTTGGGTCAAGAATAATATAGCAGGATGTGGTGGAGCCTCTTGGCTCACCCTGCCAAAGGCATTCGCTTCATTGAACACCAGGCTTTGGGAAGGTAGCTGCCAGTCACTTTGATTTTTGCCTTACGTTTTACTCATTGGGTCAGTTCATATAATCCAAAGGGTATTGTGAGATAAATGTTTGATTGTTTTGTGGGGTAGGGAGGAACAAAAGTGAAATTTTTTCATTTAATTTTTTTCCTTCAATTTCTGCATGGCATCAAACCTAATACCATTCAGGTAGCTTTATAATTAAGTAACAAATTGGGTAATTAGGTAGGCCTTGCCTAACTTTGATTCCTGCACCCAATAGATTGTTGAGTGTCTCCTCCTCACAACCATTGGATCCCAGGCGGGGAAAGTGTGCTCTGCTATTGTCTCTAGACTGTCATCTGCCTCTGGTATTAGACCCTACACAAGAAATGACAACAGTATCACAGTTGCCACCTGGTGGACAGTGATGGTAAAACACCATCAGATGTGAGAAGCCGCCTAATTTCAGAGCTGTTAAAATGCCTTTTGTTTGTTTGTTTTTGTTTTTAATGAAATTGGGCACTCTAAGAATGTTTATATTGTTGTTCTTGTTGTGAGATAGTTTACTAAGACCTTAGAATACCTAGCAACTTATATGGGAAATCTGGCCTTTTAATCCACACCCACACTTGTTTATTTTGTTAGATTTAATAGTTGCTGATTTTTTTCTATGTATGACTTTAACTTGGTGTCTCCCAAGGCACAGTACACATGCCACTGGGAGTATATAAAATGATTTTTAGGTGTATTGTGAACTAAGTCTATTTGAGCATTCACAAAAACTCTGGAGTGCCACCCATCTCACCTTGAAAAAATATTTCCAACATTCCTTATGCTAATTGAGCCCTCTTAAACAAATTTAGATACTGATATTTGAAGCGCTTGTCATTTTAGTTGTCCTGAATGTGGATCACTGATAGGATGTTTAATACATTATTAACCAACTGCCTTCCTCCGTTGTTTATGCTGAGTATTTTGAAGTTAATTACAGTGTAACTGGCGCCTGTGGCTCAGTGAGTAGGGCACCGGCCCCATATGCCGAGGGTGGCGGGTTCAAACCCAGCCCCAGCCAAACTGCAACAACAACAAAAAAAAATAGCCGGGCGTTGTGGCGGGCGCCTGTAGTCCCAGCTGCTCGGGAGGCTGAGGCAAGAGAATCGCATAAGCCCAAGAGTTAGAGGTTGCTGTGAGCCGTGTGACGCCACGGCACTCTACCCGAGGGCGGTACAGTGAGACTCTTTCTCTACAAAAAAAAAAAGACTGTATGTGGATAAAGTTTTCTCATTTTAATATTGTGTGTTGGAAAAAATGTAGCTTTTCTTAAAAATAAAAAACTGCAATTTTGCAGATACTTCTTAGGGTGAGGCTACTTAAATTGCTTTTTTAAATAAAATACCTCTCAAGGACCAATAATAGTAAATGTGATGCTCAGATGTGGCAGAAGTTCAGATACCCAGGAAGGACTGAAGTCTGGAAAACTGTTTCAGTCAAGTTTGTTTTGTTTTTTCTGGACAGAATTCTGCCATTGAGTCCTTTTCTTACTGTTGCTGTTAAATGGTATAAACCAGTTTTCTGCATTTCTTAGTAAAAACATTATCCCAAGGGAAGAAAACCTTCCTTCTTCATAGCCAAATAGTGTCATGTGCAGTGTTTTTTTTTTTTTTTTAATTTTTTTTTTTATTTCAGCTTCCTTGTTCATTCGTCTTCGTTTGAAGTACTCTTTTTTGTTGTTCATTTTCTTCTTCCTCTGGCGATGTTTTTGATGTTAGTAGAGACGGGGTCTTACTCTGGCCCACTGCTGTGCATACTGGTCTCAAACCTCTGAGCTCAGGCAATCCACCCGCCTTGGCCTCCCACAGCAGTGGGACTACAGGCGTGAGCCACCACGCCCGGCCTGAGCCACCACACCCAGCCATGTACAGTGTTTTTTAAAAATTGCTATAGAGAAAGATGATTAAATTTAAAAAGGCTTCAGTTTAGAAAGTTTTATGAAATAGTCCTAAATTAATATGACTGACTTAGAAATTTAGACAGTTTACTTCCGTGACTTTATCTTTAAATATAAAGCATTTTTTATAGTGATCAGCCAGTATGTAATGAAATAATGTAATATAATATTTTAAAAGTATATGGGTGTGTGTGTATATATGTGTATGTATATTTTACACACATTCTAGAAGTAAAATTTATGGTATTTACCTGTGAAAAATATGCTTTAGCCAGGTGTAGTGGTGCACATCTGTATTCCCAGCTACTTAGGAGGCTGAAGTAGGGGGAGTCACTTGAGGCCAGGGATGCAAGGCTACAGTGTGCTGTAATTGTGCCTGCAAATAGCCACAGCAGTCTGGCCTGAGCAATTTAACCAGACCTCATCTCTATTAAGAAGGAGAGAAAAGAAGAATATATACTTTATATTGTGTAAATGTGTTAGAATCTGTCAAAATGGGGATTACCTCTCCGCTTAGCCATAGTGGGATGGCAGTTTGGGGGTTTTTTTGTTTGTTTGTTTGTTTGTTTTGCTTGGCTGGGGCTGGGTTTAAAGCCGCCACCTCCAGCATATGGGGCCAGCACCCTACTCCTTTGAGCCACAGGCGCTGCCCGGGATGGCAGTTTTAAGACAGTAAGGGACAGACCCAAACTTTGATTCTAGGAAGTGTATAATGGCATTTGGTTCTCTACCACTACTTCCAGTCTGCTTCCCTAAGATGAGAATCTCAATCTTTCAGGGCCCCCAAACTTACTCCATCTCTAAGGAGAGGTGTCTGCTGCCTGACTCAGAGCCACAGCCAAATCCCACCCCACAGGCCACCCCACAGGGATGTGTGCAACCCATTTTATTACTTTGCCCAGAGCAGAAATTTTGAACCAGGGCAGGATTTGAGCTTACTGAGTTTACCAAATCTAAAACATTTGAAGGCAGGATTTTAATTTTCTGTTTGTCTCTTCTTTAATTGAAAATTTAGAAACAAGCAAAATTTCTAGGCAAAGATGGAGTTTTAATTACAGAATTTGGAAAGTTATACAGAATTTTCAAGGCTTGGGTATTCTTTTCCCTTGTCACGTTATATTGCACGGTCTGCCTTCTGGGAGGACCACTCTGATCCTTGTAGAACCTTGTTTAGGAATAATAATAAGAAACAATCTATAAATCCCATTTCTCTCATGAGAAGAACAAACATTATAAGGTGATATTAGAGGGTCCCAAACTATCAAGGAATTTCCTTAAGGGTCTTTTTGATATAAACTATTAGGGTTTCTTTCATCTGTGGTTCAGATCAGAATACTCTAATCTGCCCGTCTCCTGAACCAATTGGATAGGCAATTTGGACAATTCCATTTGCAGGGTGGACATTAATCTGAGTATCAGAATGTGGGCTCACATTTTAAGTCTTCTTAGAATGATAGATGGATTAAATGAGAAGATCCCAGGATATATTCGATTAGTGTAAGAATTGTAGGATACAGTTTGATTAAAGCGAGTGAAGTGACACTAGCCCAGATTGATTAAATTCCAGTGTGTATCTTCCGTGAGATCGTTACAATTTCAGATTAATGTTACATCAGTTCTTTTTAAATTTTGGTAAAATTCATACATAATCATTAGCATTTAGTACATTCATCCACAGTGATGTGCAACCATTACCTCTATCTAGTTCCAAAACATTATTGTCGACCCAGTAGGAAGCCTTGTGCCTATCAAGCAGTCATACCCCATGACCCCTTCCCTCATCTCTAGAAAGCAAAACTAGTCTGCTGTTTGTGTGTATTTAGCTATTGGGGTCATTTCTCATAAATGGAGTCATATACAGTATGTGATCTTCTGTGTCTAGCTTTCACTTGGCATAGTGGTTTTCAGGTTCATCCACATTAAAGCGTGTATCAGTACTTCATTCATTTTTATAACTAAATAATATTCCACTTTTATCTGACTACCACATTTTTGTTCTTCCATTCATCCTTTGATGGTCATTTGAGTTGTTTCCATTGGCTGTTACGAGCAATGCTGCTATAAACGTTTGTATACAATAATTTATTTGAATACCTGTTTTTTAGGTCTTCAGGATTATATACTTAGGAGTTGAATTGCTGGGTCATATGGTAATTTTGTGTCTAGCTTTTTGAGCTGAATTATTTTCCACAGCAGCTGTACCATTTTACATTTCTGTCAACCCGAAATATTTATGCTGAGATCCTGGACTAACTCTGGGCCTCCAGATTAAATTCTGAGTAATCAGTAACTTGTTGGCTTGATAATACTAGTATATTGTATTATGAAGTTTTTCAAAGCAGTCTGTGAAACTGGTTTTCTTCCCCAGACGCCCTCAACCTTTCCCCACCTACCTGCAGTGCAGTGGCCAGATCATAGCTCATTATAGCCTCCTGGACTCAAGCAATCCTTCTGCTTCAGCCTCCCCAGTAGCTGGAACTACAGGCAGTTGCCGCATGTCCAGCTAATTTTTGTAGAGGCAGGGTCTTGAACTCCTGGCCTCAAGTGATCCTCCTCCTTTGGCCTCCCCCAAATTCTGGTATTACAGGCATTGAGCCACCACACCCAGCCAGAGGCAGTGTGGTTTGTGTTTCTGTTTGAGTGTCCATAATTTGCTGTGTCAGTGATTTTCAAGCATCTGAACAAAATTTTTAAGAACGTCGTTTAAATTATATATCTTACTTCTTTCTTGTTTTATCTAATATGCAGGTAACACTTGAAATATTTAGCAAATTTAGGAATCAAAGAGTTGTAGATCTATAGATAAATTATTTAGAGTTGGAGAATATTTCTGTGTAGCAGTTTTCAAAATGTTTTCATTTGATCGACGGTAATTTTGTTGTTTAAGGAAATAGTCTGTGTATCCTTCTAGTCAAGTACATCTTTTCTGATACTTTCTGTTATCCAGAAATTAAGGTTTTGGCAGCTTAAGCTTCCTTTTGTATGTTTTCTAGTCACCTCATGCACTGAACTGGTTTTTTTCATGCTAAGTTACATTTTGCTTCATTTAAGTTTATTTTTTTAAATTTGTCACAGAATGTGATAGACCATTCTGTGACAAATTGGTGCCTACCAAACCTTTATCCACTCTTCCATCCAGCCTTCTTCCTATTGGAAATGGTACAGATTTTGTTGTAGCGATTTCTTTTTTTTTTAGTTAATAATTATTCTTAGAGAGTTAATCCTGTTCCCTTTGCCAGTGACTAGTTTAAGCTGAAGAGTGGTTTAAACACAGAGAGATTTATTCTTTCAAGTAAAGCAGTTGGTATTCTTTTTTTTTTTTAATTGGGATTCATTGAGGGTGAATTAAGAATTCAAAATTGTGAATTCAAATTGTGAATTAATTATTATTAATTCAAAATTATTAATTCAGATTTATTCAAATAAATTATTAATTCAAAATTAATTGCTTTGTGAATTAACTTAATTCACAAAGAATTAAGTTACACTGATTGCATTTGTTAGATAAAGTCCCTCTTATAATCACGTCCCTCCCGTAAGAGGTATACCATACACCGTGACCTCCTCCTCCCCACCCTCTTCCCCTTGCCCCACTGGTCTGAGCTAGGTATTCTAAGAGAGATTTTTTTCCATTTTCCTGCTTCACCATCTTAGAATGACACTTTTGTTTCTCAAGATAAATTCATGATACAAAATGGCTGTCATTACATACAAAGGAAAAAATAATCAGAAAGACCAAAAGAATTAATTAATTTCCTTGCTGAGTCAGCTCCCTTTAGAGCATTTTCTCTCAGATGTTCCACTGACAGCTCTTGCTTACATCTCATTGTCTGTGCCTTATTAACATGGCCAAACTTCCTTGCAGTGTAAGCCAGGAAATGTAGTACTTAGGTGCATTCCTTCCCTAAATATAGCTAAGCAAGAAAGGGAGAACAAGAAGTGGGAAGCAGTGACCGTCTCTGCCACAGCTGCATTTGCAAAGAGTTCATTAGCAGCTGTTTTTGGAAAACCTTTTTCTTTTCCTTTTTAGAAATAGTGATCAGTCTGTTGCCCAGACTAGAGTACAGTGACATCATCATAGCTCATTGCAACCTTGTACGTCTGGGCTCAAGCCATCCTCCTGCCTCATCCTCCCCAGTAGCTAGAAATGCAGGCACATACCTCCATACTCAGTTCATTTTTCTATTTTTTTGTGGAGATGGGGTCTTGCTGTCCTTCAGGCTGGTCTTGAACTCCTGAGCTCAAGTGATCCTCCCAGAGTGCTAGACTACAGAGGTGAGCAACCATGTCTAGCCAGGAAAATGTTTATGAGAGAAAATTTCATTCAGTATCTAGGCATTAATAATGAACTGAGTCAGATTTGTTCAGTCAGTATCAAATCTCATTTCTTTCACTTTGATTTGTTCACTCATTCAACTCATTTCTGGACAGGAGAGCCCACTGAGATCCCAGCTTAGTGCTTTTAATTGTGGTAGTGGGTTGTTAGTATAAGTCCTATTTTATAGTAAATGAAGCTCCTTCATGGGAAAATTAACTTTCTCAAGGATATTTGCAATAAATCCCAACTCTTGCCAACACCCCCTATGACTCATATTTCTCTGCTGATGAATCTCTTTTGATTATAACCCTTCTCTCTCGAGTAGCTGTCTGGCCTACACCCAGGCCCCTTTGCCTAATACTTTGCAACCTTCAACCCTGCTCTCCCCCTACCTTACTATAAACCATTGCATTATAACTCAGCCAAACTAACCATCCCGTTTTTCTGCCAACATTTTTTCATCATGACTTCCTATTTTCTGCTCTCAAGATCCTACACATCTTTGCAGTGGTCCTCAACCTTCCTAATGCCACGGCCCTTTAATACAGTTCCTGGAGTCACGACCCACAGGTTGAGAACCACTGCTTTATAGGGTTCAAATTCAAAGTTCATTTCCATTTATCTCTGCTCTATCTGATCTGCCTGTCTTTTAAGAATAATAATAGCTGTTATATAATGAACTTGGGTTATGTGTCAGACACTATTGTAAGGGTTCTAAAGTTTTCATTCATTTCATCGTAACAATGGAATGAGGGAAATGCTATTGTTCTACTCGTAGGGATGAAGAACTGAGGCACAGAGAGGTGCAGTAATTTTCCTAAGGCCTGAGCCAGATGCTGACAGTCTGGTTCCATAGTTCATTCATACTGTGGCATCTAATACATGTATTCTTTAATAATAATAATAATAAAACATGTATTTTTAACTTGTATTTTAGTTAGGTTCTTTACCTATCCTGCTTACCCATCCACACCTAATTTGGACATTTCGTTTCTTTTTCATTTTTTAATGAAAGATTAAAAATTCTCGCACAGATTAAAGATTCTCACACAGAATCTAGCAAAATACTCATTTTACAAAAAAAAACAAAAAAACAATTATTACATTCTGCAAATAATATTAGCCAGGGAATTGAATTTCAACCAAGATTTATTTAATTTTTTTAAACACTATATGTATGCAAGCAGTATATGTAACATTTCCAGTAAACTCCCAAAATAGGGATAAATGTTTTCATTTAAAAGAAAAGAAGAAACTTGTTGACTGAGAAATTGGTACAAATGAGATGTGAAAAAGGACAAAGAAATTTCCTGTCCATCCCCAGAAATGTGGGTGTAGAAGGGTGGCAATTTTAAACTTTTTTTTTTTTTTTTTTGGATTTTAAGTCTTTACATAGCAGAGAAGTGTATATAGTTGTGTTGTTTCATTTCGAGGGAGAGTAGCTATACCCAATAAACTTGGCTTTGTTGGGCAAACTTTCTTGGTTAGAGTTCTTGACAAAAGATCACATGATTTTGACTCTTCTTAGGCAGTATCATGATGAGTAAAGGCGAGTTATAAAGTCAGTCTTTCTCAGGCCCTTTCATTGAGTCAGTTGTAGAGATAAAAGTAACTCTTAGGTCCCAAGGCTATATCTCAATCATGAGTCCCCTTAATGTAGTCCTGTACTATGGTTGTAAAACTTTTGAAATATGTGTTTAAGTAAACCAAGCTAACACATACAAAGCGATCATTATGATAAGAGTTTCTTTGAGGCCTATTTTTTGATGGTAATGAAACTAGTAACACTATCATATGTTTGATTCTATTCCTGTGTCAAAAACAGACCATGTATCTCAGGCAGATGGTGCAAGTATAGAATTGACTTGTTAGTTTTTGAATAATAGATGTTTTGTTAGTGACTCGGTCTGTGTAGAAAGCGACTTAGATTCTTTCAGAATGAAAACCAGCCTATACATAGAGTATGTCACAAATTATAAAATATATATATTTTATAATTAAAAATATATATATTCACATAAATAAATATACTTTTTGTCAGTTCTTTAAAAATTCATCCAAAGCATTATGTTTAGGACTTAGATAAAGAAACTAGAGCTAAATTTATATTTGTTTTTTATGCTTTAGGTCATGGATTTCATTCATCCTATTCATAATTTCATACTCATGGGTGTATTCTTCTATCTGAATTTCTTTATTGGGCTAGAATTTGAAGATTATCTTTCACAAAGCAGAAGTATATTAGTTACCAGTGCACATTTAAATACAAAATCAGTACATTTAATTCTTCATACTAAATTGGTTGCATATATATACTCTTTGGAAAATTTTCAGGAACTTTAATGGTTAAGGTAAAAGTGTACTTTAAGACATCAGAGACTGTTAAAACATTCACCACTTCAAATTCATTTTTTTTCATCAAGGGAAATTGCCTTCAAACACCCCAAAGATAGAGAGTTTAAATATGCAAAGGAGATAAAAATATAACCACACATTTCTCCTTTGGCTCTGAAGTTGAGATGCCATATGACAACAAGGACACAGGGAAGAGGGATGATCAACAAGTTACGATACAGTTCAGCAGGAAGAAGTTGTGGCTACTAATCTCAAGCAAAAAGTGGAAAGAATTTAGGAAGGATGCAAGAAGAAATAAAGGGAATACAAAAATGTCTCCCAGCTCATTCACTAATGAAATGAGAACTCTACAGTTCTCAAATTAAATGGTTCTGAATGGAGTTGTATTTGCCATTCCCTGGGGAGGAAGATTCTAGTGTCTAAATGGCTTTTTTCATTATAATTGGTCTTTTCCTGAGCAGGTGTTTATGGATTAATTTGATTCTTAAATCATTCAACTCTTCCAATTACTTTTTCTAAGAGTTTGCTGTGTAGTGAAATTTTAGCTCTAAAAACACACAAAGATAGTTGAATCATCTAGAATATTTGTCAGACAGTAAGTTGAAAATAATCTGAACTGTTGTGTCAGTTGAGTCAAATGAGTATGACTAACACAGTGTTTAGAAGAATGTGTTGGCCCAACACTCACATGATTCTCCTCCTCGGTGGCATGGAGTTTATTTCTATCCTGGACTTCGGTTGATGTAATGGTTACCTGTGCAGTAAGTTCATGGGATATTGGGAAAATATCTCAGGTTATCATTAGGTTATCATATGAGTGTTTAATTTCTGTGAGTTGATTTAGTCCTTACCTGATTACAAACTTTTAACAGAAGATAATGTATGAAAGAAAAGGACACCATATTTCAAATTATTTTAAATTTACTTTTGTAATTAATGTTACTTTGGGTTTTCTTTTTTTAAATCATGAAGATATGCTATGTGATATGCCAAGAGAAATGAATTTGGAAATTTAGGGAAAAGAAAGAGGAGGCTATCATTATTCTTACTTTTGCCTCTCTATAAACTCAGGATTTAATATGCCTTGTGTTCTTCTCATTGTGCTAGTATTTTTCTGAACTGCAAGATTTGTATTAAGTGACCTATCAAATAAAAATGAATATCCAACTGATGAAACATTGAATGTTTTACAGCACTATTAGGTAGTATATGGGAAAAAGATTAGTAGGAGTTCTGTTCCTTACCCAGTAAAAAAGCTTCTGAGTATTAGTAGTAATAAGTAAATTGATACTAAATTGTGGATACAGTTGGATGCTAGATATTGAGTTGTTTGGTCATAAGCCTCTTTTACAGAGTGAGTTCTGGAGAATTAGGTCACATAATTCAAGGTGAAGAGTGGCACCTGCAGGAAGAGAGAATGTTGAAGAGTGAAATGCTACCAAGAAAGAAAGTTCCACAAGGATTGAAAATTATAGATGTCACAACTCGATCTGCAGTCATTAGCACAAGTATGTCTCAGGAATGGGCTGAAATGTTATTTGGTGGAGAATACTCCTCACTGGACTTTTTCTGTGGCTTTTTAAGGAAGCATGGTTTCTGCCCTGTAGTATATAGAGATAAAAAGAGAATCAAGATTAATTGAGATTTAAGATTCTCCACTAATTATAGAAGTTTATTAGCTCTGACAAAGTAGTGGGACATCAGCTTCCTTTTCTAAAATGTGGGTTGGGCAGAATCTTACAAAGCATTTATTAGAATTGCCCTATTTATATAATTTTTTTCCTTAAATGGATAGTTTCTCTGGTAAGTAGGCATTTTATGCAGATGTAAAATTCCAGTTATACCTTAAACTCATACTTTTATGCATATGAACTGCTGCTGTCTCTAACTGGAATCTTCATCTTGAAATAGTCGGTCCACTGTCACTCACTTGGTTAAGCCTTTTCCAGATTCCCCCTGGCAGTTAGCCATTTCTCTTCTGTGCTCTGCAAATCAGGTTATATTATAATGATCTGTTTACAGCTTTCTCTCTCCTATTAAGCTGTCAGTTCAGGCAGTTAGTGCCTTAAAAGGAGGGACCTTATCTTATTCCCTCTTTTATGAGTGTTTTTCCCTGCTGTGTCCTTCTGTAACTAGGGGTAAGTGGATGAAGGGGCCAAAGCCTGACAGGTCCTAGAGAAGCCAGGCAGGGTGCTGGTAACTTCGCAATCCACACACTGTGTTGATTTGTTACTTCTCTGTATCCCTGATAAGCTTCTAGAGACTCTTGACAGATCTCTGCTGCTTCATTTTATTATTTTTCTCCTGCCAGCCATATGCAGAACCACCATGTCACTGTGTGATTATGCAAACATATTGTGCTACAGTTTTCTTACAAAAATGTCTGCCTCCGAATGGGGTGATTTTATAGCATAGATGGCAGTGAATACACCTAAGCCAGCTCTGCTAGAATAGAATAATATAAAATTCCTTATTTAGTAAGTTTTTGAGGTGATTCAGAGGAATTGGTGAGAACAATGAAGGTTTTATTATATAATAGCAGGTTGAGTTGGTTTGGGGGTAAGGACAATAAGCTTACATTTTAACCTTCATATATTCTGTTTGTAGGTTATGTGATTTATGTCATTTAGAGGAGGCTGTCCTTTGCTTTTACAACTGGAAAAACATCATTTCATTGACTTCTTTCTGATGTTTTTGAGAATGGGTTTGTTTTCTCTTTTAGTGTGAGAAATTTAAACTGAACATATTCGAGACTAGCAAAACCTTCACTTTGAAAAAATGGGGAAGATCGTGAATCACTACTTCTCTAAAACATATGCAGACCCTTCTGGTTACAGCAAACTGTGTTGGCTTGCTTATCTGTATTTCAAACTACATGAGGAAACAATTTTGTTTTCTCAACTTGAGATACTATTTTTAATTTTTGTTACAGCAGTTTCATATGTATGAAAGGAACATTTTAACACCATTTCCATTGCATGCTAAGTTTAGTTGTAATTCAGATTCAGGTAGCTAAAAATTTTTTTGCCATTGTCATCCTAATAAGGTATTTACAATATGTTTTGTAAAATGGTTTACCCATGCTCTATTAAGAATCACCATTTTGGATGAAGGGCATGAACTCTGGAAGAAATATAGTCAGCCATTAAATATGAGTCAGCATTTAATTAAACATTTGTTATGTGGTAAGCACTGTTCTGATTGCCTTACATTTTTTTTCATATAAGTCTCACAAAAATGTCACGAGGATTGAAGTGTTATTTATCTTTTCCATATAAAGAAACTGAAACTCAGTAACTCGCCTGTGGTCAGAGAATTGTTGAAGAGTTGGGCTTGAACTTGGATCATCTGCCTGCAGAGTCGTCCCCTTAACCATTAGGTTGGACTGCCTCATGTGTGAATAGACTAGTGCTTTTCAACCTTTTTTATCTCACAGCACACTTGAACCTATAGTTCAACTTCTGTGGCACATCTAAATTACATTGATCAAAAAAAAAGAAGAAGAAGAAGAGTGAAAAAAGTATATTCACTGTGCTTTGAACTTCCTTTGAAAATAATTTAATCTTTAAAAATTTTCACAATACATCAGTTGAAAATCACTGGAATAGACTTATGAAGAGAATTTTAACCTCTCCTGAAATCAAAACACACACAGTTAGATCCAGGTGATGGCATGTATTTCTGTAATATTTGCAAAGAAGAAAAATAGTTGTAGGTACTTAGTATGAACAAAGACGCAGGAAAGGAGAAATCTAATATGCTGAGGAAATAAAAGTTATTAACCCTTTTGAGGGGGGCGATGTGTAATGTTGAAAATATACACATGCTTTGGCCTGTCCTTCCCACTTCTAAGCATTATCCTGCTTAGCTAAACATAGAAAAGCACAAAGATGTCTGAGCAGTGATAATACAGTAAGTCTTGATTGTGATAGCAAAAAGTTGAAAATAAAATGGGGACAGTAGGGCAGTAGGACATGGGTTTGGATAATTGTGCAACAAGCAGTTATCAAACAGGGAAAGTTAGGAATGTAATTACTGCCATGCAAGCTGTCCAGGGCATGTTATTGAGAGAAAAAAAACATGTTGCAAAACAACATGCATAGTTTGAATATATTTATTATACAAACTCTGGCCTAAAAGGATGTTCACCAAAATATTAACAGCTGGTTATCTCTTCTGCTAGTTAGTATAAATGAGCAATCAAATGTCTGGGTAGTACAAACACTACCTGGATTTGTTCAATCATTTCAATCATTTATTAGCATTGTGACTGTGAACAACTTAGTTTTTGTTTTGTTTTTCAGTAAAAGGAAGATAACTCTAGAATCTATGTTGTTGGGTTATAATGCTCTGAGGAGATTGTAAAGTGATCAATAAATCTGAGCAGCTTTGAAACAACAACAAAAATGTTATTAAAGGAGTCATTTTAGTTGATGTGCTTAAATTTGCACTAAATATTTCCTTCAAAAGCTATCTGCATCATGTGTCTTGGTATTTTACCCTATGTTATATGCCAGTTTTAAGGGAATGGAAATCCTTTTTCACTCTTGTGGCTAGAAGGCATGCATAATCACAATAGATTCTTCCTGAAGGAGCTGTCTCAGTTCGCAGCTGCAACGGCATGTTAGAATGTGACGTCAGTGTGGTGTCAGACTCCAGAGTGGCAGGCCAGCCACACAGCCACAGTCTTTCCTCAGTGCTTGGTCCCTACAGTGCTCACTGGGAGCAGCTCAAAGACAAAGGCGTTGTCTTATTTTTATTCCAGTGGGGTTTTTTGCCTGTAGTTGAATACCTTTTTAAGAATGTGATTTTGGTGAAGACTGGTGAGTAATTGTTACTTTTATGTGTTAATAATAAATAGTTAAATGAAGAGATCCTTTTTTCTCAATTAACGGTTTTGTGTTAAATAATCTTTGCAATCCTGGTGCCAGGCACGGTGCTTTGGTGCAAAGGATTTACATATTATAAATATTTCTATAAATGAAGTATTGCTGTAAGAATATATGTTCATTAGATTTTCAAATGCTTGGACATTTAAAGATATGGGGATGGAAAATGTCTTGCGCTTAGTCTCTCTTTAACTTTAAGCTGTTACATGACTACATAGTAGTCACAAATTGCTTTTAAGCCTAAGGATTTTCTTTAAAATCTTAAAATGCCTTGTTCATTTTTTAACTTACTCAAAGGAGAAGCTTGATATTTTCCTCCACTTAAAGAGAATTAGATGAATAATTCCTCATGTTTCTTTGGAGATACTAACAGTATTCATTATATAATGCTTTTTAAAAGTATATTAATACTAGTCTAAAGTAATCAACAATCAGTGGAAGCTGGCGCTATTTGGTGTTTGTTTAATTCTTTAATGATTTGGGCTCTGTCAGTAATGTGATTCAGAGTAGGAATCTTTACTGACCTAAAATTTAAGAGCAATATAATAGCAGAAAATTATATGTTATAAGCAGTATTTTAGCATTTGAAGAAATTAAGAAATTCCTTAATTTTTTAAAGCAATTAAGAATACTACTGCCATTGATTTTTAGAGGCCAGGCAGTATGCCTTTTAAAGATATATTATTAACAATACCAATTTGCATTTTTTTGAATTGAACTATGTAAATTGATTTAGTTGTTTTGAAAGCATTAGTTCAAGAAGTAAGTTCTATTAGGTAAGTTTTTTTGTTTGATTTTTGGCTGTAGCTATTTTGCTTATAACTTTCTCTCCATTTTGTGTGGGTGGATGATATTTTACTTTACTTGTATTGTACAAACTAAAACCTATAAAGTTATATATTTTGCCATTTCTGGCACAGCTATTTTCATGCAGGTTCAGTAACAGTCTTATGGTTTCAAGGGCTTTAAAAAAGAATTTTCAAAAGTTTTCTCTTACAAAATAAGTACTTTCTACATTTTAAGTCTAGTAGAGGAAAAGACAATATGGACATTCTTTTTATTTTACTTTATTTTATTGTTTGAGACAGAGTTTCAAGCTGTTACCCTGGGTAGAGTGCGGTGGCGTCACAGCTCACAGCAACCTCAAACTCTTAGGCTCAAGCGATTCTCCTACCTCAGCCTCTCAAGTAGCTAGGACTACAGGCGCCCACCACAATGCCTGGCTATTTCTTTTCTGTTGCAGTTGTCATTGTTGTTTTAGCTGGCCCGGGCTGGGTTCAAACTGCCAGCCTCTTTGTATGTGGCTGGCGCCCTACCCACTAAGCTACAAGCGCCACCTAATATGGGAATTCTTAATAATATGTTAATTATTTTTCCTTTCAAGGTATTTTTACTTCGGTTTTATCAAGCTGTTGAAGAATAAGATTTACTGTACATATATAAGGTTTCAAGTTTGCTTCATTTGACTTGACAGCCTTAATTCAAAATTGACAAATTTTTCCTTAACTTGTAGAATTTTTAACTTCCCGCTAAGATTCTGCTCAATTTAAGTACATGGAAAATTCATAGATATTTCTGTTCCCTTTTATTTTGAATTCACTTAAAGTATTTTAACATGATTTTAAGTTTATATTTTAAACTTAGTAGGTTACTGTGGTGATGATGAATTAGAATATATTCGGTATATATTTAAACAAAGATGTTTTTGAGGCGTTATGACATCTGAGGTCATTGGTCACTAAAGTTCAAGTGAGGAAAGGCTACTTCCACTTTTTTTTTTTATGAACAGGAGATTAAATCTGGTAAAATACAAAAGAAGACAGATGAGCAGAGCTGCAGGGATGACTTGAAATTGACCTAAGTTTTACTCAAGACTAAAGCAGTCTGCTTAGAGAATATAGTGCTTGTCTGTTTTCTAGTGAATAAGGTACCCATTGAGGAATGCTTTCCACCAATACTGTCGCCTGCTCTGAGAGTATAATTGTACTAGTCTTTGTTTGAAATTTAGCTTAGTAAACTCAGATGGAAGACTATTCTCCAAGTGCCCTTATATTCTTAAACTATATTTTTGTTTCCTAGTAGTAGACAGTACAAAACTTTGTATGTGTTAGACGCTTAATGAGTACTTCAGCATGAATAAATGAGTTGACTAAGCAAGTTAAATAAATTGAGGGAGATACCTTGATCCGTGTTTATATTAGAGAGAGTCCATCTTCACTCTTAGATCAAAACCGGGCAATTGCCTAGCCAACTGATAGCATGCCCTGTGTTTTACTGAGGTAGAAGCAGGTGTCTGGTGTCCAGTACTGCTATCACAGTGTTGTGTAGGGGCCACTGAATTTCCCCCCACGTGGCTAAGTCATTGCCCCTTATGCTCGCGCTGTGATGTAGGAAGTGCACTACTAAATCTGCTGTTCTGGATTGCATTTTTGTCCCACTCCTGCCTCATCTGTTAAGTGAGAGATTTCTCAGTGCTTGGGGATAATGATTTGTTGACTAAACTGAGCATTAAGTGCTGTGTGTCACATAAGTGTATTACTGTTTGGATCTTTTCAGAGTTTTAAAATATACATTATTTTGAAATTGAAGTGATAAAAAAACCTAGAAGTGAAGCAAAGACATTATTTAAAAACTTATGTAATAGTAATATAATATTTATATTGTTTAAAGCCTAGATTTTTGGCCACATTTCTATGTACCTCCACTCCCCGGATCTATACTAAACTCTAGTCCATCTGACTGCTGCAGATCCCACCACCCTCAATTCAAATGGCAGTCCCTTCCGGGATGCCTTCCCTGCTCTTCTCCTTTTAAGTAAGGCCGGTCTCTAACCAGACTGTCCTTTTTATTCATTTATTAAAATAGTGCTTTCCAGTTTATTTATTTATGTTTATAATGACGTTATTACGGTTGTATTACCATTTGTGTTTATAATAAAGTTATTAAGGTTGTATCACCAGTGTCTAGCTTATGCAACAGTATTAGCTGTTCAAATCTTAGGGGTATCATTTGACTTTTGATTAAACTACCTTTTTGTTCTTGAAGTAATTATTTATGTAAAGTTCATTCATATAGTATTTGAAAATGAGTAAATACTATGCAATGAAGAATAGTTAAGCAATGAGCAATTTTTTTCTATTTGAATTATATCAATTTGACTCTAGTAGAAAGAATTTCTCTTACCTACAATAAAATAATCAGATCTCTTCAAGTGGTAGTTTATGTACAGGTTAAAGTTAGGCTTAGGCTTCTTTTTTTTTTTTTTAAGAGGTATTATCTCTTGTCACCCAGGCTGAGGTGCAACAACTCAATCATAATTCACTGCAGCCTCGAATTCCTGGGCTCAAGCCATCCTCCTGCTTCAACTTTCCTAGTAGCTGAGACTACAGGTACATGCCACTGCACCTGGCTCATTTTTTATTTTTATCTTTTTAGAGACAAGGTCTCACTATATTGCCCAGACTGGTCTTGAACTCCTGGCCTCAAGCATCCTCCCACCTGGCCAGAATTAGATTAACTTTCTAAAGTAGTATCTGACCACATGCTAAAGAGTTAATGGTTAGGGCGGTGCCTATGGCTCAGTGAGTAGGGCGCCGGCCACATATACTGAGGGTGACAGGTTCAAACCCAGCCCCAGCCAACTGTAACAACAACAACAACAAAAAAAAAAAAACAGCCGGACGTTGGCGGGGACCTGTAGTCCCAGCTACTTGGGAGGCTGAGGCAAGGGAATCGCCTAAGCCCAAGAGCTGGAGGTTGCTGTGAGCTGTGTGACGCCACGGCACTCTACCCAGGGTGATAAAGTGAGACTCTGTCTCTAAAAAAAAAAAAGTTAATGGTCAAATTTAACTTTTTCTAATTTACTGTGTGCTTCCTTCATAATGGTATGTTAAAATTCTATTTAATTCATATTACAGTAAAATATTACTAATTGGCATTTATTAGGGAGTAGAAGACTTGTCTGAATTAATGAAATTCTAAGTTATATATATTTAAATGCTATATTATTTATTTTTTTTTTGAGATGGAGTCTTACTATGCCACCCTTGGCAGAGTGCCGTGGCGTCACAACTCACAGCAAGCTCAAACTCGTGGGCTTTAAGCGATTCTCTTGCCTTAGCCTCCCAAGTAGCTGGGACTACAGGCACCCAACACAACGCCTGGTTATTTTTTGGTTGTAGTTGTTGTTTGGCAGGCCCGGCCTGGGTTCAAACCTGCCGGCCCCAGTGTATGTGGCTGGCACCCTAGCTGCTGAGCTATAGGTGCTGAGCTATAGCAATTATTTTTAAATCACAAGAAGAACTGAGTTGGAATTCTCCTTACTTTCTTTTTACTTCTTTTTTTTTTAATCACCAGTAAGCTCATTGGAAACTTAGTTTTTATTTTAAAAGTGCATGAGATTTTTGTAAAAATATTTTTTATGCAAATGACTGCCATTTTTTCAAATAAGTATTCTTTTAAACCACTAAAATATGCCCTAGGATTATTTTTATTCTGTTACATGGCTGTGTAAGTTCTTTTTAGATAATTTAGCAGTAAACTTTAATCTTAGATCACATGGTAAGTGTTGTTCATTCATTATATTATAGTTGCATGCAACCCATTGTATTCCATGTTAAAGATAATTCAGAGAGCCAACAATTGTTTGAAGCAAGGAAGTAACATATCAAGAAACCTGACTCAACTAGCACATTCAAGTACAGCTAATACTGTGTTTGGTGAGGACTCTATAGGATAGTATAGTGCTTTATCTTTTGAAAAGTATAGGGGTTTTGTTGTTGATTTGTTTTTGTTTTAGATTATCATTTTATAGAAAAAAGTTGAACCCCAGCGTGGGAGTTGGACTAAATTCAGGGAGTGCCTGGAACAGAGAAGTAGATTAGGGTGCTGTTCAGAGAGTGTTGGGTTTTCAAAACAACATCTTGTGTATGATAAGTTCATATAATTTTTGTTTATGAAAAAATAAATTTAAAAAACAATAAAAGTTAAAAAAAAAGTCTTAGCAACATATGAGCCTGTACTAGGATAGTGGTTAAGAAGTTTGGAGCACCGTCTGCTCTCAGATTGTGATTCCTGGTAGCAACCAGATAAACGTAGTATCGCTTAATCCTTGAACACTTGGCAGAAAATTACTTTGGTGAAATTGTGTGTACATTATAAGAAGCATGTTTCTGTTTTAACCATGTAGTGCCAGCTTCCCATTTCAGAGCTTCTTTAGTTAAGATTCACCCAAAGGACTTGCAGCTGATAAGATTATCTTTATTTTAGGCATTTTGGTTTTATATTTATCAAGTGATCTAAAATGTAATCATGCCATAACACTTAGGATAGATGTGATAGGTACATTTCGTTTTTAACTGGCATAGTATTATTTGAACTATTTGTGCATTACTCCCAAAATTGTTTAAAATTCATTAAAAAGTGTTCATTTTGTAGATCTTAATGTGTGTATTGGTTTTATTTAAGAAAGATTTTTCTAAAGTGATTTAGAAATTATCTGTAAACAACCAGAAACTAAAACAGGTAGATTGGTGTCTGCTCCTTTTATATTTTGAACTTTTAATGTTTCTTTATTGTTTTTAGTCTGTATTAATAATTACAGCCTTGTACTTGAAGTATTACATTATGCACATATTTTTCCACCAGGGCTTAAACTATCACCTTTGTTTGGTTCATGCAAGATTTTAAGTTTATGTCGAATGCATCACATGCCTTACAATTGTTGCTATTTGTACGTAAATTGTTTCATACCTATAATGAGGGAAATATGAGGCAGTATTTCTAAATTTGTTGTGGAGATAATTTTGTCTGAGGTAAGAGTATAAAATGATTGTAAGGCTTTGGAGGACAGAATGATGGAAAAGAGGCATTGAGTTTAAAATGCAACTGGAATTGGGAAAGGTCTCACAACGGTGCCGCACATGGAAATGGTGTTGGGGCGATGCTAGGCAGTGAGGTGGAGGAGGTTGGAGGAGCAGTGGGAGATGCACTTCGTGTGCTGTCAGAGGAAGAAGGGAAGGAAGGGCCTTGAGGGAAGGTATGGCCTTCAACGTGCTAGTGCCGTTGAAGAGAGAAAACGAAGGGCACAGTTGAAAAATCTCTGAAAAGGAAAACAGCTTAGGCCTTGGTGGCACCTTTTTCTTACCTTCAGTATGACTCTGGCAACTTTCTGAATGCTGTGAGCTTCCATTTACTCATATGTAAAGTACAGATACTAAAACCTATCTCAAAGGGGCCCTGAGGATGAATTGTGAAGTTTCAAGCATGGTGTGTGACAGTTGTGTGTGTGAGCAGTCCTGACTGAGCGTGATGTGTAAGTGGTAGCTGTTGTTATGGAGGTGATCGTAGTATTTATTGCTGGAGGTAAAAATGAGTGGGATTTTCATACCTGATCAACTCTTTTTTCCTCCTGAGAAAGTGAAGATAATCCATTTTCCAAACACTGAAAGGAGAAAGGATAGAAAATGAAGGGTTAAGACCCTAAGGAGAATTTGTAGATGGTGGGTAAGTGAATCACTGAGGTTTTAGCAGAAGGTCTGGAAGCAGTTAGTTCTAAGCTGAACGAAGCAAATGGTATTTAGAACTAAAGGTTGGGAAAGGAAATATATACTTTTCATGTTTTGAAAAAAAAAATGCAATCTTTTAGACTGCTAACTCAGTGCTTATTTCTTCACATAGCCAAACCTCAAGAATCCTGCTTTCCTCAAGAAAAGGCAGGGCATTTTTAATGTTTTTCTTTTGTTCTTAAAACATTAACTTTAATTGTAGGCACAATTTCTATGCCAGCATATTTTCAGTTTAAAAATAAATTGCCGGAACAGTCATTGTGGCAGCCAGATTTCAACATAATGTTTTTCTCCTTTTCATTAAAATGAAAATAAATTAAAATAGTTATCTACATAAAACATTAATGAACTTTATACTTAATGGTTTTATAATTACTTTGGACTAGCATAGAAGCACTTGACTTAATAACTAAGTGGCTGCTACAAACATGTCTTTGAAACTGAAGATTTGATTGCGTCTCAGAGTTATAAGACACTGTATGATTTCTATTGGCAAAATCTCAATTTTAGAACAAAATGAGTGTAATTGTCATAAGTATAATGGAAGTATAGTAAAATTGAAAATGTATGAAACTATAGCATTCTTCGGTTTGAGTAGGATATATTGAGAACAAGAGAGTCACAGCACATATATGAGCTGTTGTGCTGCCTAATTTTTCTCCGTAGGGAAATACAATAGCTTCCATAGTTTCCATGCCTCTTCTGCCCACTCTAATTTAACACTATGGATATGTGGCAGCTTTTATGGGTTGGGCTCTTACAAAAGCCCAAGTCATGACACTGGTTTCATTACCAGGATTGCCAGAAGGATTACCAAAGGGCCCCCGCCAAACCACTATGCTATCGTATTTTTCTTAAACTAAATTAAATCCTTCTTTCTTTCCCTTCAGGGAAATACATGATTCAGAGCAAATCATATAAATGGGTTTGCATCTGAATTTAATAACCAGAATATCTTCTGTGGGACAGAGTTTTCTAAAATATATTTTACTCTTTGTGCACAGTGGATACATTTTCAATGCTACTGCTATGGTTATGCATAGAAGACGCTACTTAATGAAGCTAGCTTTTTCTGACTGTAATGTATCATTCTGAAGAATAGTATTGGCTATTACTGGAAGTATGTTAATAGCAATTTCAATATTTATTTCTTAAATTTTTGAAACCAGAATACGAAAGAATGGATTTTGTATTAAAGCAGTCACTGGAGTTACCCATGAAATAAAGTTCAAAATAAACTACACAAAAACAAATGCTCCCACAGGGGAGAATTGCAGTGCTGTGGGTAACCAGGATGTAGTAATATTAATTGGCCAAAATATTTAAACATTTTGTGTTAAAACATTTTTTGAAAGCAGAAATAAAGTCTTTTTAAGTTTAAGTTAAATCCCTCTTTTTCCCTTTCTGAAGCTTCCAGAAGGAAGAAATTAGTAAAACTATTTTCTTCTTTTGTCATGTCAGACAGAGAAATCTACTTTGAATATAGTGAAGCAAATATTTTCACTGGACTATGTTGCTGCATCTAAGAAAAATAAGGATATTTCTTAGCTGACAGCCCTTTCCTTCCCCTTCTTCCTTGCAGCCTAGTTTTATTCACTTTTCTCTAGTTAGGCCACCAGGTTGTGAATCTTGATTGGTGATCTCATTTATTTTGCCATTGATGGAATTGGACTTGAAATTTCCTATCTTAGTCTGGGGGGGAGTCTAGAGAAAGATGGCCAGGGAGCTTTTGGGAAACTTCTTAAAAACAGATGTACAAAGAGAAACTTTTCTTTTCACTCTGGACTTCCCTCAGAGCCTCACTTTATTGTGACTGGAATGCAGAAGCCAGCTTGGGCCTGCAGGGATGCCTCACTGGAAAGGAGAAGTCCGTTCCAGAAAGACGGCCGTGCTGCCAGATGGTAGAATCCTGAGCTGTCATCTCCTTGAGATTATATTAGTTTCAAATCAGGAGCAGTTCCTTTCCATACTTGATTTGAAGAATGTATCATATACTGATTCGTTGTATGTAACATTACTCTGATATTTTACTGTAATTTTTACTCGATTCACATTTTAAGTTTTTCCTAGATTTTACTTTAATGTTTTACTGAATGTCTTAGGTTTAATATTAGACTCATTTCTGCAAAAATCAAAGAAATAAAAAAAAATAAAATAAATCAAAGAGATCCTGATGTTTTAAAGAATGGCTATGTGGCTGTGTAAGCTTGTGTGTAAACATCACATATAAGATTTTTGTAGGCTTAGAGTAGTGACTCATGCCTATAATCATAGCACTCTGGAGACTAAGGCGGGAGGATCACTTCAGCCCAGGAGTTTGAAGTCACAGTGAGCTATGATGACCCCATTTCACTCCAGCAAGAGTGACAGCATGAGACTTTATTTGAAAAAAAAAGAAAGACTTTTGCATTCAGCAAAGTATTGTTGCATGGTTTTGGTATTATTGGAGAACAGTGGGAGTTTTAATACCAAATTTCATTTGTCAGTCTATCGTTAATTGCATTACTTGTGTGATTCGAGATAACACTCCATTGTGAAGGAAATAGTTCTTTAATGGATTTTATCATTTTAGCTAGAAAATTGATACACCATATTTACAGATTTTTTTCCCTCTTCTATTTTTATAATTTTATTGGGATTTATATTTGAAATGTGCGTTTTACACATACATTGTGTGTGAGAGAGAGAATATGTGTACTGCTTTATTTATTTATTATTTATTTATTTGAGACAGAGTTTTACTATGTTGCCCTCGGTAGAGTGCTGTGATGTTATAGCTCACAGCCACCTCAAATTCTTGGGCTTAAGTGATTCTGTTGCCTCAGCCTCCTAAGTAGCTGGGAGTACAGGCACCTGCCACAACACCCAGCTATTTTTTTGTTACAGTTATCATTGTTGTTTAGCAGGCCTGGGCCAGGCTCAAACCCGCCAGCCTTGGTGTATGTGGCTGGCGCCCTAACCGTTGAGCCACAGGCGCAAGCCTTATTTATTTATTTATTTATTTAGAGACACAGTCTCACACTGTTTCCCAGGTTAGAGTGGCCTGACATCAGCTTAGCTCAACTCACAGCAACCTAAAACTCCTGGGCTCGAGTGATTCTCCTGCCTCCGCCTCCCAAGTAGCTGAGACTATAGGCTCCCACCACCACACCTGACTAATTTTTTCTGTCTTTACAAAATGAGAGTCTCACTCTTCCACTCCTGAGCTCAAGTGATCCTCCCACTTCCGTCTCCCAGAGTGTTAGGATTACAGTTGTGATCCACCATGCCCAGCCTAATTTAAATAGTTAACTAAATGCTAATATAGCAGTGACTTATGCTCAACGTTCTGCGGTCCTTAATAGTAAATAACATTTATCGAGGGCTTGTTGTGTTCCAGACCATGTTTTACTGCTCCCTGTTTTCATCCTCATAAACATCTCCACGATAAAGTAAGTTACATGAGGGCAGGGATTTTTATGTTTCGCTTACTACTGTCTCCAGGACCTACACCAGTTGCTTGTTTCATAAATACGGTAGGAGCTTATATTCGAGGACCCCCAGTGAATACTTGAAACTATGGATGGTACCAAACCCTGTATGTACTATGTTTTTTTCTTAATGATAAAGTTTGTAAATTAGGTACAATAAAAGATTAACAACAAAAATTAATTTAAAAAAAGAGTTATAACAGTTTTTTTACTATCACTACTCTTGCATTTTTGGAGCCATTATTAAGGAAAACTATTTGCACCGGTGCCTTGATAACAGTGCTAGTTATCCATCTCATAAGCTACTCAATGACTAACGGGCAGGTGGCATCGACAGCATGT
Source organism: Nycticebus coucang (assembly GCF_027406575.1). Classification (NCBI taxonomy): domain Eukaryota; kingdom Metazoa; phylum Chordata; class Mammalia; order Primates; family Lorisidae; genus Nycticebus; species Nycticebus coucang. The sequence continues at coordinate 40,350,377 of NC_069791.1, read as the reverse complement.
AGACACCGGACAAAGGGATGAATCATGTCCTGGGTGGAACAGAACAGGATAGTGAGGGATCTCGTCATGCTGCTCAGAACAGTGTGAAATTTAAAACTTAAATTAAATTGCTTATTTCTGCAATTTTTCATATTCAGACAGTGATTAACTATGGTGACTGAAAATGCAGATAAAGGAGGACTACTGTGTATAAATGTTTGTATATATATATATATGTTTACGCTTGATCTTAACCAGAAGGCTGAGGAACTGTGTGTGTGTGTTTTGATTAAGTGAAAATAAACTATGACATAGCCATTTAACCATTGTTAAATTGAGGCACAGAGAGGTGAACTGAATTGCCTAAGATCACCCATCCTATTAAGTGGAGAAACCTACTAAATGGGATTCTAACCTAAGTAGTCTGATTTTAGAACCTGTTCTCTCAGCTGCCCTTGTGTTCTGCCATCTTTGTTGCATCTAGAAAAATACAGGAGCACAAAGAAATAATAAATGTTTCTTGTTTGGTAGAGGTAATTGTTAAAGGGCGATGATAGACTGGGGCAGGGCTTCCCGTTCTCAGCACTGTGGACATTGTTAGCAGATACTTTGCTGTGCATTAGACTTGCCTGTACATGATAAAATGTTCAGCAGCATCCTGGTCTATATCCACTAGTTATTAGGAACGCTTCCTTAGTTGGATTACTCAAAAATGTTAGCAGAGATTGCTAATTGTCCCCTGGTAGGCAGAATCACACCCAGTTGAGAACCACTTGTCTAGACCTACACATGAAAACATCATAGAGGAAGTCTGAAGTAAGAGTAGGTGCAGCCGGCATCATGTTTAGAAAACTGGCCACCATGAATTCTGAGACAAGGTGTAATCAGTTCATTTTGTGACCATAGCTACGTTTATATCTATACCAAGACCTGAATTTTATCCCTTTTGATAAGGAGTCCTCTAGAATAAATACACATTTACATAAAAACCATATGTTTTCCATTTTTTTCTTTTCATTCATGAAGAGAATAAAATCTGACAAGGATTTTTAAAATGACACTTATTTGAGTGTCTGTTATAGTTTCAAATGCATTTTTAGTAATGTAGCAGTATATTAATTTATAATTTGGTAGTACAGTAAGCTTTGCAACATGTGTGTTTCATTTTACACTTGTTAAATGGTTAAAAAATACAAAAATAGAACACTTAACTGTGTGTAATGGCTCATGCCTGTAATCCCCGCACTTTGGGAGTCTGAGGCAGGAGGATCCCTTGAGCCCAGGAATTTGAGCTGTAATGAGCTACGATTGTGTTTTACACTCTAGCCTGAGTGACAGAACTAGACGTTGTCTCTTTAAAAAAAAAAAAAAATTTTAGCTGGTGAAATATTAAAGTGTTGGAAGGAAGGTTATCTGGAAAATTGTATCATGAGATGTGAATGGGTGTGTTTCATAAAACAGGCAGTGAACTGAACTAGAAGACATTTGAGGTGCACGCAGATGTACGTTTTTGAGTATTCCTATGTGGCTGGGTTTTGTTAAGTATAGTTTTCTGCATTCACTTAGAATGTCTCACAAACAAAAATCTTCCATGAGCAAGCACAGAATTTGCATTATGCTCAGATTGTTCCCTAATGTTTGAATCATTGTAGCAGAACTGATGATTTTCTTGGTTTGAATTTTGAAATTCTTTAAAAACATAAACAAAAACAAAAGTCCTGAAATCCCTGGGGGAAAATGTGATCTACAGAAAAGGATGGCACATACAGGATAAAAACACATAATTGGTAAATAACGGACCTGCCCTCCTGCATGGTCCTTAACAGTTCCCTCCTTTGTGCCATGGACGGCAGTCAGGACTTCGCAGTGGGCCAGCCACTTCCCATAGTGTGTCAAGTGCTATATGTATTTAAATTTTTCTAAATATTAACAGAGATAGCTTTATTGAAATATTTTAATGACCCATGTATATAACTTTCACTTATTGGTTCTCTAACTCAGTTTTAGTTTCAGTGGATGATTTAGAAAATATGAATTTTTCTATTTTATAAGTATGTTATTTTATAGGAGATTATGGAATTTTTTTCATTTTAATTACCTATGAAATCTTACCCTTCCTAATTTCCTAACTAGAAACCTTAGTGATTTTGAGAGACTATGACTAAAAATACATCATTGTGGGTGGCGCCTGTGGCTCAAAGGAGTAGGGTGCCGGCCCCATATCCCACGGGTGGCGGGTTCAAGCCCAGCCCTGGCCAAAAACTGAAAATACATCATTGTACAGATTTTGAGCTTTAATGTTTTTGAAAATGAGTTACATATCGTTGACATATAGTGGCCAAGAGCCAAATTTTTTAAGTGTTGTGTACATTAGAACAAATAAATAAGGACTTTGTCTACTTTAGGTTAAAATTGGGCATATATAGTAGAAAAGGTTATTTCTTTCATTAAAAAAAATGGCAAAAGACTTTGGTGTCAGAGTATCTATCCTTACAGATTTTGTGTGAAATTTCATGTCAATTTAATATTAAAAGAAAACACCACACTGGATGCATTTGAGAAAATAAAAGAAGAACATAAATATATTTAGCTTATATTAGTTTTAGTTGGTGTTCTTTTAAATAAGGTATAATCCTAAGATTTCTCCTTTAGTTTTACTTCAAGATGTCATCTTAAAAGCACTCAAATGCTAAAAGTGACAATTTAATTGAAACAGCATCTACTTTTGAGGAAAAGAATGTTCGGTCTTCATTAATTAAAAAGAATTAAATTGATTATAATTTAAATGTGTGCCTTGCCCTGGGTCTTTGTCCAATGAATACTCAAATCTATTTAGTGTTCAGAAGGCCAGAGTAGTTCCTCAGCCAAATTACATTGAGCAGCCATGTTGTGTCATTTAGAACTTCCAGATCATTAAGGTTAGAGTCTACTATATTCTTCTCAGGCAGGATGACACAGCATAGGGAAATGATGCGATAAATAGGGAGTTATTTATATATTTCTGCTTCATCTACCATTCAGCTAACTCCAGCTTTCTTATGCTCCCCTCCATTCTTCATCGTTAGGGTGTCTGATCCCTGCTACAGGTTACCCACCCCCCTTCCTCAGTTTTTATTCTCTGTTAGAACACCAGAATTTCCAGACCTTTATACATTTGTTATATTTATTGTGTTCTAGTATCCCCAGAGTCTGTGCTGTCCTTAGTTATTCTGTTATCAATTTATTGTTTATTACATAGATTCATATCCCACAGGAGACCTCTAAGTTCCCACTGTGTTGGTTTTTAATTAACAAGTAAGAAAACAACTTGCGTATTTTTTATATAGTGAAACTATCACCAAGATATCTAAACCCAACAATTCTTAACGCCTATTGAATTACATCTGTAAAAAGACAAAAACACCATAAAAACCTGATAATTTAGTAATCCTTTATGCTTTTTAGACCAGTTAATTTAAGGAGTAACAGAAACATTATATTCCATTAATAATTCTACTGTTAAAATATTCAATATCTTAATTTTTTAAATTGTGTTTGTGCTTTTTTAAAAAAAATTGATTTCTGTTTTATTTAATGGATAAAATTTCAGGGTATTGTGTTACCAGTTTTTAAAAAGTGAAAATTAGTACTTGGAAAAAGAACTTAAGTACATGAAGTTTACCCAAAAGTTTGCAGCTTATGGTTGTAGACTTCCCCTCAATACACATGTAATAATCTTTTAAGAGTAACAAAGTAGGGCAGCGCCTGTGGCTCAGTCGGTAAGGCGCTGGCCCCATATACCGAGGGTGGCGGGTTCAAACCTGGCCCCCGCTTAACTGCAACCAAAAAATAGCCGGGCGTTGTGGCGGGCGCCTGTAGTCCCAGCTACTCGGGAGGCTGAGGCAGGAGAATCGCTGAAGCCCAGGAGCTGGAGGTTGCTGTGAGCTGTGTGAGGCCACGGCAGTCTACCGAGGGCTATAAAGTGAGACTCTGTCTCTATTAAAAAAAAAAAAAAGAGAGAGAGAGAAACAAAGTAGGGGCGGCGCCTGTGGCTCAGTGGGCAGGGCACCGGCCCCATATACCAAGGGTGCCAGGTTCAAACCCAGCCCTGGCCAAACTGCAACAAAAAAATAGCCAGGCATTGTGGCAGGCGCCTGTAGTCCCAGCTACTCAGGAGGCTGAGGCAAGAGAATCGCCTAAGCCCAGGAGTTGGAGGTTGCTGTGAGTTGTGTGATGCCACAACACTCTACTGAGGGCAATAAAATGAGACTCTGGTCTCTACCAAAAAAAAAAGTAACAAAGTAATAGTCAACATAATATGCAAAAATGCAAACATTTTCTCCATAATGAAAGTAAATTTTCTAGAACCAGTCATGCCAACAATCTTTTCTTCTAAGCTGATTTATGGTATATGACCTGACAAAAAATTTATTAGTTTATAGATGATAATGAGTATTATTTGATATGTCAATGCATATTGCATATTATTGGTGTGTCCGATATTTTTGGCTTAGATAAATAGGAGTAGGTTTTTTTTTGTTTTTTTGCAGTTTTTGACCGGGGCTGGGTTTGAACCTGCCACCTCCTGCATATGGGGCCAGCACCCTACTCCGTTGAGCCACAGGTGCCGCCCAGGAGTAGTATTTTTTCCTTCTCCTTTCAAGAAGGTAATAGAGACCTAATCTTATTGCTTGACCTAGAAAGAATGATACTTCTCAGGCAAAGGTCTTATTCTCCAAAAAGGCATCCTTTAAATCAAAGCACTTTTTTTCCCAGTATACATAACAAAAGATTGTTGTTTTCTGTTATTTCTATATTTCATTTACCTTAGATTGTTCCTCTTTCTGATTTCATTTATCTACCATGTATCTTCCTCAAATATCTATCACAAAATCATTCCCATTATGTTATTTATATAATATTATTTGAGAACGAACGCTGTAAGTTTTGCTTTTTTCGACCCTTCTACTTTTCATGTGCTGATGCCCATGTAGTACTGCTGTTAGACTTCCTCCACCAGTGTATGAATTTGGCATTAGGTCTCTGTAATGTGCCCAGTTGGATCAGAAGACAGAAGTTCATACTTATTTTTCATGACCTACCTATGAGATGTAAAATACAGTTATCATGAGGCAAATCAACAAGGTATCATGTAAAATATCAAGGTATCATGAGATGTAAAATACAGTTATCATGAGGCAAATCAACTATTTATATACCTTTATAAACAAAGGTATATAAATAGTAAAAAGGAAGGACTGAGGTCAGACTGAGGAGTGAGTAAAACTGTAAGTAGCATTTACACAACATATACACTCATGGTATATAGTAGAAAAGGTGTATTTAGGAATCTCAAAATGTGGGGGGTTGGATTTCATTTCCTTTTTTCACTAATTTTAATGTTAAATAAATGTTTAAGAACCTATATATTCACTTTCTCTTTTATTCTTATTTCAGCCATAATGAAAGGAAAGTAACCTGCAAACATCCAGTCACAGGACAGCCATCGCAGGACAATTGTATTTTTGTAGTTAATGAACAGTAAGTAAAGAGTTTCATGGAATATCTGTATTCAAAATGGGACTGACAGTAAAATTGCTGTTATCCACATTAAATTCAGTATAATTTAACAGTTTTCTTATCTGGACGTTGACAGTCAAGTATAACAGAATGCTAGCTGTTTATTATGTGTATAGTATGGAAACCCTACCTTTTCTTCATGAGGGGTGTAATTGCAAAAACTATTTTCACAGTAGTTCAAACCCGGGTAAGAAGCTCAAGAACCCAAGATACCAGTTTAGAGAAACTGTAAACTTGGTTGAATTGTTAAACTAATTTGAGCTCAGTTTTCTTATCCTTCAATCAGGGTAGTGGTAATTACAATTTCACAGAATTTTCATAAGTATTAAATTATTTATGTGTAAAAATGTTTTATGCACTATAAAGCTATTTGCAAATAATAATTATTGCTATTATTGTTGTATTAGAATATTTAATCTTGTAGTTCATTTTTAATTTTCCAGTTGGATGACCAAGTAGAATATCTATAATAATGCCTATTAAAATGAACATGACAGTAACTTATTTTTTTTTTTTTTTTTTTTTGAGACAGAGCCTCAGGCTGTCGCCCGGGGTAGAGTGCTGTGGCATCACAGCTCACAGCAACCTCAGACTCCTGGGCTTAAGTGATTCTTCTTGCCTCAGCCTCCCAAGTAGCTGGGACTACAGGCACTCACCACAATGCCTGGCTATTTTTTTGGTTGTAGTTTTCATTGTTGTTTGGCAAGCCTGGGTTGGATTCGAACCCGCCAGCTCTGGTGTATGTGACTGGCGCCTTAGTCCCTTGAGCTACAGGCGCCGAGCCAATAGTAACTTATTTTAAGGATAGAAATATTTCATTTAAAGTAGTTGTAAATATTAAGCTCTGCCTCTAGAGTAACTAGGATCTTACTACAGTGAAAAAGTGGGACACTCACATTGTTAACTTAAGCAACTAGGGAAGTGTTACTATAAAGTAGTTCACTGTATGGCAAGTTCTAGCATTTCGACATATTATATTTTCAGGACCGTTGCAAGCATGACATCTGAAGAAAAGAAGGAACGACCTATAAGTATGATAAATGAAGCTTCTAACTATAGTATGACATCAGATTATGCAGTGCATCCAATGAGCCCTTTAGGCAGAGTAAGTTGTTTTGCTTACCGTTAATTATTAATTAGTAGTCAATGTGTAATACTGTTATCATAGTGGACTTAGAATTAGTATAATTCCATTAGAATTACAGAGGAATCGTTACGTTTTTATTACATGAATTTAGTTATATTGGAGGAATTGATATAAAGCAATATCTTGAAATAAAAATATAATAAGATTATAATTTAATGACTTATGTTTTTTTAAATGCCAAGTTTAGATCTTGAACAAATACAGTGTATAATGATGTTTGTGTGAGAGAGTGAGCATTTTTAAGTTTTAAGGGTGAAGATTAATATAATACCTACAAATCACATTTCCTGGCTAAGAATCCTTAGATTAAGGAGACATTATTATTGTAATTGTTTTAGTGTATAGAATAAATTATGTTTATTATAAAGAAATGGATGATAGGTAATTATAATAGTACTCTAAACTCAAAGGATATTACAAGTAAATGTAAATTTTCAAATAATATACTTTCTAATTGTTATTAAATAACACTGATGAACAGAATAATAATTAGTATATTTTAATTAACATCTAGGGAAATACATAAATGGATTGAGGGCCGCCAGGTCTTTGGATAGAAAGTTGAACCTGTGTCTCTAACTTTACACCAAAAATTTTCCAAATAGATCCATTATTGAAATGTAAGAAACAAAACTATAAAAACACTATAGAAAACAGTGGGAGATTTTTAAAAAAATAAAAACTTCAACTACAGATGGAATTCCTAAATAAGAAATAAAACCCAGAAGTAATAATACTAAAAAATGAGAAATTCAACCATATGTAATTATCCATGCAAAATATCTGCAATTCATAGAACAATTAGGGAATAGTCCTTTTATAATTGAAGAAGTGCTGGTAATCAATAAGAAAAGGTTCCAACTCTGGTGAACATGAGTTTAAATAAGGGGAAAGGCTTCTTAGTTTAAAATGGGCAAATTATGCAAAGTTAGTTTCTAGAAAAGAAAATGGAATTTACTCTTAAATATATGAAAAAGATGCTTAGCCTCATCTATAATATGAAAAGTACTAATGAAAACCAGGAAAAGACACCATTTTTCACTTATCAGATTTGCAAAGTTCAGAAAGTTCTATACCACAGCACGTTGACAAGGGTATAGGTATATAAATAGGCATTTAGGTATTCTGTTAAATAGTGAGGTCCAAGAAATAGTGGAACAGAAGAATGGATACGTGGTCACTACCAAAGCAGGCTGCGTTATGCTCCGTTATCCACTTCCAAGCAGAGACGGCAGCGTCCTTTCTGTCCTTTGTGATTTACCCGTGCATGTGTCGGTCTGCTCAGCTTTCATCAGTGTTGCTAGGAGGGCTTCATTTGTTTCTGTCTGCATGGAGTTTACATTTCTTGATTTTTCAGTATCTCAAAACTTTCGTAATGACCCATGTATCATATATGTACTCATCTAACTATGACAACAGTTATTTATTTAGATGGATAGACATATATACACTGAGCAGTACTGTGTGAGTGGGATTGGCTGGGTGCTAGAGCCTAGGGGTGAAGATAAACTGATCCTTAGTGTCCTTTTCGTACCATTTGAGTTGTATATTGTGTTTACGCCTTATCCGTTTGAAAGTAGATTAAAATTTATCCAGGAAACCAGCTTTAGGAAAAATGTTCACATTGGGCCTTAAAATTCTATTATGTCCTGATCCTGCTCACTACCATCACCAACATGCAGGGCACCACTCTGCCTCTGTGTGGTACCCGTAGCTGCCAGGGCGGCCCTGGGGCCTGCACCCCAGTGCTGCCACTGCCCAGTTAGCTGCTACTGCCATGGCAGAGTTGGATGCTCGCTGGGTGGCATACTTTAACAAGCCAGATACAGATGCCTGAGAATTCCGTAAAGAGATGAACATGCTTGTTAGCTATGATCTGGTTCCAGAACCTAAAATCATGGATGCTGCTTTGCAAACATGCAGGCAATTAAATGATTATGCTAGTGCATTTCTCATCCTAGATATTATTAAGGATAAAGCAGGACTTTAAAAGGAAATCTACCTCTTTGTCATGCAGGAATTTGGATCAATTTTTTTTTTTCTTTTGGAGGCATAGTCTCACTCCATCACTCTGGTTAGAGTGCTTTAGTGTCATCATAGCTCACAGCAATCTCAAACTTTTGGGCTCAAGTGATCCTCTTGCCTCAGCCTCCTCAGTAGCGAGGACTACAGGTGTACACCACCACACCTGACTAGTTTTAGTAGACTGGGTCTTGCTCTTGCTCAGGCTGGTCTCAAACTCCTAAACTCAAGCAGTATACCTGCTTTGGCTTCTCACAGTGCCAGGACTACAGGTATGAGCCACTGCACCTGGCCTTGGTCCCCCTTTAAATGAATTGGGAATCTCCACTCCAAAGGAACTGGGCCTTAGAATTTATTGCTATTACTACTTGATTATAAACAGTCACTGATGATAACATATCATTTTACTTGAAACAGTTATTGATTTCCAAACTGTTTAATGGTAACATGGGCTTTACCATTAATACACATAAAAAGGAAATGAAGCCAGATATGGTGGCTCACGCCTGTAATCACAGCACTCTGGGAGGTTGAGGTGGGAGGACCCATTGAGCTCAGGAGTTTGAGACCAGTCTGAGCAAGCACCAAACCTCCATCTCTACTAAAGATAGAAAAATTAGCCAGGCGTTGTGGTAGGTGCCTGTCGTCCTAGCTACTCAGGTGGCTGAGGATTGCTTGAATCCAAGAGCATGAGGTTGCTGTGAGCTAGGCTTACGCCAGGACACTCCAGCCTGGGGCAAGAGTGAGACTCCGGCTCCAAAAAAGTGGGGAGGGCATGAATTTAAACTGAAAAAAAAAAAAAAAAAAAAATTGTATCATGTCCTAATAAAAACTTTACAAAACAAAATTCAAAAGAAATATGCTAGATTTCCTAAGATTCCAGGTAAGTTGAAAAGAGGTAATTTGGTGTTATTTACCTTTCATAGAGAAATTAAAAGTCAGCTTCATTGTTTTTATGATTGCTAGTTAACCTCTACCATTCCTGCCAAAATAAATCCTTATACTAAACTGTATTTTAAAAGGTTGTATATCCTTGTGTGTACTTTGAAGAATACAGTAAACACCATCTGTCTGGTATCATTTGAGTTCAGAGTTGTCCATAAAAAAGAAAGCACCACATGACATTAAGCAGATACCCTTCAAGTGTTGTTTTGACTTAATGTGATGTGTTTACGTTTAACATCTAAGTATTTCTCCTCTGACTGAAAGCTGTTAACTTTCTCTAATTGAGCCAACCCTACTGAATGCAGATGTAAAGCAGAGTTCTGTTGTTTGTTCTTAAAGATTTGTTGATGATTTTTACTCAAGGTCTATTCATTTTATACAACATTCAGACAAAATACTGCTACATACTATGTCTTTTTAAAAAATAGATTTTACAGGAGAGATTGTAAGACTTGTGATATCCTGAGGGGAAAATTCTTTATGCAGAATTTTTATACTCGAAACAACTAATCCAGCAAAAGTGGAATTGTAATAATTTATCTGAAAAGATTTAAGTCCTGCAAGTCTTGGGGAAATCTGAAGATATTAAAATGATGAAGATGAAAATAAGCTCAAATCTCTAGGTATTAATACCACATTTTTCGATTATGCTTTTCTTCTGTTTAGACATCACGGGCTTCAAAAAAAGTTCATAATTTTGGAAAGAGGTCAAATTCAATTAAAAGGAATCCTAATGCACCTGTGGTCAGACGAGGTTGGCTTTATAAACAGGTATTTTTTTTTTTTTCTATCTGATGTGAAACAAAGAACGGAATTAGAAGGAACCTTTTGAACTCATGTACCTAAAATAATTACATGAAACGTGTGAGATAGAGAACACACTGTGGCGCAGTCATACAAACTCTTCGATCACTTATTATCCCTGAAGAATGTCATAGAAACAGTGAAGACAGAAAAGGGAATAGACATGACGAAGACTGGAGATTGCTGTGTGTGTTATAGGTGTTTCTTCATTTAAAAATAAATACATGATGTATAAAAATGTTAGCTGAATAGCATGCTAAAATACCCCTGCAGAAAAACTTTCTGAATGTTAAAATGGACATAACTAAATAAAGGATATTTTCCATTTTTCTGTTCATTTAGAAATCCATAGAGAAAAATAAATTGTATACTTCCCCAGGCTTTATTTATAGAGAAATCAGATAATAATTTGAGGCTTTTCTGAATTTTTTTCAGATTTTGCTTCCATGCTGTCTGACTACTCTCTCTTCCTCTGCAATTTTTGTTTTGTTTTCTCTTTATTTGTTGTTATTGTACAGGGTCCACTCTCAGACACCCTGATTAGGTTGGGGTTTATATTATTGCATTGACTGGGAAACTTGATAATTAAACTTTTTGGAACCTCATTGTTACTTGTAGAATTACTAAGGATGCATGCACATTACCTCCTTGGACTTTTACATCATTTTGATTTCTTAGAAGTTACAGTGTACTTTCTGATTTGCAGCTGGGTTTTAGATAAGTAACTACCAGATAATGGAGGCGACACACTCAACCTTCAAAGGCCTTTGTCTTTATTCTGTCTCTCTGATTCTACATATTTGTAAATGATACAAAGCAAGTTAAATATTAGTTCATTGATGGTATCAATCTATTCTGATAAATACTGCTAATTTCTTTTAGATGACCTATTAATTTTTTTCATTAAAACTCATAATTTTTATTTAGAGACAATTTATGGTATTTTAACAGTCTAACATTGGAATTTATCCAAGCTAAAAAGTTTTTGGACATTTAGTTTATAATAGAAGAATTTCTCCATTTTTTAAAACTAGTCTTTCAAAGTACAAAATATGTTTAAATAGTTTAGTGCAATATTGAGCCTAATAGAGAATATGGCACTTCTTATTTAAAATAGTTCTTGTTCTTGTTTCTTTTTATTTTTATTTCTTCCTTTTTTTCTTTTTTTTTTTTTTGTATCTACTTAATTTCGTCTTGCAACTTTGCTTCATTGCCTATAGGAAAATAATTTTTTTTTAATTGTTATTTTGTTTGAACCTGATATTTTAATGAACTAAATTACTTCAATACAACTGCCAGAAAGACACTCTTTACAGGATGAATAACACCTAAACTGTACATATAAGAAGAAAAATCATTTAGGAAATATAAAGTTTCCTCATCCACGGTTATTTTAAATCATATTACCCTTGGAATAATTTTGGTTCACGTGTTTTTCATCCTGTTGAAGATTAACAATTGATTAAACCTGGCTGAGCAGATCGCACACGTGGCAGCCTATGTGCATTGTTGTCATCCTCGTAGACACATGCATTCAGATTGCTTGCAAAGAGGCTAGGCCACTTAGTAGTATCTTGCTATAATTCAAGTCCTTAGTAAACTACCTCCAAAATTATGATTGGCCTTTAATAGGTGATGTTACACACATATTGTAGATACTGTTTTAACAGCTCATTTTAAACAAATGTACCATCAGTGAGTTTTTATTGCTTAAAATGAAAATCTCTTTAAATATACTAATATTAATAAATGCAGGACAGTACTGGCATGAAGCTGTGGAAGAAACGCTGGTTTGTGCTTTCCGACCTTTGCCTCTTTTATTATAGAGGTAAGTTCACCATAAGCTGCCTCAGTGTATTATCTTGTCATTACAGTATAATATAAGAAATGTTCAGTGTCGCTTTTAAATACAAAAATGTTACAGTTCTTTGCTGTTTTATTATCAGTAGAAATATCAAGAAAATCTTTTCTTAATTGACGTATTTCTGAGTTTGGGGGCATGGCAGAAGACAGTATGGTGCTTCAGATCAGTATGAGTTTTGGTCCATTTTACATAATATGATTTATTTTACAGAGCATATGGATCGTCACTCTGTAATGCTGACCTTGAATTCAGTGCTTATTTGATAAAATGAAGGTTCTTTTCACTTGGCAGTTTTGCCAGGTCTAATTATGGGTCCATTGGAAACCCAGTTTTCCTCCCCACCAAGTCATGTTAGAATATTAGGAACTACTATGATGTATTGATAGAAATGAAAAAAGTAAAGTACAAGGAATTTTTTTTTTTTATTCTAAACCCTTTTCATTTTAATCTAACAAAGGCAAACTTCTCTGGTTATTAAATTATCGATTAATACAATTTTAAATAAAAGTCTAGAGAAATCTCTATTCGTATACCACACAGATCTTTCATATACTGCAGATTTGATACCTGCTAACGAAAGGCATACGTAGGTGAGCTCTCCAGAGATATCTGCTTCAGCTATAGTATATAATTATGAACCTGGATAATCTCTCCTTCTCTAAAGTTTGGTCAGAAACTGTTACTAAACACTTAGATTGTCAACTCAAAATCATTTATGGCTTTTCTGGAGAACTATAAGTTAAAACATAAGAGGGTTTTAGAACTAATTAGCAGTTTTTAAATTTTTTGACTACACAAAAGATGTATAGCAAAATTCAGTGCTTGTATATTGAAGCATTATCATGCTTGTAACCCTTCAAAATTTGGAATTAGTAGAATTATTTTCATCTTTTTACTCCCATGGAAGCTGTATTTGAAGAGTACTTATGAGTCAGAATTAACCAAACCTATAAAATTTCATTTTGTCATAGAGATGTTGGTCAGGCTGCAATTGTGGTATTATCTTTAGTTAAGTGCCAAGCTTACTCAACAATTTTCCACTCTTTCAGAAAGTTAGTAGTTATGTCTCAGGCATTATTCCTAAACTTGTAATTTCTGCTTTCCTCTCTGTTTTCAGTGTAATTATAGAAAATTTAAAGCTTTAAATGACAATAATAAAGTGTTTACTTTTTCTAATTTCTAATATTAATATTATTTTTTACAAATAAAAATTTCTTAATGTTAATTTCCAACCAGAATACACTGAATTTCTTATAATCTGCTCTTGTTGCTCATGGAAAAGTGTTGCTCTTCACTTTTATTATAATAGGGAAACTTGTAATTATATTTGAAAGATGTAAAGATGAGCCAGAAGCCATGTTGAGTATGAGATTACTGTTATTAACCACCTGTGTTTTACATTCAGTGTATTACTTATTTTAGTAGTTTCCCAGACAGGAGGGACATGGAAAAGAAGAAATGTAGAAGGGAAAGAAATGTCATATAACCACTTCTGCTTTTCAGATGGTTGGAAAGACATTTATCTTAGATATTTCACTTTTTCTTATTTTTTTTTTTTTTTTCAGACAGTCTCACTTTGTCACCCTCGGTAGAGTACTGTGGCGTCATAGCTCACAGCAACCTCCAGCTCCTGGGCTTAGGCGATTCTCTTGCCTCCCAAGTAGCTGGGACTACAGGTGCCCGCCACAATACCTGGCTATTTTTTGTTGTTGTTGTTGTAGTTGACGTTGTTTGGCAGGCCCTGGCCAGGTTTGAACCCACCAGCACCAATGTATGTGGCTGACGCCCTAGCTGCCGAGCTACAGGTGCTGAGCCTATTTTCACTATTTTATCAACAGGATAGCAATAAGGAGATTTTAGTGAGGTGATCATAATAGTCTACATAGTTTTTAGTATTTACTATTGGTCAGGCACTACACTGAATGTGTTACATAGATAATCTATTTCATCTGATCCTCATGGTTACCTGATAAGGTGGGGAATCTTAGGCTCATTTCTTCTAAGAGGAAACTAATACACAAAGAGATTAGATGTTTGCCTGAGGTCTTACAGCTTGAAAGTGGCAAGGTTCCCTTAACCACAGGGTTTTGCCCCCACCCAGACATCATCTTACACACTGTGGACAACAGCCCCCATTCATTTATTCTTTATCTTTTGTAGCGTACAGTCTACTGACATACAAAGTGTATTATCAGAATTTTTTGGAAGATCAGTCCATTTTTAAAATAGATATGGAAAATAAGACAGAAAAAATAAGCGACTTGCTATTTTTTTATTACAATAGATTGGCAACCAGCAACTCTTAGAAGCCCAAGCTCTCACTGTTTTTGCTTTGTAGCTGGAATGCAGTGAGCCCGCTGTTACAGAGCACTGGGCTAACTGTATTCCAGGGTTGGGAACCTGTGGCCTCATGGACACTGGGTCCTTCTGGATTCTTTACTGTGACCTTTTGACTGAATCCAAATTTTATAGTATAAATCCTAGACAAGTCTTTAGTCTGTTGACAAAACTTATCATGAAACTTAATTCATTTGACAGATATTTATTGAGTAAGACCCTTCCAGGTGCTGCCAAAACTAAAGTCTAAAGCTCTCATGAAGCTTACATTGTAGAGAGATCAAGGAGACAATAAATATGCTCAAAAATAAAAAAGACCATCATCAGTGCTTTTAGGACAACAAGGTTGAAATATAAAAGGCAGGCATGGCAGAAAGGCCTCTTTGGCCAGGTACCCTGAGTGGATGTCTTAGATAGCAAAATCTCAATTATAAAGAGGAGAGCGAGGGGAGTATTCCGGGGGGGTGGGGTGTGAATAGTGCAAAGGCACTATTATATATATTATATAGTGCAAATAGAAGAGTGTTTAGGATTGTTAAAGAAGCAGAAAGAAATCAGTGTACTGAACTGGGAGGCTAGCAATAGAAAAAGGTGGGAGAAATGGAGAACTCCATGTAGGACTTTTTAGGAGCTTGGATTCTACTGTGAATGCCATAAGGAAACAATTGAATGTTTTCAAGCATAAGAATTATATGCTTTGGTATCCCTTAAAAAGCTCACTCAAGCTGCTGCTATTGGAGAATAGATTGTAAAGGAGAAAGAAAGGACTGGAGAGACTAGTTAGGCGTTACTGTGTGGTGGTGATAAAGACCTGGACTAAGGTGGTAGCTTGCCAGTGAGCTCTTTTGATGCACCCAGTGCCATATGAAGATGCAAAAATGAATAAAATAAACCCTGTCCTTGTAGAACTCACGGATTAGCTGAAGGAAGCTGGAAAGAATAGCATAGTAAATGCTCAGTTAGGCTGAATGAGATTTGGCCAGGCCTGTGCAAGGAAAGAAAGGTGATTTGGGCAAAGGGCTTCTAATGTGCAAAGCATGAGTATGCTTGGTATATTTGTAAAACTATACGTAAAACTTGCATTGCTGGAAGACCCAGCAAGAGTTAAGGCTTGAAAGGCAGATGGAGGCACAACAGGGCATTTGTTTGCCACCCTAATGATTTAAACTCTTTATCTTGAATGCAAAAGTAATAATAGGACCAGGTAATAATAGGACCAGGGAGCTGTTAACAGAGTATTAAAGCATTCCAGGTTGGAAGTGAAAATTGGTAATATTTACCCAGCTATAATTATATTTCTTATCTTGTACTTTAACCTAAGTAACAATGGGAAATCTGAACTGTCACTTGACTCCAATAAAATGTGGAGATTTTATGACTCCTGTCTCAGGTTTTGTTCCCTAGGATGCAAACTCTGTAATGGAGACTGGTATGTAGGAGATTTTCTAGGGAGTGTTCTGGGAACCACGAGCTGTGGCAAGAAAGGAAAGGAAGGGAAACAGGGCAGAGGGAGAAAGTGAGCAGGCATGCCTTCTCAAAAAAGCCTCAGCTGATCATTTGGCAAGTTCATTCATTCTGCACACACTCCTCTGTGCCTACTCTTTGCCTGGCGGTCTGTGAAACACTCAAGATGATAGAAGGTAAAACAGTACTTAGGTCAGGTTTCATAATTATATAACTAAATAGAATAATATCAGGACAGGGAACATTTGAAGGCTGTAGTAAAGAACTTCTAGGATGATCATTTGATAGAAGATGAAGATTTTATATGCTGTGCCTTTATTTTATATTAGAATGGCAGTATTTATTGAGCACAACTATTTGCTGAGTTCTTTATGCGTATTAATTCATTCAACCCTCATAACAATCTTTTGAGCTAAGTTCTGTTATTCCCAGTTTTAAGGATGATGAAACAGTTATCAAGCATCAATAACTTGCCCCAAATCTCACAGCCAGATAGTGTTGGGCTGGAAAACAATTGTCAGGTAATCCAGGGAAATCCCTCTGTGCTATAATATTCTGAAGCAACTTTAGGAATACAATTTTGTTAGGGAACACAGAAGAATATATTATTTGGTTAAAATGATTTTTAATAAAGATGACTTCATGAGCTATATCTGATTATACCCTTTATTATATAAATATAAAATTGGATTGAAAATTAAGGTCTGACTCATTCTTTCAGATTGTCTCTCATTCCATAATTGATGACTACTTTCCAACCTTTTTTTTACCTTTTAGACTGAATCTGAACTTTTGTTCATTCGTTTTGTATTAATGAACTGTACCTGAATGAGCATAGTATAGTAATCGCAGAACTTTGTTCCATTATTTGAAGAAAAGTTGTAGGAAAAAAAACCCATTTAATGTAACTTTTTCCCTTTTGGAATTTTTACCACATACTCTAGAAATTAGGAGGAAATAAATAAAACACAGAGCAAGAATAAAAAGAATTATTTTCCTTGTGTGGCTTTTCTCATTGGTGAGTTCAACCTGATGCACAGCTTTATGAGAGCTTTATGAGCTTGTCTTATGGGTTTATAACAATGAACTACATATTTCAAGTTTCATAAACATATCTGCCCTCAAGCAGCAAGTTAATATTGTGAATCTATGCTATGTCAAGAGTAATGTTTTCTCATTTTCTTAGGCATATATTATGTGCTTCCCTCAAAGGCCTAGAATTTATTTGCACTACTCTGTTTTATATCAAAATGCCTTCTAAAAGGAAACCTTCAAAGTTAAATGTTTTTAAAAGCATATCATTTTGGGCAGTGCCTATGGTTCAGTGGGTAGGGCACCAGCCCCATATACTGAGGGTGGTGAGTTCGAACCCGGCCCCGGCCAAACTGCAACAAAAAATAGTGGGGCATTGTGGCAGGCTCCTGTAGTCCCAGCTACTTGGGAGGCTGAGGCAGGAGAATCACCTAAGCCCAGGAGCTGGAGGTTGCTGTGAGCTGTGACACTACGGTACTCTACCAAGGGTGATAAAGTGAGACTCTGTCTCTAAAAAAAAGAAAAAAACATATAATTTTTATAGCTTAGTTTGAAATATGTATTCATATATTCAACAATTTTTTTTTTAGCATCTATTTTCATTCTAATTATCTTCATGGGCTGGGCACAGTGGCTCACACCTATAATCTCCCAGCACTTTTGGGGTGTAGACAGGAAGCTCTCTTGAGGCCAGGAGTTTGAGACCAGGGTAGGCAGCATAATGGAGAAAAAACTAAAAGCAAAAAATAATAATAATGAGTAAAACAGGCTCAGCGCCTGTGGCTCAAACCGCTAAGGCGCCAGCCACATACACCTGAGCTCCAGCCTGGGCCTGCCAAACAACAATGACAGCTGCAACCAAAAAATACCCGAGCGTTGTGGTGGGTGCCTGTTGTCCCAGCTACTTGGGAGGCTGAGGCAAGAGAAACGCTTAAGCCCAGGAGTTGGAGGTTGCTGTGAGTTGTGATGCCATGGCACTCTACCAAGGGTGACAGCTTGAGGCTCTGTCTCAAAAATAATAATAATAATAATAATGAGCAAAACATACAATTTGGCAAAGGAATTGAGTTTAGGAAATGGTAACATTCCCAGAGGAGAATAGAGATAGTTTTAAAAAACAATAGTCAAGAAAAAGATTTTGTTGATGACACTTTGAGCAAAGACTGAAGGATGTAAGCAAGTGAGCTGTGTATTTATCTGAATTTAGAATGGTTGGGCATTTAAATCCTACCAGCAATGTGTGTAAATTAATTCTTTAAAGTTTCTGTGCCATCACTTAAATGTTAATATATTTTCAGTGAATCACATTCAAAAGGGTTTTGTAAAATGTCATAAATGTACCAAACAAATGTACGCTATTTTTATGTATGACTATTTTTAGATGTGTGGGATCAATTCGCTGTTCACTTAGGATGGGAGAGCTCATTGAAAATAAAGAGATATAAATCCTTCTGCTATTTCATATTTTCATTTAAAGCCTTACAAAGACCTGCTTAAACATGAACATGTTCATTTATATATTATGCAATAACCTTTTTGATTTGGCCAAAATAGATCTTGAGAAAATTTATTCTGCTCCATGAGAACATTTAAAATTCTAATCACATGTTAAATTATCTCTTAGATGAGAAAGAAGAGGGTATTCTGGGAAGCATACTATTACCAAGTTTTCAGATAGCCATGCTTACCTCTGAGGATCACATTAATCGCAAATACGCTTTTAAGGTAAAGAAGTAATCATTCCTTTTAATTTTGTGTTTAAAACTTGTGTTGATTAGCACTTAAAGGAAAACAAACAAATTAAAGCTCATTATCAAATTCAAAAAAAAAACTTGTGTTGATTAAAATGGATATTGTTTATAGATTTATTATAATAGTTTTTATATTTAAAATGTATTAATGGTTTTTCGGTTTTGTAGGAGAATTTCTCTTTAATTAGGAAGCATTGCTGAAGTATTTAGGGGTCAGCTGTATCCGATGTTTTCAGATGGTTCTAGGTAAAGCAAACATGTCACAATGGTAATGATTGATGAATATAACTATGGGTGTTCTGGTAATCTCTGTACTGTTCTTTCAAGGTTGTCATGTGTTTGAACTCTTGTGATTAAATTTAAGGGGAGAGTACTATACGAGACAACTTGAGTTTTGCAACACGATATGTTTATGAACTTACAGAATAATTACTAAGATATTCTTAGGTCTAACTGTGTTGTGATCATCAGATAGTTTACAGAGAATATTCAAGTTGAGATTTAAATCTGCTCTTATTAACACTTCAACTGCTATTTGAGTTTTATTTAACTTACACTAGGTTTGAGTGTAGTGTAAGCACATCTCTTGCTCACTGACGGCCACACTAGGGAAAAAAATTATTTCCTTGAAGCCACGGTGTTTTATTAGATCAAGAGACATGTGAATTGTGTATGCTTCACAAGACCATAGGCTCAAAACTAGCATGCATTAAATACAACTCACAAGGCAGTTAATGTGCTTGACCTAATAAAACATCATGGCCCCAAGGGAAAAAAATTTTTTCTAGTGTGGTAGTCAATGTGTTAAATCCGAGCAGACCTAAGATCCCTTCCCCTGACTAATCTCTATCCATGGTTTGTGACTCACTCTCAAGTAAAAGGCCCCTTTAATGCTAATTTGTTTAATTTTTTGTTTTCAAAACCATTCTGCATTTTTTGCTTTGTGATTATGACTAAAGTAAACTGTAGAGGCCACCTGTTTTTTAACTCAGTTTTGAATTAAGAGCTATAGGGCGTGGGTGAAGTGGCCTGTAATCCCAGCACTTGGGAGGCTGAGGCAGGTGTATTGCCTGAGCTCATGAGTTCAAGACCAGCCTGAGCCAGAGCAAGGCTCCATCTCTAAAAAATAGCCGGGCATTGTGGTGAGCACCTCCCAGCTACTTGGGAGGCTGAGGCAAGAGAATCACTTAAGCCCAAGTTTGAGGATCCTGTGAGCTGTGATGCGACAGCACTCTACTGAGAGCAACAAAGTGAGACTCTGTCTCAACGCCCCCCCCCCAAAAAAGAAAGGATTAAGAGCTCTAAAGAGTTTAAGGGGAAGGAGGGAAATGGGGATTATATACACTGCTATTTAATAATGAAAATGTCTATCCCATTACAGAATTGATTTAATTTTAAATTTCCATCCACTTTTAAACACTACTCAGTAGCTGATTTACAACTTTTGCTAATTAATGTGTTACTTTGTTAGCTATGGAAAAAAGAGTAGAAAGGCATAGTTTGAGTGGGTTGATGGGTTTGGGTAACAGATAGCTTCAATGAGAAGGTAATTTAAACAAAAAACTCAAGATAAAAGGGGGAGTAGCTTCATATTTAAATGAATTTTAGCAAAATAGACTTTATCAACAGTATAAACTAGAGAAATGGAAGTAAATGTTTTGAGATGTTATAACAGAAGTTAATACTGAAAACTTAAAATAATAACTTTATAAAGGATACATGTAGGCCTGTGTGATTTAACACTATTATTTGGCAATGGGTTTAAATTTGTTTCTTTACTTACCAATTTAGCAAATACTTCTTGGATTTGTACTGTTGGTACTATTTTGCTGGGTGCTTAACACTCTTAAAAAAATACTACAATATTTAAATAGCAATAAAAATATATTTTATCTAACTATTTGGTTTGATTTTAATTTCATTTTGTCTGTAACAAGAATAGTAATTGCTGTTTCAAATTCTCTGTTCTTGGTGATGTTTCCTCTGAATTTATGAGCTACTTCATTACAAAGTCTGTTGACATTGATGCCATGGCTTATCAGAATGGTAAGTAGAAACTTACCAGATAGTTACTGAACTCAAGTGTGGAACTTAAAGCTTGATTAGGTACTTAGATATCATCTAGTAAATATTGCCAGTGGACAGATGGCAAGAGTGAGTGGGTTTGTTGGTGTCTGAGTCTTGGCTTGAACTGGATCTTATCAGCGTACCACTAGCCCAGTGTTTCTTTTATTGATCACAAATATGGGCAGTGGTCTTCATTCATTTTTCTAAAATGCCACTTACAGAGTTCAGTGATACTGTCATGGTTTTGAGTTATTTCCATAGATAATTTTATCTCTCTTACATAGTCAAATGAGATTTCTTAGTTATATAATTATTTTGATGAGCGTGCTTATTGAAATTATTTGTATCCTAAAATAAATTTTTGAAGAAACTAATTTGACATCTTAGATAAAGCAGATTGTCAAGATCTCAGAAAAAAGTGTGTGATTCCAGATTTCTCTCATCTCTTTTTATTTAGCAGGATAACTGTATACTTAGTACTCTATCCTTTACCTCATTCTTTTTTTATAATCTTTATTATAGGTACATAAGAGTTGCATATCTTTATAGGTTGCATGTGATATTTTAATATGGGCATGCAATGTGAATTAATCAAATCAGAGCAATCGGATGTCCATCACCTCAAGCATTTATTATTTCTTTGTGTTAGGAACATATCAATTCAGGCTTGGCGCCTGTGGCTCAAGCAGCTAAGGCGCCAGCCACATACCCCTGAGCTGGCGGGTTCGAATCCAGCCTGGGCCTGCCAAACAACAATGATGGCTGCAACAAAAAATAGCCAGGCATTGTGGCGGGCACCTGTAGTCCCAGCTACTTGAGGAGGTGGAGGCAGGAGAATCACTTGAGCCCAGGAGTTGGAGGTTGCTGTGAGCTTTGATGCCACAGCACTCTACCCAGGGCGACAGCTTGAGGCTCTGTCTCCAAAAAAAAAAAAAAAAAGAACATAGGCCGGGCATGGTGGCTCACGCCTGTAGTCCCAGCACTGTGGGAGGCCGAGGCGGGTGGATTGCCTGAGCTCAGAGGTTCGAGACCTGTATGAACAGCAGTGAGCCAGAGTAAGACCCCCGTCTCTACTAACATCAAAAACAGCCACACGTTGTGGTGGGTGTCTGTAATCCCCGCTACTGGGGAGGCAAGGGGATAGAGCATCGCCAGAGGAAGAACATCTAAAAAAAGAAGAAAGAAAATGAACAACAACAAAAAAAAAAAGTACTTCAAACGAAGAATGAACAAGCAAGCTGGAATTAGAAAAAAAAAAAAAGAACATACCAATTCATACTTCTATTAGTTATTTTTAAGTATGCCCTAACTTGTTGATTATAGTCACTTTTTGTCTATCTAAACATTGATACTTACTCCTTCCCCCCTTCCCTTTTACCTCATTCTAGGTTGAAGTAGTCTTTTTTCCTTGTCTTTGAATGTCTAATAGGAAACTATTACAGGTGTATTATAATGGAGATTAAGAATGTTTTCCCCTTAGAATTCCCCACCTTGACCTTTTTTCCCTTCTTCTTTGATACAGTTATCACTGCTGCCCATCTATGCCTTGTCAGACTAAGGGTCAAGATGAGTGTCCAGTGCTCACAGCAGGTGTAGTGGGCATCTCTCATCAGCATCATTTCATTTTGTTTTCCTCTGTTACTCTGGTACAGAGACAGATTAAAGTACCATAAGGGAAAAATGTCCTTGCTGGCTAGATACTCCTTCCTCTTGAACTCCAAAATATTTACATTTTTAATTCTGAAACTTGAAAAACTTGAAGTTTAAAAGATTTAAAACTCTCAGCCAGGCATTGTGGCAGGAGCCTGTAGTCCCAGTTACTTGGGAGGCTGAGGCAAGAGAATCGCTTAAGCCCAGGAGTTTGAAGTTGCTGTGAACTGTGACACTAAGGCACTCTACCGAGGGTGACAATGAGACTCTATCTCAAAAAAAGAGAGATTTAAAACTTTTTTGTGATTCCTTATAGATGGCTATAAGCATTCTGCAAAATAATAGCAATACGTTTTGAGGACTAAAGAAATTGCTGACTCTAGGGGAAGTGCAGTAATATAATACAGTGGCTTTCAACCTTCCTAATGCCACAATGTATTTTCATTGTTAAAAAGGGGTTGCGACCCATAGGTTGAGAACTGCTGCATTAATACATTTCAATTAATTTTGTTGCTAGTTGCTGTGGAATATTATCTTTAATAAAGAGGTGTGAATTGTAGTGTAGTAAGTGAAAATTGCTAGAAATGTATAGATGGGACAGGGATCTCCTTTTCTTTCCATACACTTTTTTTTTATTGGTTCAGTTCAACTTGAGGGTACAGAGAATTAGGTTACAATGATTGCATTTGTGCATTTGTTAGGTAGAGTCCCTCTTGTGATTGTGTCCCACCCCCAGGAGATGTGCGTATACCCTAACATTGTGCCTACTGAATGGGAGCCCACCCATCCCCCTCTCTCCTCCCATCTCCCTGCTCCCTTGTTCCCTGCCCCCCACTTTGAATTCATTTGAGTTTTTCTCTTATATGAGCTTGTATTAGTTCATCTACTGGCTTCAAACTAGTATTGAATACATTGGATTCTTGCTTCTCCATTTTTTGATACTTCACTAAAAAAATGTGTTTCAACTCTATCCAGGTTAATACAAGAAATGTAAAGTCTCCATCTTTTTTAGTGGCTGAATAGTATTCCGTGGTATACATATACCACAGCTTGTTAATCCATTCCTGGGTTGGTGGGCATTTAGGTTGTTCCCACATTTTGGCAACTGTAAATTGAGCTGCAGTCAACAATCTAGTGTAAATATTCCCATACACTTTAAAAAGAAAAAATTTTAAGAGTACACACATCTAAAAACGGGTTAAGTTAGGAGAAAAAACTTTGCATTAGATCTTTTTCAATACTAATAGTTACATTTTTGAGTTATTTCTGTATTTCATGTAAAAGAAAAATCTACTTTTTTTGAAATTTGATAGCAGCAATCTATGTAAGGAACCGCTTATCTTTTTTTCTTTTTCTTTTACAGGTCCCATGTTTTTATTTAAAATGATTATATCGTTTTCAATCAGGCAGCCCATCCAAACATGCGGACCTATTATTTCTGCACTGATACAGGAAAGGAAATGGAGTTGTGGATGAAAGCCATGTTAGATGCTGCCTTGGTACAGACAGAACCTGTGAAAAGGTAAAGGCTTGTAGGAAAAATAATGGTGATTTCCACTTCCATTTTATTCCATGGCTTGCAAGTATGTCATTATCATAGTGCATATCATTTTAATAGTCGTGATATAATACCATTTTTCCTTTGAAATCAAGGAGTACTTCATGTTCTGATTAATACACCTTTTGTTGGTTTGAGATACCGCCTACATTTTTATTCCACTTTCCTCTTCACCCATTTTCACCTATCAGTGTACTGGGGTGACTCCAGAATCCTAACATTCAAACCGAATGTTCTTTCTTCCTACAGAATTACCTTTAATTTCCGGTAAGTACGTTTTTCATTGTTACCTTAAAGCTACAAAGATTTTTATCCTTTGAGATATGTTTTTTAAGACCCTAAATCTCAGAAGAGAATGTATTTTATGAAGTTAATTTAATTATGTTTTTATGTTAAGAGTTAGAGAAAATCTTCCTTAAACTTTACAAATAATGGTTGAATAATGTGCTTTTTTTAAAAAAAAAAAAAATTATATTCCTGTAATAGAAGAAGGTTTTACGATGCCACTAAGTTTTGTTTGATGTTTGGGCACATACATAAGAAAGATGATAATGTGCAAATTTGGTCTTTTCCCCCCTCCTTTCAGGAAATTAGAGATTGTTACAGTGTAAATCTTTAGCTCTTTTTTTTTTTCTCTCTTTTTAGTGTGAATTTTAATAAAATTTTTTGGGTGAAAGACTTAAGTTAATGCTGTATATTTTGAGCTATTTTTGTTAATATTGAATCTAAATTAACCAATAAGTAGTAATTAGAACTGGACAAAAACATGGAAAGAAAAGAAAAGAGGGTACAGGCTGGCATTCTTGGACACCTATTTTTAAGAACAAACACCTCAATCATATGCATATTCTAGGTCAGGAGTCAGTGTAAGGAAAATTGCTTGTGGGGTTCCACATCTAAAAATTACATGAATAAACATAAAGATGAAGTGGTTATGACTAATAACTGGAAATGTGTAGGTGAAGAGACTTAATTGGTAATCATCTATAATTTTAACTTTAGAGTCAAATTTTTAGGGAATTATTTGGAATACAGAAATTAATGTAATAACTAAAATATTTATTTCCAGATTATTCTACTATTATATGTTATACTTTTCTTAGAATTTCAGCTTCTTTCCATTTTTTATTTCATTTGAAGTGATAAAGATGATAGTCTACAAGGAACTTAACAGTTCATTGGTTATGTGCCCACACAGTTTTCAGCCACTTGTGTTTGGTGTATTTTGCTGAGTTAGGCAAGAGTAATGGAATGTTGCCAACCTGGAATCAGTCACTGTTATCCTATAGTGATTACATGTTTTCTTCTACTCCCACCTGTTGGAATTTTTACTTAATTAATTAACAATAATGTATTAATAATTACTCTGTTGCCAGGGCTAGGGTGCAGTAGCATTATCATAGCCCACCCCAACCTCCACTTCCTGCGCTCAAGCAGTCCTCCTGCCTCAGCCTCCTGAGTACTAGGACTATGGGCATGTGTCTCCATGCCTGGCTAATTTTGCTGAGGGTGGCCTTGAACTCCAGTCCTCAAGCGATCTTCCACCTCAGACTTACAAAGTTCTGAGATTAAGGGTGTGAGCTACTGCATCCTGCCTACCCATTGGCATTTTCATCCCACCCTATTTAGTCATTCAAAGTGAAAGCACCTCATTTTTATAGTATTTTATTTCATAAGTATACGGAGGTCTTGGTTTTAAGGTAATTGGCTCCTTTTGCTGTACGCACAGAATGCTTAAAATATTTATCAAGGTGTAGCACCTACGTGATAAAACATCCAATTTTTAACTAGACAGTTAATTTTATCCAGATTTACCAACTGTTTCCCCTAAACTACAATGTCATAGTACCCTAGTATGATGATCATTGATAACAAAAAAATTTTAAGTCTAATAAATATTTGATGAATGATTTCTCTAGGCCCATTCTTTTCATTTTATGTATCTCAGTGTATTTTCTACAGTAATTTAAATGTCACTTTTTAAAGTTAGATCAACAGGTTTTATATTACTTATCTTAGCATACTTTCCTAAGTCAACTTTGTTCTATTTAGAGAAAAGTCATCATAGATATCTTTTTGATTATTTCTTAAATGATAAAATCTTTGGGGAAAAACACCACCACAGTTCTAATTTAAAATAATAGTTTAGATAGAC
Organism: Nycticebus coucang; assembly: GCF_027406575.1. Lineage (NCBI taxonomy): Eukaryota > Metazoa > Chordata > Mammalia > Primates > Lorisidae > Nycticebus > Nycticebus coucang. Next base: position 40,324,043 of record NC_069791.1, on the reverse strand, counting down.
TAGAGGTAAATAATTTTTTATATCTTTTCAGGTATTTTGGTATTTAATATTCAACATTAAGTTCCCAACTTTGCCAGTGTCTAATACGGAATCCATTCTGGGAGCTGTGGTTTACATCTAGTCTAAATGCAGTAGAGCCTCTGTGAGTTGACCACCCAAGAGACTGTAACAAACAGGTCAACATCAGGAACTTCCGTTGAGTATTTGGTGTATGTCTGGTCTAGGTCAGCTTAAGGAGGTGGTCAGTGTAGGAAGGTGTTCACCTATGGATGTTCTACTGTATATGGATAGTTCAGAACTTTACTCCATCACATTTTTTCCCCCATGACCATATTCCAAATTATGTAAAATCTGTATCTATATATATCTTCATTTTATAGTTGGATATAGATTTTGTATGCACATACAGATGTATGTATTTTTCACACATCATAAAAATTGGTAGCAATGCCACAGTTAGGATGGAAGAATAATTATATACTGAGATGTGGAAGGTCGGCCAGCTCCTGAGAGGCCTCCCAGAATGGCATGATCTGGGCAGCATCAAGCAGGTTCAGGCAGTCTATTTGATCTTGTCAGAGGCTGGAAATGTTTGGGCTCAGGGAAGCTGATTCTCATCAGGAATACCTAACGTAACACCTGGAATCATGAGTAGTAAACGCGTTACCCCAGCCACATGTAATTGAGCACATTCTTCCAGTGGACAGAGCGGTAAGGAATGACAGAGTCCAATCCAGAATCACTTGATGAGATGGAATAATAAATAAGGTCTGTGCCAGCCATTCATTAGCTCATCTCTGGTTCTCACAGCAACCCTCCGGCCTTGCTGCAGCTATACCCATTTACCAAAGAGGAAGTTCAGGAGCTGTACGTTTTCCGTCCCTTGCCCAAAGATGCAGCTACTAAGAGAATTGGAAACTGAATGCATGCAGTCTGGCTTCAAGAGTCTGGCTCTAAAACCATAATCAGCTCCTCTTAAATATAAAGAGAGTTAGTCATAGGGTTCAGATCTTTGATAGCATCAGACTATAATTTCCTGCTACATCCATTTCTATAACAGACTCGTGTTTGTCTCATGAGCAACCCCTGCTGGCTGGCGGCCGTGTTGAGGTACCAGCCACTACTGTCCTTTAAGTATGAATTTTGTGGTTTAACTGTCACAGGGCAGTCTTACTTGCTTTAATTTCCAGATTTCTAATAGAGAGCCATAGGTCACTTTTTATCCTCCAGTATAGTACTTTATACACTGTTTGTTTTCTTTCCCCTTTCTGCAACACATTCTGCTGTTGAGCTTAAATGTTAAAACCACAGCATTGGGAATTTGTACAAATGGTCTGTGATGCTTTCCAGTTTCTCACCCCACCCCGATCTAAGTCAAATTTTTCCTAGATTAAATCCCAGAAATAATTCATGCTTTATTTCATCTTGTTTATTATGATTTTATTCTCTGATTTCAGAGTAGACAAGATTACATCTGAAAACGCACCAAGTAAAGAAACCAATAACATTCCCAACCACAGAGTGCTGATTAAACCAGAGATCCAAAACAATCAGAAAAATAAGGAAATAAGCAAAATTGAAGAAAAAAAGGCCTTAGAAGCTGAAAAATACGGATTTCAGAAAGATGGTCAAGATAGACCTTTAACAAAAATTAATAGTGTAAAGTTGAATTCTCTGCCATCTGAACATGATAGTGGGTTAGCATGCCCAGCTCAGACTGCACACTACAGACCAATCAATGTGAATAGTTCAGAGAACAAAACAGTCAATGTTAGCCTTGCAGATTTTAGAGGTGGAAATCACCCAAATACAGTGCCCTTACACACAGAGACTGATCGAGTCATACAGAGAACGAATTCAATGCAGCAGTTGGAACAGTGGATTAAAATCCAGAAGGGGAGAGGTCATGAAGAAGAAACCAGGGGGTAAGTGGCTTGTCCTCGTAAACCTAGGTTTCTGTGATGCTGTGTTTGTAGACATTGTTTTTGAGCCTCTGATTAAAAGTACTGGTTTAAATTGTATTTTAGGATGGGTGAGGTGGCTCACACTGGTAATCCTAGCACTGTGGGAAGCCAAGGTGGGTGGATTGCCTGAAGTCAAGAGTTCAAGACCAGCCTGAGCCAGAGGGAGACCCCGTCTCTAAAAAAAATAGCTGAATGTTGTGGTGGGCACCTATAGTCCCAGCTACTTGGGAGGCTGAGGCAAGAGAATCACTTGAGCTCAAGACTTTGAGGTTGCTGTGAGCTGTGATGCAACAGCACTCTACTGAGGACAACACAATGAAACTCTGTCTCTAAACAAATAAAATAAATTGTATTTTAGATATGTAGCATTACAGCTTCCTTACTATGTGTTTTGTTTATAGTGATCAGATACAAGTATGTTTTCTTTGTCTCACATTGTTCTGTCACCCATCTGTGCTAATGGCGAGAAGTCCTTCCTGACCCAACTGCTCCTTATTCCTGACCCAACTGCTCCTTATCAAGTTTGTTTTGGATAAGAGAAGAAGTAAGCCCGTTCTTCTCACTTCACCCCTTGTTTCTCCACTGCTATCACCTGCTAAAATTCAGAGCTATGATTAACCAGTAAAAACTTGTCCCCAGCGTCTCCATTGCCCTCCTCTGACTATGGCTTGGTGCATTACAAGGATTCCTTGAGATGAGTGATGTGGAGGCAGTGAAGGCCTGTTGCTTTCTAACTCTCAGCCTCGTTCCTGGGTTTTCTTTAAATCAGAATACATATGACTAAGTTATTGAATTTGTTCTTCTTAGCATTTATTCATTCATGTGTGTACTTGTTCTTCATATAATTTGTTATATAACTACTACATAATAATAGTAGAGCAAGAAAGTAAAATAATGAAAAAATATAGGCCAGCTTCACACAAAGATGATCGTCTGGTACACGAGACAGTTAAGCAAATGCAATACAGTGTGACAAGTACAATGAAGGAAGAACAGGGTGCTGTAAGAACAGATTTCAGGATAACCAACATAATCATAAGGGTGCAGAGTTCAGGGAAACCTTCTGGAAAAAGTGAAATGCAATCTAAGATAGAAGCATGACGTGCATATCATGGCTTAGATATACAAAGCTGCAGCATTGATAACGAGCAGAGAAAGGAATCCAAAAGAGGTCCAGTTAAGCTGGGTGCAGTGGTTCAAGCCTGTACTCCCAAATACTTGGGAGGGCAGGAGGATTGCCTAAGGCCAGGAGTTCAAGACTGACTTAGGCAACGTAATGAGCCTTGTCTCTTTTTTTAATTAGCTGGGGTATGGTGGCATACATCTGTAGTCCAGCTTCACAGAATGCTGACGCAGGAGGATTCCTTGATCCCAGGAGTTTGAGGGTGCAGTGAGGAGTGTACCTTAGCCTGAACAGCACAGCTATACCCTGTCTCTAAAACTTAAAAAGAAAATGTTACAGAAGTATTGTGACTCTTCTCAGTAGTAGAAAACCTGTAAACAATGACATTGATGATTTATTTGAATGGTGGAAATTCTGGGGTACAGGAAAGCTCCTTCAGTTGTGCTAAGTTGACAACTACAGATGTCAGCCATTGTAAGTTTTCTTTCGGAAGTGTAGCTCAAAAGCCTGGGTACACTTGGCTTCATCTTTTGGTATCTCCCCCAAACCTGCAAAAATACCCTCCTGGTGATGTGTTGTGCACCTCAGTTTTCTTTTTCTCCACGCTCAATTCTTGGTTTTCCAGTTTTCCCAGGGGAGAATTGTGAGAAATATTTGCTATTTCAGAAATAAAATTTGAGAAATCTGTTGTACAGTCGCGTATATAGTTATAACAATGTATACTTGGAAATTGCTGAAAGATTTTATGTTCTTAGCACCAAAAAGAGAAGTATGTGAGGTAATGCATATTTAAATTAGCCATTCCATACTGTATACATATTTGAAAATATATTGTATACTACAAATATATAGCTTTTGTCAATTTTCAAAAAGAAAAACGTATGTGAATAAATGCTAAAATTTACCAGTAATCAAGGAATTGCATGTTAAAGAACCAATGAAATAATACTTTTCACTTCATAATCATGAATAAATCACAAACAATTGAGTGAATAAATGCGTTGATGAATCAATAAAAGTAGATTACTTACTGTTGATTGGAATGACAAAAATGAATAATAAACTCATACTACTAACAGGAAAATAAATAAAATTTGGTTAGACAGAAAAGCAGGAAGTAGTTCTGGGGGAAAAAAATAAAGAATGTTTAAAAGTCCTCCACACAGTATTCACTTACAGGGAAATAATAAAAACCAAATCAGAAGACTTGCTGAATCTGTATCTACCAAGTTAAATCTTAGTTCAAAGAAGAATCACTTTTCCTATAATCAAGCTTTAAGTTTAAAAGTATATGGAGAGTTTCAGCAAATATCTAAAAAGCAAGTGTTTTTTTAAATTAAGTATGAATGTTAGTTTTAGATCCCTTAATAGTTGTAATTAAAATGTGTAACATCTTTCTGTGACTTTTTTTCTTTTGAACACAGACCAGCAGATTCTGAAGGCTGGTTTTAGGTTGGGTTTTTTTTTGTTTTTTGTTTCTTGTTTTTTAGAGCCAGAGTCTCACTTTGTCACCCTAGGTAGAGTGCCCTGGCATCACAGCTCTTGGGCTTAGGCGATTCTCTTGCCTCAGCCTCCCGAGTAGCTGGGCTACAGGCACCCGCCATAACACCCGGCTATTTTTTGGTTGTAATTGTCATTGTTGTTTGGCAGGCCCAGCCTGGGAAGAAAAAAGGTTTAAAATTTAGTCAGATAGTAGCTCGCTGCATCTGCGAACAAAGCTTTAAAGTTTCTTTGTTAATGGTAGGCAGGGTTAAGACACATGGTGTGCTTGGCAGAATCAAACAGACAAGGTTCTCATGGTGTTTGACAGGCATCTGCTGGTGAATGAGCCACCAAACCTGATGAAGGAGCTTGCAGTGTTCATTTCTTAAGCTTTCACTGAAGGAAATTGTAGTTTTGAAAAACAGGTCATAAAATGCTAGAAAGTATATGGGATGAAAATAAATTGACTTGATTATAACCTAATTTTTTATTAAAATTCCACAAAAGTGGTTTCAAAGATGACAGAAGAGCTTTTTATGCTTTGTAGCCACAAATTAAACAAGCTTACTAACAGCACAGCCTGCTGTTGATGATCATATGATGGGTTGACAGTGCTACTCTAGAGCCTTTTGCATAAGAGGGCTCCTATAATATTTCTGGAATTTATGAATGACCAAATAAACTAAGGTGTCTCAGGGAAAATGGCTTTAGTACTCGGCCAGAATCTCTTGAATCAACTTCTGCTGGCTGGCATACTTCCTAAGCAGATAGCCATGGGGTTGTCATCTCTGAACATTCTCCAGTTCTGACTTTTATGTTACAGAGAAGGTGTGGCTGGGGACAAAGACAAACAAAGCCCAAATTCATCTGATGGTTGACCTAAACATGGTGGTTCCTGTCCCTTAGCGCATGTTGTCCAGTTGTGAACAAGGCTGTTTTTGAGACATCAAAACCCTGAAGAACAACTAGCATAATTAAGGAAATTTAGTTTAGGAGAAATGGTTGAAGGAATTAGAAATACTTCAAATACAAAATAAGGCATGGCATTTAAAAGCTTTATGGCAGTGGTTCTCAACCTTCCTAAGGCCGCGGCCCTTTAATACAGTTCCCACAAGAACCACTGCTTTACAGTAATTTAGTCATCAAATCATCTCTAAATGAGAAAAGAAACTTTAAAAACTTTTACCTGGCCATTCAGCTAAATTTTGGTAGCATAGGAAGGATTCTCTAGCATTCTCAGATAATGTCCTCCCTAATTTTTTGTTACCTTTCATTTTTAATTATTGTGGCAGATGAGTAAAGGTATTTTTAATAATATTCATACCTTTAGCAAAATCAAAAACTAGATTTTATTCTTCATTAAATCCAGTCTTAGGACCGCTGACATAATTAAATTTAGAGTGCTGCTTTAGAAAGTGAAAGACCTGCGTTTTAGTTTTAGCTAGCCCCTGAGCTTTTTATAACCCCAGCATTTAAAAAGTGTAGGAACGTCGTCTCTTGGTCTTTTCTCTCCTGCTCCTCCTGTCAGTATTCTCAGAGTCCCAGAAGATACAACTCATCTCAAGTCTTAAGTATTTAGTAGGAAGATAAGAATCAAAACTTGGCTCTCACAGGTATTTAATCCAGCACTTTTCCCTAGTTTTCTGTTTTCCCAGGGTATCACTACACTTTTCACAGCCTTATCCTTAGGTAAATGCTTTAACTCACAAAAGGAAGGTATGTTTAATAGGAGACTTTCTTTTTGTATGAAAATAACTTTACTAGCCCAATTAGCAACAAATTTTGTTGAGATTTTATTATTAATATACCTTGTAGCTTAGGTTGTACTCAGTTCACTATGCCTGATCACAATAAAAAAACATTCTTTTAAAAGACAGGTTCTTGCTCTTTCACCCAAGCTGAAGTGCAGTGGTGTAATCTTACTTCACTGCAACCTCTAACCCCCTAGGCTCAAGCAGTCCTCCTGCCTCAGCCTCCGGAGTAGCTGGGATTATAGTAGACAAATGCCACCACACCCAGCTGATTTTATTTTCATTTTTATTTTTTGAGACAGAGTTTCAAGCTGTCACCCTGGATAGAGTGCTGTGCTGTCATAGCTCACAGCAACCTCCAACCCAGGCTCAAGCGATCCTCTTGCCTGAGTTTTTCTATTTTTAGTCTGAGATGGGGTCTTGCTTTTGCTCAGGCTGGTCTGGAACTCATGAGCTCACACAATCCACCTGCCTCAGCCTCCCAGAGTGCAAGGATTACAGGTGTGAGCCACCACACCTGCCACACACCCACCTGATTTTTTTTTTTTTTTGTAGAGACAGAGTCTCACCTTATCGCCCTCGGTAGAGTGCCGTGGCGTCACACAGCTCACAGCAACCTCCAAATCCTTGGGCTTAGGCGATTCTCTTGACTCAGCCTCCCAACCAGCTGGGACTACAGGTGCCTGCCACAACACCCGGCTATTTTTTTTTGTTGCAGTTCGGCCGGGGCCGGGTTTGAACCCGCCACCCTCGGTATATGGGGCCGGCGCCCTACCCGCTGAGCCACAGGCGCCGCCCATCCCCACCTGATTTTTAAACTTCTCTATAGAGATGGGTTTTGCTATGTTAGCCAGGCTGGTCTTGAACTCCTAGGCTCAAGTGATCCTCCCACCTCAACACCTGAAAGTTACGGGCATTACAGGCATGAGCCACCACACTCAGCTTTTTTAAAAAAGTATAAAACATAGTAATATTAATACTGATTTTTGCATTATTACTGACAAGTCTTTGGGTCAAAAGAGAGCTTTAACATCCGGATTGTTAGCCAAGATTCCCAGATTATTAAGAATATGGTCATTGACCCTGAATCAAGGCCAGTAGTTTACTGAAGCTGTTGGTTTCAAGCAGGAGCCTAAAGAATTATCTTTCTATGGTCTGTTGGCCATTTCAGAACTTTGGAAATGTAATGGTCAATTCATCAGAAAGAAACAGCAGGAGGCATTGGTGATAGATGTAGACTAGTATTTATTTGTAGTCTTAATACTAGGGTTCCAAAATATCCATAAAATATTATTATATTTATCTCAAGAGGATATTTAAGTTATTCGTTAGAATTATAATGTTGTTAAATCTTAATTACAGTCCCCCAAAATTACTGTGGGTTTTTACCCAAAATAAAAAGATAATTCTACAGTCTGAAAAAAAAAAAAAAAGCAAAAAAGAGTATGGTCAAGTAACTTAAGACATTGAGTCTTTACCCTTCCAGTCTACTTTTTTTTTTTTTTTTTTTTCAGTTTGTCACCCTTGGTAGAATGCCCTAGCATCATAGCTCACAACAACCTCAAACAACCTCAGACTTTTGGGCTCAAGTGATTCTCTTGCTTCAGCCTACCGAGTAGCTGGGACTACAAGCACCCACTACAATGTCTGGCTATTTTTAGAGATGGGGTCTCGCTCTTGCTCAGTCTGATCTTGAACCCATGAATTCAGGCAGTTCACCTGCCCTGGCATCCCCGAGTGCTGGGATAATAGGTGTGAGCCACCTTGCCAGGTCCCAACTCTGACATTTTAATACCCAATAGAAACCTGCATTATTATGTATACACAATTCCACGATACATTCTATGTTCAAAATAGAGTTATTAGCAGAAAGTTGTTAGCTAAACAACTCATGGCCTCATACTCCTGGGTTCAAGTGATCATCCTGACTCAGCATCCTGAGTAGCTGGGACTATTGGCACGTGCCAGGATGCCTGGCCAGATTTTGGGCGTTCCTATTTCTAAGTGAAGCCAAACTATACATCATGTGGAAATAATAGTCTTTTATGTAATTGACATAGATGCTGTTTACTTAGTATATTAAGTTCATCAAATTGAATTTCTTAAAATGATTAAAAATTGGAGAGTTTTGTTTCTGAGACAGTTTTACTTTGTTACCCTCAGTAAAGTTCTGTGGCATCATAGCTCACAGCAACCTCAGTCTCCTTGGCTTAAGCAGTGTTCTTTCCTCAGCCTCCCAAATAGCTGGGACTACAGGCACCTGCCACTATACCTGGCTATTTTTAGAGACGGGGTCTCCCTCTTGGTCCTGCTGGTCTGAACTCTGGAGCTCAAGCAATCCACCTGTCTTGGCCTCACAAAGTGCTAGGATTACAGCCATGAGCGACAGTGCCGGGCCAGATTAAAATTTGTTAATGATTTATATCTTATATAATAATGTGATCTTTTAAAAATGCAGCCTGACATATATTTTACTTCAAGATGAAATGTACTCTAATTTAGAATTTGGCAGACGATTCTTCTCCTTCATTTTTGCATTTCAATTATTATCTTTTTGTTTTAGAATAATTTCTTACCAAACTCTACCAAGAAATATGCCAAGTCACAGAGCACAGATTGTGGCCCGCTACCCTGAAGGTTATAGAACACTCCCAAGAAACAGCAAGACCAGGCCTGAAAGTATCTGCAGTGTAACCCCTTCCACTCATGACAAAATCGTGGGACCCGGAGCAGAAGAGAAGCGGAGGTCAATGAGGGATGACACCATGTGGCAGCTCTATGAATGGCAGCAGCGACAGTTCTACAATAAGCAGAGCACCCTTCCTCGTCACAGTAGTTTGAGCAGCCCTAAAACCATGGTCAATATTTCTGACCAGACAGTGCACTCTATTCCCACATCACCTTCCCATGGGTCCATAGCTGCTTACCAAGGATATTCTCCTCAACGAACGTATAGATCAGAATTGTCCTCGCCAATCCAGAGAGGAGATGTTACTATAGACCGCAGACACAGGGCCCATCACCCTAAGGTAATGTGTCTCCTCGTTTTGTGTTAACTTACTACTTTATATCTGCTGTGTTTTCTTTTTAATTTTTAATTTTTAAATTTCTTTTAAATGTGAGAGATCAGAGAATAGGGAGAAGGTAAGCAGGGCAGTGCTTTGTGGTTTTAAAAAATAAAGGAAAATATTCTACAGTGTTGAAATCTCATAAGTTTTTGCAAGGCTTTCTCTCTCAGAAGCACAGAAACCATTCTTTTCAGCAGGTGCGTTATGCAATCTTCTCTGCTTGATAGCCAATCTCATCAGTTCTGCATGTAGGTTAAGAACACATGCATTTTTATTGGCTTTTTACACGCTTGTAAATTCTACACCTGCCCTCTTCTGGCATACCTGCAGTTTGTATCAAGTTTATCTTGTTCTTCACTAGGATACAGCTGTTAACCATCTGATTGTGTGACCTATCCACAAATATCTTTTTTTTTTTTTGTAGAGACAGAGTCTCACTTTATGGCCCTCGGTAGAGTGCCGTGGCCTCACACAGCTCACAGCAACCTCCAACTCCTGGGCTTAAGTGATTCTCTTGCCTCAGCCTCCCGAGTAGCTGGGACTACAGGCGCCCGCCACAACGCCCAGCTATTTTTTTGGTTGCAGTTTGGCCAGGGCCGGGTTTGAACTCGCCACCCTCGGTATATGGGCCCGGCTCCCTACCGACTGAGCCACAGGCGCCGCCCTATCCACAAATATCTTCTTGGATATTCAATTTAGTATTAGAGTCTAACATTGCTTAACAATGTCATATTTATGTAGAAAAATTAAGATACAGAAATCATGTTTTAACTTGTACTTTAACTTGGTTTAAGCATTGCTTGGTAGGTTATTTGTAGTGAATTCAGAGTGCTTTGTCAGCAAAAACGCTAAAGCAATTGTTTTGTTCAGCCAGGACACAGCCAGTTCCCTACTATCTATACTAATGTCTTTTTTTTTTTTGTAGTGACAGTTTCACTTTATTGCCCACGGTAGAGTGCCATGGTGTCACACAGGTCACAGCAACCTCCAACTCCTGGGCTTAGGCGATTCTCTTGCCTCAGCCTCCTGAGTAGCTGGGACTACAGGCACCCACCACAAGGCCCAGCTATTTTTTTGTTGCAGTTTGGCTGGGGCCGGGTTTGAACCCACCACCCTCAGTATATGGTGCTGGTGTCCTACCCACTGAGCCACAGGTGCTGCCTGTCATTTTCTTTTTAATACTAAAGGATTTCTGGCTCAGCGCCTGTGGCTCAAGTGGCTAAGGTGCTAGGCACATACACCTGAGCTGGCAGGTTCAAATCCAGCCTGGGCCCGCCAAACAACAATGACGGCTACAACCAAAAAATAGCCTGGCGTGGTGGTGGGGGCCTGTAGTTCCAGCTACTTGGGAGGCGGAAGCAGGAGAATCACTTGAGCCCAGGCATTGGAGGTTGCTGTGAGCTGTAATGCTATGGCACTCTACCCAGGAAGACAGCTTGAGGCTCTGTTTCCAAAAAGAAAAAAAATACTAAAGGATTTCTTGCTTTATATTATTTTAAAATATACTTTTTCTTCTTATCCTTATGAAAGGCTAAATCCTTCAGTTGCATATCGTGTAAAGCATTTGCTTGGTATTTCCATAAGTGTTTGTTGGAACTTAATACGTCAATCAGGAATTTTCTTTATAAGAAAGCTGCAATTTGCCTCACTAAAAAAGACTCCCTTTGACTTCCATTGTAACAAAGTTCATTATTTGTTACTTTGTACATCCAAAGGTTAAATCACGATTGACAAAAGTAGTAACAATATACAAGAAAAATATCTAAGACTTGTATAACTTTAAACATGTGGTTTTAAAGTGACTCTTAAATTACATACTCATAGTTATTAGTGTTTTTTGCATTCTTGGCCAGAATAGAGCATCTGTTTTCGCAGCAAATATGAGATGAATTTATGTTCTCTATCCAGTTCTAGCCGAGTAAATTTCTACTATGCTATTTCTTCCAAAAAATTTCTCCAACTTTGCCAAGTTTTTCTTTTAAACTATCCTGCCATCTTCCTTGCTCTAATCAGTAGTTTTCAAAGGGTAATTCATGTACCCCTAGGGGGAGTCCCCATGACCCTTCCGAGAGGTCCATAAGCTCAACATTATTTTTATGATAATAAGACATTGTTTATTGTATTACCATTTGCACTAATACTGCAAAAGCAATGGTGGAGTGGTGGGTAAAACTGCTGACACCTTGGTATAATCAAGGTAGTGGCTCAAACTAGACCAGTGGTTGTTGAATGCCTCACTGCCACACACTTGGAGTAAAAAAATGAATCTGTAACACCTTCATTTATGAGTCCTCTTATTGAAACAGTAAAAATTTTATTGATTCTTGGGCGGTGCCTGTGGCTCAGTGAGTAGGGCACCGGCCCCATATGCTGAGGGTGGCGGGTTCAAACCCAGCCCCGGCCAAACTGCAACAACAATAAAAAAAAAATAGCCAGGCGTTGTGGCGGGCGCCTGTAGTCCCAGCTGCTCGGGAGGCTGAGGCAAGAGAATCACGTAAGCCCAAGAGCTGGAGGTTGCTGTGAACTATGTGACGCCACCGCACTCTACCGAGGGCAGTAAAGTGAGACTCTGTCTCTACCAAAAAAAAAAAAAAATGAAAAAATTTTATTGATTCTTTTTTTTTTTTTTTTTTTTTTTTGTAGAGACAGAGTCTCACTTTACGGCCCTCGGTAGAGTGCTGTGGCGTCACACAGCTCACAGCAACCTCCAACTCCTGGGCTTAAGCGATTCTCTTGCCTCAGCCTCCCGAGTAGCTGGGACTACAGGCGCCCGCCACAACGCCCGACTATTTTTTTGTTGCAGTTTGGCCGGGGCCGGGCTTGAACCCACCACCCTCGGTATATGCGGCCGGCGCCTTACCGACTGAGCCACAGGCCTTTTATTATAAATCACTTTAATATTACATGTGATAGAATGGAACATGGATAAGGCATTTCTGTAGCATACCAAAGCCCTACTGGTTGTCTCACAGAAAAACATGTAATTATTTAAGTTGCAAGCTGAACTAGCTCCTTTTTTCAAGGAATGTTATTTTTACTTGAAGGAACAAAGATAACTATCATAATTCAGATGTGATATTCGACAGACACACTTTCTCAAAGTGAAATGCTAGCCTGTCACTTCAAGGAGAACAATTGACAGTATTTGTTGCTGATGACAACATTTGACTTTTCTTCATTCTTTTTTTTTTTTGCCGGGGCCGGGTTTGAACCTACCACCTCCCGTATATGGGGCCAGTGCCCTACTCCTTGAGCCACAGGCGCCGCCCCCAACATTTGACTTTTCAAGCAAAAATTAGAATTTTAAAAATCACATACCTACCTGTCTAACTTTGGGTTAGACAGCTTTCCAATGCTTAAAGATTGGTAGTAGTATTAATAAATGTGATTTTTTTTAATATTATATACTGAAATGTGTTAACACTTGGAATATTGCACAACTCACTGAACCAATATTTTCCAAATGACCAATGTTTGATGTACAAAAGTGTGCATAAGGGGCGGCGCCTGTGGCTCAGTGAGTAGGCCCCATATACTGAGGGTGGTGGGTTCAAACCCACCCCCGGCCAAACTGCAACAAAAAAATGGCAGGTGTTATGGTGGGCACCTGTAGTCCCAGCTACTCAGGAGGTTGAGGCAAGAGAATAGTCTAAGCCCAGGAGTTGGAGGTTGCTGTGAGCTCTGATGCTACTGCACTCTACCGAGGGTAATAAAATGAGACTCTGTCTCTAAAAATAAATAAATAATAAATAAATAAAAACAACCGGCTCTCGAGACTAAATTTAGAATTTAATGCTAACTATACAAGCGTGATGAAATTAATGAAAGCTTTCTGTAACTTTGCTCAGGGTTCTGTGTAACTTTGCTCAGGGTACTGTGAGAAATTGCTTAATTTTCAAAAAATAAATAAATAAATAAATAAAAAACAAAATTGTGCATAGGTAAGATTCGCTTAAAGTTCAGTTCAGGTAGATCAATGGGTATTAATGTAACAAAGTACCAAAAGCTCACTGATACGGTTTCAGATGTCACTTTGCAACTAAACTTTAAGAAAGTACTGTTTTTTTCAACTTTTGCATAGTGTAAAAATGAGTATCTGTAATTATCAAGAAAAGCCTTTTCCATTTTCCAATTACGTATACCGAAGGTGGATCTTCTTTACATCCTTCCACTAAAAGACGTTGAATGCAGAAGCAGATATGAGAATCCAGCCAGCCTTTAAAGATTTGTGAAACTGAAACAGTGCCACTCTACTAAGTTTTCGTTTTAAGGCTGTAAAGGGGTGAGGAGACCAAAGATTTTGAGAAACACTGAACCAGACTATATAGAATTACTCTGTTTATCAGCATTTATATTTTAATCTCATAAGAAATTTTAGTGCCTGTTCTTTCATAAGCACAAATAGCAATTTTTAAATACTGTTTCAATTAGGACATTCGAGATTTGTCATCACTGACATTGACAAGAAGCAGCAAACACTTTGTCACTGAATCTTACTGTGCCTTTACTTCCCTAGCATGTCTACATGCCTGAGAGAAGGTCCATGCCAGCTGGCCTGACTTTACAGTCTGTAAGTCCCCAGAGCCTCCAAGGCAAAACGGTGAGTAGTGTTTTATTACCATATCATATTTTATTTATGTTCTACGCAGGAAGACACCCAACTTCAAGTTTTCAGAGATGTCTCCCAAAGAAGCACTATTGCTGCTTTTGTGGAAGAGATGCTTATCGGAAGATCTTGGAATCATGTAGCCATTTCATTTCAGTGTTCTTAATGCATACCTTTCCCTAAGTGTGTAGATGACTAAATAAAAGATTATATTTTGAAGGTTTATTGTATAACCTAGGTGGATTACTTTACTTTGTTAATTCTGTTATCCTTACAACACAAGTTGGAATAATTCGTTAGTGGAATAAACCCAGCAAGCCATTGTTGGTAGTCAAACTACAGAACTAGTAAGAAGTTTTTCTTACGAATTTTTATATAGACTACTTTGGAGCAAAAAGAAACTAACTTTACAAATCAGCTATAAAAGAAAGACTATAAAAAATATTTTGGCAAAGCAAGCATTTACTCTTATCGTTTCATTAATTCAAATTAGAAAGGAGTTACATTGCCAGGACACTACTATTTTTCGAATTAAAGAGAAAAGATGACTGTTTCTTCTTTCTGTTTATTTTAATGACATTGTTTTACCAGAGGAACTGACTTTATTATAGTAGTCTGTGTTTATGAAAATGTTATTCTAGTACTTTTATAGCTATTTATTATTTAATATTACATTCCTGCAATAATCAAAAAAATTGATCTTACATGTTTTGTACAAATATTGTTTTATTTTATTTTTTATATGTGTAAATACGGAAATATTTTTTGGCTTTAAACTACTACTTACAGTCTGTTTACCAAAGCTAATAGATGTTGCTTGATTGAAACTAAGAAGTTTTAAATGTAGGAATTTTTAAACATTAGACCATTAATCTGAAAAAAGAAATGAGCATTAATTATCAAGTAGATGTTACATACCATGTTACAAAACTTTCACTTCTGCCTTACTCCCTCTAGTGGATATTCAGGGTAAATTTATTTACCACCTCTCCTACTTTTGGGGAGGTCAAATGTGCTGCTTTTTATTTCTTCAAAATTTAAATACCTAGTAAACTTATTAGTGTCTTTCATTCTTTTGAAAATCGTTTTATCTGTTTGACTTTGTAAATAATAGACAAGGGTTTCAAGGTTTTTTCTTTTGCTATTACTCTGGGTTCCTAGAATATCTGAATCCCTTAACCACCCTACCTTTTCTCTTGTAAGACCTCAAGAGGTAGAGAGATGATAAGATGAGGACGGCCCCAGAATCCTGAGGTCATAAGATGTGGTTGGCATCAGAGCAGAAGTGACTGTTCCTTTTCTATTATGTAAGCAGTTTTTTCTTTAGGTCACACACACTAAACATTGAGCATTTATGAGACAGAAAAAACTCAACTATTTTCTCTGGTGGATACTGAATATTATCTGAGGAATCCCAGTAGTAGCTGTAGTTTACTTCTCCTGACATTTTTCCTGCCTGAATGCATTAATTTTTAATGCGATTTGAAATAACAGTTAAAAATAATTTCTGTCTCTAAAAAGAATTGTATGGGAAATAAAAAGCAGTTGCAAGTGAATAGAACCAAGCAAAACTAGTATAATGTTGCAGTAGAGAGAAAATAGATCAGTCTCAGGACTGCTTTGTGGCCTCGAAGTTTTAAGAGCACTTAAGTGAGAGAGTCTTTAGCCCACCTGCAGCTTTTAATCATAGCAAAACTCAGAAAAACACCAAGTAATATTTTGTAGGCTGCCCATACTTTACTGCATTTCTAAGAAAGAAAAATAGATCAGATTGGCCTATTAAGACATTTCATCCACAATTGAGAATTTATTTCCCTGAGGGATCATACTAATCAGTTAGGAAAGAGAAGGTTCTCTGCTTTTCCTAGAATGTGGATAAAAGGTCTATGCACTCACAGAAACTTTCCTTTTTTTACTTAAATAAAGCTGATTTTTTTTATCATTAAAAAAATGCTATGAAGGTACAAACAGTGATATTTCAAAATACAAGTAGGACAAAATTAATAGGTCCCAGATACTGAGTTTACTATTGTAAAGATTTACTCTAAGCTTTACATGAATTTTAATTCTTTTTATTTATCTGTTAGTCTGTTGGATATGCAGGTATCGGTCTATTGCTGGAAAATCTTGGGTAAAACTTAGACATCTTAGTAAAATTGTCTATTTGAATAGTCTTTTAATAGCTCTTATATACAAACCTTTATAGTATGTTTTAGGCATTGTGCTTTTTTATACATAACATTGAAATATTCTTTTCATGAGTTCTGAGAAAATGCCTTAATAATACTGTTGCTTTGCTGTGTCTTTTAAAGTAACACTGTTCCTTCTATTTCTCTAGATGTCTATGCATTTATGTAGGACCTATCATCATAGTGCCTAGGCACTATGTTTGATGTCAACCATAAGAGGAAACTTGCCAAGAAATCTTGGTTTAATATCTATCACTTAAGACAACAATTAATCTGTTTTCCACTGTTTGGATTCTTAAATTGTACTCCTTCAGCCAGAGGAGCTTACGCTGCTGCTAATAAAGCTGAGACGGCAGCAAGCTGAACTGACTAGTATCCGGGAGCATACGTTAGCACAGCTCATGCAGCTAAAGCTCGAGGCCCACAGCCCAAAGGTCAGCTATGGAGAGATGTGTCTGTGTCGTCTGCCATCGTCACTTATTTTGAGCCACTCATTAATCAGTACGACCAGCATCATTAGCGTTGAGCATGAGCCCATACCAATCATTGCAGCGGCAACATTAGAATCTTCTATTAACCCTTTGAGAATTCAATTTATTTACACATTTTTGAAAGAAAATTTAGGTAGGATGCATTTCTTATTACACTTTTATCCACCCACTGACTTTTGGTTGTAAGGAAGGAAATGGATACAAACATCGAAATGGCCTTGCTATTCACTGAGTACTACTGAATACGGACTTCCACTTCTGGCAAAACAGATACTAAGAAATTCTATAATTTCTGGTAAAGCAGTAAGCTGAAAATTCATTATAGGGCGGTGCCTATGGCTCAAAGGAGTAGGGTGCCGGCCCCATATATACTGGAGGTGGCGGATTCAAACCCGGCCCCAGCCAAAAAAAAAAAAAAAAGGAAAATTTATTATAGTTTTAGTCATAATGCCTTTTAAATGTCAGAGTTAATCTTAAAATGTCTTATATTCTTGACGAAAAGAGTGAGTGTACAAACATTTCTCAAAGGGTTTATAGCCTATGGTTACATGCAGTTAGATGAGAAGCATTGAAAGTAGCAGCATTGGGTTGCAGAGAAGAGTGAACGTGCAAAGCTTTTAACATTCCGTCTGCTAAAGCCATTTGAAGAGTTTTTCTGCTTAATAGTTCAGTGTTTATGTGCATGTCTGCTTAATTTCTTACAAAACTAAGTACAATTTTGTAATAATTTAATACAGCATCTGAACCATTTACAGGGGAGCTTGTACGTGAAAGTAGTCATGTTCTGTGATATGATAGGTTGTAATAAACCACCTGTTTTTCTAATTTCAAAATTGACCTTTTCATGAATTCTACACCTTCTTTCTCTATTTCTTTTTTTTGATTGGTACCTGCTAGAATGAAATTCTTTCACATCATCTTCAAAGGAACACCATATATTTGGATCATCAGGTGGGATTTGTAGAATTTTCTTTCTTTTAGTTAGTACTTAATAGAACTATTTAAATGCAGTATAGTTTTTCAGGCTACTCAGATATTTCGTTCACTTTGAGTTAATAGCGTGACTAACAAGTGGCAGTATAAGAAATTCCTGACCAGGGGAATTCAGGAATTTCATAAGAAACAGGGGGAAAGGACAGTTGTGGAAGTAAGGGAAGCTGAAATGCTGGATTGCCTAAAATTGAGAGCCTAAATTCTTTAGACTTCTTTCTTTATACCCCATGAAAACATCTAGTCATTGAGGCTTATCCTAGCTTGGAGTTGACCTAACCACAGGAACAGACTCTGAGCTGTGAAATGTCTTTTCAGAAGACCAGGAAGAGGGTAGGAGTAGTGTTCTCTGAGTTCTCAGAGGGGAGTGTGGGGATGGGTGAAATGTGTCGTGGGGTCGTTTTTAGTTGCCTGTCCTTATTCCCTGCGTGCTCTGTCTTTTCAGTGTTTGGTCTTTGCCAGGATACGTAGAGTTGTATAGTGACCTACATTTCCTGACATTACCTCAAGTTAGGGCAGGAGGCAGGTGTGGCTGATTAAAATGAACGTTCGAAAGTGAAAGTGGCAATGAAGAAGGACTGACTCTCCCATATTTTAGTTTTTATGAAGTGCTCTATTAATGTTTAATTTTAATCTGCTGGGAAGTTTTTATGTTACTAAATATAATTTCTTCTGGTGAATGCATTTTTCATATAAATTCAGCTGCAACTGATTCTAGTTTGTTTTAAAATGTTGAAACTTGAAAATCTTATCAAATAATGTGAAATGTGTTGTGGGATCATTTTTAGTTGCCTGTCCTTACTCCCTGTGTTCTGTGTCCTTTCAGTGTTTAGTCTGAATGATCCCATGACATATTTCCATTACTATGGAAAATGTTATAAGACAAATGTTTACATATTTGTATTTGATTATTTGAAACAAAATAGTAGTGTACTACTTTAAATTAGTTATATTTAAAGAGGGGTTTTATATTAGGATAACCCTTTAAAAGGTGTTAAATCATTTTTCTTATCTTAATTTTAAAAAGAAGTATACTTTTGTTAATACAAAATTTATATATTTTCCACAAAATGCTTTCATCACAATTGTCCCTACTGGAAAGCTTTAATAAGCATTTCGTATATCCAAACACGAGAGACTGATGCTATTGAGATGTAACTACAGTGCATATGATACACTTTGCAAGCAGTCTAACTGCTAATAAAGTGAGGAAATACATCTTCTCAAATTTTACACTGCCAGAAATCTTCTAAGATGCATAGGAAATCATTTTCTTCATAATTCCTTTGTATTTAAAGCTAAAGGTAGTTCTGAAAAATAGTGGGATGTTAACAAAAATTAGACCTACAAAACAATAATATAAATGTGAATCTGAAGTTATCTCTGAAAATAAACCTGTAGTTTACTATAATTTGTTACTAACCTCAGTGAATGAAAGCTGGAATTACAGAGACATAGAACTTTGGAAAATTTTAGAGAACAGGTAAATGTATCAAAACACCACCCAAGGTAGTTCTTTCTTCTAAACTCCCTTTCCCAGATCAAGCTGTGTTTTATCCCTTTACCTAGGTGACCCAGACCCCAGTTGAGGTTCTTGGTCCCTTCCCTCCTCTCTAAGCATGCGTCCCCATCCTGTCCTATTGCACCGTGATGGTGGTCCTCCAAAGGCTTCTAAAAATCTCGGTGTGTTGTTAACCTTCTCTAGTCTCTCAGTATGTCACCAAAGGTTTTCCAGTAATATGCATTTTCCTTAATGTTAGATCCTGAAGTGAAGTTATTTAGTTTTTAAATTTTGTGATAATGAGAACAATTACAGAATTTGGTTGTTTGTTATTTTGTGTTGAGTCTATTTTTGGTAGAAACTTCTAGCTGATAATTAGACAGAAACTTTGCCCAGGAACTTACATATGCCTAAATGTCTATATCCTTAAGGTTTCCTAAAGAAAATCTCTCTTTAAATAAATTTAAAAATATTTATGGTTTCAAATAATTGCATCCAATATAAATGAAATTATATACTTTCAGAGTTTCCCGTATTCTGTATCAATTTCATGGCCATTAAATTATATAAAAATAGTTCTGGATAATTTTGAATTTTAATGAAATGTTTCATTCAGCCAAACATTTCCAGCTTTTAACTTGTTACTGCCAGTCACTTAATTTAGATTAACAAGTCTATTGTTTTTGCAGGCATTGTTGGCTGCCTGGCTTTATAAATTGATTCATCAGTTTTGTATAACCACAAATTAGAAAGTGTATTCTAAAATCTGAAAGAGGGAAAGGCTCTGGTCATATTTTATACTATACATCCTACCAAATGAATGTATAGTAATCGATTCTAACTTTTCAACACTT
Organism: Nycticebus coucang; assembly: GCF_027406575.1. Taxonomy (NCBI): domain Eukaryota; kingdom Metazoa; phylum Chordata; class Mammalia; order Primates; family Lorisidae; genus Nycticebus; species Nycticebus coucang. The sequence continues at coordinate 40,304,024 of NC_069791.1, read as the reverse complement.
ACTCTACTTGCCTGAATAAATCATCAGAATAACCTAAGGCCAGCAACAAAAATACTAAGATACTACAGTCATCAAAAAGAAAACTACAGACCCCCTGGTGCTTACCACAGGCTATGTTCTTACACAGACTGTATAGAAAGAGGAGGCGGAGTAAACCTAACCTATGTACACCCCAGCCCAGGCCCCAGGCCTGGTCTGTATTGTGAATGGGGGAACATGGAAAAAAAAAACAAAAGAAAAGAAAACTACAGGCCAAGTGCAGAGGCTTACCTGCAATCCTAGTACTCTGAGAGTCTGAGGCAGGATGATGTCAGGAGTTCGTGACCAGCCTGAGCAAGAGCTAGACCCAATCTCTACTGGGGAAAAAAAAAAAAAAAAATTGTAGCAAGGTGTGGTGGTAGGTGCCGGTAGTCCCAGCTACTCAAGAGACAGAGGAAATGGGCGGCGCCTGTGGCTCAGTTGGTAGGACGCCCGCCCCATATACCAAGGGTGGCGGGTTCAGTCCCGCCCCCGGCCAAACTGCAACCAAAAAATAGCCGGGTGTTGTGGTGGGCACCTGTAGTCCCAGCTACTCGGGAAGCTGAGGCAAGAGAATCGCTTAAGCCCAGGAGTTGGAGGTTGCTGTGAGCTGGGTGAGGCCACAGCACTCTACCGAGGGCCATAAAGTGAGACTCTGTCTCTACAAAAAAAAAAAAAAAAGAGAGACAGAGGCAAGAGGATTTCTTGAACTGAGGAGTTTGAGGTTACTGTGAGGTAGGCTGAGGCTCTAGACTGGTGACAGAGTGCAACTCCATCTCAAGAAAGAAAAAAAAAAAAACAAAGAAACTGTAATTGATTTGAATTCTATTAATCCCTGTCACTATTCATGAAAAATAGGACCAAAGAGTAGTCTCTGATTTGTTTCAGCTATAAATTTATTTCTGGTAAGACTGGAACATCTATAATGAAGTGAAGATCTTTGTCTGAAATTCTGAAGATTTACAATTTTAAACAATCCAAAAATCTTTGACTTTAATAAGGACAAGTTGTATATGAAGTGGTTTAAAAATAACAGTATTGGCTCAGCACCTGTAGCTCAATGGTTAGGGTGCTGGCCACATACACTGGGGCTGGCGAGTTCGAACACAGATCTGGCCTGCTAAACAACAATGACAACTACAACAACAAAAAAATAGTTGGGCGTTGTGGTGGGCACTTATAGTCCCAGCTACTTGGGAGGCTGAGGCTAGAGAATTGCTTAAGCCCAAGAGTTAGAGGTTGCTGTGAGCTATGACACCACAGCATTCTACTGAGGGCAACATAGTAAAACTCTATTTCAAAATAAAAATAATAGTATCTATACTAATTATATGGTAGAATTTTCTTCTGTTTTTGTTTCACTGTGAAATACACTATTATAGTTTATTTATACTTTCATAGCCCAATTAGTAAACTGGTCACAGTCTACAAAACTAGTCCAGGTTTATTCTGTTTTGTGGATTTTAAGATAGTATAGCCTCCAGTAGGACTTTTAAATAGGCAGTAATCCTAACTAGCCTTTCGGCCAGAGATGCCATCTTCCAGTAATTCACCAAAATGACAAAGGGAAAAATGGAGCAGCATCCCATACATGTCCTTTAGGCCTTTTAGAAAGCATGGCATCATTCCTTTAGCCACATACATGCAAATTTACAAGAAAGGTGATATTGTAGACATCAGGGAATGGGTACTATTTAAAAAGGCATGCCACACAGATGTTACCATGGCAAAACTGGAAGAGTCTCTGCTGTTATCCACCATACTGTTGGTGGGGTTGTAAACAAACACGTTAAAGGCAAGATTCTTACCAAGAGGAATAATGTTCATATTGAGCATATTAAGAATTCTAAGAACTGAGATAGGCAAATGATCAGAAAAGGAAGGAACCCAAAGAGAAAGGTGTCTGGAATCTATTCCCTATGAATTCATGACATAATTGGTGTGAAAAATAAAAGGCTACCATAACCAAAAAAAAAAAAATCCTAACTAAATGCTTTATGTACCTCATCCAGGCTCTTTGTAGAAAATGAATAAATACATAGTAGTGACTCATTTTATCCTCATTTTGTTTAATTGTCACTGAATATTGGGGAAACTTTTGGTTATAGTTAAGAGAAACTTGGCAGCTTAATTCCTAAAACGTACCTACAGGATGGATTTAACATTCATTTGCTTTTTCCTTGTTTATTCCTCTGCCTAACAGAATATACAGGGTAAAAATATGTTGCCCTGGCTTTGTACATGCCAGGAAGTTGGAGGTAAATTTTGGATTATCAGCGGTGACAATAATGTCTCCTCCCCACAAAGGATGAAGTGTCCTGTTGCAGTTCTTAGCATCACAGTCACTGATGTTTATTTCACGAGGGAAAAGAGAACACCTTGAAATATTTTTTTCCTTCTTGGAACAGAGCAAATGGAGCATGAGACCAAGCATTCTGTGATTAGGAATCCTAAAGGTTCCACAGAGCCAAGTCGGGTAACAGGTTTCTATAGGGGCTTATTGTAGCCAAACCATCTGATGATACTCTGTTTTTAGATATTGGAAGAAAATACTGATTCTCTTGGCTCCTATACCCTACCAGTTATTAAGTATTTCTAATAGCACCCCTTGTGGTTAGACTCCCAACCCAGGGCATAAAAGGCAGTATTCTACCCAGTAGCTCATCTAACGACCAGACTAGCAGTATCATACACTGTAGCCTCGTTGAGAGAGCCTTCTATCTCAAAAGATGTGCTCAGTGTCCCACCACAGATCTTAGGAATATGTGTACCTTCAGCAGGTTTAACATTGGGAATAAGGACTTAAAGTTTCTTGGTCTTGTTAATCACTAGAATTTCCCCCCAGTTTCTAGTTCTTGGCTCTGTACCCTGAACCAGGATTGGTTATGTTGAGCAAAAGAATGAAATTGGGATCTTAGAAACTAGACCGGGATCAGAGGAGGAAGTAAGGAAGGACTCTCTGTGGATGAAGAGCTAGCACTCTTTTGTTCAATCGTGTAGGAAATATTAATAGAAATGGGGAAATTAGAACATGATTCCCATACCTGGCAAAGTGGCTCACACCTGTAATCTTATCACTTTGAAAGGCTGAGGCAGGAGGATCAAATTGCTAAAGGCCAGAAGTTCAAGACCAGCCTGAACAACATGGTAAGACCCTCTCTCTACAACAAATTTAAAAATTAGCCAGGCATGGTGGTGCACACCTGTAGTCCCAGCTGCTTGTATGACTGAGGCCACTTCAGTTGGGGTGACAGAACAAGACTCAGTCTCTGAAAAAAATGAAAAAGAAAGCCCAAGCATAACCTATGTGTTCTTTGTTACATGAAAACATTTAAGATTTACCCTCAAACCCTAAATTTTTCTGCCGTTTTGTGTCAGCATATATTTCTTGAGGATAGAAAAATTCAATGTTTATTTAGAAATCCAGTGGACTTGGGCGGGGCCTGTGGCTCAAAGGAACAGGGCGCTGGCCCCATATACCGGAGGTGGTGGGTTCAAACCTGGCCCCAGCCAAAAACTGCAAAAAAAAAAAAAATACAGTGGACTGGGGAGAGATTTGTCAGCAGAGTCAGCATGTACATGCATGCTCTTTATCAGTACTTTTTTTTTTGGACAGGAAGTAGGATTTATTATTGGTAGATACAAATGATCGGCAACACAGGGCCTGCTACTTGTCTAGGGGGCCACAATTGGAAATGTATTTGACCTCACAGCCATCTGGGATGAGCGCATCTCAACCACTATGTCCTCAAATTCATCTGAGTTAAACTTGCTAAAATCCTACTTCTTAGAGATGTGAATCTCCTGGCGGCCAAGGAACTTGAACTTGGCCCTGTAAAGGGCCTCAGGCACATGCTCCTTGTATTGCGGTTTGGTGTGGATAGACATGATGACTTGGCCAATGTGAACCCTGGCCACAATGGGCTGGGGTTGTCCAAAGGCACCACACATACCTGTCTAGAGCCTAGACTGGGGACAGCCCAAGGTCTAACCCATGAACATGTATTGGTAAGGAATGTCTCCAGGGTCCCTTAGAACAACCTATATAAGCAACAGTCTGCATACACTACCAAGGAGGCTGCTGTTTGCAGCCATTGCATACCCGCATGAGGAAAGGAGCATGGTCTGCTTAATTAGCTGCAGGATTTTTTCTTTTTGAGGTAGTGTTGCTCTTGCCCCAGGCTAGAGTGCTGTGGTATCATAACTCATGGCAACTTCAAACTCCTGAGCTCAAGCAATCCTCTTGCCTCAGCCTCTAAAGTAGTTGGGACTACAGACCTGTGCCATAACCCTTGACTATTTTTTTTTTTTTTTAAGAGATAGAGTCTCAGTTTATCACCCTCAGTAGAGTGCCATGGTGTCACAGCAACCTCTAACTCCTTGGTCTAGGTGATTCTTTTGCCTCAGCCTCCCAAGTAGCTAGGACTACAGGTGCCTGCCACAACGCCTGGCTATTTTTTGGTTGCAGTTTGGCTGGGGCCGGGTTTGAACCCACTACCCTCGGTATATGGGGCTGGCACCCTACTCACTGAGCCATAGATGCCACCCCTACCCTTGGCTAATTTATGTTTTTAGTGGAGATAGAGTTTTGATAATGCTCAGGCTGTTTTCCGACTCCTGAGCTCAAGCAATCCACCTGCCTTGGCCTCCCAGAGTGCTAGGATTATGGGTGTGAGCCACTAGGCCTGGCCAAGTACATTTTTTTTTTTTTTTTTTTTTTTGTGGCATGGTCATAGTGCAACTCAGCCTTTAATTCCTGGACTCAAGCAATCCTCCCACCTCCTGAGTAGCTGGGACCAGATACATGCCACCACACCCTTAGAGAAGGGGTCTCACTTTGTCGCATTGGCTGGACTCAAACTCCTGGCCTTAAGCAAACTTTCTACTTCAGCCTCCCAAATTGTTGGGATATAGGCATATGCCACCACACCCAGCCTATCAGTACTTTTTTTTTTTTTTTGGAGACAGAGTCTCACTGTGTCACCCTGGGTAGAGGGCTGTGGCATCACAGCTCAAAGCAACCTCAAACTTTTGGGCTTAAGTGATTCTCTTACCTCAGCCTCTCAAGTAGCAAAACTACAGGCACCTGCCAAAACACCCAACTATTTTGTTGTTGCAGTTGTCATTGCTGTTTGACAGGCCCAGAGTAGGTTCGAACCTGCCAGCCTCAGTGTATGTGGCTGGCACCGTAACCACTGTGCTACGGGCGCCAAGCCTCAGTACATTTTTTTAAGAAGTATTAGCATTATCGATCGCTTATTAAGGGATGGGAGGTAATGAAATTATTTTATTTAATACTAACTTCTAGAAGATATTGTAGAATAACCAAACTTTCTAATTTGCAAATACTTCATCTAGTGTGTAGATTTGATGATAGAATTTTTTTTTTTTTTTTTTTTTTTTAAGCAGAGTCATTTTGTTGCCCTCAGTAGAGTGCTGTGGGATCACAGGTCACAGCAACCTCAAACTCTTGGGCTTATCAGTGGTTCTCAACCTGTGGGTCATGACCACAGGAACTGTATTAAAGGGTTGTGGCATTAAGAAGGTTGAGAACCACTGGCTTAAGCGATTCTCTTGCCTCATCCTCCCAAATAACTGGGACTACAGGCACCTGCCACAGGGCCCAACCATTTTGTTGTTGTTGCAGTTGTCATTGTTGTTTAGCTGGCTCAGGCCACGTTTGAAACCACCAGCCCCGGTGTATGTGGGTGGCGTCCTACCCACTGAGCTATGGACGCCACCAGATGATATAATTATTTTTCGTAAATAGCAATTTTTAATGAAATTGTACTAAAAAAAAAAAAAGTACTGCTGACTTCTTGTTTTTTTGTTGTTGTTGCTTGTTTTGAGGCAGTTTCACTTTGTCATCCTTAGAAGAATGTTGTAGCGTCATAGCTCACAGCAACGTCAAACTCTTGGGCTTAAACAATTCCCTTGCCTCAGCCTCCCAAGTAGCTGGGACTACAAGCACCCACAACAACACCCAGCTGTTTTTAGAGATGAGGTTTCGCTCTTGCTCAGGCTGGTCTCAAACTTGCCTTCCACCCACCTCAGCCTCCCAAGTGCTGAGATTACAGGTCTGAGCCACCGCACCCAGTCCTATGAAATTTTTCTATCATGGGTTACTATGAACTTAGACACTTTAAAGAAACAACATTGGGGGAAAAAAATCTATGCAGACAGGAGCGCTGGTCATTTTTAAAAATAAATAAATAAATATATATATATATATATATATATATATATATATATATACATAAAAATACACATACACCCCAAGCGAAATGCAAAAAGAAACTACTAACTGGCATTGCATCATTCAGGGTGAAAATCCAAGAGTACTTTTGTGTGTTGTGTTCTTTGTGTTCATGAAAGACAGCTTCCCCATAAAGGAGGAAATGTTAGCAAACAATTGAAAAGAATCTTGATGGCATTCATCATTCATGTCAGTTTGGTAACTTTGTTTTATTGAGTTTTTTTTTTTTGTAGAGACAGAGTCTCACTTTATGGCCCTCGGTAGAGTGCCGTGGCCTCACACAGCTCACAGCAACCTCCAACTCCTATGGCCTAAGCGATTCTCTTGCCTCAGCCTCCCGAGTAGCTGGGACTACAGGTGCCCGCCACAATGCCCAGCTATTTTTTGGTTGCAGTTTGGCCGGGGCCGGGTTTGAACCCGCCACCTTCGGTATATGGGGCCAGCGCCTTACCGACTGAGCCACAGGCGCCGCCCTTTTTTTTTTTTTTTTTTTGAGACAGAGTCTCACTATGTCACCCTCAGTACAGTGCCCTGGTGTCACAACTCACAGCAACCTCAAACTCTTAGGCTCAAGTGATTCTCTTGCCTCATCCTCCCAAGTAGCTGGGACTACAGGTGCCCACCACAACACCCTGCTGGCTAGAGCTATTATTATTGTTATTATTTTTTAATCAGCTGGACATGGCGCTTGAGCCCAAAAGTTGGCACTAGTGCACCAGTCTGAGCAACAGAGCAGAACTGTTTAAAAAAAAAAAAATGGCTCGGGGCCTGTGGCTCAAGCAGCTAAGGCACCAGCAAATACACCTCAGCTGGCGGTTTTGAATCCAGGTCGGGCCCACCAAACAACAATGACGGCTGCAACCAAAAAATAGCCTGGTGTTTTTGGAAGGCTGAAGCAGGAGAATCACTTGAGCCCAGGAGTTGGAGGTTGCTGTGAGCTGTGATGTCATGGCACTCTACCTAGGGCAACAGCTTAAGGCTCTGTCTCAAAAAAAAAAATTATATCTCCTTCTCTCACATATATCTCATCCTTTTTTCTTCTTTTCTTTCTCCTTTTGTATACATATTTGAGCATACAAGAGGGTTGGAAGAGACAGAGATGAAACTCGGAAATTCTTTTTTATTTGGAGATAGAGTCTCACTTCGTCCCTCTCTGTAGAGTGCTTGGTATCATAGCTCACAGCAACCTCAAACTCTTGGGCTCAAGTGATTCTCTTCCCTCAGCCTCCCACATAGCAGGGACTACAGGCCCCTGCCGCAATGCCTGGTAATTTTTAGAGACAAGGGCCCACTCCGTCTCAGGCTGGTCTCGAACCTATGAGCTCAGGTAATTCACCTGCTTCGGCCTCCCAGAGTGCTAGGATTATAGGCATGAGCCACTTTGGCCAAAACTAAGAAATTCTTGAGCAGGATATGAAATAATAATGGCAGAATTCTAAGAAGATTAAATGGACAATGAATAGATCAGAATTCAGCCAAGCACAGTAACTCACACCTATAACCCAGTACTTTAGGGGGTGGCTAAGGCAGGAGGATCACTTGAGACCAGGAGTTTGAGAGCAGCCTGAACAACATAGTGAGACCTCGTCTCTACCCAAAAAAAGGAAAGAAAGAAAGAAAGAAAAAATAGCCAGTATAGTGGTGTATGCCTGTTGTCCCAGCTACTCAGGAAGTTAAGGCAGGAGAATCCTTTGAGCCCAAGAGTTGGAGGCTACAGTGAGCTGTGTCATCGGGCCGCTGCACTAGCCTGGGCAACAAAGTTAGACTCTGTCTTAAAAGAAAAAAAAAAGAAGAATTTAAAACATTGTGCTCAACTTTGCCAGCACACATACTTAAGTATTTAAAATGTGAAAAAATACTTAATTTATGTCAGTACTACGATTTCTTAAATTGTCATATCTGGTGATTGCATTATTATCATGGTTCTCCTACTTCTCACGAGTAAATAGTCTGCCCCTTTTTACTATTTTTATCCATCCCAACCCTAACTGAGGTTCCTATTTCTTGGTGTTTTCTCAAGTAAGATTTCATCTTTGTCTGTTTCCTGGTTGTCACTATGTTACTCCTCATCTCTAACCTCTCTGAGATTCTCCCAGAAAAATTATGAGATTTTCTAGAACAATCTGAACATATTTTTTATCTGTTTGCATTTTTGCATGGTGTTTGATCAGGAGAAGAGGGCCAACATAATGCCTTATGTAGTCCAAGCTCCTCGTTACCATCTAGTCACCAAATCCTGGCAGTGCATCCTCCGTGCCTTTGCACACACACAGCCAAGTTCCTGGTTCCACATCTGTATTTTGTTGTATGTCCCAATCATTGTACAGTAGCCTTGAATTTTCCTCATTTAGTCTACCTGGCTTTGGATAAATTCCTTAAATTTAAGCTTCCATTTTCACATTTGTAACAGGTTAATAATACAAACCTCTTAGGGTTGTTGGGGATTAATTAAGATACTATCTACAGACTTAACTAGCACAGTAAGAGGAACTAGTAAACCCTCAGTAAATGGAAACTCTTGAGGCTGCTCCAATTGAAATTATGTCCAGTTGCCAATTTAATCTTCCTAAAGCTCCTGCTACATATGTCTCTCAGCAAACTCAGGAATTCTACAAACTTTGTTCCCTACAAAATAAGGCCTCTTTTATGTCATTAAAGCCTTCAGTTGACCACCCCTCCTTCCAACTTGTGAAATTCCTCCTCCATAAACCTTTTTCTCCAACTAGTGATTCCTTCTCTCTGACTCTTAAAAGGCATTCGCATCCTCTGCACTGTGTACCTGTGCAGTGCCTGTCCATTGCCCATGCGTGACTTTACAGTTTACAAAGCACCGTCCTGGGCAGCGTCCCACTTGCTCTTCCTGCACAGCCTCTGCAGCATGTGGGCCGTTCACCCTTATCCCCATTCAGTCAGATCCAGTCATGTGCCCAAAATCACAAAGCTAGGGTAAAAACTTTCTAGTAATTAATTTTCATTCCTTTTATTTCTTTAAATTTGTTTTGACTTCTTTCAGAATTAATGGAAGTCATTCTGTTAGTTTCAGGCTGCTGCTCTTTGTTACCCAAGGAATATCGGCTCCTGCTTGTGGCTCTTAACAAGACACGAAAGTGAAAACAAAATTTCCCCACCCCTCCTAAAATGTAATGTTTATGCAGTCCAATTTCATAATTACAAAAGCGGGTGTTTTTGTTGCCCAATCACAATAGGCTTTGCTCCTATTATAATTAAACTCCCTAAATCTTTGCTAAATGGATAAACTTTCTGAAAAAAAGTGTATTTTTCAGAAAACCCACCACCTCTGGTATATGGGGCGGCGTCCTACTCCTTTGAGCCACAGGCACCGCCACCCCGCAAGGATTATTTTGAAGTATCTTGTTTACTTTTCAAGTGTTTATAATTCACCTGTTATTTTTCTATCAATGATTTTAGTTTGATTCCTTTGTGGTCCGCAAACACACTCTGTATGCTTTCCATTCTTCTAAACATGCTGAGGTTTGTTGTGTGGCCACAGATATGGTCTATCATGGCATATATTCTATGGAATATATTTTTCGGAAAGTTTATCCATTTAGCAAAGATTTAGGGAGTTTAGTGAATGATAGGATGTTAGTGCTTACAGAGTAGAATGCTTGAATGATTTCCAAAGTCTAGGAAGGAAACAGAGTTGAACATAAATGCCAAAAGCATTTCTGATTGACCTAAAGGTGTCGTTGAAACATAAGTGAATAAATCTTTAAATTAATGATAGAAATTTAGCTACTCAGTAATCATTACAGTTACTATTAATAAAATTCAGATCCTTATATGTAGAAGACATTTTGTTACTTTGTCACCCTCTATGGAGTGCTGTGGCATCATAGCTCTCAGCAGCCTCGAACTCTTGGGCTCAAGCAATCCTCTTCCCTAAGCCTTTCAAGTAGCTGGGACTATAGGTGCCTGCACAATGCCCGCCTATTTTTAGAGACAGGGTCTCCCTCTGGCTCAGGCAGGTCTCAAACTCCTGAGCTCAGGCAGTCCACCTGCCTCGGCCTCCCAGAATGCTAGGGTTACAGGCATGAGCCACCACTATCAGCCTCAAGACATTTGATTAGATTGAAATATATTTTAAATATTTATATGTTTTAGACTCAGTATACCCATAGCAGGAACAAATACCTTTTGACTAACAGAGATAGACAGTTTTCACTTTGGGAATATTTTGTCCCTTTAAAAACAGGTAGATTTTAGTGTATCCTTAAAATACAGCAAGGAAGAGATAAATGGGGCCACTTAAAACATTATGTCTACAATAAAGTATATTTTTTAGTAGATCATGAGTTCTTTTAGTAGCTTAGGGAAAGAGATGAAGGCACTGAAGTAAGAATCAGATCTGTAAAATCTATTCAGTAACCAACTCTAAGAACATTATGGAACTAAACTATTTGGAAAGGCACTAGCCCAGTGTTTGCTTCCAAATATGCCACAAATACATATCTTCATTGAAGAAGAGGGGAAATATCGCACAGTATAGGTACATTTTTTAAAGAATATTATTAATTCTGAATATTCTTCTAACATTTACTTTTAGGAAAAACATAGAATGGGAAATTTATTCAGACTGCTTTAAAATTTCTGAAGTAATCTCAATACTGTGACTGCCGCTTTGATTATAAAGAGACTTATTTACATTCTTCTGTTGTAGAATCACTTCAAATTTCCCTGCTTTCTGTTAAACAAAGAGTGATTTCAATAAGTAGTTATACCCTTGAGTCTCAGATTCTTGACTTTCAGATGTGCTGAGAAAGAGAGCAGGGAAGGCGTTTATACTGACACTGTCTAAATGACCTGCTTATAAAGACACCCCACCCCTGACAGTTCCCCAGAGCTTCACCCTGGGAATGTCAAATTCTTTAGCTTTTAAGTTTTGCTATGCATTGATCTAGACACAGGAAGACATTCTTGAGAAATGGCAGTTTTCAGGGATTAACAATGGGGTTTTGCTATTGTTAAGACAGATTCCCAACTTAAAACATATTTTCGTAGGAAGTCATTAAGAATGCAGCGGGGGGTGGCGCCTGTGGCTCAGTGAGTAGGGCGCCGGCCCCATTTGCCGAGGGTGGCAGGTTCAAACCCAGCCCCGGCCAAACTGCAACAAAGAAAATAGCCGGGCGTTGTGGCGGGCGCCTGTAGTCCCAGCTGCTCGGGAGGCTGAGGCAGGAGAATTGCGTAAGCCTAAGAGTTAGAGGTTGCTATGAGCCGTGTGATGCCACGGCACTCTACCCGAGGGCGGTACAGTGAGACTGTGTCTCTACAAAAAAAAAAAAAGAGAATGCAGTGGGGAAAGTCCATTTTCCATTTAAACGGAAAAGGACAAAAATGGGTCCTCTTGGTCAACAGCAAAGGATGAAAACTCTGTAGGGTGGATGGAAATCATCCAGACTGCTTGTTCAAGAAGAGAAGGTAGCTGTTAGCACAGAATTCAGACTCAAGAAAACTCAGCTATAAGACAGAGCGCAAGCAAATGTTTCCTCTCCTGGAATGTGATCCAGATCAGGGGAAATGATACTCACTATGTAGCATGAACCGCACAGATAGTTCCACCATCACAAAGTTCTGTTGGACAGCACTGTTCTGCATAAACTTTCAAAAGAGCAATTGAGCCACTAAACTACATTGTTTTGTTTTGTTTCTTTCTTTCTTTTTTTCACTATGTCACCGAGGCTAGAGTACAGTGGGGTTAACCTAGCTCACAGCATCCTGAAACTCCTGGGTTCAAGCAGTCCTCTTGCCTCAGCCTCTACTAGACTATTTCTTATACTTACCAGGAATTAGGAGAATTAATCTTTCCAAGGACAAACTGTCTGAATGGCCATCTTTGGCTCACTGCTAATTTCTCTCTCTTCTTGCTCGTCCCCACACTCCCAGTTATTAAGGAGGGTTTATTTAAGTAAAAATACACTGTTTCTTCTGCCTTCAGACATGATCTAATTTCTACGGAGACAGACTTTCAAACAGACATTTACAAGTTGCTAAAGTAGAACAGCTAGAAATTGGATTCCCCACTAGCACTCTGGATTCATAACTAGCACCACAAATTCCCTATGATTTTGCTGAGGTAATTAATGTCATTCATAAAAAGATTCAGGCCAGTCACTTTGGTGCACATCTGTAGTCCCAGCTACTCTATTGAGGATTAGGTGGAAGGATGACTTGAGCTCAGGAGTTCAAGACCAGCCTGGACAACATGTCCAACACGATCTTTTAAAAAGGAAAAAAAAAAAGATTTATAGTATGCTGTGTCTCATGCAAAAACAGTAGAGACTATTTTAATCTGTGTGTATGCAATTCTTATTATACTATGTATAGTATTAGTTTTAAACTTTTTCATCATTCAATAACCATTGTCTTGACCTACATCTAGTATCAACCTATCTGGGCCTCGAAAAATTCCTTCTTTATGATGGTTACTTGAATGAATACCAGGGCAGGACTGTGGTTCTCAAGCTAGACTTTTCAGAATATCATCAGATTTTTTTTTTTTTTTTTTTGAGACAGTCTCACTTTGTCACCCCTGGTAGAGTGCCTTGGCATCATAGCTCACAGCAACGTCAAACTCTTGGTCTCAAACAATTCTCTTGCCTCAGCCTCCCAAGTAGCTGGGGCTATAGGCACCCACCCACAACATCTGGCTATTTTTTAGAGACAGGGTCTCGCTGTGGCTCTGGCAGGGCTCAAAGTCCTGAGCTCAGGCAATCTACCCGCCTCAGCCTCCCAGAGTGCTAGGATTATAGGCATGAGCCACAGCGCCCAGCCTGTATCATCGGATCTTCAAAAAACAAAAAAGACACAATATTCAAAGCTCCCTTTTCTCTAATCCCTGCTCAGATTTGCTAGCCCTGTATAGGTTTTAAATCTCCATGGATAGATTTTAGTTTCAGTTCAGTTTGAGAACTACTGAGTTAAATAATCATAAGAACACCAAACAGAGAATAGCTTAACTTTTCTAAAATAGAAATGCTATCTTAGTGCCTTCTAACCTTTTGCATGCACAGCACACAAAGTAAGGATATTTGTATAGCACCTTGATAAAAACTGGAGGAAATGCTTGTGAGCCCTTACCAAGCAGGGACCAGGCCGGCCGACCAGGGCTGAGGTGGTCCCTGTCTCCACACATCTGGTAACCCAGTTCCAGCCCACAAGTGTTAGTTGGGAAATTCTACTTAGGATCCTAGCAAGCAGGCTGGGCACCTGTAGCTCAGCAGCTAGGGCACCAGCCATATACACCTAGGCTGTCAAGTTCAAATCCAGCCTGGGCCTGCCAAACAACAGTGAGAACTACAACCAAAAATAGCATTGTGGTGGGTGCTTGTAGTCCCAGCTACTCGGGAGGCTGAAGCAGGAGAATCGCCTAAGCCTAAGAGTTTGAGGTTGCTGTGAGCTGTGATGCATAGCACTCTATTAAGGGTGACATAATGAGACTCTGTCTCAAAAAAAGAAAGAAAAAACATTTAGCAAGTACAATGTAGTTGTATCTAGTCATATTGAATAAATATTTTCCATTGATAGGATTTTTGAGTCAAGATATTTATCTTAGCCAAACACATCTCAATACTGAGTATTTTTAAATATCAGATTTTCTAGTTAGTTTTTCTAAACATTTTGACTTGGAAACTTCAAGTAAAGATGTGCTTTTGTTGTAAACAAGAATACACTGGCATTACCTATTGTATTTCCAAGGTGTTCACCATGTACATTTTCTTATTTATTGCAGAAATTAATTATGAAAATTGCATAATACTCCAATTACACATTCTCATTGTTATTATGAAATAATGGGCCTTTTATAATAACTTTGTAATTTAGCAATTAGCTAATACCTAAACCCATATTACCTATTACTTCAAAGAAGGGATTAAAGGAGGAAGCAGAGTATTAAACTCATTTGTAAGTAAATTATTATGGGTTCTACATGTACTAATTAGTCTTTCTTTTACTGTGATTCCTTAAAATTGAATATGTGTGCTATTAACACCAGTATCATAATGGTTTCTAAGGTACATATTCAAACCAGAAGAGAATTGTTTTGTTTTGTTTTTAAGAACTTGTGCATAAAATTTGAGGTATTATGTATTTTTTTAGGTCATATTTTACTGGCTTAATTTAAAAGCTATTATAAAATTTATACAGCAAAAGCCAGATAAAATGTGCTATTACGGGGTGGCACCTGTGGCTCAGTGAGTAGCGAACCAGCCCCATATACCAAGGGTGGCAGGTTCAAACCTGGCCCCGGCCAAACTGCAACAACAAAAAAAATAGCCAGGCATTGTGGCAGTTGCCTGTAGTTCCAGCTACTCAGGAGGCTGAGGTAAGAGAATCACCTAAGCCCAAGAGCCAGAAGTTACTGTGAGCTGTGATACTACAGCACTCTACTGAAGGCCACAAAGTGAGACTCTGTCTCTAAAAACAAAACAAAACGTGCTATTACAGTATAAGTTATAGAATAATAATAAGTTATAGAAATAAGTTATGGTTAAGTTATATATAAGAAGTCATATATAGGGCGGCACCTGTGGCTCAGTGAGTAGGGCGCCGGCCCCATATGCCAAGGGTGGCGGGTTCGGACCCAGCCCCGGCCAAACTGCAACAGAAAAATAGCCAGGCGTTGTGGCGGGCGCCTGTAGTCCCAGCTGCTCTGGAGGCTGAGGCAAGAGAATCGCGTAAGCCCAAGAGTTAGAGGTTGCTGTGAGCTATGTGAGGCCACGGCACTCTACCGAGGGTGGTACAGTAAGACTTTGTCTCTACAAAAAAAAAAAAAAAAAAGAAGAAGTCATATATATATAAGAAATAAGTTATAGAAATAAGATTTATAAGTATTAAAAAATAGACTATTTCGGCTCAGCGCCTGTGGCTCAAGCGGCTAAGGCACCAGCCACATATACCTAAGCTGCCAGGTTTGAATCCAGCCTGGGCCTGCCAAACTACAGTGACGGCTGCAACCAAAAAATAGCCGGGCGTTGTGGCAGGCACCTGTGGTCGCAGCTACTTGGGAGGCGGAGGCAGGAGAATCGCTTGAGCCCAAGAGTTGGAAGTTGCTATGAGCTGTGATGCCACGTTGCTCTACCCAGCTTGAGTCTCTGTCTGAAAAAAAAAAAAAAGAAAGAGACTATTTAAAAGGTGATTTTATGAAAGGAACCACTGCTATGCTTGCTAACCACTTGCTTTGCTAACCAAAGCAAGTCTAGTATTGCCAGTTCTGTAAATCTCTAAATAATGGTTCAGCTAAACACAGTAGAACCTCCTTAGTTGACCATCTTCACTCGACCACCTCCTTAAGTTGACCTAGTTTTCATAGACTGGACATGCACCACATATACATTCAATACAGTAGGCCTACTTCCTTAAGTTGACCAGTTTGTTACAGTCCCTTGAGTGGTCAACCTAAAAGGGTCTACTGTAATTGAAATTGTTTAATAGGACTCTGCGCCTGTAGCTCAGCAGCTAGGGCGCCAGCCACGTACAACAGAGCTGGCGGGTTCGAATCCAGTCTGGGCCTGCCAAACAACAGTGACGACTACAACCAAAAAATAGCTATGGGTTGTGGTGGGCACCCATACTGCGGCTACTTGGAAGGCTGAGGCTGTAATTACATTTGACTTAAAGTCTTGATACCATCATAATTACTTCTGCCAAAGGAATCTTTAGGCCAGCCTGCATCCTTGATTTAAGGATACTGTCTAGCATAGGTTCACAAATTACACATTAAAATTATCAGGGAAATCGAGTTAACTACATTTCTTTTGTAATTCTCCAAGTAAAGCTAATGTGGGTTAAAAACCACTGGTCTAAATAAACTTCAGCTTTCTTTCCTTTGTTTTTTGTTTTTGTTTTTGAGACAGAGTCTCACCATATCGTCCTTGGTAGAGTGCTGTGACATCACAGCTCACAGCAACCTCAAACTCTTGGGCTTAAGCGATTCTCTTGCCTCAGCCTCCTAAGTAGCTGGGACTACAGGCACCCACTACAATGCCCAGCTGTTTGAGGGTTATAATTGGCCTGGGCTGGATTCAAACCCACCAGTTCTGGTATATATAGCTGGCACCCTAGCCACTGAGCTATATGTGCAGAGCCTGAAATTTTTTTTTTTTTTTGAGACAGAGTCTCAAGCTGTTGCCCTAGGTAGAGTGTTGTGGCATCACAGTTCACAGCAACCTCAAACTCTTGGACTTAAGCGATACTCTTGCCTCAGGTTCCCAAGTAGCTGGGAGGCGCCTGACACAATGCCTGGCTAATTTTTGGTTGCAGTTATCATTGTTGGTTTTAGCTGGCCCAGGCTGGGTTCAAGCCCGCCTACCCACTGAACTACAGGCACCGCCCTTGAGTTTTATGTCTGAAATAGCCAGTAATAAAAAAGCCAAAAGGGTATGGCAAGATAGCCATATATATCCACAGATACATTGGGTAATTTTTCTCTTTTTAATCAGTTAACATCTCTAATACTAATATTTTTTCCCTCTGTACATGAGATGTCACATATAGGCATACCACAGCAAAGTACCATAATACTACCATAAACAAGTTACATGAATGTTTGCTTTCCCAATGCATATAAAAATTGTCTACAGTACACTGTAGTCCCTTAAGCATGCAATAACATTATGTCTGAAAACACAATGTGTGTATGTTAATTCAAAAAATACTTTCTTAAGAAACAATGACTATCGGCTCGGTGCTTGTAGCTCAATAGCTAAGGCTCCAGCCACATATAGCAAAGGTGGCAAGTTTGAGCCCAGGCCGGGCCTTCCAAACAACAGTGACAACTACAACCAAAAAATAGCCAGTTGTATGGCAGGTGCCTGTAGTCTCAGCTACTTGAGAGGCTGAAGCAAGAGAATCACTTAAGCCCAGGAGTTTGAGGTTATTGTGAGCTGTGACGCCACGGCATTCTACCAAGGGTGACATAGTGAGACTCTGTCTCAAAAAAAAAGAAGAAGAAGAAACAATGATTATCTAAGCCTTCTATGATTTGTAATCATTTTGCAACTGGAAGGTCTTGGTATTGGTATTGATGGCCGCTGACTGGCTGGCTGATCAAATGATGGTTGCTGAAGGTTAGAGTGGCTATGATGATTTCTTAAGACAACAGTGAAGTTTACTATACTAATCGACTCTTCCTTTCAGTAAGTATTTCTCTGTAGCACGTGAAGCTATGTGACCCACAGTAGAACTCCTTTCAAAATAGGTGTCCTCCCAAACTCTATCACTGTTTTATCAACAAAGGTCATGTAATACTCTTTAAGTCCTGGGTTGGGCATGGTAGCTCACACCTGTAATTCTAGCACTTGGGAGGCCGAGGCAGATGGATTGCCTCAGCTGACGAGTTCGAGACCATCCTGAATCAAAGCAAGACCCTGTCTCTAAAAAATAGCTGGGCATTGTGGTGGGCACCTCTAGTCCCCGCTACTGGGGAGGCTGAGGCAAGATAATCACTTAAGCCTAGGAGTTTGAAGTTGCTGTGAGCTGTGATGCTACGGCACTCTACTGAGGACGACAAAGTGAGACTTTTGTCTCTAAATAAATGAATAAATAAATGATTTAACCTAACTGCAACCTTTCATTAGGATATTATTAAGAGATACACACATGCTCAGCGCCTGTAGCTCAGTGGTTAGGGTGCTGGCCACATATACTGGGGCAGGCATGTTTGAACCCAGCCTGGGCTTGCTAAACAGTGACAACAACGACAACAAAAAATACCTGGGCGTTGTGGCAGGCATCTGTAGTTCCTGCTAGTTGAGAGGCTGAGGCAAGAGAATCACTTAAGCCCAAGAGTTTGAGGTTGCTGTGAGCTGTGCTGTGACCCAATGGCACTCTAAAAGGGCAACATAGTAAGACTCTATCTCAAAAAAAAAAAAAAAAAAAAAAAGATACAAATATGTTTCAGTGTTTGTTATTAATTAACTAAAAGGTAGATTAAACTAGTCACAGGAGGTGTATAACTTGTAAAACCAAATGCATTTTGTTGGACAAACCATTGGTAACAGGCAGAAAATAAAATTGTCTAAAAACAGAGTTTTTCAGGTTTCATTTTTTTTTATACATTTATTAATCTTTAATAAACTTTTGTACAGCCAAGGAAATCAGTTAAAGTAGCATTTGTTAGTCATGACAGAATTGTTTATTTTCTATAATCTGGAGGATGAAAATTACATAAACTACGTGTCATAAGTTGCAATTATAAACAGACCTGTTTGCTTGAAAATGATAAAAGCATTTTTGGCCTTTTACACTTTCTCTTTCTCTCTCTCCCTCTCTCTCTCTCTATATATATATACACACACATATATATACATATATATATACATATACATACACAATGAAGATTGTCTTTTGAACACTTTAATTCTTAAGCACAGAGCCTGCTAAAACAAATATTTTTCTAGAGGCAGTAATTAAGTACAACATAGCTGGAAATGTGAAACACGGTTTCGCCTGCCTTTTTAGGAGCTAAGGAGATACACTCAGTCTTTACTGAATAAGTTTTAGTTTGCATGTCTTTGAATAATCTACATGTGGTATTATGCGGTGATAAAATCCAAAATAGAACATATAGAAATGTCTATCAAGATTCATAAAATGTATAATTTAAGTAACAAGATATGTTGAGTCTATTATAAAATTTTAGTATTGGTAGAGAATTAAATTTTTTCTGATTAATCTTTAAAGAACTGAATATTGTTTTCAGCTTTATTACTGAATAATCAATTAACTGATACCATGTTCTCCCAAGTTTGTAGGTTGTCATTCTTTAATTCACCCTTTGAATTTTGGTGGTTTATCATGGTTTTCTAGTATAGTAAGAATATTCACTAATTTACTATGGATTAGTAAATTACTATGGATTGCAGCAGTGTTGTAATTAGTAATTTTTTTATAACCTTGGCAGTATTTTACAGTATTTAATGCTTTGAATGTTTGAAATGGTTTATATAAATTAAATCTGTACAACCATGGGATAAAATGTAAACAGCTGCGCTGTTAGGAAGCTATTAAAGTAGAGGCTATATTTACAGTGTCGTCTTTCAAATCTAGCTGTGCTGTAAACTGATGTTTGCTGTATGCTCCTCCTGATTTGAAATAGATGAAAGAAAATGAACCTATAATCACCATGGTTCACACAATGATTGAGAACTCGGCGCTAAGACCCCAACTGTACCAGCAAGTAAGGTCTCGGACAGTGAATGATACCGCTTTATCATCTGCAAAATCCCTCAGTGACAGTTTTGGTTTATCCTCAGATTTACTCATGACATCAGTGTTTTTTTTACTTTATTTTTTGTTTATGTTTATTTGGAAAACCACAATTCATCCATGCTTTTCAAGATGCTGCAGCATTCTTAGCATGGCTTTGCTGAACATTTTGCCGTTGAATATTAAGTGTGCCATTTTCCTAAAGTTTTTGTGCAGAGTATTTGATTGATATGTACTTGGAGGTCTGCAGTACATTTGTAAAATTTTTACTGGATATCCATATATTCACATTAACTCTAAAAGCATTACAAATAATATTTAGGGGAAAGGCTTTGTGAAAATACTGAAGTCCCCTCCACCTCCCTCAGCCCCCCTAGTGTTTTAGGAATAGAATGGATTCATATGAGAGTTCTTCAGGTTCTGTTCGGTAGCATGGTAAAACCTAAAAATGGCCTTTCTTAACCTACTGGGACTATCTTCTCCCTGTATTCTTACCATTCTTAATGTAGTCAGGACAATCCTACCTTGCTTTTAACCCATTCATTTCTCTAACTCAAAATATATGCCATAGAGTCAGCTGGCTTTAATTTAGAACCCCTGGTAATCTGCAGATCTGCAAAAGAAGTCATACATGTTTCTATTCAATTTTTGTGTATTTCATGGTCTAAATGTTCCTAGCTGTGTATTTTGCAACATCAGCTTCTGCTAATTCAACACCCTCAAGTTATTCTGGCCTATGACCTGCTACAATATTTAAAAATCATACAGAAGAAGAAAAATAACAAAGCATGAAAAATGAATATTAATTTTTATTAAAATGTGTGAAAGCACCTATTGAAGGAAGCACTTTAAGCTCACACTGGCTTTAAAAGCCTTCGGTCGTCATGGGTTCTGCATCATGAGACCATATAACCAAGGAGTTAATCCAGTTGATGGGGGGGGTGACTTATTTGTGAGTACAGTTTTCAAAATGAAGTATATCGTATGGTTAAAAGTTGTCTTTAATTCATAATAAAGAGATAAAAAAATAAATATTTAAAGTTAAACAGCTTTACTTCTTTTTTTTTTTTTTTGTTTTTGTTTTTGTAGAGACAAGAGTCTCACTGTACCGCCCTCGGGTAGAGTGCCGTGGCGTCACACGGCTCACAGCAACCTCTTAACTCTTGGGCTTACGCGATTCTCTTGCCTCAGCCTCCCAAGCAGCTGGGACTACAGGCGCCCGCCACAACACCCGGCTATAAACAGCTTTACTTCTTAAAAGAAAATGGGATCTCTCAATTCTTAAAGTCCCCAGGTTCTAGAACCTAGACCATCCATTCTAGAGTGCCACACTTGAGAGCCTCTTACCCTGAAATGGGTGTTTTTTTCAGAGCCTGAAGCTGTCAGTAAAATATGTCTTTTTTTTTTTGTAATACTAAATTGACATCAGAGCAAAGGCATTTTATTGTATTATATGTTTTCTTTTCACACTTCGCACATTTTAAATAAGAGCAATAGTCTGAATGTTCTTTTGGGTTTAGTTTTCTGATTCTTTTTTACATAGATCGACATTTAGAGTTTACAATGCAGAAATCATGATTTAAATTTCTCAGTTGCACCAAAAATTCTAACTGCAGTTATTCAAAAATGTAGAGATGAGTGAGATTAGTCTTACATGGCATCACTGACCTTGAATGCCAAAGAGTGATAGATTTATATGAATAGATTTCTTCATACTTGAAAGAAAGCTAAAATGGTAAAGCCCAAGAATACCTGCAGCCATGCCTGGAAATCACTGAACTCCCAGTGCTGCCAAGGCTAAGGAGTTTTCAGGCTGTCTTTATTCAGCTCCTAGTAAATGACTTAATTTTTGCAGGGCATCTTTAATGGATAAAAGTGATATTCAGACACATTTCTAAGCTCCATTTATAAATTTGTCCTAATTGAAATTAGATGTTATGTTCTTTCTGGATTTCCCTTACATTATTATCTAAAGAAAATCTTGGTGCAAGTTTGTATTGCACACTGTTAGAGTTTGCTTTCCTGAGATGGCTTTACAGTGTTGTGTTGATAGCTTCCTTATATTTAGCTGAAAGTGCAGTGACATGATGTTGTGTGGCCCATTTTATTCTGAATCGTAGCCACTCCATTTTTCCCTCAGGAAGACCTTCATGTTTGCATTTTCTTCCTTGCAGGACACCTGAGAAATTACCTAGGCAGTAATTCTTCTTAAATAGGTCACATATAAAGAACTGAAACTGAATGAAAACAAATGCTAAATAAAAGCATCAAGTTGAAAAAAATCTTCTGCATTTATGAATCACTCTACCACCTTTCTCGACTACAGGCCATTGTAGTTTTTATAACGTGATTGATAACAGTGAAATAAAAGCTACGGGCTAATACTAGCAAATACCTACAGTACTATGAGCATTTTTTAGCCCTCATTAGATAGAATGTCTTCTTTTATTAGATTTGAAAATATTTCCCTAAAAATCCTTTTTAGAGTGGGGATATATCCTATATTTGTATACTTTTAAATATATGTAGTTTATATACCTAAGTGATATTGAAGAAAGTTTAATTTTAATTAGTATTAGTACTTTTGTTTTAACTTAATGCTAAGCCAGTATTTAGAAAAACTATTTGATACATTACTAAGGAAAGGTTCTGACTTTCTAAATAAGACATACCTTATATAATTAGTGAAGTCTGTGTAATGCATACTCCCAAGTTTGAGCCCTGCTCTCATGTTATATAGTTACTACCCAGCCCATTTATTCTATTTATTTTTCTAACATTAGTAAGTTACTTCAAATGAAGGCATTCAGACCAGAACTTTTTTCCTTTTGCCAATTACGAATTTGAAAAATGATAAAAAGTTGGGTGGCGCCTGTGGCTCGGTCGGTAAGGCGCCGGCCCCATATACCGAGGGTGGCGGGTTCAAACCCGGCCCAGGCCAAACTGCAACCAAAAAATAGCCGGGCGTTGTGGCAGGCGCCTGTAGTCCCAGCTACTCGGGAGGCTGAGGCAAGAGAATCGCTTGAGCCGAGGAGTTGGAGGTTGCTGTGAGCTGTGTGAGGCCACGGCACTCTACCAAGGCCATAAAGTAAGACTCTGTCTCCACAAAAAAAAAAAAGAAAAATGATAAAAAGTGTTGCCATGAACTTGACTGTGCAAAACTTAAGTTAATCAGATATTTACATTTTTCTTCTTTTATATTGAGAACAAAATAGCAAGCTTTTTAATTCCATGTAGACTTTTTATTTTTAATAAATTTACCCATCTTTTCTTTTTTTTTTTTTTGGTTATTGGCCGGGGCTGGGTTTGAACCTGCCACCTCTGGCATATGGGACCGGCGCCCTACTCCTTGAGCCACAGGCGCCGCCCTACCCATCTTTTCTTGAGAAAAGCATTTGTGATTATCAGAAGTGAAAAATAAGTAATACCCAGGTGTTAATTTTTTAAGGAATAAGTTTAGTTTCTTTTGCTTTTTTTCTGGCACCTAAAAACAATGTGTGGGGAGAGTTTGATTAGTTTAAGAATGTGGTTAGTTGGTGTGTATTGAATGTCTTTATAAAATACCTTGATAAAAGGTTTAAAGAAAATTTTCTACTAAAAATAGAGGTACAGGCCTGGCCCCTGTTGCTCAGTGGTTAGGGCATTGGCCACCTACACCAGGGCCGGCGGGTTCAAACCCGGCCAGTGCCTGCTAAATAACAACAACAACAGCAACAAAATAACCAGGGCTTGTGGCAGTTGCCTATAGTCCCAGCTAGTTGGGAAGCTGAGCAAAAGTTTAAGGTTGAGTTTAAAGTCACTTAAGCCCAAGAGTTTGAGGTTGCTGTGAGCTGTGACGCTACAGCACTCTACCAAGGGCAACATAGTGAGACTCGGTCTCAAAAAAAAAAAAACAAGAAATACAACAAAAATAAATCTGATTTAGGTATGTAATATATGGCTACAAAGGTATATTACTCAAAAGTTGTTAACTATACAATAGATGTTTTTCCTTATTAAAATATGCCATGTGTTACGAAAATGAATCTGCAATAAGATTTTCTAAATAGGCTAGGCACAGTGTCTCACACTTGTAATCCTAGGACTCTGTGAAGCCAAGGCAGGAGGATTGCTTGAACTCAGGAGTTCAAGACCAGAAGAACAAGAGCAAGACTGCAGCTCTACTAAAAACAATAAAATTAGCCAAGCATGCTAGCAGGCACCCATGGTCCTAGCTACTCAGGAGATTGAGGCAGGAGGATTACTGGATCCCAAGGAGTTTGAGGTTGCAGTGAGCTATGGTAATGCCAGTGCACTCTACCCCGGGGGAACACAGTGAGACTGTCTGAAAGAAAAAAAAAAGAAAAATTCTATGAATTAAAATAGTATATTAATATCCTAAATATTTACTACAAATCACTTTTTCATTTTCATACTACAAATGTCTTTTTCTGTTGACCCTAGAGTGTAGGATACAATTAATATTTTAATCTAAATGTATCAGTGTTTACTAATTACATTTAAACTCCACAGTTTAGTAAAGCTGCTTTGCATTTAACTTTAAATATTAACTTGTATTTAGACATATTTGTAGCTTTAAACCTTTCATCTTTAATTTCTTATAAATGTGAAAAATGTGATTTTGGTATTGTCTTAATTTTTTTAATCACGGATCAAGCATTTTTAAACTTATCTTTTATTACTTTTTTTCAGGTAGAAGTATATATTATTTTCTTGGATCTAGGTGCTTTAAGTTAGAATGGCAATTGACACTTCTCAGGACATACTGGGATGATCTGTATTTAAAATAGTACATAAGTATTCTGACATCATTAAATTCATTTTTCATGTAATATTCATTTCTATGAAAGTTTTGTGGTTTAATAATCACTGTGCATACCGTTAAATAGTCACGGATTCATTTGCATGAGGTATGTGAAAGTAATGTGTTGAAATGAAATATGTAAATCCAGGACTTATTGTATGTTTGGAATGCTTATACTTTTAAGTTTCCCCGGATTTCTAGATCCATTCAAAATTATCTGCTATTTAAATTATGCATTTTTTTTTTTTTTTTTTTTTTTTTTTTTTGCAGTTTTTGGCCGGGGCTGGGTTTGAACCCGCCACCTCCGGCATATGGGACCAGCGCCCTACTCCTTGAGCCACAGGTGCCGCCCTAAATTATGCATCTTTTTAAAGATGTAGTTGTCAAGCAGTTTTTACAGAGCGGACATAAATAAGTTGTCATTTATACATTTCCTATGTATTTGTACAAGTACATATGAAATGTAATTTTTCAAGCTAGAATGTAGTTAGGACACATTACTCTTATCCCTTCCTTGAGGAAAAAATGTGCCATTTTATAAACATGCAGTGATCCCCTGTTAAATTTTTCCTGTGATGTATTTAGGTAAATCAAGACTGTTGCCTACAGAGGCTATGATACAGTCTGTAGTATGACTGACGGGGATGGCTGTTGAAGTCTTTGTAAGCACAATCACAAATGAGGATTTGTTTGAATGAAAGACCCTTAGAAGAAGCTGAAGAAAGCATGTCTACACTGAATAATTATTCCTTTCAGTATAATAATACACCAGTGTTAACTAACACACATAAACATTTTATGAAATTTGACTGTCCATAGTCTGTGACATAGGCATACAGTATTATGAGATTTTTAATGATTTTCCTCTTTTCAATTAAATCCATCCTTTTTCTTCATTATCTTTTAGTTCTTAAGACAGAGGAACAAGATAAGTCTATATTGTGTATGTGTGTTTATATACTATGTATATGTATACAATATGTTATAGGCTTTGTTAAATAAGATGTATTGGCATTTGAGTGTACACATACACGGTGTGCGATTATGTGTATACTGTAAAGGACAGTTTTGACTGTTGAACTATGCTTGATTCGAGTATTTGATACAGTTGCTATGATTGTATATGTCAATTTTTCATTAAAATAATGTGCGTCTTTAAAATAGAAAATGTAATGTGCTGTGTTAATTTCTTTTGACCAGCATATTATTTTGTTTGACAAGCGTAAGTTAACATCTTTATTATGTATCTTGCATATTATATCACTGTTAAGTATTTTCTACTTTTGTAATGACCTATGTTTGAATTAAACTTCTAAAACTAAAGAACTGTTAAAACCCACTTTTTGTTACATAATTATATATATTTAATATAAATCTGAAATAGTAACTGTAGGCAAAATAAATCTTTTTCAGATATGGTATTTTAAGTTGCTATGTGACATTTTTCTTTGTAGCTGTCACAAGATGAATGTAGAGGCACATTGTACAAATACAGACCAGAAGAAGTAGATATTGATGTAAGTATCAGTGTGGTGTATCTTGTCAGCATTCTGTCATGTTCTCTGCCAAATGCTGGAAGAAGGCATGGGCAAAAAAAAAACTCTTCCTTCCATGCCTTGGAAAAGGACATCAAATACTTGGGTATTTTCTTCTTTTGTGCTTAGATTAAATTATTACTCCCTCACTCTGCTCCCTACTATTCCCCCATAGTTAGCATTTGAACATACTAAGCATGACTTAAATGAAAGTAAAAACCGTTTTTGATTTTTAAAAAAAGTTATAGAGCGGGCAGCGCCTATGGTTCAGTGAGTAGGGCACCGGCCCCATATACCAAGGGTGGTGGGTTCAAACCCAGCCCCAGCTGAACTGCAACAAAAAAATAGCTGGGCGTTGTGGCGGGCTCCTGTAGTCCCAGCTGCTCGGGAGGCAAGATAATCACATAAGCCCAAGAGCTGGAGGTTGCTGTGAGCCGTGTGACGCCACGGCACTCTACCGAGGGCAGTAAAGTAGACTGTCTCTACAAAAAAAAAAAAAGTTATAGAGGGCTGGAGGCTAAAGAAAAATTGCTATGTCTTCTACAGTAAGTATTAGCTTTTATAAATTCTGTCACTGTTTTTGAATTAAATTTGGTCTGTTTTAATCCTATTTTAGAGTGCTGATTTGCCATGCATTCTTCCCTCATTTCAACACCTGTTTGGTGTAGATTGAGCCTTGTCTGACAAAGATAAAGCAGTTATTTTAATGGCAAAGGAGATAAACCCTCACATTATTTGCAGAAGTCAGTATCCCTCAAAGTTTGGGACATATTTCCAATTCGTGTAATATTTTCATTTTGAGACATTAGTTGAATTGGTTTGGCTACTTTCTCATATTTTCACAAGTAAAAAAAAAAAGAATAATACTAAGAATTTAAAGCATCAAAACTATTGAAAGTGATTTTTTTCTCTATTCGTATATTTTTATTTGTGTTATTGCAATTAGAAGCACTCTTTTACTTATAGTCTTTTCTAAGAACCTAATCACATAATTTTAAAAATACATGAAAATGATTGCTTCTTGGCCTCTTGGGTAAGATCATGTATAGTATCTGTTCTTATCAGTTTAAAAATGTATGAAAACAGAACCCAATTAGTGCTTTAATTAAAGACTACCTGTATCACTTAACCTATCTGGCAGGTTGTAGGGGAGAATCTTTGCATGCATATTTAAGCATTCTATCTATTTTAAATGTGTTTTTTGCCTCCAATTACAGGAAAAATAAAAGTTACTAACAAGATATTTCTTCTCTTATAACCTAGGCCAAGTTAAGCCGATTATGTGAACAAGATAAAGTGGTACATGCCCTGGAAGAGAAACTTCAGCAGCTCCACAAGGAGAAAGTAGGACAATTATGTTTATTATCTAAAAGCGATGTTACTTTATATGATTATTATCAGGACACTGATAACTAAAGTAAAAAGAATTAATTCAGTGATGCAGAACATTAAGTGTAATTCTTTTTATTATAATAGTACACGCTTGAACAAGCTTTGCTATCAGCCAGCCAGGAAATAGAAATGAATGCAGATAACCCAGCAGCCATTCAGACGGTGGTGTTACAGAGGGACGACTTACAGAATGGACTGCTTAGTACGTGTCGAGAGCTCTCTCGAGCCACTGCTGTAAGTAGGCTTTTTCCCTTTACTAAAAGTCACTGAAGGGCAGCGCCTGTGGCTCAGTAGGTAGGACACCAGCCCCATGTACCAAGGGTGGCAAGTTCAAACCCGGCCCCAGCCAAACTGCAACAAAAATAGCCAGGCATTGTGGCGGGCACCTATAGTCCCAGCTACTGGGGAGGCTGAGGCAAGAGAATCACCTAAGCCCAGGAGTTGGAGGTTGCTGTGAGCTGTGACACCACAGCACTCTACTGAGGGCGACAAAATAAGAGTCTCTTAAAAAAAAAAAAGGTCATTGAAATACTATGTCTTTAGGATTGTTCTTTATTTATTATAATATTAGGGATTAGTGCACTCCCATCTAGTGGCTGCAATGTAAGGGTTTAGGGCACACATCTTGGATACAGGACACAACTACAATGGAGACTTCACCTAAACAATTGTAACCTAATTGTTTGTACCTTCATATTCATCTGAAATTAAAGGAAAAAAAATTTTTTCTAAGAAAAATTTTTTCTAAGAAAAATTTTTTTAAAAAAATAATTTATTTTAGGCTTGGTGCCTATGACTCAAGTGGCTAAGGCGCCAGCCACATACACCTGAGCTGGCAGGTTCGAATCCAGCCCAGGCCCACCAAACAACAATGACGGCTGCAACCAAAAAATAGCGGGCATTATGGCTGGTGCCTGTAGTCCCAGCTACGTGGGAGGCGGAGGCAGGAGACTCACTTGAGCCCAGGAGTTGGAGGTTGCCGTGAGCTGTGATGTCACGGCAACTCTACCCAGGGCGTCAGCTTGAGGCTACGTCTCAAAAAATAATAATAATTTATTTTAGTGTGCTGGTCTTTAGGAATATGAAAACAAAGAATCATCTTTATTTCTACTATTAGTAATCATTTTGCTGGGAGCACCCATAGCTCAGTAGTTAGGGTGCCAGCCACATGCTCCGGGGCTAGTGGGTTCAAACCCAGCTCAAGCCTGCTAAAACAAAAATGAAAACAAAATAGCCTGGCATGGTGGCTGGCGCCTGTACTAGAGAGACTGAGGCAAGGGAATTGCTTGAGCCTGAGAGTTTGAGGTTGCTGTGAGCTATGACAGCACTCTACCAAGGGTGACAAAGTGAAACTCTGTCTCAATAAAAAATAAATAAATAAGGGGCAGCGCCTGTGGCTCAGGTGCACTGGCCCCATATACCAAAGGTAGCAGGTTCAAACCTGGCCCCAGCCAAACTGCAACAAAACATAGCTGGGCATTGTGGCGAGCGCCTGTAGTCCCAGCTACTTAGAAGGCTGAGGCAGAGAATCACCTAAGCCCAAGAGCTAGAGGTTTCTGCGAACTATGATGCCATGGCACTCTACCAAGGGTGACAAAGTGAGACTCTGTCTCTGAAAAAAAAATAAAATAAATGACTAATCATTTTGCTGTCTGTGACGTGGATGTTTTATAGAGACATAGGGCTCCTGTTTATGTATTGTGCAAATGAAAAATTCTTAAATATTTAAAAAGTATTACATTAAAGAAATAATTATTTTGTGGATTTTAGGGACTTGGAATAATTTTGAGAAAATTATAATTAGACTCATTTAACTATTTCAATAAAAGGCACCTGTGAAAGCTTTTAAGACACCATCAACATTACTAATTCATAGTTGCAGTGTGACCTAAGTTTAGATGATAGGTTTGAGTAAGAAATATAATTAACAGAACCTTTTAACCTACACTCCTATGACTTTGTGGGAGTCTCTTAGCATTACCAAATCTAAAAGTCTTCTTAGAGTTTATAAATTCAGTGTTTATGAGTTCAAACAGTCTGTGGTCATCTCTTTAGATCCTGTGATGTGGTCATCTCTAAACACAGTAAGAGCACCTGTCTAAGAAGCTTTTTGAAAGACAATTCCTAGCAAAACCCACTCTATCATAGAAAACTGCTACTACACCCGTGTCTGTGCCTTCAAAGAGTCTTTTAAGGAGCAGCTACTTTTTAAGAAGTCCACAGACATGGGGCAGTGCCTGTGGCTCAGCGGGTAGGGCGCCGGTCCCATGTGCCGGAGGTGGCGGGTTCAAACCCAGCCCCGGCCAAATTAAAAAAAAAAGAAGTCCACAGACAGTATAGCTTAACTAAGAGGGGTCTTTTCAAGCTGGCAGGATACCAGATTCTCAACATGGCTTCTATTCTAAACCCTAAATTAACATTCCAGACATGAGCTGTTTTTAAAGAAATATACTGTAGTTTTGAATGAATCCAAAACCTAGTTTTTGTGATTTTTTAAATACCTTATCTTTCCATTTATAAAATAGTGTTATTTTCATTGTCTCATTCGAGTCTCCTAATCATACTGTTTATAGATTTAAGGAATTTAATGTCCTTTCCATTGTGAGTTCCTTAAAATAAGAAACTGTCTCATTCACCTTTGTAGCTCTAGTATCCAGCACTATAGGGATGTACATTAAAAATTTTGATGAGGGCAGCATTTGTGGCTCAAAGGGGTAGGCGCCTGCCCCATATAACGGAGGTGGCAGGTTCAAACACGGCTCCAGCAAAAAACTGCAAAAAAAAATTTATTTTTTTTAATTTTTTTTGATGAGGCGGCACCCATGGCTGTTTATAGATTTATAGATTTACACCAAGGCTGGCGGTTCGAACCTGGCCTGGGCCAGCTAAAACAACAATGACAACTGTAGCAACAACAAGAAGAAAAAAATAGCTGGGCATTGTGGTGGGCACCTGTAGTCCCAGCTACTTGAGAGACTGAGGCAAGAAAATTGTCTACGCTCAAGAGTTTGAGCTTGCCATGAGCTGTGACACCATGGTACTCTTTGGAGGGTAACTCTGTCTTTAAAAAAAAAAAAAAAGGTCTTCTTAGAGCAGTGATTTTCACCCCAGGGGCTACAGCACACTGGTGTGCTGTGAGAGGGTCTTAGTTGTGCCATGAAAATTTTTGAAGATCATTAATTAAATTATTTTCAGAAGGAGTCCAAAGAACAGTATGTTCTTTTCTTTTGATCAATATAACTTAAGTGTGCTGTGGAAGTTTAACTATAGGTTCAAGTGTACCCTGAGATAAAAAAAGGTTGAAAACGCTATTTAGAGGACATTAGAAAAGGGAAGTAGAATTAAGCTGTCAATGCTAAACTAATGAAATGCTCTGTGTCCCTGTGACAATCTGAGTCAGATCAAAATGGTGCCTATAGTAACACTTGGTTAGAGACTATTAATGATTGGGTATCTGTTCTTAAAATTGCAATTTTAGAAAATTTCGTTCCTCACCAACTGAGGTTAGTAACGTAAATCTCATTAGTAGGCTTGGAATTTGTTCCATGCCAAGGTTAACTCCAGCGCTACAAGTTTGTTAAAAATGTCCTAATAGAGGGTGGCACCTGTGGCTCAGTGAGTAGGGCGTCAGCCCCATATACTGAGGGTGGCGGGTTCAAACCCAGTCCCGGCTGAACTGCAACCAAAAAATAGCTGGGCATTGTGGTAGGCGCCTGTAATCCCAGCTGCTCAGGAGGCTGAGGCAGGAGAATCGCAGAAGCCCAAGAGCGAGGTTGCTGTGAGTCCTGTGACATCATGGCACTCTACTGAAGGCGATAAAGTGAGACTCTGTCTCTACAAAAAAAAAAAAATATCCTAATAGAAATTAATCTTATTTTAGTATCCCTGTTTCTGGTTGTTAGTCTATATAATCACTTTCCTGATTTCTTTTTCCTTGCCTTCAGCAGTAATCAGTGCTTATGGCAAATGCTCTGAATATGTTCTACTAAGACATCTCACTGCATAGAATACAAACTGTGTTATTTGTGCCTTT
Source organism: Nycticebus coucang (assembly GCF_027406575.1). Classification (NCBI taxonomy): domain Eukaryota; kingdom Metazoa; phylum Chordata; class Mammalia; order Primates; family Lorisidae; genus Nycticebus; species Nycticebus coucang. The sequence goes on along the minus strand of NC_069791.1, from coordinate 40,272,759 downwards.
ATGTAAACTTATTTATATTTGTAGCTTAAGGCTACAAATGTTACTATGTGCATTACATCATACTGGGCATATGGTTGGCACTCGGTGGATGTTGATTAGATTTAATTTTGGATTACATTTGTGCTGGCAGAATCTCAAAGGTTTCCTTTAATTCTTGTGCGGTCGGTTCATGGCACTGGTTCAAATCTAAGCCTCAGGCATGAGCGGTATAACATCAGGGCCTCCTTGTTGATCAAAGCTTCGATTCTGAGAGTATTCTCAGCTGGTAGGCCACAAAGGTCTGTAAAACTAGGATTAGCACAAGGTAAACATGAAAAACAGTGTTCCTTGTGCATTTTATGTACGTTTTCGTACCCAGCCATCGTGCACATAGTGCCTTTGTGTTAGCTCCTTGCCCCCACTTTGCATCTAAGCCCCATGAAAGGGAAGGATTATTATTACAGCAGTCAGTCATACCTTTAAACAAATGTTTCAGTCTGTCGTTGTCTTGGTTTGGGTTCACTTGTGAAAGCAGAGCCTGAAATTAGGAACTGGGTATGAATAGTCTGTTTGGGAGACGATTCCAGAAAGCAGAAATGAAGGTGTGAGGAGAATAAGGCAAGAAAGAAGAAAAGCTCATAAAGAGTGAACTGCCGAGCTGGTTACCACAGCAGGCAGCAAGAGTTCCATCCCACTTGGGACACTGTGAGGCAAGGAGCAGAATGGTTCAGAATGTTCCGCTGAAAGGCTGGTTAAGGCTCCCCCAGAGTCCTTCATTCACCAACACTTCCAAAGTGCCTTAGCTGGCAGCTTGCTTGCCGTGGAGCCCTAGCATGCAAGGCACTGTACCCCACGTCCTGGAACAGTGGGCAAAGGGGATGAGGTATGGAGCTCCACAAGTATCTGTTGCTGTCACCTCTCTTGGTGGAATGTACATTAAGCCTTATCTCTAAATATAAGAGAAAATATTCTTATGTTTTATTAGCTCACAAGTTCTGCCTTTATACTCCATGGTAACTACAGGAGCCAGATAAAGCCATTATCATTCATTATATTATAGATGAGAAAACAGAGACTCACCTCCAGTGATAGCTCATATTTGTTTTTCTTTATTTTTTTTTTTAAATAGAGACAGAGTTTCACTTTATCACCCTCGGTAGAGTGCTATGGCATCACAGCTCACAGCAACCTCCAACTCCTGGGTTTAGGCAATTCTCCTGCCTCAGCCTCCCAAGTAGCTGGGACTACAGGCGCCTGCCACAAAGCCCGGCTATTTTTTTGTTGCAGTTTGGCTGGGGCTGGGTTTGAACCCACCACCCTCGGTATATGGGGCCGGCACCCTACTCATTGAGCCACAGGCACCGCCCTCATATTTGTTTTTCACACATATTATCTAGTTTGAAATTAAAGAAAATACAGTGAAAAAATAAATACATTTGTCACCTCCATTTTATTTCTTATTTTCATTTCTATTATGAAGATGAAGAACTAAGACTTGCAGGGATTAAGTGCAAGGTGACATAACTAACAACTAACAGTGCCTGAATCAAGGACTTTAAATCCTAGGGCATCTGTGCTTTCTACTCTACTTCACTTCTATGGTCACATAACTTGTACTTTCTGGAACTTGGAGTCAAATCTAGTTTCTGATAGCCCAAAATCTAAAATGAGTGTTCTGTTAAAGGAATTGCAGACATCAGAAAACAAATACAAGTCCATTAGTCATCCTGAATCATGCTGGTAGATGGTTATACATTTATCTACTGGAAGATAATATCAATATATGAAATACTAGTAATAATTAGTAATATTTCTTGAGCAGTTATTGGGTGCCAGGTTCCAGTATAAATGCTATACATGCATTTAATCTATTTAATAACCTCACATAGGTGCTATTATTTCTGTATTTAAAGTGGAAAACTGAGATACAGAAACATTACCGATACCGAGATACATTACCGATGCTTACACAGTTAATGAGTGGCATGTGCAGACTTCCATTAAATTTGCTTGTGCTCTAAACTGGATTCTATTCTAGATAGGACCATAATTAAACCAAGAGTTTAGCCTATAATGGATACATGTGCTAGGGTGTATGTAGGTTTGTGACCTTTAAGGGGCAGAGAAGCAGGACAAGTAAACTACCTTTGAGAGAAGCTCACACACAAAATATGTTATTTATTTTTACAAATATCTTCATTTTCAATGTAATAAAGAGGTACTGAGAATCATGGTTATAACAAAGTATGATTTTTTTTTTACAGTCAACATCCATGAGTTGTCAAGGAATATTCTCTGAAAGATTTCTTTTTATTTTATTTGTTTATTTATTTATCTTTTTTTTTTTTTTTTTTTTTTTGAGACAGAGCCTCACGCTGTCGCCCTGGGTAGAGTGCCCTGCCATCACAGCTTATAGCAACCTCCAACTCCTGGGCTCAAGCGATTCTCCTGCCTCCGCCTCCTAAGTAACTGGGACTATAGGCACCTGCCACAGCGCCCAGCTATTTTTTGATTGTAGCCGTCATTGTTGTTTGGCAGGCCCAAGCTGGATTCGAACCCGCCAGCTCAGGTGTATGTAGCTGGCACCTTAGACACTTGAGCCATAGGCACCGAGCCTATTTATTCATTTTTTGAGACAGAGTCTCACTTGGTCACCCTCGGTAGAGTGTCGTGGCATCAGAGCTCACAGCAACCTCAAATTCTTGGGCTCAAGCAATTCTCTTGCCTCAGCCTCCCAAGTAGCTGGGACTACAGGCACCTGCCACAATACCCAGTTATTTTCAGAGACAGGATCTCGCTCTTGCTCAGGCTGGTCTCAAATCTGTGAGCTCAGGCAATCCACCTGCCTTGGCCTCCCAAAGTGCTAGGATTACAGGTATGAGCCACACCCACCTAATTTATATAATTAGCCTGAGTATTACAGTTTCAATGCAGTTTTTGTTCCTTTCTTTTTTGGTTGCAGTTGGCCAGGGGGTGGGTTCAAACCCTCCACCCTTGGTATATGGGGCTGGCACTCCACCCACTGAGCCACAGGCATCACCCAATTTTTTCCTTTCTTAAAACATGTACATTTTTGGTACCCTATATGTGTCTGTGTGTAAAAATATAAGATTTTTTTAAAAAAAACAAGTATTAAAAACTTTTTTATGATCTTGTGGTTTGGGGTTGATTTTCTTTTTTGAGACAGTCTCACTTTCTTGCCCTAGTAGAGTACCATGGCGTCAAAGCCCACAGCAACCTCAAACTCTTGGGCTCAAATGATTCTCTTGCTTCAGCCTCCAGAGTAGTTGGGACTACAGGTGCCCCCCACAACACTGAGCTGTTTTTTTAGAGATGGGGTCTTGCTGTTGCTTAGGCTGGTCTCAAATTTCTGAGCATTTCACCCGCCTTAGCCTCCCAGAGTGCTAGGATTACAGGCAAGAGCCCCCACACCTGGCCTTGGGGGTGATTTTCTTTTCCAAAAGAGAAAAATGTAGGTATTTAGAGATTATACTGAGTGTCTATGAGCAGGATTCACTGAATTATTTATATAATTAGCTAAGTTAGGTTTTTTTTTATTGTATTACCATAAGTTTATTGTAAGTAAAGTCATGTCAAGCTTCTGCTGAAAATCCAATATGCTAGAATAGCAAGACATTTTATATTTTTATTCATGCAGAACTTTTCATCAGGGTAGATAAGAAAATGCTTTATTGGGCGGCGCCTGTGGTTCAGTCGGTAAGGCGCCGGCCCCATATACCGAGGGTGGCGGGTTCAAACCCGGCCCCTGCTGAACTGCAAACCAAAAAATAGCTGGGCGTTGTGGCGGGCGCCTGTAGTCCCAGCTACTCGGGAGGCTGAGGCAAGAGAATCGCTTCAGCCCAGGAGTTGGAGGTTGCTGTGAGCTGTGTGATGCCATGGCACTCTACCGAGGGCCATAAAGTGAGACTCTGTCTCTACAAAAAAAAAAGAAAATGCTTTATTTTTGCCTCTTCTGCATTTTAGGAATTTACCTTCAAGAAAAATTTACCCTGTTGTTATGAATAAGTGAAACTGTTTCCTCCAAATGAGCCTCTTTAGACAGTAGAAACATTCCAACATTTTAATGTCTTGAATGAATAAATAGTTTGGAATTTTTTTGTTTTGAAAGGGTTTTTTTTTTAGTAAATTTGAATGAAACAGCAGTACCGTACAGTAATACATACTTAAGTTGCTCAGTAAATTTTTGTTGAAATGAGTTGAAAAAGGAGAAAAATGGTAAAGGAAAATGAGTTATAAAAATTTGTATTTTGTGGGTGGCGCCTGTGGCTCAGTGAGTAGGGCGCCGGCCCCATATGCCGAGGGTGGTGGGTTCAAACCCAGCCCCAGCCAAACTGCAACAAAAAAATAGCTGGGCGTTGTGGCAGGCGCCTGTAGTCCCAGCTGCTCTGGAGGCTGAGGCAAGAGAATCGCGTAAGCCCAAGAGTTAGAGGTTGCTGTGAGCCGTGTGATGCCACGGCACTCTACCCGAGGGCGGTACAGTGAGACTCTGTCTCTACAAAAAAAAAAAATTGTATTTTGTACAATATAAACTACATTATTTTCTAAAATCTAGAAAGGTTATCTTTGTAATGGTAACACTTAAAAGCACATTTTCCCTGTTAAGTTAATTAACGCTCTTTGATTTTAGGAATTGGAACGAGCGTGGAGAGAATATGATAAGTTAGAATATGATGTAGCTGTTACCAGGAACCAGATGCAAGAGCAGCTAGATCGCCTTGGTGAAGTTCAGGTACAAAAGTGTAATGTTTTTTACATTGTTTAAACAGGTTTTTCCTTGATACTATACGACCCACCTTGTTAGATTTATGCATACGCTTAACAGTTTTTACATTACTGGCTGCCTGACACCTGGATTTCAAAACTTGCAATGACAGGAGTCTTACTGTCTCACAAAGTATCCCATCCCCTCTTTATGAAGTTTTTTATCCTATTGGGTACGTGCTGACCAGAGTATTCCGTGCACCTTGCTAGTTTAGCTCCGTCTGCAGTTCCTATAAATGTGGCATCATCGTCTTTCACAACTTTGCCACTGTTACTTGGTATTGGGGTGAATTATGTGAACTTATCAAATAATGGATATTTTATCTTTTTATAAGATTATTAGAATCCATTCTGTATTATTAGAATCCATTCTCTCTTTTTTATCAGGCTGTATTAGCCTCTTGTCTTGACGACTGACATAGTTTAGAATATGGGAAAAAATAGCTCCATTTGGTACAGAGAATTCGGTTTATAAGTGTGCAGAGATGAGGTTAAGTTCCAGGAGTTAGTTTACTTGTCTCTAAAGTAGAAATAATACTTATCTTAAAGTGTTAACTCTAAGGAATAGAGATAATATATGTTTAGAAAAAGAGTAAAAGTTATTTCATGTTTATAACCCTGTATACATTCAATTGTGTATTGGAAGCGTGTGGACTCAACAGAAAAAACAAACAATTAAAAGGTTAGTAAGATTTACTCATGTGACTTGGCACCTGTAACTCAGTGGCTAGGGCACCAGCCACATACACCAGAGCTGGTGGGTTCAAATCCATCCCGGGCCAACTATAACCAAAAAATAGTCGGGCGTTGTGGCCGGCGTCGGCAGTCCCAGGTACTTGGGAGGCGAGGCAAGAGAATTGCCAAAGCCCAAGAGTTTGAGGTTGCTGCGAGCTGTGACAGCATGGCACTCTACCAAGGGAGACATAGTAAGACTCTATCTCAAAAAGAAGAAAAAAAAAGACTGAGTCATGAAAAATCAACTATTCTCTATTTGTGCTCTCGAGTACGATCCTGCCACATGTAGCTTTGGGGCATGTGAATGTGGCTCAGGAACTAAACCTTTAATTATCTAAATTTAAACGGCTATATGTGGCCATGACCTCTGTATTGGGCACCAAGGTCACACTATCAATAATCAGCTACAAAAATGAGATACCAAAATGCACTAGGAAAAACTACAGATAAGGTAATCCAGAAGTCAGCAGACCAGGTATTCGATATTTTACCCATGCCAGATATATACAGTCTATCAAATATTATTTGGTGTTTTTAGTTTTTTTATAACTATGTAAAATTTACTCTTAGCTCACAGGCCATACTGAAAGAAACTACAGGCCAGAGAAGTTTTCAAATCCCAGATTTAACCTAATAAAAAATGTTTATCATGAAAATTTAGTAACTATATTATAGAACATAAGAGAAAACCTGAATTAATAGAGAGGTATAATTGATACATCTTTTTCTTTTTCTTTTTTTAGACACAGAGGCTCACTATGTCACCCTTGGTAGAGTGCTGTGGTATCACAGCTCACAGCAACCTCCAACTCCTGGGCTTAGGCGATTCTCTTGCCTCAGCCTCCCGAGTAGCTGGGACTACAGGCGCTGGCCACAACGCCCGGCTATATTTTTGTTGCAGTTTGGCCGGGGCCGGCTTCCAACCCACCACCCTCAGTATATGAGGCCGGCACCCTACTCACTGAGCCACAGGCGCCGCCCAGTATATCATTTTTATTGGGGGTCTGATTTCATGTTACCATATTGAAAATTCTTCCCATAAATGCAATCTCATTCCAACCAAAATTCTAGTGGAATTTTCTAAAGAAATTTCAAAAGTAGTTATGTTTTTAAGGTATAATAAAGACCATGAAGTGGGTAAAACATTTTTTAAAAAAATAACGAAGTAGAAAGCACCCTCCGTGAATGGCAGCATTTCACATGCACCATTAGACTAGTTAGTAACAACCTTGGGTCTCAGTTACCAGATGAAAGCAATAGCAGTATCTACCCCTATAGGTTATTATTATTTCTGTCATATAACATATAGATGTTTTTGAAGCACTTAGACTAGAACCAGGTACATAAAACTTACCATGTTTGTTAAATGGTAAGTGAGGAAACATAATGCAAAATGATAGCATTAAACACGGTATACATACAGGAAAAAGTAGACCAGTGGAACAAAAGAGAGAGTTCAGTAACAGACCACGAACATGTGAGAACCTGTAGGTATTGGCAGTAGCTCCACTAACCAAGAGGGAAAAGACTGATTATCACTAGATGGTATTGGAATATAGGCTTGCTGAATTGAAATGCTGGCTCCTACCCTGTACCTAGATGAACTTCAGGTGCATTACACAGCTAATCACTCACTATTTATTAAAGCAAATAGCAGGAAATACAGACTAAGGATGGACTTCTCAAACAAGACCCAAAGAAATGCTATCCACAAAACAGAGTAAGTAAGCGAGCAAGAGAGAATTGTTGAACAAGATTTGGCTTTATCAAATTTAAAGATTTCTGGCAGCGCCCATAGCTCAGTGGCTAGGGCACTAGCCACATACCCCCAGGCTGGCGGAGTCAAACCAGGCCCAGGCCAGCTAAACAACAATGACAACTGCAACAAAAAATAGCTGGGCTTTGTGGCAGGTACCTGTAGTCCCAACTAGTTGGGAGGCTGAGACAAGAGAATCGCTTAAGCCCTAGAGTTTGAGGTTGCTGTCAGCTGTGATGTCACAGCGCTCTACTGAGGGCAACGTAGTAAGTGAGACTCTGTCTCCCAAAAAAAAAAAAATTAAAGATTTCACTTTAATGAATACAATATGAACAAAGTTAAAGATGATGTTCTAGGAAAGGATATCCGTTACCTCAAAAATTCAACAAGAGGCCAGGTGCGGTGGCTGACGCCTATAATCCTAACATTCTGGGAGGCCAAGGCAGGTGGATTGCCTGAGCTCACATGTTCCAGACAAACCTGAGCAAGAGTGAGACCCCCATCTCTAAAAATAGCCAGGCATTGTGGTAGGTGCCTATAGTCCCAGCTACTCAAGAAGCTGAGGCAAGAGAATTGCTTGAGCCCAAAAGTTTGAGGTTGGTGTGAGCTGTGACGCTATAGCACTCCAAGGGTGGCAGAGTGAGACTCTGTCTCACAAAAAAAAAAAAAGGCAAAGAACATAAGTAGTTATTCACAGAAGGGAAGACTCAAGTTATAACAAGTGTTTGAAAATTTGTTTAAAGTCACAAGTAATCAAAAAATGCAAATAAAACAAAAATTAGATTTACATTGCATACTTTTCAGATGGGCAAAAATATGTATATATATTTTCTTGCAAAATACATGGGGTGGTGCATGTGGCTCAGTGGGTAGGGCACCAGCCATATATACCGAGGGTGGCAGGTTCGAACCTGGCCCTGGCCAAACTACAACAAAAAAATAGCCGGGTGTTGTGGCACGTGCCTATAGTCAGTCCCAGCTACTCGGGAGGCTGAGGCAAGAGAATCACCTAAGCCCAGGAGTTGGAGGTTGCTGAGAGCTATGACGCCACGGCACTCTACTGAGGGCGATAAAGTGAGACTGTCTCTAAAAAAAAAGTGATACATGGCTCAGTGGCTAGGGCGCCAGCCACATACACCAAAGCTGACGGGTTCGAATCCAGCCCAGGCTTGTCAAACAATAATGACAACTACAACAAAAAAATAGCCAGGTGTTGTGGCTGGCAGCTATAGTGCCAGCTACTTGTGAGGCTGAGGCAAAAGACTCGCTTAAGCCCAAGATTTTGAGATTGCTGTGAGCTGTGAAGCCACGGCACTCTACCCAAGGCAGCAGCTTGAGGCTCTGCCTCCAAAATAAAAAGTGATACATATTCTATATAGATGTGCAAGTATCTGGTTTTTATAGTTGATCTTTTCTTCCTACATGTCAATATTCACATCTGTGGGCTATAACTGTGTTTGGTGCTTGGGTAAGCCCTTCCTCCTTTTACATTGATACCTCTAGCCTGTACCATGGAAAACTATATAAATAAGGTTTGTTAGTGACTTTCTGAAACAGTGTTGATTTATAATCTTTAGTTTCATAGACTTTGAAAACATAATTCTACCATTCAATGACTTTCTCAGTGTACTGATGAAATAGACTATATTCTAATACCTGCCATCATCAAAAACTGGTATTCATTGAATGTAATTATTTGTCTAGATAATCTGACAGTTTTTATACTTTCTTGCCTATTTTTTAGAATAAAGTGACATTCCTAAGAATGATGTGTTTGGTTACCTAAAACAGGGTTATTGTTATCTTATTTATCATTAAGATTCTTAAAGAGTTCTAATAGAATCTTAGAAAACCAATATGATATATGATCTTACTTTGGTTTCCATGAGCATATTTATCCTAAGGAAATTATATAAGGTGTTAAAATAAGAAGTGAGCTAGACGCAGTATGTTATGCCTGTAATCATAGCACTTTGGGAGGCTGAGGCAGGAGGCTTACTTAAGGCTAGAGTTTTGGTTGTTTTTTTCTTTTTCTTTTTTTTAATACAGAGTCTCAATATGTTGCCCATTGTCACAGCAACCTCAAACTTATGGGCCCAAGTGATCCTCTTGCCTCAGCCTCCTAAGCAGCTGGGACAACAGGCACCAGAAAGCCAGGAGTTTTGGGGTTTTTTTTTTTTTTCTAGACAGAGTCCCACTATGTCGCCCTCCGTAGAGTGCCATAGCATCACAGCTCACAGCAACCTCAGACTCTTGGGCTTAAGCGATTCTCTTGCCTCAGCCTCCCAAGTAGCTGGGACTACAGGCTCCCACCACGCTCCTGGCTATTTTGTTGTTATTGTTGTTGCCATTGTTGTTTAGCTGGCCCGGGCTGGATTAAAACCCACCAGCCTTGGTGTATATGGCTGGTGCTGTAACCTCTGTACTATGGGCACCAAGCCCAAAGCCAGGAGTTTTGAGACCAACCTAAACAACATAGTGAGACAGTGTCCTACAAAAAATAAAGCAGAATTTAAAAATTAGCAGGACATGTTGGCATGTGCCTATATTCCTGGCTACTCAGGAGGCTCAGGCAGGAGGATCACTAAAGCCTAAGAGTTTGAGTTGTGGTGAGCTATGATGATGTCACTGCACTCCAGCCTGTGCAGCAGAATGAGAAGTTGATAAGAAAGTAGCTATGATATAGGATAAAGTAAAAATGGCAATAATAAATTTTAATTCTAAAATTGAAAATTTCTCTTATGAATACATTTATTTAACTCAGTAAAAACCCATCTGAATATACATATTTTATTTTCTCCTTTTTGTTTTCACTTTATATTCTAGAACAAGAAGCTAGCAGTATAGCTTCCATTCCCTACCGCCACCACCAGAAGTTTATTTTGTTTTTAGTTTGGAATTTTGTTTTCTATGTCTGAAAAATTAAATGTTGGCCAAGCACGGTGGCTCATGCCTATGATCCTAGCACTCTGGTAAGCCAAGGCTGGTGGATTGCCTGAGCTCACAGATTGAAGACCAGCCTCAGCCAGAGCGAGACCTCCATCTCTAAAGCTGGGCGTTATGGTGGCCGCCTATATAGTCCCAGCTAGTTGGGAGGCTGAGGCAAGAGAATTACTTAAGCCCAAGAGTTTGATGTTGCTGTGAGCTATGATGCTAGAGCACTCTACTGAGGAGGCCACAAGGTTAAATTCTGTCTCAAAAAAAAAAGGCTCAAACGCCCATAATTCAGTGTTTAGGGTGCCAGCCACATGCTCCAGGGCTGGTGGGTTTGAACCCAGCCCAGGCCTGCTAAACAACAATGACCAAAAAAAAAAAAAAAAAAAAATAGCTAGGCGTTGCAGCAGGTGCCTGTAGTCCCAGCTACTTGGGAGGCTGAGGCAAAAGAATTACTTAAGCCCAAGAGTTTGATGTTTCTGGGAGTTGTAACACCAGGGCACTCTGCCAAGGGTGACATACTGAGACACTATCTCAAAAAAAAAAAAAAAAAGAAAGAAGAGCTAAATTTTTTTCTCCTCTGCTTTATTTTTTGCCCTTGCCAAAACTTAATCCACTGCGGTTTTCAGTTTTTAAAAATATAATTAGTGAAATTTATAACTTCATTTTATGATTTTTTTCCTGTATGTGGTCTATCTGTTTATACTGATAGACTGAGTCAGCAGGAATTCAGCGTGCACAGATTCAGAAAGAACTTTGGAGAATTCAAGATGTCATGGAAGGGCTGAGTAAACATAAACAGCAAAGAGGTACTGCAGAAATAGGTAAATTAGCTTTCCATTTTATTTTGTGGTGACTGAGCACAGAATTATAGTCCTGCATCACTTAACAGGAGGGATATATCTGAGAAACGTATCACTAAACAATTTTATCATTGTGTGAACATCATAAGTGTACTTACACAAACACAGTGCGATAGCCTACTACCCGCTGAGGCTCTTGGGCTATAAACCTGTGTACACTGTGTTTACTGTCCTGAATAGGCAATTATAGCACAGTTGTCAGTACTTATGTATCTAAACCTATCTAAATATAGAAAAGATAATGCAGTGTACTGTGACAACTAAGATAGCTATGACTAGACAAGAGGAATTTTTCAACTCCATGGTGATCACATATGTGGTCCATTATTGACTGAAACTTCGTTATGCAGTGCATGGCTTTTTATCTAAATGTAATAACACATATAATTGGGTTTCTTTTGCTATTTTCATGAATTTGACATAAAGCAAACAGGCAATCTCTTTATAATATTGAATCAATACACAAGTTTATAATGTAAAAAGCCAAAACTCCACCATCCATACTCACACAAAAATAATGATTGTTTTATGTATGTAATTATGAACAAATATACTGTTTTGGCTTTGGGAATTCTTTCCCCAGCAACAAAAAAATGGGATCATGCTCTATCTGTTTTTCCACAATTTTGTTTCCAGGAGATTTTTGGCTGTCAAAAGCCATGCTATGATGAACGTTGTTAATGCACATAACTGAACGTACGTGCAAGTACTTCATGGATTCCAAGAAGTGAGAAATAAGCAACACATTTTTCATTTTGAGAAGTACAACCAAATTGCCCTCCTAAAAGATTATGCCAAATTATGCTTATACCAATAATATTTGAGAAAACCCATTTCCCCATACTCTTGTTTAAACTAATGTTTCAATTTGTATTTTTTAATGTAATCAGTTTCAAATTCTAAAGCATTATTAAGTGCGGGATTAGCAACTGAAGGCTTCACTTAGAATGAAATAAAATTCCTCTTTCTTTTAGAAAGATGTATTTATTATAAGTATTTATGTTTTCTAATTTTTTTAAATAGGTACAGCAGGATTAAAGCCTTTCTCAACAGTTAAGTACAAAAATGAGGTAAGTTTAGATTGTTTTCATAGTGAAAAATTAAATATCTAACATGAATTAGAATAAGTCTTCTCGTTTTAATCTCTTGTTTTAATTTTGAAATTGTATTGATTTAGTAATTTTGTGCTAACATGATATTTCTTCCCTTAATGCAAAAAAAAAAAATTGAATCACTACTTTTCATCTGTGTTAAAACTTTAACATTGTTATTCTTTTTCTAATCTAAACAATTTGAATATTTCTTATTGTTTCTAACACTTCATTAAATTTGTAGGATGATTGATAAATAAGTTGGCTATGTGTCATGAATATCATAGAGAAATTACAGCTGCAAAGAGATACTGTCAACCTAATTCAAAGAATGTATGTGCTTGAATTTTTATATAAAATCCAAAGAGAAATGTTTCTTTTTTCTCTTAAAAATGAGAGTAAAGTTTCTTAATTAATGTCTTCCTTCTGTTTTTAAAATGAAATCTATGGCTCAGCACCTGTAGCTCAAGTGGCTAGGGTTCCAGCTACATATACCAGCGCTGGTGGGTTCTAATCTGGCCCGGGCCTGCCAGACAACAATGACAATTACAACCAAAAAATAGCCGGGCATTGTGGCCGGTGCCTGTAGTCCCAGCTACTTGGGAGGCTGAGGCAAGAGAATCGCTTAAGCCCAAGAGTTGGAGGTTGCTGTGAACTGTGACGCCACAGCACTCTGTCCAGGGTGACAGCTTGAGACTCTGTCTCAAAAATAAAATGAAATCCAGTACTCAGTGATCTCTTTCAATGTTGAGCTTCAGTATAAAGCTAACCTACATGTCATAGAAAAAAATTAGATGCAACCATATTTAAAACCTAATTATTGGCTCTCATTAAGATTTTTGGTTTACTTTTCAATTTGAGACTTTTGGCTTGGCAGTGTCCCTTTAAGTATCTTAAAATAAATTTAAGTTGATATACCTTTGCAAAGAATTTAGATGTGCTTAATTCAATCTGCTTATCTAAATAAGGTGACTATTCTACAATCTTTAGGAAGAGGAAGTAGTCCCACCTCGTCCTCCACTTCCTCGGTCTTATGACTTTACAGAGCAGCCTCCCATAATCCCCCCTCTGCCCAGTGATAGCAGCTCCTTGCTCTGTTATAGCAGGGGCCCAGTGCATCTGCCTGAAGAAAAGAAGATTCATCAAGTTCAAGGATATCCAAGAAATGGATCTCACTGTGTAAGTGGCTGGAATGGCCACAGAATGATCAATCATACGTACCTTTTTTTTTTAATTAATTTATTTTGCACTCAGACTTATTTTTTATTATAACCCCGCTTTTAGCCATTGCTTTTTTTTTAATTCCCTAAATAAGCTTGGAGGCCAGTGCTTTTTTGTTTATTTATAACTTTACCGTATGTGTTTTTCCCACTTTAGTTTTACCATTCTCATTTGTTACTATTTTCATAATTTTAATAATATTTCATGATTTTATAATATTTTTATTTTTCATAAAATGGTAACATTGTGCATGTTGAAGTAACCATATTTTAAATATTCCTTTTCAGGATATTAAGGGCAAAAGTATATCTTTAGAGCAGAAAGAAGAAAGAAAGAAAAAGATTGTTTGAGGGAATGTAAAGGGGTTGGGATATAGGCAGTTTGGTCTAGGAAAACCGTTCAAAGACGTGACTATTGCCAAGCAGAGATGTTATCCCTGGAAACTGGGAATAAGAGATTTAGAGTCAAGCAAATAAATACGAAATGTAATGAGGAAGAAATAAGAAAAAATGAATAGAGCTAATTTCAGAACACCGAAATGGTGTGTGGCAGGGATTTTAGTATGGCCTTTTAAATGAAAATTAAATTAAGATAGACTTTCAATTATGCCACAACTGGGCGGCGCCTGTGGCTCAATCCGTAGGGCACCGGCCCCATATACCGAGGGTGGCGGGTTCAAACCCGGCCCCAGCCAAACTGCAACCAAAAAATAGCTGGGCGTTGTGGCAGGCGCCTGTAGTCCCAACTACTCGGGAGGCTGAGGCAAGAGAATCGCTTAAGCCCAGGAGTTGGAGGTTGCTGTAAGCTGGGTGAGGCCACGGCACTCTACCGAGGGCCATAAAGTGAGACTCTGTCTCTACAAAAAAAAAAAAATTATGCCACAACTAAAATGTGACTTTGTCCTTAAGAGGAATATTCTTTCTTTTAAAGCAAGAGGATTTTACTGGGTGAAAACCTTTAAATTACTTTTTTTTATATTTACTTATAATATATATACATATGTTAATAGTGTTGTACCCAAGACAGCTCTCTGGGGCTATTATTTTTTAGACTTTACTTTCAGTTTTTAGAGGTAAACATTTTAAAAGAAATTTTTAGGGTTTTTTTTGTTTGTTTGTTTGTTTATTCTGCTAATTACATGTCTTCCTTTCAAGGGTCCAGATTACAGACTCTACAAGAGTGAGCCAGAGTTAACAACAGTGGCAGAAGTTGATGAATCTAATGGAGAAGAAAAATCAGAACCTGTTTCAGACATAGAAACTTCAGTTGTTAAAGGTCAGCATGTGGAATGTTTTATCTCCTATTTTTAGGGGCTTTTTGTGTTTTATCATTTCCCCAATAAATTCAGTTTATATGTTGACCCGATATATATGTAAGTCCATGGGTTATCTGAAACCTTTGGAATCTGATGAGTTTCTGAGTTAAGAAATTACCAGAATAAAAGAAAGAAGGCTCTGTCTCAAAAAAAAAAAAAAAAACTGGGAGAGTTTGCCATTTACTCACAGTCATTTAGTAGTCCTCTACAATACTTCAAGTAGAAGGAAAATGGTCAGTTACAGAGGGTCTAAGAAGCTAGAGGGAATCCTATAATGTGTTAAGTATGTGAGTAAACCCAAACAAACCCTGACTACGTATAACACAAATAAAAATGTATCTGTCACTTTTGTTTCCGTACTGTGGCATCACAGCTCACAGCAACTTTAAACTCTTGGGCTTAAGCAATTCTCTTGCCTCAGCCTCCTAAGTAGCTGGCACTACAACTGCCTGCCACAACACCCGGCTATTTTTTTGTTGTTGTTGTTGTAGTTGTTATTGTTGTTTAGCAGGCTCAGGCCAGGTTCAAACCCGCCAGCTCTGGTGTATGTGGCTGGCGCCCTAACCACTATGCTACAGGATAACAGGAGGTTTATTGGTATTAACAAGTTCTAAGATCTTTATTTTGTTCCAGATTGTAGTAATCTTGGTTAACTTTAGACTTTAAAAAGTTTAAGTCATGCTAGAGTTTAAGCTAAAGAAAAGAAATAATGCTTGGCGCCTGTGGCTCAGCGGCTAAGGCACCAGCCACATACACTTGAGCTGGCGGGTTCCAATCCAGCCCAGGCCCACCAAAAAATAGCCTGGCATTGTGGCGGGCGCCTGTGGTCCCAGCTACTTGGGAGGCGGAGGCAGGAGAATCGTGAGCCCAGGAGTTTGAGGTTGCTGTGAGCTCTGATGTCACGGGTCACGGTACTCTACCCAGGGTGACAGCTTGAGGCTCTGTCTCAAAAAATTAAAAGAAAGAAAAGAAATAGACTGTACAGCTTCCAAACTAGTTGAGAGACAAATAGAAGGAGGGGTAAATGATAAAAAAGAAGACAGAGAAAACAGAAGAAGAAGTTGAAAAATGCAAAGCAAAAAAGGAAATTGGTATAAATAAATCTAAACATAACCACATATAACAAATACAGTTATAGGCTCAGCGCCTGTAGCTCAGTGGCGAGGGCGCCAGACACATACACTGGAGCTGGCAGGTTCAAATCCAGCCCAGGTCTGCCAAACAACAATGACAACTACAACCAAAAAACAGCCGGGCGTTGTGGTGGGCGCCTATAGTCTCAGCTACTTGGGAGGCTGAGGCAAGAGAATAGCTTAAGCCTAAGTGTTTTAAGGTTGCTATATGCTGTGATGCCACAACACTCTACTAAGGACGACAAAGTGAGACTGTCTCAAAAAAAAAATTAATTAATAAAAATTACAAAACTAATTTAATTGTACTCAATTCTTCACTTAAAAGAATAAGATTGGGTTTTGCCTGTGGCTAAAGGAGTAGGGTGCCGGTCCCATATGCCAGAGGTGGCGGGTTCAAACCTAGCCCCAGCCAAAAACCACAAAAAAAAAAAAAAAATAGAATAAGATTGTCCAAGTGGGTCGGGCGAGATGGCTCACACCTGTAATCCTAGCACTCTGGGAGGCCGAGGTGTGTGGATCTCCTGAGTTCATGAGTTCGAGACCAGCCTGAGCCAGAGCAAGGTCTCATCTCTAAAAACAGCAGAGCAGAGTGGTGGGCACCAGTAATCTCAGCTACTCTGGAGGTTAAGGCAAGAGGATCATCACTTGAGCCCAAAAGTTTGATGTTGCTGTAAGCTGTGACATGCCATGGCACTCTACCACACTCTACCAAGGGCAACAAAGTAAAATTGTCTCTCAAAAATAAAAAAATAATGTCCAGGTGTAGTGGCTCATGCCTATAATCCCAGCACTCTAGGAGGGTGAGGCGGGTGGATTGCTTTAGCTCATGAGTTCAAAACCAGCCCCAGCAAAACTGAGACCCCATCTCTACTAAAAATAGAAAAAAAACTGAGGCAGGAGGATCTCTTGAGCCCAAGAGTTAGAGGTTGCTGTGAGCTAAGACATCACAGCACTCTACCCAGGGTGACAGTCTGAGACTCTGTCTCAAAAATAAATAAATAAATAAATAAAAATATGCAAAACTACTTGTAGTCATGCATTGTATAACAGTATTTCAGTTCCATATAAGGCAGTGGTCCTGTAGTGTTAACAATTATTAAAAAAAAAAAAACAATTATTAATACTTATAGTATTCAGTATAGTAAGATACTACAAGCAGTCCCTAAGTTACAAACATCTGACTTACATACAATTCGCACTTATAAATAGAGTCCATAGAGACCGGACATGGTGGCTCATGCCTGTAATCTTAGCGCTCTGGGAGGCTGAGGTGGGTAGATTGCCTGAGCTCATATGTTTGACACCAGCCTGAGCAAGAGTGAAACCCAATCTCTAAAGATAGCTGGGCATTATGGCATGCAACTGTAGCCCCAGTTACTAGGAAGGCTGAAGGAAGAGAATCACTTAAGACTGAGGTTGCTGTGAGCCTTGATCCCACAACGCTCTACCTAGGGCAGCAAAGTGAGACTCTGTCTCAAAAAAAAAAGAAAGAAAACCATTGTTAGCGGTTACTTTGTTGAGGCAATATGGTGTGATTGCAAAAAACAGGGCTGGGCATGGTGGTTCATATCTATAATTCTAGCTACTAGGGAGGCTAAGGCAGGGACACTGCAACGTTGTGCGGTCCCCCCATATCAAACAGAAATATTAAAAACCAAACAGAAACTAAGGACATGGAGGAAATCGCTGAACCATTTTGGCCCATACCTTTTGTAATATGTGAACAGAGTAAACTATTTAGGATGGTGGTAGAACGGTACCAGTGCAATAAAAGAGGACATTTTATAAATAATGTTTTAAATGTCATTTTTTACTCTGTGCCACTTGATTTCTAAATGCAACCCTAAATTTGGTAGTATCGTTGAACTGACTTATGGCTCTTTTTAAATTAGCTTTCTGATTTTTTTTTTTTCTTTTTTTTTTTTGAGACAGAGTCTCACTATGTTGCCCTGGGTAGAGTGCCATGGCGTCACAGCTCACAGCAACCTCAGGCTCCTGGGCTTAAGCGATTCTCTTGCCTCAGCTCCCAAGTAGCTGGGACTACAGGCACCTGCCACAACACTCAGCTATTTTTTGTTGTTTTTGTAGTTGTCATTGTTGTTTGGCAGGCATGGGTTGGATTCAAACCCATAAGCTCTGGTGTATGTGGCTGGCGCCTTAACCACTGAGCTACAAGTGCCAAGCCAGCTTTCTGATTTTTTTTTTTTTTTTTTTGGCCGGGGCTGGGTTTGAACCCGCCACCTCCTGCATATGGGACCGGCGCCCTACCCGTTGAGCCACAGGTGCCACGCCCCAGCTTTCTGATTTTTAAAAGCATCAAATTTAGTATGTCAAAAGAAAGCAGTGTTGGGTAAAAATGTTTTATGGAACTTACTGCTGTTTTAATTTTTAGGTTCTCACTTTCCTGTCGGAGTAGTCCCACCAAGAACAAAATCACCAACACCTGAATCTTCAACCATAGCTTCGTATGTTACCTTAAGAAAAACTAAGAAAATGATGGATCTAAGAACGGTATTTAACTTAAAATTAACGTCTAAAAGATTTTCAGACCCATTTATTGCTTTCTTGTCTTTTTCCACTTTATCAGAATTCTTTAACAAAAATATAGTAACATAATTCTTTTTAAAATTTTGTTTAGAGGTTCGGCACCTGTGGCTCAAGCCGCTAAAACGCCAGCCACATACACCTGAGCTAGCGGGTTCAAATCCAGCCCGAGCCCACCAACAACAATGACGACTGCAACCAAAAAAGAGCTGGGCGTTGTGGCGGGTGCCTGTAGTCCCAGCTACTTGGGAGGCAGAGGCAGGAGAATCATTTGAGCCCAGGCATTGGAGGTTGCTGTGAGCTGTGATGCCATAGCACTCTACCCAGGGCGAGAGCTTGAGGCTCTGTCTCAAAAAAAATAAAATAAAATTTTGTTTAGAGAATTAGCACCTCAGGCTTGGTGCCCATGGCACAGTGGTTACAGCACCAGCCACATGGCACTGAACATGCCGGGTTCAAGCCTGGCCCTGGCCTGCTAAACAACACTGACAACTGCAACAAGAAAATAGCCAGGCTTTATGGTGGGTGCCTATAGTCCCAGCTACTCAGGAGGCTGAGGCAAGAGAATGCTTATGCCCAAGAATTAGAGGTTGCTGTGAGCTGTGATGTGACAGCACTCTGTTGATGGTGACATAGTGAGACTCTGTCTAAAAAAAAAATAAAAAATAAAATAAGAATTAGCACCTCAGAGGACAGACCTTCACGATACCTACCTGAGCTTTCTTTTGATCAGCCTTGGCATGGGAACTTACTCTACAGTTTGGAGAATCTTTTCTATGAATGTTGCCCTATACCACATCACTTGACACCTCTAAGAAGTTTTTGGATGAGAGTAATAATAGACAGTGTCCACCTAAAAGTTAATGGCTTTCCTAGGTAGCCTGAGATTGCAGGGGTTTTTATCTAGGGTAGGTTGGGAGTTTGCCAATCTTCTGCTTACTCCAAGAAATGTGAACTAGGACTGAGGCTATTTTTTTGATTGTAGTTGTCATTGTTGTTTGGCAGCCCAAGCTGGATTCAAACCTGCCAGCTCCGGTGTACGTGGCTGGCTCCTTAGCCGCATGGGTGCTGAGCTGTATGGTGATTTTTTTTTTTGAGGGATTAAAGTACAGCTACAAAGTACACGCCCAAAAAAACCTGACAAATTAAAAATAACGAATAGATATGTATCAGAATTAACATTAGTGATCACAGCATTGTAATACTATTGTTCAGAAAGGCATACAGATTAGAAGGGTGTTTTCTTTGGAAATTGTAATATTAAAATAAAACAACAGTAAAAGGACCGACAAAAGGATGTGTTGAGATCAAGCATAAAGATCTATAATTGAGAGTTCGATCAGTAGCGGGAGCGGAGAGCAGACCCCAGAGAGCCCTGAGCAGCCCCACCACCGCTGCCGGCCTAGTTACCATCACACATCGGGAGGAGCCGCAGCTGCCGCAGCTGGCCCCAGTCGGCCCCAGTCACCATCACGCAACCATGAGCAGCGAGGCCGAGACCCAGCAGCCGCCCGCCGCCCCCGCCCTCAGCGCTGCTAACACCCAGCCCGGCCCTACGTGCAGCCGCGCAGGGAGCGGTGGCCCTGGCGGCCTCACATCCGCGGCGCCTGCCAGTGGGGACAAGAAGGTCATGGCAACTAAGGTTTTGGGAACAGTAAAATGGTTCACTGAGAAACGATATGGTTTCATCAACAGGAATGACACCAAGGAAGATGTATTTGTACACCAGACTGCCATAAAGAATAACCCGAGGAAGTACCTTCGCAGTTAGGAGATGGAGAGACTGTGGAGTTTGATGTTGTTGAAGGAGAAAAGGGTGCAGAGGCAGCAAATGTTACAGGCCCTGGTGGAATTCCAGTTCAAGGCAGTAAATAAGCAGCAGACCATAACCATTATAGGCGCTATCCACGTTGCAGGGGTCCTCCACCCAATTACCAGCAGAATTACCAGAATAGCGAGAGTGGGGAAAAGAATGGGGGATCGGAGAGTGCTCCTGAATGCCAGGCTCAACAACGCCGGCCCTACCGCAGGTGAAGGTTCCCACATTACTACACGCGGAGACCCTATGGGCGTCTGACCACAGTGTTCCAACCCTCCTGTGCAGGGAGAAGTGATGGAGGGTGCTGACAACCAGAGTGCAGGAGAACAAGGTAGACCAGTCAGACAGAATATGTATCGGGGTTATAGACCACGATTCCGCAGGGGCCCTCCTCGCCAAAGACAGCCCAGAGAGGACAGCAGTAAAGAGGATAAAGAGAATCAAGGCGATGAGACCCAAGGTCAACAGCCGCCTCAACGTCGGTACCGTCGCAACTTCAATTACCCACGCAGATGCCCAGAAAACCCTAAACCACAAGATGGCAAAGAGACAAAAGCAGCTGATCCACCAGCTGAGAATTCGTCCGCTCCCGCGGCCGAGCAGGGCGGGGCTGAGTGTATGCGGCTCACCATCTCTACCATCATCCATCATCCAACAAGAAGAAATGAATATGAAATTCCAGCAATAAGAAATGAGCAAAAGATCAGAGCTGAAGACCTTAAGTACTTGCTTTTTGCCCGTTGACCAGATAACTAGAACTATCTGCATTATCTATGCAGCATGGGGTTTTTATTATTTTTACCTAAAGAAGTCTTTTTTGGTAATAACAAATGTGTTTTTTAAAAAAGCCTGGTTTTTCTCAATGATGCCTTTAAAGGTTTTTAAATTGTTTCATATCTAGTCAAGTTGAGATTTTTAAGAACTTCATTCTTAATTTGATTTTTTCAAAAAAGTCAACAAACTGCAAGCACCTGTTAATAAAGGTCTTAAAGGGGGGCACCTGTGACTCAAGGAGTAGGGCGCCGGTCCCATATGCCGGAGGTGGCGTGTAAAACCCAGCCCCGGCCAAAAACCACAAAAAAAAATAATAATAATAAAATAAAAAATAAAGGTCTTCAATAATAAAAAAAAATCTATAATTGATTTAAAAGATACTATTTACAACTATCTGAATATTAAAATGAAGAGTTTTACATAGCCAGATAATAGAGAAAATAGTATAGGAGATTGTGGTAATACATCTTGATACAAGAAAGAGGTTTAAGGGTGGCACCTGTGGCTCAGTGAGTAGAGCGCCAGCCCCATATACCAAGGATGGCGGGTTCAAACCCGGCTCCGGCCAAACTGCAACAACAAAAAAATAGCTGGGTGTTTTGGTAGGCACTTGTAGTCCCAGCTACTCAGGAGGCTGAGGCAAGAGAATAGCCTAAGCCCAGGAGTTGGAGGTTGCTGTGAGCTATGTGACGACGCCATGGCACTCTACCAAAGGCGATAAAGTAAGACTCTGTTTCTAAAAAAAAGGTAAAGAGTGTGGCGCCTGTGGCTCAGTAAGTAGGGCGCCGGCCCCATATACCGAGGGTTCAAACCCAGCCCCGGCCAAACTGCAACCAAAAAATAGCTGGGCGTTGTGGCGGGTGCCTGTAGTCCCAGCTGCTTGGGAGGCTGAGGCAAGAGAATCGCGGAAGCCCAAGAGCTGGAGGTTGCTATGAGTCCTGTGACGTCATGGCACTCCACCGAGGGCGCTAAAGTGAGACTCTGCCTCTACAAAAAAAAAAAAAGAAAGAGGTTTAGGGCAGCACCTATAGCTCAAAGGAGTAGGACACCAGCCCCATATACCAGAGGTGATGGGTTCAAACCCAGCCCCGGCCAAAAACTGCAAAGAAAAAGAAGAGAAAGAAAGAGGTTTAAGTAATACCAGTGCCAGAAGAAAGTACTTGAATGCATAACAAATAAATTCCATAGATGAACATATGTAAATAAATCTTCACCCTTTTTAAATGGAAAATAATGTAACAATAAATTATAAATATATGGGGCGGCGCCTGTGGCTCAACGGAGTAAGGCGCCGGCCCCATATGCCAGAGGTGATGGGTTCAAACCCAGCTCTGGCCAAAAAAAAAAAAAAAAAAATTATAGGGCGGCGCCTGTGGCTCAAGGAGTAGGGCGCCAGTCCCATATACCAGAGGTGGCGGTTTCAAACCCAGCTCCAGCCAAAAACCAAAAAAAAAAAAAAAAAAAAAATTATATGAAAATTGCTCAGTCCCAACAGTAACTACAACCCCAATGATATACTCTGTTCCATGTATCATATTGGGAGGAAAAACTAAATATTAATAATATACAGCCTTTGTAAAGAATAGGCTTGCAGGGGCGGCGCCTGTGGCTCAGTCGGTAAGGCGCCGGCCCCATATACCGAGGGTGGCGGGTTCAAACCCGGCCCCGGCCAAACTGCAACCAAAAAATAGCCGGGCGTTGTGGCGGGCGCCTATAGTCCCAGCTACTCGGGAGGCTGAGGCAAGAGAATCGCTTAAGCCCAGGAGTTGGAGGTTGCTGTGAGCTGTGTGAGGCCATGGCACTCTACTGAGGGCCATAAAGTGAGACTCTGTCTCTACAAAAAAAAAAAAAAAAAGAATAGGCTTGCACAGTGGCTCACACCTGTAACTCTTAACACTCTGGGAAGCCAAGATGGGTTGATCGCCTGAGCTCAGGAGTTTGAAACCAGCCTGAGCAAGAGAGAGACGCGTGAGCCCAAGAATTTGAGGTTGCTGTGAGATGTTATGGCACTCTACCCAGGGCCACAGAGTGAGACTCTTGTCTCCAAAAATAATAAATAAATAAAGTGTATGTGTATAATATGGTAACTTGGAAAAAGAAGTTGCAATGTGACATTTTTTGCATAAGCAAAAAAGTCCTTTGGGAAAAGCACATTTGTTGTTACTAAAAATGACAGGGAAGGGAGCTAAAGCAGTCAACTTCCCTGTCAGCATCTAGAACTTACTTTTTTTTTAATTTGTTTTTTGCAAAAGTAGATGTGTTTTATTTTGCAAATAAATGAGGATCATCATCAGGTCTGTGTATTAAAGCTTTTCCTTTTCGTTTCTACTTGAGCTCTTTAAGGTGTTTATTCCTACCTAATGCTGCGGCCCTTTAATACAGTTCCAGGTCCCATTGGCGATCCACAGGTATTTGAAGAATAGTCCCAAGACATGTAGCTCCTGCCTCTGTCATAAGATGTGTAGCTCCTGAAAAACAGATATTTTTCAGATTGCGATGGAGAGAAAAGGATCTTAGCAGTTAACCAAACATACCACTCAGTCACAGAACCACTTCCCTCTGCCCTGGATTCTTTGAAAAAGTCTAGCAATGTGGGCGGTGCCTGTGGCTCAGTGAGTAGGGCGCCGACCCATATGCCGAGGGTGGCGGGTTCAAACCCAGCCCTGGCCAAACTGCAACCAAAAAATAGCCGGGCGTTGTGGCGGGCGCCTGTAGTCCCAGCTGCTCGGGAGGCTGAGGCAAGAGAATTGCGTAAGCCCAAGAGTTAGAGGTTGCTGTGAGCCGTGTGACGCCACGGCACTCTACCCAAGGGCGATACAGTGAGACTCTGTCTCTACAAAAAAAAAGAAAAAGTCTAGCAATGGCTTTTGCCATCTCCGTTGGTTCTTGCCAAGCCAAACCAGAGTACACAAAGAAGCCTATGTTTCTATTCTGTGGGTTCTAGAATTTGTTTCATCTTTAACTTATATTACATCAAATAAGCTAACATTTGCTTATGACTAATGCTGAAATACTATTTTGAATCTCATGCCAGTGTTGTTTTTACAACTTTAGGAAGAAAGTGAGAAATAAGAATTGGTTATTTAATATGACTAATATTTTTAAACCCTTCAGTTTATGTGAAATTAAGTGGAAACATACTGGGAAAACCATATATATATAGAAAGTTGACCTTGGCTGGGCACAGTGGCTCTTTGCCTGTAATCCTAATACTTACTTTGTGCAATTACAAGAAGTGCTCAAATGTGACTTGTATTTATCTTTTATTATTGGTATATACTGAGAACTACAATTTTAATACAGTTTTTCCTTTCTTAAAACTGTATACATTTTGGGGCACCCCGTGTATATGTATACATACATAGACATATATAAAAGTTTTCAAATGACTGTCTGATGTATAGAAAATAAATATTTTTGGAGTTTTATTACTGATCATAAAATATCTAAAGGTATTTCTTCTACAGTCTTTTCATGTCCGACTTAAAGCATTACATTTTCATTAAAATGAAAGAAATCTCTGGGTGGGGCGCAGTGACTCACACCTACAATCTTCGCACCTGGGAGGCCGGGGTGGGAGGATTGCTGGAGCTCAGAAGTTGGAGATGGGTCTGAGCAAGAGCAAGACCCGGTCTACAAAAAGATAGAAAAATTAGGTGTATGTGCCTGTAGTCTTAGCTGTTCGGGAGGCTAGGGAGGGAGGAGGATCACTTGAGCCCAGTAGTTTTAGGCACAATGAGCTGTGATACATCACTGTCCTCTAGCCCAGGCAGCAGCGAGATTCTGTCCTCAAAAAAATAAAAATAATAAAGTGAAAGAAATCTCTGATAGATTTTTTTTTCCTATCCGTCTTTTATTCCTGGGGTTAATAGCAGAGCTGCTCTACCCTTTTATGTTTTTAATGCAGGAAGATAACCTTCTCTGTGCTCCTCTTCTCTCTTCCCTCCATTATGTTTCTTTTCCCTTTTTCTTTCTTTCCATCATTGACCAGGCATCACCACTTACCAGTCAAGGATAAAATAACTTCATTTGATTTTGCCTTTCTGTTGTTATCAGAATCACATTCCAAACCTCCACCTTGGATTTTAAAGACTAGTCACATGTTTCAGAAGTTAATCTGTATTAATGTATTCATGCATTTATTTTTGATTTGAAGGAAAGACCAAGAAGTGCAATGGAACAGCTCTGTTTGGCTGAAAGTACTCGACCAAGGATGACTGTGGAAGAGCAAATGGAAAGAATAAGGAGACATCAACAGGCATGCCTAAGGGAGAAGAAGAAAGGATTAAATGTCATTGGTGCTTCAGACCAGTCACCCTTACAAAGTCCTTTAAGTTTAAGGGAGAATCCGTTCAGGGTTGCTCAGGTATATCAGTTACTTTTGACTATGCTTGTATGTAAATCTAGTATCACATGAATTTTACAGACATGGAGCTGCATGACTATGGCTCTTAAAAGGCCTACAATATAGATAGTTATTTTGTGTTAAGCTAAGACAACTAAGTAAAATGGGAATGACCCTGGGCTCAAGAAACTGGAGTTAAAATACTTGTTGGATGTCCTTGAACCAGTTACAGACCTAATATCTTCAATTACAAGGTGATGACACAGCCTGCCCTGTCTCCTACACAAAGACACTAAGAGAAAAGTGTTCTCGGGCGGCGCCTATGGCTCAGTTGGTAAGGCGCTGGCCCCATATACTGAGGGTGGTGGGTTCAAACCCGGCCCCGGCCAAACTTCAACCAAAAAATAGCTGGGCATTGTGGCGGGTGCCTGTAGTCCCAGCTACTTGGGAGGCTGAGGCAAGAGAATGCCTCCCCAGGAGTTGGAGGTTGCTGTGAGCTGTGTGAGGCCATGGCACTCTACCGAGGGCCATAAAGTGAGACTCTGTCTCTATAAAAAGAAAAAAGAGAGAGAGAAAAGTGTTCTCAGAAAATGTAAAATGTCATATGGGTTACCAAAGTAATCCCTAACTTCCCTCGTGACAAAATATGTCCTAATTTAACAGGAATTAAATTGTAGCAGGAGAGAGCTTCTAAATAAAAGTTCCAAGTCTACTGTTCATCACATCTCAACTTCAGCCTTATAGAGTGGCACCATGTTGTTTCTTTGTGTACGTTTATTGTCTCCGTCATAATTACAGAGATAGCAGTGTAGCCATCCTTTTTAGTAGCTTCTGTCAGATCTATCACGGTTAGGAGACAATTGTCACCTACTAGTATCTTAGAGTTTATCTATAATGGCATAAACTGGAGCTTGAAGTGCTTCCCTATTCTAATAGACATCCCTTTTTCATCTAATCAAGAGTGGTCATTGTTAATGGTGGTTAAACAAAGCAACAGTTAAAGGATGACACATCCTGCAAATTACTAAATGGGTGATTTTTCTCTAAAGAGATGAGAAAAATGTGTGGAATACTGACATATTTCTCATACATACACACATGCACACACTAGCCATGCCAAAAAATGTATATACATTTTAAGAGATACTATCTGAATTTGACTTTTTGAAATTGAATTGAATTATGGTAGCAGTGTGTAGTATGGTATTCGCTCACCAGATGAATGCTGGCATCACCGTGCAATAGGCATGAATCAAATAAGTTTTTCTCTTAAAATATGTACACTTTTTTTGGCGTCCTCTGTGTATGTGTGTGTATATATATTTCCTTTGTTGATTTTCATAAGAAAACTTTTTTGTAAGTGGAGAGCTAGCTTTTTTTTTTTTTTTTTTTTATAGAGACAGAGTTTCACTTTATGGTCCTCGGTAGAGTGCCATGGCATCAGACAGCTCACAGCAACCTCCTGGGCTTAAGCGATTCTCTTGCCTCAGCCTCCCGAGTAGCTGAGACTACAGGCGCCCGCCACAACACCCGGCTATTTTTTTGTTGCAGTTCGGCCGGGGCCGGGTTTGAACCCACCACCCTCAGTATATGGGGCCGGCGCCTTACCAACTGAGCCACAGGCGCCACCCGCTAGCTTCTTTTTTAATTTTTGAAATTGAACAGGCACTATCTATAAGATACACATGCGGGTGGCGCCTGTGGCTCAAGGAGTAGGGCGCTGGTTCCATATGCCAGAGGTGGTGGGTTCAAACCAGCCCTGGCCAAAAACCACAAAAAAAAAAAAAAAAAAGAGATACAATGCATGCACAGTATGAATCTAAAATACTGTGTTATTGGGTGGCGCCTGTGGCTCAAGGAGTAGGGCACCAGTCCCATATGCCGGAGGTGGCAGGTTCATACCCAGCCCCGGCCAAAAAAAAAAAAAAAAAAACACACACACACACAAAAAAAAAATACTGTGTTATTTGTTGGGCAGACTCGGAAGAGGGATGACAGCATTAAGGAACTGGACACTGTCATTAGAGAAAATGATAAAAAGCCAAACCATGAAACTCCTGCAGCAGAAATTGTTCGACTAAAAGAAGCTGAACCCCAAAATGTGGACATCAGCAAAGAGGTACAGAGATTATTTTAGAACAGATATTTAAATTGTAAAGTTGAAAATGTTTCTTTGTAGAGACCATAGATCTAGAAGAAATGATAGGTTTCTTTTCTTTCTGATGTATTTAGCCACATCAAAATAATATATTAATTGAAGATTTAAAGCATGATCAGTCTTTTTTTTTTTTTTTTTTTTTTTGTAGAGACAGAGTCTCACTTTATGGCCCTCTGTAGAGTGCTGTGGCCTCACACAGCTCACAGCAACCTCCAAGTCCTGGGCTTTAAGCAATTCTCTTGCCTCAGCCTCCCAAGTAGCTGGGACTACAGGTGCCCGCCACAGCGCCCGGCTATTTTTTGGTTGCAGTTTGGCCGGGGCCGGGTTTGAACCCGTCACCCTCGGTATATGGGGCCAGCGCCTTACCGACTGAGCCACAGGTGCCACCCAGCATGATCAGTCTTTAGGGCCAGGCACAGTGGCTCACACCTGTAATCCTAGCTTGAGAGGCTGAGGCGGGTAGATTACCTGAGCTCACAGGTTCAAGACAAGCCTGAGCCAGAGCAAGACCTTGTCTCTAAAAAAAATAGCCAGGCTCCACACCCGTAGCACAGTGGTTACGGCGCCAGCCACATACACCGAGACTGGCAGGTTCGAACACGGCCTAGGGCAGCTAAACAGTGACAGCTGGAACAAAAAATAGCCAGGTATGGGGGCGGGTGCCTGAAGTCCCAGCTACTTGGGAGGCTGAAATAAGAATCACTTAAGCCCAAGAGTTTGAGGTTGCTGTGAGCTGTGACACCTGGGCATTCTACCCAGGGTGACATAGTGAGACTGTTTAAAAAACTAATAATAATTGACAGTATAATTTTTTTTAACAGTATAGTTTTTTCTTTTTTGTTTTTATTATTGAGACAAAGTCCACTTTGTCACCCTGGGTAGAGTGCAGTGGCATCATAGCTTACAGCAACTTCAAACTCTTGGGCTCAAACAATTCTCTTGCCTCAGCCTCCCAAGTAGCTGGAACTACAGGCACTCTGTTTAGCAGACCTGGGCCAGGTTTGAACTCGCCATCCCTGGTGCACATGGCTAGCACCCTAACCACTGAGCTAGGAGCACCTAGCCAACAGTTAAAGTTTTTTTTTAATTTTTTTTGTTGTTGTTGTTGCCCTTAGTAGAGTGCCATGGCGTCACACAGCTCACAGCAACCTCCAACTCCTAGGTTTAGGTTATTCTCTTGCCTCAGCCTCCCAAGTAGCTGGGACCACAGGCACCCACCACAATGCCCGGCTATTTTTTGTTGCAGTTTGGCCAGGGCCGGGTTTGAATCCGCCGCCCTTGGTATATGGGGCTGGCACCCTGCCCACTGAGCCACAGGCACTGCCAACAGTATAATTTTTTAATAAACTTTATTTTGAAATCATTTTAGATTGACTAGTAAATATAAATGTGGTAAGAATGCTTTGAAAGGAAAATTTTTCTTTTTATCCCATAGTGCGAAAAACCTGAAAGTATTTTTTATGAAATGGTTTCTAAACCTGAGCCAAATGGAATAACTTCTGAGGAAGTGATGGATAAAGAAACAAGCAAAGAACAAATGCCTGAGGACGTTACATACAGGTAATATTTACAAAAAACAAAGAGAGTAATCATTTACAAAACTGTGTAACTGCTTAAAAGTGGTGAACTTCAGGCTGGATATGGTGGCTCACATTTGTAATCCTAACACTCTGGGAGGCCAGGGCAGGTGGTTAGCTTGAGCTCATGAGTTCAAGACCAGCCCTAGGAAAAGCGAGACCCCATCTCTATTAAAAATAGAAAAACTGGGCGGCGCCTGTGGCTCAGTTGGTAAGGCACTGGCCCCATATACCGAGGGTGGCGGGTTCAAACCCGGCCCCCGCTGAACTGCAGCCAAAAAATAGCTGGGCGTTATGGCAGGCGCCTGTAGTCCCAGCTACTCGGGAGGCTGAGGCAAGAGAATCGCTTAAGCCCAGGAGTTGGAGGTTGCTGTGAGCTGTGTGAGGCCACGGCACTCTACCGAGGGCCATAAAGTGAGACTCTGTCTCTACAAAAAAAAAAAAAAAGAAAGAAAAACTAAGGCAAGAGGATCACTTGAGCCCAGGAGTGGAGATTGCTGTGAGCTAGGATGCCATGGCACTCTTTCCAGGGCTACAGCTTGAGACTGTCTCAAAAACATATGTATTTATATGTGTGTGTGTATACATATACATACATATATATATATGGGGGCACTCATAGCTCAGTGTGTAGGGCACAGCCACATTCACCCAGGTTGCTGCATTCAAACCCAGCCCAGGCCAGCTAAACAACAATGACAACTGCAACAAAAAGTAAACAAAATTTTTGTTTACTTACAAAAAGAATTTTTTTTTTTTAAATGATGAACTTCAGAGTCAAAAAGTACTGGATTCCAGGCCCAGCTTAGTTACTGAAGAGCTGTGGGATTTAGACAAGTTATATAATCTTTCTAAACTGTGAATCCCTCACTTGGGAAAGTGGGAATATTATTAATAATAATATCTATCTCACAAATGTGTTGAAATAAGAAAATACATGATACATGTATACCACTTAACACTATGCCTAGCACCTAGGAGGTATTCAATAAGTAATCCTTTTTATTTTTTTTTTTTAATTTTTTTATTAAATCATAACTGTATACAATGATATGATTATGGGGCATCATACACTCACTTCATAAACCATTTGACACATTTTTATCACAGTGGTTAACATAGCCTTTCCGGCGTTATCTCAGTTACTGTGCCAAAACATTTACATTCTACATTTACCAAGTTTCACAAATACCCCTATAATATGCACCACAGGTGTGATCCCACCGATCCCCCTCCCTCTACCCACCCCCCCCTTTCCCACTTCCCCCTATTGTTAAGTTGTAGCTGGGTTATAGCTTTCATGTGAGAGTCCCAAATTAGTTTCATAGTAGGGCTGTGTACATTGGGTATTTTTTCTTCCATTCTTGGGATACTTTACTAAGAAGAATATGTTCCAGCTCCATCCATGTAAACATGAAAGAGGTAAAGTCTCCATCTTTCTTTAAGGCTGCATAGTATTCCATGGTATACATATACCACAATTTATTAATCCATTCGTGGATCGATGGACACTTGGGCTTTTTCCATGACTTAGCTATTATGAATTGGGCTGCAATAAACATTCTGGTACAAATATCTTTGTTATGTTGTGATTTTTGGTCTTCTGGGTATATGCCCAGCAGAGGAATTACAGGATTGAATGGCAGATCTATTTTTAGATCTCTGAGTGTTCTCCATATATCTTTCCAAAAGGAATGTATTAATTTGCATTCCCACCAGCAGTGCAGAAGTGTTCCCTTTTCTCCGCATCCACGCCAGCATCTCTGGTCTTGAGATTTTGTGATATAGGCTAGTCTCATTGGAGTTAGATGATATCTCAAAGTAGTTTTGATTTGCATTTCTCTGATGATTAAAGATGATGAGCATTTTTTCATATGTCTGAAGGCCGTGCGCCTGTCTTCTTCAGAGAAGTTTCTCTTCAAATCCCTTGCCCAGCCTGCGATGGGATCCCTTGTTTTTTTCTTGCTGATGCGTTTGAGTTCTCTGTGGATTCTGGTTATTAAACCTTTGTCAGAGTTATACCCTGCAAATATCTTCTCCCATTCTGAGGGCTGTCTGCTTGCTCTGCTTACTGTGTTTTTAGCTGTGCAGAAGCTTTTTAGTTTGATCAAGTCCCAGTAGTGTATTTTTGAAGCTGCTTCAATTGCCCGGGGGGTTCTCCTCATGAAATACTCACCCAGACCAATTTCTTCAAGGGTTTTCCCTGCATTCTCCTCTAGTATTTTTATAGTTTCATGTCTTAAGTTTAAATCTTTAATCCAATGAGAGTCTATCTTAGTTAATGGTGAAAGGTGTGGGTCCAATTTCAGTCTTCTGCAAGTTGCCAGCCAGTTCACCCAGCACCATTTGTTAAATAGGGAATCTTTTCCCCACTGAATGTTTTTAATTGGCTTGTCAAAAATCAAATAGCGGTAAGTAGCTGGATTCATCTCTTGGTTCTCTATTCTGTTCCAGATATCTACTTCTCTGTTTTTGTGCCAATACCATGCTGTTTTGATCACTATCGATTTGTAGTAAAGTCTGAGGTCTGGTAGTGTGATTCCTCCTGTTTTGTTTTTATTTCTGAGTAATGTCTTGGCTATTCGAGGTTTTTTCTGATTCCATATAAAACGAAGTAATGTTTTTTCAAGATCTTTAAAATATGACAGTGGAGCTTTAATAGGGAGTGCGTTGAAATTATATATTGCTTTGGGTAGTATGGACATTTTGATAATGTTGATTCTTCCTAGCCATGAGCATGGTATGTTTTTCCATTTGTTAACATTTTCAGCTATTTCTTTTCTTAGAGTTTCATAGTTCTCTTTATAGAGATCTTTCACGTCTTTTGTTAGGTAAATTCCCAAATATTTCATCTTCTTTGGCACTACTGTGAATGGGATAGAGTCCTTAACTGCTTTTTCAATTTGACTGTTGTTGGTGTATATAAAGGCCACCGATTTATGAATGTTGATTTTGTAACCTGAGACGCTGCTGTATTCCTTGATCACTTCTAGGAGTTTTGTAGTAGAGTCCCTAGTGTTTTCCAGATACACAATCATATCATCTGCGAAGAGCGAGAGTTTGATCTCTTCTGACCCTATATGGATACCCTTGATCGCCTTTTCTTCCCTAATTGCGGTGGCTAAAACTTCCATTACAATGTTGAAAAGCAATGGAGACAATGGGCAGCCTTGTCTGGTTCCTGATCTGAGTGGAAATGATTCCAATTTAACTCCATTCAATATAAGTAATCCTTTTTAAATAAATGTCAATAGGGGCCAGGCATGGTGGCTCACGCCTGTAATCCTAGTACTCTTGAGAGGCCAAGACTGGTGGATTGCTTGAGCTCACAAGTTTGAGACCAGCCTGAACAAAAAGCAAGACCCCATCTCTCCACTAAAAATAGAAAAACTGGGTGGCACCTGTGGCTCAAAGGAGTAGGGCACCAGCCCCATATGCCACAGATGGCGGGTTCAAACCTAGCATTGGCCAAAAACTGCAAAAAAAGAAAAGAAAAAGAAAAACTGAGGTAAGAGGATCACTTGAGCCCAAAAGTTGGAGGTTGCTGCGAGCTCTGACATCACAGCATTCTACCCAGGGCAACAGCTTGAGACTGACAATAAATAAATTAAATAAATAAGTAAATAAAATGTCAATAGGCATGAAAGCTGTAGCTAACTCAGTAACCACCTCAGCATTGCCTGTACAATTGGCCCTCTGTGTCTGTGGATACACACCTGCTCATCTTACCCACAGAGGGCCAACTGTATTATGCAATTTTATCTAAGGGACCTGAGTGTCTGCAGAGTTCAAGTGTCTGGGGGGTCTTGAAACCAATCTGCCATAGGGACCAAGGAACAACTGTGTAATCCAATACATTGGTCAGAAGTCTGTTGCCTAAGGAAAGTTCTAGAAAGTATGGTGATTTATTTTTATTTTTCAGCTGTATTTCTTATCTAGCCTTCTTTTTTTTCTTTTTTTTTTTCTTTTTTTGAGACAGAGCCTCAAGCTATCGCCCTGGGTGGAGTGCCATGGCATTACAGCTCACAGCAACCCCCGACTCCTGGGCTTAAGCAATTCTCTTGCCTCAGCCTCTCTAGTAGCTGGGACTACAGGCACCCGCCACAACGCCCAACTTCCCTCCCCACCCCACCCCCACCCATTGTAGTTGTCATTGTTTGGCTGGCCTGGGGCTGGATTCAAACCTGCCAGCTCTGGTGTATGTGGCTGGTGCCTTAGCTGCTTGAGCTACAGGCCCCACCCTTTCTAGCCTTTTAAATGTATATCCATAATTTCATCCTCCATTGAAAAATTACCTATGCTAGAAAAGAGAAATGCTGAGATTTACTATGACTAGGAATGCTTTTATTTCTTCAATGAATAGCAAGATTGAATTTGAAATGTCTGTTAAGAAAAATCTCTTCACTGAATTTTTATATTAATAAACACAGATTAAAACACATCCAGTGTGTTAAATCAGTGAGTGCAGGGCAACCTGTGGTTCAGTGGGTAGGGTGCCACCCCCATATCCTGAGGGTGGCGGGTTTGAACCCAGCGCAGGCCAAACTGCAACAAAAAAATAACCAGGTGTTGTGCTGTGTCTGTGCCAGCTACACAGAAGACTGAGGCAAGAGAATCACCTAAGCCTAGGAGTTGTAGGTTGCTGTTAGCTATGACAACACTGCACTCTACCAAGGGCAATGAAATAAGACTGTGTCTCTAAAAAAAAAAAAAAATCAGTTCATAGTGATACAACAGCAATAAAAAGTAATTTTTTGGCTGCTTTGCAAGACGGTAGGGAATAAACTTCTTTTTAATTTATTGTATTTTTTATGAAGGATTTGATAAGGAAGGCTCAGCACCTGTGGCTCAAGCGGCTAAGGCGCCAGCCACATACACTTGAGCTGGCGGGTTCGAATCCAGCCCGGGGCCTGCCAAACAACAATGACACCTGCAACCAAAAAATTGCCGGGCGTTGTGGCAGGCGCCTATATTCTCAGCTACTTGGGAGGCTGAGGCAAGAGACTTGCTAACCCCAGGAGTTGGGGGTTGCTATGAACTATACCACGGCACTCTACCCAGGGTGACAGCTTGAGGCTCTGTCTCAAAAAAAAATGAAAGAAAAATAATTTGATAAGGAAGAAATCATTTTAATTCCAAAATGTACTTAAAGGGAAAGAATCAAATATGTGTCCTGCTTTTCCCAAATAAACTGTAACCAAATAGTTTGAGGTAATTTTTTTTGGTTTGTTTTCTCACTATGTCGCCCTCAGTAGAGTGCTATGGTGTCACAGCTCACAGCAACCTCCAACTCTCAGGCTTAAGCGATTGTCTTGTCTCAGCCTCCCAAGTTGGCACCTGCCACAGTGCCTGGCTATTTTTTGTTGTTGTTGCAGTTGTCATTGTTTTAAGCTGGCCCTGCCCACTGAGTGATGGGCACCACCCAGTTTGAGGTAACTATTTAAGAAGAATTTCAAGTGTATGAGACTTAGAATGTTTTGCTTTGCCAACCCTCCTGAAAGGATTTGTTTGTTGTTTTATTTTCTTTTGTTTTTTTTTAATACAAATTTGAACAATATTTCTCACGAGCTGCTAAAGCTGTTAGGTGAAAATCTGACAGGGAACTTTACAATGACTGAATCAAGCTGATGCCCTAAACCTACAGAACATTTTAAAAGAAACAGTCTGTTAGTGCAGTAGTGTGTGACACCCACCTAATGAAGTATTAACTTGCTTCCCCTAAAACCTAAATCTGAACAAGCCTCAAAATCATATCACTTTATAAAAAATATGAGCTAGCTGGGTGTTGTGGTGGGCACCTATAGTCCCAGCTACTTGGGAGGCTGAGACAAGAGAATTGCTTGAGCCCAAGAGTTTGAGGTTGCTGTGAGCTGTGACGTCACAGCACTCTACTGAGGGTGACATAGTGAGACTCTGTCTCAAAAAAAAAGACAAAACCTATCAGGCAGTATATGGATCTGTTTGGATCCTGGTTCAAA
The DNA here is from genome assembly GCF_027406575.1 of Nycticebus coucang. Classification (NCBI taxonomy): domain Eukaryota; kingdom Metazoa; phylum Chordata; class Mammalia; order Primates; family Lorisidae; genus Nycticebus; species Nycticebus coucang. Next base: position 40,237,755 of record NC_069791.1, on the reverse strand, counting down.
TAAGGTGGCACTAAAGTATTAAAAATACATACTGGCATCAGGGGCAGTGGCACACATCTGTAGTTCCACCCGAGAGGGCTGAGGAGAGGGGGGAGGATTGCTTCAGCCCACGAGTTCAAGATCAGCCTGGGCAGCATATCAAGACTCCCATATCATGTCTAGAATCTGCCTTAAAATAGTTGGGGAGTGGGACTAGGGGGTTAGATGAAGCAAGATTGACAAAGTGAGGATAGTTATTAAAGCTTGGGTTTATTATATACAGGTTTATTATTTGCTCTAATTTAAAAAGAGGGCCAGGCTCTGGCTCACGCCATAATCCTAACACTCGGGAAGCCAAGGCGAGCGGATCACTTGAGACAAGCCTGAGCAAGAGCTAGGCCTGTCTCTACTAAAAAATGGTAAAACTAACAGGATATGGCGGCGCCTGTGGCTCAGTTGGTAAGGCGCCGGCCCCATATACCGAGGGTGGCGGGTTCAAACCCGGCCCCGGCCAAACTGCAACCAAAAAATAGCCGGGTGTTGTGACGGGCGCCTGTGGTCCCAGCTACTCGGGAGGCTGAGGCAAGAGAATCGCTTAAGCCCAGGAGTTGGAGGTTGCTGTGAGCTGGGTGAGGCCACGGCACTCTACCGAGGGCCATAAAGTGAGACTCTGTCTCTACAAAAAAAAAAAAAAAAAAACTAACAGGATATGGTGGCGTTCGCCTGTACTCCCAGCTATGCAGGGAGATTGAGGCAGGAGGATCACTTGAGCCTAGGAGTTTAAAGTTGCTCTGACCTAAGATGTTATGGCACTCTAGGCAGTAGAGTGAGTGACACTGTATCTGGAAAAAAAAGTAAAAAAGGGTGGCGCCTATGGCTTAGTGAGTAGGGCGCTGGCCCCATATGCCAAGGGTGGCGGGTTCAAACCCAGCCCCAGCCAAACTGCAACAAAAAAATAGCCGGGCGTTGTGGCGGGCGCCTGTAGTCCCAATTGCTCCGGAGGCTGAGGCAAGAGAATTGCGTAAGCCCAAGAGTTAGAGGTTGCTGTTAGCCGTGTGACGCCCCGGCATCTACGTCAGGGCGGTACAGTAAGACTGTCTCTACAAAAAAAAAAAAAAAAAACATTTAAAAAAATAAAGTAAAAAGCAGAAAAGAGCATTATGAGTAAAATGTTAACAGTTCTTAAATATTGATGATAGCATCTTTTCTGTATGGATAAACAGCCGGGCATGGTGGCCTACTACTATAGTCCTAACTACTCAGGAGGCTGAGGCAGGCGGCTTGCTTGATCCCAGGAGTTCGCGTCCAGCCTGAGCAACATAAACTGACCCCATGTCAGAAAAGAGAAACAATCTGAAGCAAAGGTGACCCTTTAAAAATAAAAAAAGAAGAACAAGATACATTTTTTAACAAAAGAAGAAAAAAATTAATTGTATTCCGTTCTGTAATAATAATGTTTAAATATCAATCTGTTTTCATTAGCCCTCAAGATGAGACACAGATGACAAATCATAAACCAGAAAGCCACCTTGAAGAAAACAGAAAGGACGATATTCCTGAACAAGAAGAAACTGTTACTTCTTCTGAATCAACTCCTGAGGTTTCTAGAGGAAGTCAAACGATGGCAGGTAGATATTACGCATTTCAAAATCTGTCTCTACAAAAAAAATTCTCACTTGGGCTTCCTCTGAGCTGCTAAGTTTATTTTCCTTGCAGAGATTTTTACATGGGAGCCCCTTAAGTGCCTGATTGCAGATTTGTCAGCTTTGCCCACCCATATGCCCCTTCAAGAGGGAAGCAACTGGATGGGGCAGGAGAGGGCCACCCTGCCAGAGTCTACTCGGCTTGGGAATCAGCTTGCTGCTTTGGGTTTGGGTTTTTGCTTTTAATTTTAACACATACAGATAACTTTTTCTAGGGCGGCACCTAGGGCTCAGTGAGTAGGGCACTGGCCCCATATACTGAGGTGGCAGGTTCGAACCTGACCCCGGCCAAACTGCAACCGAAAAATAGCCAGGTGGCAGGAACCTGTAGTCCCAGCTACTCCAGAGACTGAAGCAAGAGAATTGCCTAAACCCAAGAGCTGGAGATTGCTGTGAGTTGTGACACCACGGCACTCTACCTAGGGCAACAAAGTGAAACTCTGTCTCAAAAAAAAAAAGAAAAAGAAAACTTTTTTTTTTTTTTGTAGAGACAGAGTCTCACTTTATGGCCCTCGGTAGAGTGCCGTGGCCTCACACAGCTCACAGCAACCTCCAACTCCTGGGCTTAAGCGATTCCCTTGCCTCAGCCTCCCGAGTAGCTGGGACTACAGGCGCCTGCCACAACGCCTGGCTATTTTTTGGTTGCAGTTTGGCCGGGGCCGGGTTTGAACCCTCCACCCTCAGTATATGGGGCCGGCGCCTTACCGACTGAGCCACAGGCACCGCCCAGAAAAAGAAAACTTTTTCTAGTAAGAAGATCCTTTAGCACTTGGGAAATTTATCTATTGTCTCTTTTTTATCTAGATTCCTATAATATTCCCAAATCTACCACCACTGAGAACTGTTGAGAATTTAATATGTAAAGTATGAAATGATGTGTTTATTCCAGCCCTTACTACAAAATTCAAATCTGGCTGTTTCTTTAATAGTAGAAAATCATTTTCTACTATTATGAAATTATTCTTTGCTGTTCTCTCATATTTTTTTAATTCTTCACATGTCCTCTTTTTGTTTTGTTTTTTTTCCTTTATGATTTTTGGGATGTGGGATGGAGGAATCACACAGATTAAAGCAGATTACCAGCTTTGATTCTCGTGGTCAATAAGTAAAAATCCATTTGGAGTAACACTCTCCCTACCTGCTGCCTTTTTACAGGCAGGTAAGAACAATGAAATTCAATTGCTCAGGACAGTTCTTTGGAAGAGAGTGGCATTCTGGGCAAACCATTTTCCCAGAACGTCTTATGTACCTATACCATGCAAATTGAAGTAATCAGCCATATTTCCTTATAACAGATGTGAAGCACTGCCTTTTCTTTGCCTGTTACAAGGCGGTGTGCATAAACCCACATTTAAATCATCTGTGGCATTTAGCTGAATGAAACTAGGAAAGATCTGGCAGAACCCACTGATAAACACCTGAAAATTAACCTCAAAGAAAAAAATAGAATTTTTAAGCAGTCTTCAGGGTCAGGAGACCTCCATGCTGAATAATCATGCACCAAATTTAAAATCACAATAGAACTAAACATAGCTATTACTTCCTTCCTAAAACATATTCGCATGGTTGTGAGATCATAGCATCAAGATTTACATCTCCAAACATGTCTTTGGGATTTTTATCTTCTGACATTTTCTCGATGTGTTTTAGTGAAGAGTCTTTCACCGTCGCCTGAGTCCTCAGCATCACCAGTTCCATCCACTCAGCCGCAGCTGACAGAAGGATCGCATTTCATGTGTGTGTAGTCTCAGAAGAAGTATGTCCTTTCCCTTTGTGTTTGTGCCTTGCCGTTAGAGTTTTTATTTGAGTTTCATCCATCTGTGGATGTAGTGAATCAAGACTGGGATTAACTCTGGACTGTCTATGAGAGAAGTTGGCAGAACACATTGGACATGTCTTGGAGCCAGGGCAGCGACTCAGATCTCTAACCTTGGCCCTTCCAGTGATTTGCTGCGTGACAGCATTTTCTGTCTCTTATTTCCACATCCATTAAAAATAACAAAACTTGGAGGGGTATGGGCTGCACCAAGACAAGCCTCACAGTGTTTTGCAGCTGTGCTTCTACTTAAGGTTCCTCTCCATAGTCGGATCTGAGAATTCTGCTGAAGTTATTACATGTTGATTGTGAGGGCGGCGCCTGTGGCTCAAGGGCTAGGGCGCCGGTCCATATGCCGGAGGTGGTGGGTTCAAACCCAGCCCCGGCAAAAAAAAAAAAAAAAATTACATGTTGATTGTGTAATGTTCTTTACAGTTAGTATAACATGTCTACCTCATTGGGAATTTGTTAATTTTGTTTGTTTGTTTGTTTTGTTTTGTTTTGTTTTTGTAGTTTTTTTGGCCAGGGCTGGGTTTGAACCCACCACCTCTGGCATATGGGGCCGGCGCCCTACTTCTTTGAACCACAGGCGCCACCCGGGAATTTGTTAATTTTTTGAAAGGACAAAGAAATGTTCATGTATACGTATAGCCAACTTGATGGAATAGTGAAGTCTTTAAGATCTGGCTTAGTGCTGTAGCTCAGTGGTTAGGGTGCCAGCCACATACACCAGGGCTGGTGGGTTCGAACCCAGCCCAGGACTGCTAAAAGACAACTGCAACAAAAAAATAGTCGGGCATTGTGGTGGGTGCCTGTAGTTCCAGCTATTTGGAGGGCTGAGCAAGAGAATTCCTTGAGCCCAAGAGTTTGAGGTTGCTGTGAGCTGTGATGCCACGGCACTACCAAGGGCAACATAATGAGACTCTGTCTCAAAAAAAAAAAAAAAGTCTTTAAGATCTATTAGAAATTGGGCGGCACCTGTGGCTCAGTGAGTAGGGCGCCGGCCCCATATGCCGAGGGTGGCAGGTTCAAGCCCAGCCCCGGCCAAACTGCAACAAAAAATAGCTGGGCGTTGTGGCGGGCGCCTGTAGTCCCAGCTGCTCGGGAGGCTGAGGCAAGAGAATCGCTTAAGCCCAGGAGTTAGAGGTTGCTGCGAGCCGTGTGACGCCACGGCACTCTACCCAAGGGTGGTACAGTGAGACTCTGTCTCTACAAAAAAAAAAAAGATCTATTAGAAATTATTTGTAAATAATTGAATCTTTTTAAGTGAAGGAGGTAGGTACTAAAAAAAGCCGCATATGGGGACAGGGAAAAGTAAGAATAATTTCCTTAGTGCTTTCTTTTAAACTTTATAGCCAAGCCTGGCATGGTAGCATGGAGGCTGTGATGGAACCACCACTTGAGTCCAGAAGTTTGAGACAGTGGTGAGCTACGATAGTACCACTGCCCTCCCCCTGTGTGACATAGCCATGTCTTCAAAAACAAAAATAAATTTTATAGACAATTGCTAATTTTTGCCTATAATTTTGTAGTTATAGTTTAAACCCTTTTTTTTTTTTACTCTTTATAAAATCCGTAAGGGCAGTGGCACACAACTGTAATGCCAGCTACTTGGAAGGCCAAGGCAAGAGGATCTCTTGAGCCCAGGTGTGTGAGGTTACAGTGAGCTGTGATTGGGCCCTTGAACTCCAATTTGGACAGCAAAGCAAGAACTGCCCCCTCCCAATCTCCAATCAATAAATAAGCAAGCAAGCTATGAGTTAGTTATACAGTGACAATGTTATAACTTTTTCTGTGTTTTTTTTCTTCACAGTATCTACCATATCTAGTAATTTTTGGTGCTTTGGTATTGCCACCAATTTCTGTTAAACAATTATAAGCAGCAAAAGCACATAGACAAATTATGTGCATTATTATTAACATCTTTTAGCCTAGGACAGCAGCTCATGCCTGTAATCCTAACACTCTGGGAGGCCAAGGTGGAAGGATTGCTTAAGGCCAAGAGTTTGAGACCAGACTGAGCAAGAGCAAGAAAAGACCCTGTTTCGGCTCTGCGCCTGTAGCACAGTGGTTACAGCGTCAGCTACATACACCAAGGCTGGCAGGTTCGAACCTGGCGTGGGCCAGCTAAACAACATTGACAATTGCAACAAAAAATAGCCAGGCATTGTGATGAGTTCCTGTAGTCCCAGCTACTGGGGAAGCTAAGTGAGGCAGGAGGATCACTTAAGCCCAGGAGTTTGACTTACTGTTCTCCAAATAAATGGGTACAAATACTAACTTGACTAAGTTTATCTACCCTGTTTCCCCCAAAATAAGACATCCTCCGAAAATAAGACCTACTTACAGGAAAGATAAGACGTCCCCTGAAAATAAGACCTAGCGCATCTTTGGGAGCACACCTTAAAATAAGACACTGTCTTATTATCGGGGAAACAGGGTACTAGTGTGTATTTTCTAGAATATTCCTTCCTTTCACACCCTTTTGTGGCAGCTATAATCTGTATCCTTTTTTTTTTTTGTAGAGACAGAGTCTCACTTTATGGCCCTCTGTAGGGTGCTGTGGCCTCACACAGGTCACAGCAACCTCCAACTCCTGGGCTTAAGCCATTCTCTTGCCTCAGCCTCCCGAGCAGCTGGGACTACAGGCGCCCACCACAACGCCCAGCTATTTTTTGGTTGCAGCTGTCGTTGTTTGGCGGGCCTGGGCTGGATTCAAACCCGCCATCTCAGGTGTATGTGGCTGGCACCTTAGCCGCTTGAGCCACAGGCGCCGAGCCAGAAACAACCTATTTTTTAGAGTCTACTGGGTGTCTTGCCTCTGAAGCTCATGTGTTTAAACGTCTTTCTTTTTTTTTTTTTTTTTTTTTTTTGAGACAGAGTCTCATTTTGAAGCCCTTCATAGAGTGCTATGGTTTCATAGCTTACCGCAGCCTCAAACTCCTGGGCTTTAAGTGATTCTCTTGCCTCAGCCTCCCAAGTAGCTAGGAGTTGGGCGGTGCCTGTGGCTCAAAGGGGTAAGGCGCCGGCCCTATATGCCGGAGGTGGTGTGTTCAAACCCAGCCCCAGCCAAAAAAACTGCAAAAAAAAAAAGATATACCTCTTTCCAAGTAGCTAGGACTCCAGGTGCCCACCACAACCCCCGGCTATTTTTAGAGATGGGAGTCTGGCTCTATCTCAGGGTGGTCTCGAACCTGTGAGCTCAGGCAGTCCACCCTCTTCGGCCTCCCAGAATGTTGGGATTACAGGCATGAGCCACCTCACCAAGCCATGTGTTTAAACTTTTAAGGTGTTCAGGAATGACAGTAGCTACTGGTGACAGAATAACACCAGACACAGGAAAAATAAACATCACACTCATTTGATTTTTTTCCTATGCAAAGAAAGAGTTGATAGATTGCCTCTCTAAATTACTGGAGAAGTATACATTAAGAGCCATTTGTGTTATTTTTAGGTTTAATAAACTGGCTACAACTCATTGGACATAGACCATTCTGGTAATAAAGGATGTTCAGAGTTAAAACTCAAGTACATTTCCAGGTTCTTTGGGTTATTTTTTTTTTTGTAGAGACAGAGTCTCACTTTATAGCCCTCGGTAGAGTGCCGTGGCATCACACAGCTCACAGCAACCTCCAACTCCTGGGCTTCAGCGATTCTCTTGCCTCAGCCTCCCAAGTAGCTGGGACTACAGGTGCCCACCACAACGCCCGGCTATTTTTTGGTTGAGTTCAGCCGGGGCCTGGTTTGAACCTTCCACCCTAGGTATATGGGGCCGGCGCCTTACCAACTGAGCCACAGGCGCCGCCCTTCTTTGGGTTGTTAACTGGATTTTGTTTTATTTTATTTTGTATTCCAAGAACCATCAGCATTCCACACTGTAATGAGGTATGGTTATTGGCAGGTATTTTCCAGTCTTGTGGCATACAGCCACCACGAGCAGCTGGTGGCACACAGACTTGGATTATTTTATATCTGCCCATTGTGCACGTCATCTTTCTGGACCAGTAGTTGTGTCAAGACTCGGGAACGCTTTACAAATGACAGTGCTGGCTAGGCAGCTCAATATATTATTAGGTATTTTGGTAAAGTTATGCAAATCTTCACTCATTTTGTTGATCTTTTGGACTTAGCCACAAGTTTGGATATAATTTTTGTTCTGAATTGCTATTTAATTGCATTGTGTTGCTTTGCTTTGTGGATTAAGCTTATGGAAATGAAGGAAAATGTTCTTTGATTGTGTTAGGATTTTCATGGCCATGCTTGTCAGTTCTGTTGTTATGGAGTGTCACCCTTAGTTCCTTTGGGAAATGGTAATTCATTAACTTTGCAGGTCTCAAAGTAATTTCCCTTCTCTTACTTTTCAGCTATGCTGACTTCTATTGAAACCATTAAAAGCTAAAGACATGGACCTTCGGCAATGTAAGAAGATGTTGTACAGTATATTTTAAATCTATGAAATTCATAGTTCTGATGCTTTTGGCCACAGAGCATCATTTTATCACTTCTGGAAAATGTTTATTCCAAAACAGCTTTAATGGCCCATATGTACACTCCGTAATCTCAAGGTTATTATTCTGACACCAGCTTGCTGCTATGATTTCAGAGCACACAAGTAAAGGTGCTTTTTAATGTGCAGTCTATAGCCACAGCTTACTTGGTTGCCAATTTCCAAGTTTTGATATTTCTGAAGTCTAAGTGAATTTATATTTTGTTCTGCTTTTCAGTACATAAAGTTAGTTATTATTTCCAATGAAGCTTGTTTTCCTTTTTATTTTCCCTCCCATTTTGGCTTCTGCAGTGCTTTGTTCACACTTGATTTGTAAAAATTTTATATATATATTTAAAATGTGCCATTTTATTGCTAACTGAAGTATGTCCTGTTTTCTGCTACAATTCCTTCTCAGTCAGATTGCTACATCAGCAGTTACTGCCACACTCTCATCAGCTTCAAAACAAATGTTGCCGCTTATCTTTTCTTAAAACAATTTAAAGTGTAGGTATTTGAAGTACTGGGCTTATACTTCATTGGAATAGATGTGTACAGCAATAAGCAGGTTTTTAAATCCAGTACTTAGTTTGTGTATAAATGTAATTATGTTCATTGTGTATATATTATACAATGAGCACATGTAATGTATTAAAGGCTACTTACTATTGTTTAAATGCAAATGTTCATATCTCATTTCTTTTTTATCATGTTAAATAAATGTTGATGTTCTTAAATCATTTGTATTAGAATTTTTGTTCTTTCTATCCAAAAAGGAAAGTCTAAGACTCAGAGACTTTGTAGAAGAAAAAATAGTCTGTTAATCTTACAATCCTAGACAACATTATAAAAGACCCTTGTCTGTCCAACCTTCCCATGTCAAAGTTAGGAACTTGTGGCTCAGAGAGATAAGTTGACTTGGCCACAGTTGCATTACATTTCATGACAGAATTTTGACCACAGTATAATTTTTATGACCTCTCTAAATTCACTAGCTCATGACCACTGGACGAATTTGGTTTTGTGAAGTCTTCTGCTGTATTCCTACTTGTTGGCATGTTTTCAAAGGTAACTTCAAGCATCTGCAGTCCCATTCTGTTTATGGGTTGGACTTTGAGGGGGCTGTTACTCTTATATGCATAACTAGAAACTGTTTCATCATAAGTAGGACCCTCAGAGATCATTTTCTTACAATACATTCTTTGCAAATGTTCACGCTCTTCAGAATCAATTACATTTTCTTGCCTCTGTAACCTTTTGTTCATGCTATATATTGTTCCCAGAGTACAAGGAAATCTGATGCTTTTGGATTCCTATATAAAATGGCTGAAACTAAATTGGCCCTGGTAAGTCTTTTTCCCCCCCATACTGTATTAAAGAGGATTTAGATTCAACTCAAAATGCAGATGTATAAAAATTTTTCCATTTGAAAGAAACACAATATGAATTGCAAATAAATAACAGTCTATATTTTAGGTGGTAAATGAAAATAACTTGAAATTCGAAGAGAGTATTCAGCTCTCTGTATCCATATAAACATTTTTATATATTTTATCTTTCTTTAAACATGTCACACAAAAGTCTTCTTAGCAGATATTTCCTTTTATCTGTGATACAATGATTGTTACGTATCTTTTCTCCGTGTTAGGAAGGAGCTGCTATTATTCTTCGGGGTTAGTTTACGATTTTTGTTTTTGTGTGTGTGTGTGTGTGTGTCTTACTTTGGTTTTTTTTTTTTTTTTTTTGTAGAGACAGAGTCTCACTGTACCGCCCTCGGGTAGAGTGCCGTGGCGTCACACGGCTCACAGCAACCTCTAACTCTTGGGCTTACGCGATTCTCTTGCCTCAGCCTCCCGAGCAGCTGGGACTACAGGCGCCCGCCACAACGCCCGGCTATTTTTTGGTTGCAGTTTGGCCGGGGCCGGGTTTGAACCCACCACCCTCGGCATATGGGGCCGGCGCCCTACTCACTGAGCCACAGGCGTCGCCCTACTTGGGTTTTTTTAAGCACAACATTTTTTAACTATTTCAGGAAAGAAAAATGCTTCTTTCTAAGATCCCTGGCAGCCAAGGGAGTTTGGAGAAAGCAGCAGGAAGTAGTCTTGATTCGTGGTTCGGCGCCCGTAGCTCAGTGAGTAGGGCGCCAGTCACATACACCAAGGCTGGTGGGTTCAAGTCCAGCCCAGGCCTGCTGAACAGCAATAACAACTGCAACCAAAAAATAGCCAGGAGTTGTGGCGGTCACTGTAATCCCAGCTACTTGGGAGACTGATGCAAGAGAATTGCTTGAGCCCAAGAGTTTAAGGTTGCTGTGAGCTGTGATGCCACAGCACTCTACTAAAGGTGACAAAGTGAGACTCTCAAAAAAAAAAAAAATTGGGCGGCGCCTGTGGCTCAGTCGGTAGGGCACCGGCCCCATATACCGAGGGTGGCGGGTTCAAACCCAGCCCCGGCCAAACTGCAACCAAAAAATAGCCAGGCATTGTGGCGGGCGCCTGTAGTCCCAGCTACTCGGGAGGCTGAGGCAAGAGAATGGCTTAAACCCAGGAGTTGGAGGTTGCTGTGAGCTGTGTGAGGCCACGGCACTCTACCGAGGACCATAAAGTGAGACTCTGTCTCTACAAAAAAAAAAAAAATTGGTTTCATATAGATTTACAATATGGCAGAGACACTCACTTTTGAATAACTATTAATGTATGAGTAATAAATTGATTGTTCTAATGTAGAACAAGTGATTTTTAGTTAATGTTAAAGTAATTTGGAAGAAATTTTGCCAGAACTGTCCCTAAAAAAATGGATCAAATCTTTATTGATAGGTTGAAAATGAATTCTGAAAGTGTATGGTTTCCAAGAAACACTTGTATCCCCTTAATCTATTGAAATAAAGTAAATAAATAAAGTGTATGGCTTGTATTTTTAAAATCACAAACCATTTTAAATTTCTGATTTAAATTTTTTTTTTTTTTTTTTGAGATGGAGTCTCAAGCTGTCACCCTGGGTAGAATGCTGTGGCGTAATAGCTCACAGCAACTCTAACTCAGGCATAAGTGATCCTCTTGCCTCAGTTTTTCTATTTTTAGTAGAGACGGGGGTCTTGCTTTTGCTCAGGCTGGTCTTGAACTCGTGAGCTCAAGCAATCCACCTGTCTCGGCTTCCCAAAGTGCTGGGATTATAGGTGCCCACCACAACTCCTGGCTATTTTTAGAGATAGGGTCTCACTCTTGCTCATGCTGGTCTCAAACTCCTGAGCTCAAGCAATCCACCCACCTTGGCCTCCCAGAGTGCTAGGATTACAGGCATGAGCCACCAAGCCCAGCCAATTTTAAAATAGTTCTATGTGACAAGTCAACTTAAAATGTAAAAGGCTGGGTTAGAGGCATAGCGAGAGAAAAGCAAGATTATTTCATGTGCTTCAAGCTTGGGCCAGTACTCGTAAGTGTAGGTTAGACCCCCAGAAGTAAGTCCTTGGGCTCAGCAATTTACAGGCTAACTATAAAGTCTTTTGAGTCCTCTACTAACTAGGTTCAGAAAAGCATATCTGATTAATCTCTTAGAATGACGACAACACATTCCAGTTCTTCTCTAGAGGGAGCTTCATCCCTCCATTCTTCTAGTGTAGGAAACAGCATAGGCCATCACCCTAGCTTGGCCAGAGGGACTCTACCAACTAACTGTGTTGCCAAGAAGCCAGAGTCACTCCAGAGCACCCTCGGTACTGTTGTGGGGCCTCACTGTATCAGTGCAGAGCCCAGGTGCTGGGGCCAGATTTCTGGGTTGGAACCTAGCTCTTCCACTTACTGTGTGTCCTTAGGCTAAAGTACTTATCCTCTCCATACCTAAGTTTTTCCACAAAATCGGTCTATACCTTACTTCGTTTTCTGTTTCTTATAACAGAATACTTGAAACTGGGTAATTTATGAAGATAAGAACTTCATTTCGAAGAGTTCTGGAAACTGACAAGTCCAAAGTCAAGGAACCTCATCTAATGAAAGCTTTCTTGTTTATGGGGACCCTACCAAATCCTGAGAAGGAGTAGGGCATCACAGGGAAAGGGGGCTGAGCATGCCGTCCTAACATGCCAGTTCAGATCTCTGTCTTATAAAGCCACTAGTTCCTCTCCCACAGTAACCCATTAATCCTTTAACTCATTAATCCATGAATGGATTAATCCATTTGTGAGTACTTAGCCTCTCAAAAGCCCCACCTTTCAACATTGCCACATTAGGGATTAAGTTTCAACAAGAGTTTTGGTGGGGACAAATAACTCAAGCCATAGAAGTCTACTAACCATAATTTTACAATATATAGTTGTAAAGACTAAATAAGTTAAGTACCCAGCAGTGCCTGGCACCAGGTAAATCCTACCCCTACCGGTAGCCATTATTAACTAAAGGCTAACCTCATCTAACTATATGGTTTCTAAATTTACCAGGGCACTATTACTAATCAAACTAGGCCACAGGCTTAGTGCCCGTAACTCAATGGTTAGGGCACCAGGCACATATACCTAGGCTGGGGGGTTGGAACCCAGCCCCACCTGCCAAAAACAAAAAAATAGCCAGGCGTTGTGATGATGCCTGTAGTCCCAGCTAGAGAGGCTGAGGCGAGACAATCTCTTGAGCCCAAGAGTTTGAGGTTGCTGTGAGCTATGACACTACAGCACTCTACCATCAAAGTGAGATTCTGTCTCAAAAAATAAATAATTAGGTTCGGGGGCAGTGCCTGTGGCTCAAGGGAGTAGGTAGGGCTCCGGCCCCATATGCTGGAGGTGGTGGGTTCAAACCTAGCCCCAGCCAAAAACTGCAAAAAAAAAAAAAAAATTAGGCTCGGCACCTATAGCTCAGTGGCTAAGGGTGCCAGCCACGTACACCAGAGCTACCAGGTTTGAACCCAGCCCAGGCCTGCCAAACAACAATGACAACTACAACTAAAAACTAGCCTGGTGTTGTGGTGGGCACCTGTAGTCCCAGCTTGGGAGGCTGAAGCAAGAGAATCGCTTAAGCCCAAGAGTTTGAGGTTGCTGTGAGCTGTGACTCCATGACACTACCCAGGGCGACATAGTGAGTCTCTGTCTCAAAAAATAAATAAATAAATTTACAAAAAAAGAGCTGTTTTTATGTCCATGTCTAAGAGGAAGAGGGGAGAAGTAACTGGGCTCCATGAAAGAAATTCATTTGGGCTTTTCAGGAGGCAGCTACCCTGGGTATAATGGCTCGTGCCTGTAATCCTAGCACTCTGGGAATCCAAGGTGGGGGTGGATCGCCTGAGCTCATGAGTGGAGAACAGCCTGAGCAAGAGCAAGACCAGGTCTCTACTAAAAATAGAAAAACTAGCCAGGTGTTGTGGCTGGCACCTGTAGTCCCAGCTACTTGAGAGTCTGAGCGATTCTCTTATCTCAGCCTCCCCAAGTAACGCCCGGCTTTTTTTCTGTTGCAGTTTTCATTATTGCTTAGTTGGCCTGGCCTGGGTTCGAACCCGCCAGCCTCGGTGTATGTGGCTGACCCTGTAACCACTGTGCTATGGGCACTGAGCCTTATCACAATTTCGTTCTGGGGCTCCAACAGACTGAACTGAATAGGATTCAGCGAGGTCATAGGAATTCTGTTGAGGCATGGCCAGGAACTCCAGGGGGTTTCCAAGACCTCGTCAAGAAGTCCTGTGAAGTCAAAACTATTTTTATAATAATACTAAGATGCTATGTGTCTTTTTCACTTTTATTTTCTCAATAATGAACAGAGCAGTGGAGTTTCCCAAAGGCTGCATAACCTGCAGTACCTCACCAATTTGAATACAGACGGAGACGTGGGAATCTGTCTTCTGTTAACCTAGATATTAAAAGAGAGTTAACGAAAGTGGAAAGCAATATCTGCCTTCTTAGTTTTGTTTTGGAAAATATAGTTATCTTTTATTAGAAAATATGTTGTTTATGTTAACATGTCTTGAGTTCATTATTGCTTTTAGACAAATGAGTAAACGTTTTCAACATTTATCAGCTTTCACTTCTGCAGTAAATGCCAGTAGATGTCACCTACACAAACATTGGTATTTAGGGTTCTTAGTAGTTGTTAAGCATATGAGAATACTGAGACCCCAAAAGTTTGAGAACCACCCATATAGTCCATACAGCTTGGCCTCCTATGACAAGGCACAGCCTAAAGATGTGAGATGCAGAGGGGCAAATAAAAGGCACGAGCCCGTCTTCCCAGGGAAGATGGTTCTCACCGTTGCCACTGGCAAATCCTCACAAGTCTGCTGCTTGAATTAAAAGACCCAATGCCTAATGGTGCCAGCCAGAGCCTGGAGGTCCTCCTTGGGCCCTGTGGAGGGTGAATCATTCACAGACAATGATTTGAAAAAGCAGAATCCACGCCTGCAAAAAGCCTGAGGCTCCCTACACCATCCTCTTTTTTTTCTTTGTCAGCTTCAGCACACACTTTTGGCCCTGCCTCTGTCCCCAGGTGCATTTGGACTTAAAATCTATCCCTTGTTAGGTGGTGCCTGTGGCTCAATGAGTAGGGCACCAGCCCCATATACCAAGGGTGGCTGGTTTGAACCTGGCCCCAGCCAAATTGCAACAAAAAAGAGCCGGGTGTTATGGTGGGTCCCTGTAGTTCCAGCTACTTGAAAGGCTGAGGCAAGAGAATTTCCTAAGCCCAAGAGCTGGAGGTTGCTGTGAGCTGTGATGTGAGGGCACTCTACTGAAAAGAAAAAAATTTCTTCTGAGACAGAGTCTCACTCTGTAACCCTGGGTAGTGCCATGGCATCATATCTCCCAGCAACCTCAAACCCTTGGGCTCAAGTGATCCTCTTGCCCCAGCCTCCTGAGTAACAGGGACTATAGGCACCCACCACAGTGCCCAGCTAGTTTTTCTATTTTCACTTGAGACAGCTTAGCATTTCTTTTTTTTTTGTTTTTTTTTTTTGTTTTTTTTTTGTAGAGACAGAGTTTCACTTTATTGCCCTCGGTAGAGTGCCGTGGCGTAACACGGCTCACAGCAACCTCCAACTCCTGGGCTTAGGCGATTCTCCTGCCTCAGCCTCCTGAGTAGCTGGGACTACAGGAACCAGCCACGATGCCCGGCTATTTTTTTTTTGTTGTTGCAGTTTGGCCGGGGCTGGGTTTGAACCCGCCACCCTCGGCATATGGGGCCGTTGCCCTACTCGCTGAGCCACAGGCGCCGCCCCAGCTTAGCATTTCTATGTTCTTGGTCAGGCTGGTCTGAATTCCTGAGCCCAAACAATTCACCCTCCTCGGCCTCCTAGAGTACAAAGATTACAGGCCTGAGCCACCTCACCCGGCCCCTAATTTATTTTTATTAGGCCCAAGTGATTATAAAAACATTAAAAGTGGGCGGTGCCTGTGGCTCAGTGAGTAGGGCGCCAGCCCCATATACCGAGGGTGGCGGGTTCAAACCCAGCCCCAGCCAAAGTGCAACAAAAAATAGCCGGGCATTGTGGCAGGTGCCTGTAGCCCCAGTTATTCAGGAGGCTGAGGCAAGAGAATTGCCTAAGCCCAAAAGCTAAAGGTTGCTGTGAGCTGTGACACCATGGCACTCTACTGAAGGCGACAAAGTGAGACTCTTGTTTCTTAAAAAAAAGAAAAAAGATCACGAAGAAAATGTTAAAAGTGGATAAGTGGAAACATGTTATCCTATGTCAAAATGAAGAAGCACCCATGAAAAAAATCCATGTTATCCAAATTATGTTATTTAAAATGTGTGGTGCCAGCCCCATATACCAAGGGTTGCTGGTTCAAACCCAGCCCCGGCCAAACTGCAACCAAAACATAGCCAGGCATTGTGGCGGGCACCTGTAGTCCCAGATATTTGGGGGGCTGAGGCAGGTCAATCACCTAAGCCCAGGAGTTGGAGGAGGAGTTGTGGAGCTATGACACCACAGCACTCTACTGAAGGTTATAGGGTGAGAGTCTGTCTCTAAAAATAATTAATAAATGGGCGGCGCCTGTGGCTCAAGGAGTAGGGCACCGGTCCCATATGCCGGAGGTGGTGGGTTCAAACCCAGCCCCGGCCAAAAACCAAAAAAATAATAAATAAATAAAATGTGTGATTTATTTATGCTGCTTTTAAAAAATCACTATTCTCTGCTATCAGGCTATCTGGGTCTACCCAGCATAAAATGAATGCCTCATCCCACTGTAGTTCTTTTTGTGTGTGTGTGTGTGTGTGTAGAGACAGAGTCTCACTTTATGGCCCTCGGTAGGGTGCTGTGGCCTCACACAGCTCACAGCAACCTCCAACTCATGGGCTTAAGCGATTCTCTTGCCTCAGCCTCCCGAGTAGCTGGG
This sequence comes from Nycticebus coucang, assembly GCF_027406575.1. Classification (NCBI taxonomy): domain Eukaryota; kingdom Metazoa; phylum Chordata; class Mammalia; order Primates; family Lorisidae; genus Nycticebus; species Nycticebus coucang. The sequence continues at coordinate 40,221,466 of NC_069791.1, read as the reverse complement.
ACTACAGGTGCCTGCCACAACACCCGGCTATTTTTCGGTTGCAGTTTGGCTGGGGCCTGGTTTGAACCCGCTACCCTCGGTATATGGGGCCGGCGCCTTACTGACTGAGCCACAGGCACCGCCCAATCCCCCTGTATTTCAAGTAGCAGCTGAGGCTGTGCAGAAACTTGTTCAACTTGCTTTAAGTAGCAGATGCTGAAGAATCTCCAGGTTTTGTTTTTGTGTGTGTGTGTGGGTGATTTTTTTCCTTTTAGGAAGTAAAATATCTCACCTAGATTGTTGCCAAGTGTTCTGAGGGTGGCAGGGGCATCTGGAAATAGGCCAAAGAGCAGGCCTGAGACAGGGCTAATGCTTGTAATATCCTCTGGAAAATGGCAGGGGCACGATGGAGTTGCTAGCATTTCAAACAGTTGGCTTCTAGCCATATCCCCAAAACTTTTCACAGCAAAGACAAGGAAGTGATTGCTTCTAGTAAAATTCCCTAACTGGAAATTTGCAAAAGAATAAGTACAAGCATTAGATAAACCTATGAATGGATGCTCAATATCTGTGGTAATCAAAGATATGCAAATTAAAATAAGATATCCTTTGTTACCCATCAAATTGCAAAAGATTTTTTTTTTTTGAGACAGTCTCACTATGTCGCCCTGGATAGAGTGCCATGGCGTCACGGCGTCACAGCAACCTCAAATTCTTGGACCTAAGAGATTCTCTTGGCGGGCAGTGCCTGTGGCTCAGTGAGCAGGGCGCCTGCCCCATATACCGAGAGTGGCGGGTTCAAACCCGGCCCCGGCCAAACTGCAACCAAAAAATAGCCGGGCGTTGTGGTGGGTGCCTGTAGTCCCAGCTACTCGGGAGGCTGAGGCAGGAGAATCGCCTAAGTCCAGAAGTTAGAGGTTGCTGTGAGCTGTGTGACGCCACAGCTCTCTACCGAGGGCAATAAAGTGAAACTCTGTCTCTACAAAAAAAAAAAAAAAAAAGAGATTCTCTTGGTTCAGCGCCTGTGGCTCATGCGGCTGAGGCACCAGCCACATACACCTGAGCTGGCAAGTTCGAATCCAGCCCGAGCCCACCAAACAACAATGATGCTGCAACCAAAAAAAAATAGCCGGGCCTTGTGGCAGGCACCTGTTGTCCCAGCTACTTGGGAGGCTGGGGCAAGAGAATCTCTTAAGCCCAGGAATTGGAGGTTGCTGTGAGCAGTGATGTTACTGCACACTATCCAGGGCCACGGCTTAAGACTCTGTCTTTGGAAAACAACCAAGAGATTCGCTTGCCTCAGCCTCCCAAGTAAATGGAACTACAGGCGCCCACTACAATGTCCTACTATTTGTTTGTTTTTTATAGTTTTTAGCTGGGGCTGGGTTTGAACCCACCACCTCTGGTATATGGGGCCGGCGCCCTACTCCTTTGGAGCCACAGGCGCTGCCCAATGTTTTGTTTGTAGTTGTCCAATGTATGTGTCTGGTGCCCTAGCCGCTGAGCCACAGGCGCTGAGCCCAAATTGCAAAAGACTAAAAAGCACAATAATGTCCACTGTTGGGTGGCACCTGTGGCTCAAGGAGTAGGGTGCTGGCCCCATATACCGGGGGTGGTGGGTTCAAGCCCAGCCCCAGCCAAATTTGCAAATAATAATAGTAAAAATAAAAAATATATTATAAAAAAATAATGTCCAGAGTTAACAGGGTGTAGAGAAAGGGTTATATTCACAAGGGGTTGGTGGGAATGTAAATTGATAGAACTTTTCAAAAACCCTAAAAATGGCATTCTACTTACGGGAATTTTATCTCAAAGAAATAACCTGGTGAGTACCCAGAGGCATTTCCTTGTTTGTTTAATATACCTGGTTTATTTTTTTTTTTGTAGAGACAGAGTTTCACTTTATCGCCCTCTGTAGAGTGCCGTGGAATCACACAGCTCACAGTAACCTTCAACTCCTGGGCTTAGGCAATTCTCCTGCCTCAGCCTCCCAAGTAGCTGGGACTACAGGCGCCCGCCACAACGCCCAGCTATTTTTTTGTTGCAGTTTGGCCGGGGCTGGGTTTGAACCCGCCACCCTCGGTATATGGGGCCGGTGCCCTGCTCACTGAGCCACAGGCGCCGCCCAATATACATGATTTAAATATGAGGTCTATTTATCTCAGGTCATAAGAAGCCCAGCAGCAGAAGTCCAGGCCATGCTGGAAACTCCTGGACGCTATGAGCCTCTTATCCCTGCTCTCCCACTGGCAGTGACCACTGCCCCTCAGGCATTGCCATGTGCAGAGCAGGAAGCTGAAGAGTCATCATCAGCTATCTTCAGTGACTTCCTAAAAAATCTATTAGCTCTTCATCTGGTCTCCTGACATACAATTCCTAAAATTCTTGGAATGTCCAGAGTGATAAGCATCTTTGTTATGCTAATAGAAGACCTGGTGGCTGGTGACTGGTGACTCTTGGATAGCCTCCTGAAGGGGACTCATTGCCAAGGGATGTGATTAAAGGGTTGGAACTTTCAGCCTCATCCCTGGACTTCCAAGGAAAGGACAGGGACTCAGGGCCCTTAGCACAGTGGTTATGGTGCCAGCCACATACACCAAGGCTGGTGGGTTTGAACCCAGCCTGGGCCTGCTAAACAACAATGACAACTACAACAAAAAAAAAATAATTGGTTGTTGTGGCGGGCGCCTATAGTCCCAGCTACTCGGGAGGCTGAAGCCAGAGAATCGCTTACACCCAAGAGTTGGAGATTGCTGTGAGCTGTGATGCCACGGCACTCTACTGAGGGCAATAAAATGAGACTCTGGCTCTAAAAAACAAAATCTTGCTGGTGTCGTCTGAGGAATCTCTCAGAGATGTGCTTGGTGAGTCAGTGGGGGAAAATTCCACGTTCATGTTGGTGACCAGATGTGCTGCTGAGTTGTGTTGAGTGGTGAAACAGAATAGGAAAAAAACAAAGTTGTTTTTTCCAATATTCTCTCAGTTTCATTGGCCAGAACCAAATGGCATGGCCTCCTCTATGTCAGGGTGTCTGGGAAAGCAAGACAAAAGTTGATTCTCTTCCCAGCTTTTCAAATAGGGAAGTGGAAGAAAGAGTTGAAGTGGGTGTTGAGTGCAAAAAATATAAAGTAAATATCCACTAGGGAATTGGTTAAATAAACCAGAGAATATCCATTTTGTGCTGTCTTTTATTGTGGTGTGGTTAATCCATGAAAAGGTGCTCACTGTATGTTTATTGAAAAGGCCAGATTATAAAACAGTGAGTCTGGTAGGATCCCATTTTGTCAAAGATATTTGTGTATACTACTCATTATCAGAAAAACCTGGGCCTGGCACCATGGCTCATGCCTGTAATCCTAGCCGAGGTGGCCGAGGTGGGTGGATGGCCTGAGCTCACAAGTTGGAGACCGGACTGAGCAAGAGCCAGACCCTATCTCTAAAAAATAGCCAGGCATTTTGGCGGGCGCCTGTAGTCCCAACTACTTGGGAGGCTGAGGCAAAAGAATCACTTGAGCCCAAGAGTTTGAGGTTGCTGTGAGCTTCGAAGCCACAGCACTGTACCGAGGGCGACTTAGGGAGACTCCGTCTCAAAAAAAAGAAAAAGAAAAGCCTGGATATCCATGATGTTAATTCCAGGTCTTTAAACATGTCTACATTCTGACTTATTTTTGGCATGCAATGATGTCTTAGAATAAAGAACAGAAAGTACATTTCCTTTTTTTTTTTTTTTTTGTAGAGACAGAGTCTCACTTTATGGCCCTCGGTAGAGTGCCATGGCATCACACAGCTCACAGCAACCTCCAGCTCCTGGGCTTAAGTGATTCTCTTGCCTCAGCCTCCCGAGTAGCTGGGACTACAGGTGCCCGCCACAATACCCAGCTACAGAAAGTACATTTCCATTTTTAAGTTCCCTTTGGACCTGAAACGGGAGATATAGTTAAAATCAACCTGATGATGCCTTCTGCCCCCAAGTGACTGCTAAATCTTAGTCATAAAACTTTCTTGGTTAATTTGAAGCCAAGGATAAAGGGAAAACCATTAATAAGTGATTTTGGAAAATACAGCTATTTATAGTCTGTTACATTTCACTTTTTTTTTTTTATTAAAGAAAAGCTTTATTCAGGCATGAAACTGGAGGTGAACCAAAAAAGAAAAGGAAAGAAAAGCTTTATTGCAAGTTGACTACCAAAGAGGAAATGCTCCAATCTGTCTCCCAAGCTGGGGGCTAGGTGGGGTTTTATAAGCATAGGGTAATGAGGTGTGATCTGATTGGATCTTCAAGGAGGTGATGCCAGATGGCATAATCTAACTGGGTCCTGTCATTAGACCCTTCACTTGTATTTCTAAGGGTAGAAACTCTAGCACATCCCCACTTACCCAACCAAAGCTCAGTTGATGAAACCAGGAGAGAATTATTATTTCAGGAATAAGGTCAGCTCATAATCACGAACAACCTAGTTCTGAGGGAAGGCCCATCAACATGCCAAAAAGTCATGGGTCAGGATGCTTAGTAAAAAGTTACGAGTGAAAAGGTCTTGTAGAACTTGATATTATGAATGTATCATCTCCAAAGAAATCTCAGGAATAGCAACATAAAGCATAGCCTCTTGACAGTGCCTGTAGCTCAGTGGGTAGGGCACTGGCCATATACACCTAGGCTGGCTGGTTCAAACCCAGCCCTGGCCAGCTAAACAATGACAGCTGCAAAAAAAAATGGCTGGGCATTGTGGCAGGTGCCTGTAGTCCCAGCTACTTGGGAGGCTGAGGCAGGTGAATCGCTTAAGCCCAAGAGTTTGAGATTGCTGTGAGCCATGACACCATGGTACTCTACCGAGGGCGACATGGTGAGACTCTGTCTCAAAAACAAACAAAAAAAAAAAGGAAATTTGTTCCAGCAAGTGTCATGTCATGAAAGCATAGCAGAGGACTGAGCTAGTGGGTATGGTGGAGGTGGTAGGAAGATTTTCTCAAGGAAGTAAACTTCAGCTGAGATCTGAAAAATGAATAGGAGGTAATTAACAGAAGGGGAAGGAGCTAGGGCCGTAAGGTGAGGCTTTGGTGGTAGGAAGAGTCTGAAATCAAGCCAGGCCTTAAATGTTGTGTTTTAAGCAGATTTACCTGATCGGGTTTGCCTTGCGAATAGATAACTGTGTCATCTTTTTTTTTTGTAGACTCAGACAATGAAAAGATTGTGCTACACTGAAAATAAATGGATTAGGATGACATGTTTCAGCAGGAAAACTTCACACAAACATGAGACTGAAAGGGGTGTGGGTGGGGAACAAGTAACTGAAGATACAGACAATGTGATTCTATCTGAAGCATTAGAATATTCCAGAAAATATACAAACACCCACACACATAGATGGACACATACAAACGTTATAAAGATGTGGCAAATGGTAAATGCCACAATAAGAATATAATTACATCTGGCACGAGAACAGGAGAATATGATGAGACAGGTTACAAAGAGGGACACAATTAAATGCATTTTATAAAACTATGAATGGAGGCTGGGTGCGGTGGCTCCCTCCTGTAATCCTAGCACTCTGTGAGGCTGAGGCAAATGAATTGCTTAAGCTCAGGAGTCTGAGACCACCCTGAGCAAGAGCAAGACCCATCTCTACTAAAAATAGAAAAAACTAGCTGGGGGGTGGGGGGGTGGGTAGCTGTAGTCCCAGCTACTCAGGAAGCTGAGGCAAGAGGATCACTTAAGCCAAAGAGTTTGGGGTTGCTGTGAGCTCTGATGACACAGCACCTTACTCAGGGCAACACAGCAAGACTGTCTCAAAAATAAACGAACAAAAATAAAAATAAAATATTTCAGACACATACAAAGGCATTGTACTGTATATTCATGTATCCAAACTTTTTTTTTTTTTATTTTTTTGTAGAGACAGAGTCTCACTTTACCACCCTCGGTAGAGTGCCGTGGTGTCACACGGCTCACAGCAACCTCCAGCTCTTGGGCTTACGTGATTCTCTTGCCCCAGCCTCCCAAGCAGCTGGGACTACAGGCGCCCACCACAACGCCCGGCTATTTTTTTGTTGCAGTTCGGCGGGGGCCGGGTTTGAACCCACCACCTTCGGCATATGGGGCCGGCGCCCTACTCACTGAGCCACAGGCACCGCCCCCAAACTTTTTTTTTTTTTTTTTGAGACAGAGCCTCACTCTACCACCCAGAGTAGAGTGCCATGGTGGTCATAGCAACCTCAACTGCTTGGGCTCAAGAGATCCTCTTGCCTCAGTCTCCCAGGTAGCTGGGACTACAGATGCCCACCACTGTTCCTGGCTAGGTTTTCTATTTTTATTAGAGATTGAGTCTCACTCTTGCTCAGGCTGGTCTTAAACTGAGTTGAAGCAATCCACCCTTCGCAGACTCCCAGGGTGCTAGGATTACAGGCATGAGCCACCACGCCCAGCCTGAAATATTTTATTAAGTAACACTTTGCAGTATGGAGAAAAGGTTGGAAAACTCCAGAATAGACACGGAATCAAAATAATTGGTGTGAGAGGGCTGTTAGGAGGTCTTCACAGTGGTGTACTTGAGAGCTGATAGCTTGGACTGGGCAAATAATAAAGGAGCAAGAGAAAATTAGCTGTATTTGAGGAATAGTTATATTTAAGAGAGAAAATCCGCAGATACTTCCACCTGATCAATACCCCATTCCTAGGGCGGCGCCTGTGGCTCAACGGAGTAGGGCACCAGCCCCATATGCCAGAGGTGGGGGGTTCAAACCCAGCCCTGTCCAAAAACTGCAAAAAAAAAGTACCCCATTCCTGTCCACTTCCTCTAGTGCTCACCCAATGATAGCCACGTAGTTTTCTCCTCGCTGCCGCTGCTTCTTCCCACCTGGGTGACACCACCAGCATCCAAGCACACTGCAGAGCTACCTCTGACTTCTAACCTACTTCCTAAATGTCATATTATTGCCTATTGAAACCTTTTATTGAGGGCCTTGTTAGTCTTAGGCCAAAGATAAACTATATTTACTTGGCTCTTACCTAATTAAAACAAATTCTTTTTTTTTTTTTTTTTGAGACAGAGACTTACTGTATCACCCTCAGTAGAGTACTCTGGCATCACAGCTCACAGCAACCTCCAACTCCTGGGCTTACGCGATTCTCTTGCCTCAGCCTCCTAAGTAGCTGGGACTACAGGTGCCCGCCACAACGCCTGGCTATTTTTTGTTGTTGTTGTAGTTGTCATTTTAGTTGGCCCAGGCTGGGTTCCAACCCACAAGCCTCAGTGTATATGGCCAGTGACCTACCCGCTGAGTTACGGGTGTCACCTTTTTTTGTTGTTGTTATTGCAGTTGTCATTGTTGTTTAGCTGGCCTGGGCTAGATTTGAACCTGCCAGCCTTGGTGTATATGGCCGGTGCTGTAACCACTGTACTATAGGCACCAAGCGTTTGTTTTTTGGTTTTTGTTTTTTTTTGAGACAGAGTCTATATTGCCCTCGGTAGAGTGCTGTGGCATCACAGCTCACAGCAACCTCAAACTCCTGGGCTTAAGCGATTCTTTTGCCTCAGCCTCCCAAGTAGCTGGAACTATAGGTGCCCACCACAACATCCAGCTATTTTATTTTTGTTGTAGTTGTCATTATTGTTTTTAGCAGGCCTGGGCCGGGTTCAAACCCACCAGTTCCAGTGTATGTGGCTGGTGTCGTAACCACTGAGCTACAGGTGCTGAGCCTAAAACAAATTCTTTTTTTTTTTTTTTTTTTTTTTTTTGAGACAGTCTCAAGCTGTCGCCCTGGGTAGAGTGATGTGGCATCACAGCTCACAGCAACCTCCAACTCCTGGGCTCAAGTGATTCTCCTGCCTCTGCCTCCCGAGTAGCTGGGACCATAGGTGCCACAATGCCTGGTTATTTTTTGGTTGCAGCATCATTGTTGTTTGGCAGGCCTGGGCTGGATTTGAACCCGCCAGCTCAGCACCTTAGCCCCTTAAGCCACAGGCACCGAGCCCTAAAACAAATTCTTATGTACTGCTTACTATATGGTTGAATCACATAAAATTACCTTTTCTGTACATCAGTGAGAGTCAGCAACTTCATGGTTCAACCACCTCATGCCAAAGCACAGCCCTATTCATACCCACTAAATGTACACTCATTAACTACATCTACTACGCCGGTAGCCATGCGGTCCAAGGGCCCACTGCAGTCTGTGCAGGTCTTCTGATGCAAGAAAACAGCCACAGCCATGACTCACTGCAAATGTGGCCATGGCCTCAAGGTGGCCTCAATAATTGCGCCTCGACCACCCACAGCAACATAGGTTCCTGGAACCTGTTCTGCTTCTGGGCAAGGAGTGTGAAGGCTGGTGGTCATGCGGCCCAAATTTTACACTGTCAGTCAGTACATCTCCAAAGCCCTGGTGGCCTATTACCAGAGAAGTGTGGATGAGACTTCCAAGGAGATCAAAGATATGCTCACCCAGGATGACCAGATGCCCCCCTCCACCCACTGTCACTTCAAATCCAAAACATTTGGAGGCCCTGGTGCCCAAGCTTGCTGCTAGAAATCTTACCGATAAGCCCATCATGAGGATCGAGGTTCACCTGTACAATGAGCAATGGTTGTAGGACTTTAAGGTTAAAAAGATTTTTTTTTAAGACAGAGTCTCTGTTACTCTAGGTAGAGAGAGTACTGAGGCATCATGCTCACAGCAACCTCAACCCTTGGACTCAAGCAATCCTTTTGCCTCAGCCTCCTGAGTAGCTGGGTACAGGCACTCACCGCAACGCCTGGCTAGTTTTTCTATTTTTAGTAGAGAAGGAGTCTCATTCTTCCTCAGGCTGGTCTTGAACTCCTGAGCTCAAGCAGTCCACCAGCCTGGGCCTCCCAGATTATAGGTGCGAGCCACCAGGTCTAGCCATTATATAACAAATTATTATCTCTCTGCCCCCAAGAATACAGGGATCTGGAATCTCACAGATAGGGCAAGAGAATAATAGAAAATACCTTCACTTTCCAAGAGTCTGCTCCTGGCTCTACGAGAGAAAGACATTCAAAGTGAGAAGGTGAGACCCACCCAACCTCTTTGTGCATTCTGCCCCAGCACCATCAAGAGCATCGGTCTTTGCTTTTCCAAGCCTCCCTAGAAGGATGAAAGGGAGATACTAAACTAATGACTTTAAGCTGTGCCTGACTGGTGGGTCGCTTTTCTTTGGTATCCATCGGGACAAAACAGACTTTGAGACCTGGAGTAGGCAGGATTCTAATAATGACATGAGTGGGTCTTGCCATCATTCCTTCCCGCCCTGAGCGAATGTGGTGATGAGTTGTCAGTGGGTGTGATGAGCTGTGACCACTGTGATTATGCTCCATTCTATGGAAAAGGGATTTATCCAGATGGGCCTAATCTCTCTAATGAACCCTTTAAAATCATAGTTTTCTCTGACGAGTAGCAAGAGCCGTCAGAGAGATCCTGACATTGAAAGCACTTGATGCTACCCTGTTGCTGGTGTGGAGAGGGAGAGAGTCAGTGAGCGGCTGCCGGGCGTGCACAGCACCCCAGATGACAGCCAGCAAGGAAATGGGACTTCACCTCAGTCCTACAACCAAAAGGACCTGAATTCTGCCAACTCTCAGAACATGCTTGTAAGAATCTTCCTCAGAGCCTCCAGACAGAATCTAGCCTAACATCTGAAAGAGACAACTCAGTAGAGGCCCCCAGGACTTCTCACCTAAGGAACTATGGGGTAGGTAATAAGTAGATGCTGTTGTAAGCCACTAAATTTGTGATAATTTGTTATCAGCAACACAATGCTAAAACAAGACTCAAACTGTGGCAGGGCAAGGTGACTCACTCCTGTAATCTTAGCACTCCCAGAGGCCAAGGTGGGAGGTTCCCTTGAGCTAAGGAGTTCAGGCCCCCCTGAGCAAGACCAAGCCCCCATCCCTACTAAAAACAGAAAAAAATTAGCTGGGGGTTGTGGCAGGCACCCGTAGTACCAGGTACTGGTACCAGCTGAGGGAGGAGAATTTCTTGAACCCAGAAGTTTGAGTTTCCTGTGAGCTAGGTTGATGCCACTGCACTCTAATTTTCTCCAAAACAAAAAAAAAAAGAAAGGAAAAGGCTTGGCGCCTATGGCTCAAGCAGCTCACCCAGCCACATACACCTGAGCTGGCGGGTTCGAATCCAGCCTGGGCCCACCAAACAACAAAAAATAGCTGGGCATTGTGGCAGGAGCCTGTAGTTCCAGCTACTTGGGAGGCAGAGGCAAGAGAATCGCTTGAGCCTAGGAATTGGAGGTTGCTGTGAACTATGATGCTACAGCACTCTACCCACGGCAACAGCTTGAGGCTCTGTCTCAAAAAAAAAAAAAAAAAAAAAGGCGGTGCCTGTGGCTCAAGGAGTAGGGCGCCGGTCCCATATGCCGGAGGTGGCGGGTTCAAACTCAGCCCCAGCCAAAAAAAAAAAAAAAAATTTCAAATGGGTGTAATGGCCTGCACCTGTAGTCCCAGCTACTTGGAAGGCAGAGGCCAGGTAATCACTTGAGCCTAAGAGTTTGAGACCAGCCATGGTAACATAGTGTGACCCTCATCTCACAAAAATTTTTTTTTTTTAGTTTAACAAATTGTTGAACTTGGAGCAGAACTTCCTGAGCACACATCTTTTCTTTCATAGCTGTTGGTAGGATGGAGAAGAGGGAAAGGGAATAACTTTTTTTTTTTTTTTTTAAGTTTTTGGCCGGGGCTGGGTTTGAACCCGCCACCTCCGGCATATGGGGCCGGCGTCCCACTCCTTTGAGCCACAGGCGCCGCCCAGGAATAACATATTTTAAGAGCCTGCCTTAGACCCAGGTACAAGGCTAGGTAACTCTCTCACCTTTTTCTTAATACAGATCAGAAAATCCTAGAAGTCTGAGGATGGGCTGATGGGTATCTCTCTGAAGAACTAACTGGTCCCTACTAGGAAGGGAGCAATGGAGGGGTGATCATTGAGCTACCAGAGCAGGGATGATAGAAAAGTAATGAACTTAAAAACAGCCAGGCGTCGTGGTGGGCACCTGTAGTCCCAGCTACTTTGGGAAACTGAGGCAAGAGAATCGCTTAAGCCCAAGAGTTGGAGGTTGCTGTGAGCTGTGATGCCACAGCACTCTACCCTGGGCTACAAAGTAGACTGTCTCCAAAAAAAAGGGAATGAACTTGTGGGCTTTGCTGGGCAGTACTAGCAGAGTGTGCTTCTGCACTTCAGTTGTGTCTTGAACGGCACATCATACAATGCTGGAAATGCAGTAGGCACTCGAAGGAGGTTTTCTATTTAATTAATCCACATTTGGGTGGCCCAGTGACTTGCGCCTAAAATCCTAGCACTTGGGGAGACTGAGGCAGGTGGATCACTTGAACTTAGTAGTTCGAGACCAGCAAGAGTGAGACCCCATCTCTCCTAAAAAATAGAAAAACTATCCAGATGTGGTGGTATGCACCTGTAGTCCCAGCTAGCTACTCAGGGAGACTGAGGCAGGAGGCTCATTTGAGCCCAAGAATTTGAGGTTGCTACTAGCTAAGATACTAGGGCACTCTAGCCTGAGACAATAGAGTAAGACTCTGTCTCAAAATAATAATAATAATAATAATAATAATAAGGCTCAGTGCCTGTGGCTCCAGCAGCTAAGGAGCCAGCCACATACACCTGAGCTGGCGCGTTGGAATCCAGCCCAGGCCTGCCAAACAATGACGGCTGCAACCAAAAAATAGCTAGGCGTTGTGGCGGGCGCCTGTAATCCCAGCTACTTAGGAGGTAGAAGCAAGAGAATCGCTTGAGTCCAGGAGTTGGAGGTTACTGTGAGCTGTGATGCCACAGCACTCTACCCAGGGCGACAGCTTAAGGCTCTGTCTCAAAAAAAAAATTTTGGACCTGGCCAGTGGCTCATACCTGTAATTCCAGCACTGTGGGAGGCCAAGGTGGGTGGATTGCCTGGGTTCATGAGTTCAAGATAAGCATGAGCCAGAGGGAGACCTCACCTCTAAAAATAGCCAGGCATTGTGGGGGGGCGCCTGTAGTTCCAGCTACTTGGGAAGCTGAGGCAAGAGAATCACTACAGCCCAAAAGTTTGAGGTTGCTGTGAGCTGTCATGACATGGCACTCTACCGAGGGTGGTGACAAAGAGAGACTCTGTCTCAAAAAAAAAAAAAAAAATTCACATTAGCATAACTTACACATATCTTTGGGTTTATTTATTTATTTTGAGACAGAGTCTCACTATGTCACCCTCAGTAGAGTGCTGTAGCGTCACAGCTCGCAGCAATCTCAAACTCTTGAGCTTAAGTGCTTCTCTTGCCTCAGCCTCCTGAGCAGCTGGGACTACAGGCACCCACCACAATGCCCGGCTATTTTTTGGTTGCAGTCATCATTGTTGTTTAGCTGGCCCAGGCCAGGCTTGAACCCGCCAGCTTTGGTGTATGTGGCTGGCACCCTTATTCACTAAGCTGTGGATGGCAAGCCTGGTTTTTGGCGAGGACGGGGTTTGAACCCGCCACCTCCAGTATATAGGGCCGGTGCCCTATTCCTTTGAGCCACTGGCACTGCCCAAGCCTGTTTTCTTTATTTTATTTTTATTTATTTTTTTTTTTTGTAGAGACAGAGTCTCACTTTATTGCCCTCGGTAGAGTGCCGTGGCCTCACACAGCTCACAGCAACCTCCAACTCCTGGGCTTTAGCAATTCTCTTGCCTCAGCCTCCCGAGCAGCTGGGACTACAGGTGCCCACCACAACGCCCGGCTATTTTTTGGTTGCAGTTTGGCCGGGGCTGGGTTTGAACCCGCCACCCTCGGTATATGGGGCCAGCGCCTTACCGACTGAGCCACAGGCGCCGCCCTGTTTTCTTTATTTTTTAGAAATTTTTCTGCCTGGAAGACTCAGACTCCAGAAACCTTGGCTATGAGTGCCCTAGCATATATCTTTGAGTTCCCATGTCACCACTGCTGTAAACAGCTGTTGGTCAGCACGTCAGTCCATTTATTTTGGGCAGACAAACCCTGTTTCCAGCACATAGGTTTTATTATAACATGAACAAAGAGCTGTGTTGTGAGCTTTCCTTGTAATTCCTGTGAACAATCTATTATTAATATCATATTAACAGCTCAGAATTTGGTTAATCTCTTAATTAAAAGGCAGAAGGCATTAAAGACAAGCTGACCCAAATAAGGTTAGCTGTCAGGTGCTGAAATACCTGTCTCCACATGCTGTAGAATCTCTCAGCGGAGTCCTCTGATTAATTGCTGGGGCCCTGCAAGCGCAGGGTGAAAGGATCAAACACCTCTGCTGCTGCTCTGAAGGCGAGAGGAAATGGAAGAATAAACTGAATGTCAGAAATGTGCACAGTGCTGCCAGGTAGCGACAGACTACCAAACACACATCCTGCCTCGGAAGCACAATGTTGTACTTGTTTTTCTGAAGTTAGTAGAATCATCTAAACTTGGAGACAGGGTCTCAAAAAAATAAATAAATAAATAACAAAACAACCTTGGGTACATGTGCTTTCTCTGTCCCCTTTTTGGATGAGATGTGGGGCAGAAAGGAGTCTGCCACACAATTTTGTGGTCAATTCGAATTAACTCAGTTCCCCACAAAAACTTAAACACACTGAAGTTTGAGTCTTTTTTTTGAGACAGAGTCTCGGTTTGTCACCCTCACTAGAGTGCCATAGTCTCATAACTCACAGCAACCTCAAACTCTTGGGCTCAAGATTCTCCTATGCAGCTGGACTACGTGCACTTGCCACAACACCCAGCTATTGTTTTGTCTTTTTTGTTTTTTTTTGAGACAGAGTCTCAAGCTATTGCCCTGGGTAGAGTGCTGTGGCATCACAACTCATAGCAACCTCCAACTCCTGGGCTCAAGCAAGTCTTCTGCCTTCACCTGCCAAGTAGCTGGGACTACAGGTGCCTGCCACAACACCTGGCTATTTTTTGGTTGCAGCCGTCATTGTTGTTTGGTGGGCCTGGGCTGGATTCAAATCCGCCAGCTCAGATGTATCTGGCTGGCGCCTTAGTCGCTTGCGCCACAGGTGCTGAGTGTTTTTTTTTTTTTGAAAGATGTGGTCTCTAGCCAGGCACGGTGGCTCACACCTATAATACCAGCACTTGGGAGGCCAAGGCGGATTGCCTGAGCTCACGAGTTTGAAACCAGCCTGAGCAAGAACGAGACCCCAACCTCTAAAAATAGCCGGGCGTTGTGGTGGACTCCTGTAGTCCCAGTTACTTGGGAGGCTGAGGCAAAAGAATCCCTTAAGCCCAAGAGTTTGAGGTTGCTGTGAGCTTTGACTTCATAGCGCTCTACAGAGGGCAACATAGTGAGATTCTGTCTCAAAAAAAAAAAAAAAATAGCTGTGGTGTTGTGGTGGACTACTCCTGTAGTCCCAGCTACTTGGGAGGCTGAGGTAAGAGAATTGCGTGAGCCCAAGAGTTTGAGGTTGCTGTAAGCTGTGACGCTACGGTACTCTACTGAGGGTGACAAAATGGGACTCTGTCTTAAAAGAAAAAAAAAAAAAGATGTAGTCTTGCTCAAGCTGGTCTCATACTCCTAAGCTCAAGTGATCCTCCCAACTCAGCCTTCCAGAGTGCTAGGATGAACAAGTGTGAGCTACCATGTATGGTCAAAATTATTCTTTTTTTTTTAAATCATTATTATTATTATTTTATTGAGACAGAATCTCACCATCTTGCCCTCAGTAGAGTGCTGTAACATCACAGCTCACAGCAACCTCAAGGGCTTAAGTGATTCTCTTGCCTCAGCCTCCCAAGTAGCTGGGACTACAGGCACCCACCACAACGCCTGGCTATTTTTTTTTTTTTTGTAGTTGTTATTGTTGCTGCTGTTGTTGTTGTTTTTTGTTGTTGCAGTTTTTGGCTGGGGCTGGGTTTAAACCCCCCACTTCTGGTATATGGGGCCGGTGCCCTACTCCTTGAGCCACAGGCACTACTTTGTAGTTGTTATTGTTGTTTGGCAGGCCCGGGTGGGTTTGAACTGGTCAGCCCTGATGTATGTGGGCCAGCACCATAGCCACTGAGGTACAGATGCCAAGCCAAAATTATTTTTAATAAAAGGGAAATTAAGGGTGGCACCTGTGGCTCAAAGGAGTAGGGCACCAGCCCCATATGCCGGTTCAAACCCAGCCCCAGGCAGAAAGTGCAAAAAAAAAAAAAGGGAGAAATTAAAAAAATAATAATAATAAAAGTGAAATTAGGCTGGGCATGGTGGCACTCTCCCCAGAGCTACAGAGTAAGCCTGTATCTATCTCTAAATAAATAAATAAACAGGAAATTAAACATTTATGAAAAACATACCTCTTTTTATAAAAGCATGCTTTTTAAATTGCTTGTTAAAAACAATAAAAAAAATTGTTTGTTAATGATACTTAAGTTCAGTGGAAGCATAATGATTAGAAAGTAACATTTCTAAAAAAAAAAAAAAAAGAAAGAAAGAAACATTTCTGTCCAGACAGAATACAGTAATGTGTTTTCTCTAGAGCAGCGGTTCTCAACCTGTGGGTCTGTATTAAAGGGCTGCGGCATTAGGAAGGTTGAGAACCGCTTCTCTAGAGAAAGGGCCATTAAAACACAGTTTCCTGATTTCCCCTTCAGGGCTTCCACCCCACCTGAGATAGTCTACCTTTGCCAGCCATTTCTGCTGCCTGCCAAGTCTTGCCTACAAAGATGACAAACAAATTGCACATCAGTGAAGCCCAGTCTTGCTGTGAGTTGGGTGGGAATTGCTTGCCGTATGAGAAATTGCTCTTGAACCACGCTGAACGATCACATGGGTTATGATATGGCTCTGAACTGTGGGAGTGTTCGGCAGTTCCCAGTGATGACCTCCTGTTATAATAAGGAGACAGATTCATCAATGGGAGACAGATTCAGAAATTAGGAAAGAGCCACAGGAATTTTTTTTGTGCATCTAATATTTCACTTAAAAATTCAGATGTGGGCCGGCACCTGTGGCTCAAAGGACTAAGGCACCGGCCCCATATACTGGAGGTGGCAGGTTCAAACCCAGCCCCAGCCAAAAACTGCAAAAAAAAAAAAATTCAGATGTGAATAACTGCCTTTAAGTGAAGAGTATGGACCAGTTCACCCATGTGGTACCCATGAGGCCAAGGGCTTGCCCCCAAGGGCCAGAAGATTCAAACACAGGCAAATTTTCTTCCATCATCAATACTCCTAATCCTGCTGTGTCATCTAAACATGGATGCTGTAAATTCCAAGGGATTTTAAAGAAGCAATGTAGACAGGGCCTTTTCAACAGTCCTGGGGGAAATATGCCTTTATATTTTTGTTAAACATTGGATCAGTAGCATCACTTTTATATTCAAGAGACTGTTCTAGCCTAAAAATTAAACTTGAGAAACATGTATTAAGTGAATAATTTTGATGTTAATGTTCAAAGGTAGCGTGTCTCTTAACAAAGGAGACTTGGACACAGAGGAGCCTCACATTTGTAAGCGTGTGAGATCCTGATTTCCTTTTAGGTCACAGGTCTCTCTTCCTTTGCCAACCTCATACATAATGCAATGGCATCCGCTTTTGGTGAAAGCTTAATTGATTCCTTCTCTTTCAAGAGCAATCACGAGAATGAAGCAATTAAACTTAATAACACACAGTAGAGAGAAAACAACTCTGTGTTTCATTCCTACATCAGGAAGATCATGTCACTTTTGCCATAATTTTAAAGAATTTTATGACAATAGTTATATTGAGTTTTTGTATACTCTGAATTGAATCAACATATCCAAACAGCTCACAATTTATGAAGTTAAAGGGTTCTTAAGTAATTGAATACAACACTTCTTAGGATATGAAAGGTCATTTCAAGTGAGTAAGGACAGATTTGTAGACATGACTTATGACTTGGGTTCATCTTACAAATAGGAAAACATGAAGGACCTACTGTCCTATTTCTTTCCCAAATGATATAAAGCAACAATTTTTTTTTTTGAGACAGATTCTCACTATGTCACCCTCAGTAGGATGCCATGGTGTCACAGCTCACAGCAACCTCAAACTCTTGGGCTTAAACAATTCTCTTGCCTCAGCCTCCCAAATAGCTGGAACTGCAGGCGCCTGCCACAACACCCAGCTATTTCTTTCTTTTTTGTTGCATTTGTTATTGTTTAGCTGGTCTGGGCTGGGTTTGAACCTGAGAGCCTCGGTGCATGTGGCCAGCTCCGTAACCACTATACTACACGCACCAAGCCAAAGCAACAAATTATTATTTTGTTTGTTTGTTTTTTTCAAAGCAACAAATTATTATCATTCATTTTAATCAGCAACGATTAATAAACTTCTTCAAATGCTTTTTAAACTTTTTTTTTTTTTTTTTTTTTGTAGAGACACAGTCTCACTTTACAGCCCTCGGTAGAGTGCCGTGGCCTCACACAGCTCACAGCAACCTCCAACTCCTGGGCTTAAGTGATTCTCTTGCCTCAGCCTCCCGAGTAGCTGGGACTACAGGTGCCCGCCACAACGCCTGGCTATTTTTTGGTTGCCGTTTGGCCGGGGCCGGGTTTGAACCTGCCACCCTCGGTATATGGGGCCGGCGCCTTACCGACTAAGCCACAGCGCCGCCCTAAACTTTTTTTTTTTTTTGTAGAGATCGAGTCTCACTTTATACCCTTGGTAGAGTACCGTGGCGTCACACACCTCACAGCAACCTCTAACTCTTGGGCTTCCGCGATTCTCTTGCCTCAGCCTCCCGAGCAGCTGGGACTATAGGTGCCTGCCACAATGCCTGGCTATTTTTTTGTTGCATTTTGGCCAGGGCTGGGTTTGAACCTATCACCCACAGTATATGGGCTGGCACCCTACCCACTGAGCCACCCCGCTTTTTAAACTTTTAACTAACTTCCTCATTTAGATTTCTTTACTCATTGACCTGCAGGTATACCCAGTAGCTATTTCTTTCTTGTCCTTTCTGATTTGCCAATAGTATGCCTGTTGTAAGAATATGGAGAGGCCGGATGCAAGTGGCTCACCCCTGTAATCCTAGCACATTGGAAGGATGAAGCAGGAAAATTGCTTGAGGTGAGGTGTTTAAGACCAGCCTGGAAAATAGTGAGATTCCCATCTCTACAAAACATAGAAATTTTGGCCAGGTGTGGTGGCTCACACTGGTAACTCCAACACTCCCTGGGGAGGCCGAGGCAAGAGGATCACTTGAGCTCAGGGGTTCAACACCAGCCTGAGCAAGAGTGAGACCTCATCACTACTAAAAATAGAAAAACTTAAAAAATAAAAATAGAAAAATTAGCCAGGCATTGTGGCTGACACCTGTAATTCCAGGCACTCAGGAGGCTGAGGCAGGAAGCTCAATCAGTGATGTGTGATGATGACACCATTGTACTCTAGCACACCCAGGTGACAGAGTGAAACTATCTCAAAAAAAAAGCCCAGCATGATGGCTCACCACTGTAATTCTAGCACTCTGGGGGAGTGAGGTGGCTGGACTGCTTGAGCTCAGGATTTTGAGACCAGCCTGAGTAAGAGTGAGACCCTCATCTCTACAAAAAAAATAGAAAAACTAGCTGAGTGTTGTGGTAGGCGCCTGTAGTCCCAGCTACTTGGAATCCTGAGGCAAGAGAATCACTTGAGCCCAAGAATTTGAGGTTGTTGTGAGCTATGGTGCCATGGCACACTACTGAGGACAACAAAGTGAGACTCTGTCTCAAAAAAAAAAAAAAAGAAAGAAAAAAACAGGGTGGCACCTGTGGCTCAGTGAGTAGGGTGCTGGCCCCATATACCAAGGGTGGTGGGTTTGAACCCAGCCAAACTACAACAAAAAAATAGCCTGGCATTGTGGTGGGTGCCTGTAGTCCCAGCTACTCAGGAGGCTGAGGCAAGGGAAACCCCTAAGCCCATGAGACACCTTACACTCTACTAAGGCTGACAGAGTTAGACTCTGTCTCAAAAGAAAAAAAAAAGAATACGGAGGATACATTTTATATACTAATTGGAGTGTTAAATATATGAAATGGGCTAGGCACAGTGGCTCACACCTGTTCTCCTGGCACTCTGGGAGGCTGAGGTAGGTAGATTGCCTGAGCTCAGGAGTTTGAGACCAGCCTAAGCAAAACTGAGACCCCATTTCCAAAAGATAGCCAAGCATTGTGGTGGGCACCTGTAGTTCCAGCTACTTGGGAGGCTGAGGCAAGAGAATCACTTAAGCCCAAGAGTTTGAAATTGCTGTGAGCTATGATGTGAGAGCCCTCAACCCCAGGGCAACTGAGTGAGAGTCTGTTTCCCCCAAAATAAAAAATATAAATAAATAAATAGGCAGCTCCCGTAGCCCAACGTTTAGGGTGCCGGCCACATACACCAGGGCTGGTGACTTCAAACCTGGCCCGGGCCTGCTACACAACAATGACAACTGCAACAACAAAAAAATAGTCGGGCATTGTGGTGGGTGCCTGTCGTCCCAGCTACTTGGGAGACTTAAGAGTTTGAGGTTGGGCGGCGCCTATGGCTCAGTCGGTAAGGCGCCAGCCCCATATACCGAGGGTGGCCAGTTCAAACCCGGCCCCAGCCAAACTGCAACCAAAAAATAGCCGGGTGTTGTGGCGGGCGCCTGTAGTTCCAGCTACTCGGGAGGCTGAGGCAAGAGAATCGCTTAAGCCCAGGAGTTGGAGGTTGCTGTGAGCTGTCTGAGGCCACGGCACTCTACCGAGGGCCATAAAGTGAGACTCTGTCTCTACAAAAAAAAGAGTTTGAGGTTGGACTTTACCTAACAAATGCAATCAGTGTAACCTGGCTTATTGTACCCTCAATGAATCCCCAACAATAAAAAAAGAGTTCGAGGTTGGTATGAGCTGTGACACCAGGACACTCTACCCAGAGCGACAGCTTGAGATTGTCTCAAAAAATAAATAAATAAAAATAAATAATTGAAACGTTCTATTTTCAACTCTAATTTTTTCCCACAGCGTTTTAGAACTTTTTTTTTTTTTTTTTTTTTGTAGAGACAGAGTCTCACTTTATGGCCCTCTGTAGAGTGCTGTGACCTTACACAGCTCACAGCGACATCCAACTCCTGGGCTTAAGCGATTCCCTTGCCTCAGCCTCTCAAGTAGCTGAGACTACGGGCGCCCGCCACAACGCCCGGCTATTTTTTGGTTGCAGTTTGGCAGGGGCCGGGTTTGAACCCACCACCCTCGGTATATGGGGCCGGTGTCCTACCAACTGAGCCACAGGCGCCACCCAGCGTTTTAGAACTTTGAATTTGGAGTTTTTCTTTTTTTTTTTTTTTTTTTGTAGAGACAGAGTCTCACTGTACCGCCCTCGGGTAGAGTGCCGTGGCGTCACACAGCTCACAGCAACCTCTAACTCTTGGGCTTACGCGCGATTCTCTTGCCTCAGCCTCCCGAGCAGCTGGGACTACAGGCGCCCGCCATAACGCCCGGCTATTTTTGTTGTTGTTGTTGTTGTTGTTGCAGTTTGGCCGGGGCTGGGTTTGAACCCGCCACCCTCGGCATATGGAGCCGGCGCCCTACTCACTGAGCCACAGGCGCCGCCTGAATTTTGAGTTTTTCTATAAGGGAAACCACCATGCAATTCATAGCTCTGAAGTACTTTACATACCTCACCAACAGATATAATCCATCCATTTAGGTGGCAAATAACATTTTTTTTCTTTTTTAGCATAATCATGTATCAGTCAAGAAAATGAAATTCTGGGCGGCGCCTGTGGCTCAGTCGTTAGGGCGCCGGCCCCATATACCGAGGGTGGCGGGTTCAAACCCGGCCCTGGCCAAACTGCAACCAAAAAATAGCTGGGCGTTGTGGCGGGCACCTGTAGTCCCAGCTACTCGGGAGGCTGAGGCAGGAGAATCGCTTAAGCCCAGGAGTTGGAGGTTGCTGTGAGCTGTGTGAGGCCACGGCACTCTACCGAGGGCCATAAAGTGAGACTCTGTCTCTACAAAAAAAAAAAGAAAATGAAATTCTTTTTTTTTCTTTGAGACAGTGTGTCACTCTGTCTCCCTGGCTACATAGAGTGCCACAGCATAACTCATAGTGACCTCAATTTCTTGCCTCAGACCTCCCAGTAGCTGGGGAGACAGGCGCCTACCACAACACCCGGCTAATTTTTCTATTTTATTTAATTAATTAATTTATTTAGTTTTTGAGACAGAGTCTTACTATGTTGCCCTCAGTAGAGTGCTCTGGCATCACAGCTCACAGCAACCTCAAACTCTTGGGCTTAAGTGTTTCTCTTGCCTCAGCCTCTCGAGTAGCTGGGCTACAGGCACCCACCACAACGCCTGGCTATTTTTTTATTCTAGTTGTAATTGTTGTTTAGCAGGCCTGGGGTGGGTTCGAACCCACCTGCCTTGGTGTACGTGGCCGGTGCCCTACTCACTGAGTTACGAATGTTGCCTAATTTTTCTATTTTTTTTTTTTTTATTGTTAAATCATAGCTGTGTACGTTAGTGCAATCAAGGGGTACAATGTGCTGGTTTCATATACAATCTGAAATATTCTCATCAAACTGTTCAACGTAGCCTTCGTGGCATTTTCTTAGTTATTGTATGTAGACATTTGTGTTCTGCCTTTAGTAATAATTTTTTTTGTGGAGGCAGAGTTCTACCCTATGCCTTGAGCAGAGGGCAGTGGCGTGGTAGCTCACTGCAACCTCGGACTCCGGCTGTGGGCACCCTGCTGCCTCAGCCTCCGGGGCCGCTGGGATTACAGGCGCTCGCTGCTGCGCCAGGCTGGGTTTTTCCATTTTTTTCACGAGTTGGGGTCTCACTCTCGCTCAGACAAGCCTCGAACTCCTGAGCTCAAGCAATCCTCCCGCCTCAGCCTCCCACAGTGCTGGGATTACAGGCGTGAGCCACCGCTCCCGGCAGTAATAATTTTTTTATTTTAGTAGAGATGGCATCTCCCTCTTGCTTAGGCTGCTCTCAAACTCCAGTGCTCAAGAGATCCTCCCATCTCGGCTCCCAGAATGTTAGGATGACGGATATGAGTCACGGTGCATGGTAAGAAAACGAAAATTTTCCAATCTGTGTGAGGATACAGAGCCCTACGAACTCTCATTCATTGCTGGAGGGAATGAAAATGGTATGGCCACTTTGAAGACAAAGTGAAGACTCCTACACAAAGATCCAACAATCACCCTCTTTTGTATTTACCAGATGAATTAAAAATACACATCTCGGCTCCATGCCTGCTGCCCAGTGGTTACAGCACCAGCCACATACACTGAAGGTGGAGGATTCAAACCCAGCCAGGGCAAGCTAACCAACAATGACAACTGCAACAAAAAATAGCCGGGCGTTGTGGTGGGCGCCTGTAGTCCCAGCTACTTGGGAGGCTGAGGCAAGAGAATCGCGTAAGCCCAAAAGCTGGAGGTTGCTGTGAGCCGTGTGACGTCATGGCACTCTATGGGCAGCAAAGTGAGACTCTGTCTCTACAAAAAAAACAAAAAGAGAAGAAAAAAAGAAAATGCATGTCCCCACAAAACCTGCACAGGCAGCTTTATTCACAATTGTCAAACTTGGAAGCAACCAAGATGTGCTTTAGTAGGTGAGTGGATAAGTGTACTGTGATATATCCAGGCAGTGGGATATTATTCAGCCCATAAAGAAACGAGCTATCAAACCGTGGAAAGACAGAGGAAGGTCAAGTGCATGTTACTAAGCAAGAGAAACCAATCTGAGAAAGCGTCACACTGCGTGAATCCAATGACATTACATTCTGGAAAAGGCAGGACTATGGAGATTGCAAAGAGATCCGTGGGCCTGCCGGGCAGCCACTGTTACCCTAAATAACCATTACATACAGGGCACTGCTGGACAGGCCTTACCACGGCCAGATGAGCCTACACGCTGACATCTGGAGTTTGTTTATTCACATCCAAGCCCTTCTGTCAGAGAAAAAGTGAGGAAACTGGTCACTCCAAGGACCATAGTACCAGTCAAAGACCCAAAGTAAACTTAGTAATGCACCTAGTAAAGTAAGTGACTGACTATAAATTTAGTCTACAGTAAAAAAACTTTGAAGCTATAACCACTTCAAGACAGGGGCATATTGTGTAATCTTATAACCTGTGAGAAGGAATCTGTTTAATGTATGCTATGATGACTAATAATGTTACGAATACTTACTTTCACTGCGAGACTATAAAAGTAACCAGAACAAATAGGAGAGCAGACCAGCTCTTTGAGGAGATGTCCTCTCTGTCCTCTGGCATCGCTGGCTTTTCTGTAAATAGAAGTGAAATTGTTGATTTCTCATCTGCTTCTCCATGGATTGGCTTGGGTGACAGGTGGACAGACTCCGTGGTCCGGCAGGCAACAGGCCAAACATGACAGCTTATGCCTGTAATCCCAGTACTTGGGGAGGCCAAGGTGGGAGGAACACTTGAGGCCAGGAATTCAAGACCAGCCTGGGCAATATAGCAAGATTCTGTCTCTACAAAAAAAAAAATCATTTTAATTAGCCAGGCCATGGTAACATGTGCCTGCAGTTCTAGCTACTTAGAAAGCTTAAGGCAAGAGGATTGTTTGAGCCAGAAGTTTGAGGTTACAGTGAGTTATAATGATTCCAGCCTGGGTGACAGAGTGAGACCTGTCTCTAAAGAAATAAAAAAATCAGTGGTTGCCAGGGGAGAGGAGGACTGGGGGAAGGGAGGGATAAATAGACAAAGCACAGAGGATTTTCAGGGTGGTGAGACTCTCCTGTATGATATTATATGGTGGGTATATGTCATCATGCATTTGTCCAAACCCATAGAGTGTATAACACCAAGAGTGAAGCCTACTGTGAACCAGGTACTGTGGGTGACAGAGACGTGTCAATGCAGGTAGATTATAACAAACGTGCCACGGTAGTGCAGGATGTAGACAGTGGCGAGGCCGTGCCTATGTGTGTAAGGGTACATGTCTCTGTACTTTCTTTTTTTTTTTTTTGAGACAGAGTCTCACTCTGTCGCCCTCAGTAGAGTGCTGTGGCGTCAGAGCTCACAGCAACCTCTAATTCTTAGACTTAAGCGATTCTCTTATCTCAGCCTCCTGAGTAGCTGGGACTACAGGTGCCCTCCACAACACCCGGCTATTTTTTGTTGCAGTTGTCATTGCTGTTTTAGCTGGCCGGGGCCGGGTTCAAACCCACCACCCTCAGTATATGGGGCCGGCACCCTACCCACTGAGCCACAGGCGCTGCCTGAACTCTCTGTACTGTCCACTCCATTTTTTTTTTTTTTTTTGCGACAGAGCCTCAAGCTGTCGCCCTGGGTAGAGTGCTGTGGCATCACAGCTCACACCAACCTCAAATTCCTCAAGCGATTCTTCTGACTCAGCCTCCCAAGCAGCTGGGACAACAGGCGCCTGCCACAACGCCCAGCTATTTTTTGGTTGCAGCTGTCATTGTTTGGCGGGCCCGGGCTGGATTCGAACCCTCCAGCTCAGGTGTATGTGGCTGGCGCCTTAGCCACTTGAACCACAGGCGCCGAGCCCTTTCCACTCAATTTTACTGTGAACACAAAACTGCTCTAAAATGTAGTTTATTTAAAAAAAAAAAAAGAAAAGGATTGAGCACATTCTACTGTATGCTAAGCAATGTACTGTAGCTATAAAGATGGACTAAGACAACAAATCTGCCTTTTAAGAATTCACAGTTTTGGCTTGGTGCCTTTTATTTCCCAGGGGAAATAACAGTGAAGCTTGGTGGTAAGATTGTGGCCAGGGTTCATTTCTTTTTTTTTTTTGCAGTTTTTGGCCGGGGCTGGATTTGAACCTACCACCTCCAGCATATGGGGCCAGCGCCCTACTCCTTTGAGCCACAGGCGCCGCCCCCAGGGTTCATTTCTATTGTGCTACAACTAGACACCAGAGAAATGATTCCTGCCTGCGCCAACATGGTGGCTCACACCTGCTGTCCCAGCTACTTGGGAGCTGAAGTGGAAGGACTGCTCAAGCTCAGGGATTCAGGATCAGCCTGGGCAATGCTGTCTCAATTTTTTTTTTTTTTTTTTTTTGTAGAGACAGAGTCTCAGGGCGCTGGCCCCATATACTAAGGGTGGCAGGTTCAAACCTGGCCCCGGCGAACTGCAACAGAAAAATAGCCGGGCGTTGTGGTGGGCGCCTGTAGTCCCAGCTACTCGGGAGGCTGAGGCAAGAGAATCGCCTAAGTCCAGGAGTTGGA
This sequence comes from Nycticebus coucang, assembly GCF_027406575.1. Lineage (NCBI taxonomy): Eukaryota > Metazoa > Chordata > Mammalia > Primates > Lorisidae > Nycticebus > Nycticebus coucang. Next base: position 40,196,329 of record NC_069791.1, on the reverse strand, counting down.
GGTTGCTGTGAGCTGTGATGCCACGGCACTCTACCGAGGGCCATAAAGTGAGACTCTGTCTCTACAAAAAAAAAAAAAAAAAAGGGAGACAGAGTCTCACTTTACTGCCCTTGGTAGAGTGCCGTGGTGTCACACGGCTCACAGCAACCTCCAGCTCTTAGGCTTATGTGATTCTCTTGCCTCAGCCTCCCGAGCAGCTGGGACTACAGGCGCCCGCCACAATGCCCCGCTATTTTTTTGTTGCAGTTCGGCCGGGGCTGGGTTTGAACTCGCCACCCTCGGCATATGGGGCCAGCGCCCTACTCACTGAGCCACATGCGCCGCCTCAATTTTTTTTTTTTTTTTTTTGAGACAAGAGTTTCACTTTGTCACCCTCGGTAAAGTCCTATGCTGTCACAGCTCACAGCAACCTCAAACTCTTAAGCTCAAGAGATCCTCTTGCCTCAGCCTCCCAAGTAGCTGGGACTACAGGTGCCCACTACAACGCTCAGCTATTTTTTTTTTTGTAGAGACAGAGTTTCACTTTATCGCCCTCGGTAGAGCGCCGTGGCATCACACAGCTCACAGCAACCTCCAACTCCTGGGCCTAGGCGATTCTCCTGCCTCAGCCTCCCAAGTAGCTGGGACTACAGGCGCCCGCCACAACGCCTGGCTATTTTTTTGTTGCAGTTTAGCCGGGGCTGGGTTTGAACTCGCCACCCTCGGTATATGGGGCCGGCGCCCTGCTCACTGAGCCACAGGCGCTGCCCATGCTCAGCTATTTTTGTTTTTTAGAGATGAGGTCTCACTCTGGCTCAGGCTTGTCTTGAACAGGTGAGCTCAGGTGCTCCACCCACCTCGGCTTCCCAGAGTGCTGAGATTACAGGCGTGAGCCACTGTGCCCGGTCCTCTGTCTCAAATTTTAAAAAGGGGCTCAGTGCCTGTGGCTCAAGTGGCTAAGGTGCCAGCCACATACACCTGAGCTGGCAGGTTCAAATCCAGCCTGGGCCCACCAAACAACAATGATGGCTGCAACCAAAAAATAGCCGGGTGTTGTGGCGGGTGCTTGTAGTCCCAGCTACTTGGGAGGCCAAGCCAGGAGAATTGCTTGAGCCCAGGAGTTGGAGGTTGCTGTGAGCTGTGATGCCACAGCACCCTACCCAAGGCGACAGCTTGGGGCTCTGTCTCAAAAAACAAACAAACAAACAAAAAAACTACAATGTTTGGCAAGTAGTAAGTAGCCAATATGGCCTAATAGATTCAAAGGAAGGACTCTTATGCTAAACTGCTTCTAACTCCTCGCTCCATTATTCTCTAGCTGTATGACAGTTTACTGAATTTCTCTGTGCCTTACTTTATACATCACAGGGTCATTGTAACCAATTGAAGTGTGTAAAGCAGTTAGAATAGTGAATGACATTGAGTCGGGATAAATAAGGATTTGCTATTGTTAGTAGCAATAGGTATATAGCAAACATTCATCCTTTTATAACAAATAATCAATTTTATTCTCAGTTTAAAATTTTGTGTCGGGTGGCTCCTGTGGCTCAAAGGGGTAGGGTGCCAGCCCCATATGCCGGACGTGGCGGGTTTAAGCCCAGCCCTGGCCAAACACTGCTAAAAAAAAAAAATAAAATTTTGTGTCAATTCAGGAAAAAATAACATAAATCATTTTGAAAGGGACTCACTAAATATAAGATTGTCTTGCAGGTGATAAAAGGGTATGTCTTACACATTAGCAATAAACATTCAAAAGAATGTAATGTCCTCCAGGTAGTAACTAGGATTTTAGGAAAAAATTTAAAAAAATAAAAAAAAGAAGCCGGGCATTGTGGCGGGCGCCTGTAGTCCCAGCTGCTCGGGAGGCTGAGGCAAGAGAATCACGTAAGCCCAGGAGCTGGACGTTGCTGTGAGCCGTGTGACGCCACAGCACTCTACGAGGGCAGTAAAGTGAGACTCTGTCTCTACAAAAAAAAAAAATAAATCAAAAATAATAAATAAAAAAAAGAACCAGGCCCCGTGTCTCACACCTGTAATCCTGGCACTCTGGAAGGCTGAGGAAGGTGGTTCGCCTGAGCTCACAGGTTCAAGACCAGTCTGAGCCAGAGTGAGACACCCCCCCCCCACCTCTACTAAAAAATGAAAAACTGAGACAAGAGGATTGCTTGAGCCCAAGAGTTTGAGGTTGTTGTGAGCTGTGACACCACAGCACTCAACTTAGGGTGACAAAGTAAGACTTTGTCTCAAAAAAAAAAAAAGAAGAAGGGTGGCGCCTGTGGCTCAGTGAGTAGGGCGCCAGCCCCATATACCGAGGGTGTTGGGTTCAAACCCAGCCCCGGCTGAACTGCAACCAAAAAATAACCGGGCGTTGTGGCGGGCGCCTGTAATCCCAGCTGCTCGGGAGGCTGAGGCAGGAGAATCGCGGAAGCCCAAGAGCTAGAGGTTGCTGTGAGTCCTGTGACATCATGGCACTCTACTGAAGGCGGTAAAGTGAGACTCTGTCTCTACAAAAAAAAAAAAAGAAAAGAAAAGAAAAAAGAATATAATGAAGAAACATCTGAATAGCAATGGCAACATAGCCTCTAAAGTACCTAGGAATAGGCCTGGCCAGGTGGCTCACGCCTATGATCCTAACACCCTGGGAGGCCGAGGCCGGTGGATTGCTTGAGCTCAGGAGTTCGAGACCAACCTGAGCAAGAGCAAGACCTTGTCTCTACTAAAAAATATAGAAAAACTACCCAGGCATTGTGGCAGGCACCTGTAGTCCCAGCTACTGGAGAGGCTGAGGAAAGAGAACTGCTTTCGCTCAAGAGTTTAAGGTTGTGGTGAGCTAGGATCATGCCACACCACTCTACTGCCAGGGTGACAAACTGAGACTCCATCTCAAAAAAAAAAAAACATAGCCAGGTGTTGTGGTGGGTACTTGTAGTGCCAGCTACTGGGGAGGCTGAGGCAAGGTTCTGAGGTTGCTATGAGCTATGACGTCACTGCACTCTACAGAGGGCCACAAAGTGAGACTGTCTCAAAAAAAATTACCTAGTTATAAACTTTTTGTTGTTGTTGAGACAGAGTCTCATTATGTCACCCTCGGTAGAGTACTATGGCATCACAGCTCACAGCAACCTCCAACTCTTGGGCTGAAGTAACTCTCTTGCCTCAGCCTCCCAAGTACTGGGATTACAGGCGCCCACTACAACACCCAGCTATTTTTTTTTTGTTGCAGTTGTTTATCTGTTGTTTAGCTGGCCCGGGCCAAGTTTGAACCTGTTGCCCTTGGTGTATGTGGCTGACGCTGTAACCACTGTGCTACGGGTGCCGAACCACCTACTTATAAACTTAACAGGAAATATGAGATATTACTGAAGAAAGTAAAAGAAGGCTATTGTGAGATCAATGTTTGTGCGCCACCCAATGTATATGTTGAAATCCTACCCCCTCCCAGGTGATGGCATTAAGAGGTGAAAACCAGTTCGGCGCCCGTAGCACAGTGGTTATGGTGCCAGCCACATACACCCAGGCTGGCAAGTTCAAACCCTGCCTGGGCCAGCTAAACAACGACAACTACAACAACAAAAAGGTTCAGCGCCTGTGGCTCAAGCGGCTAAGGCGCCAGCCATATACACCTGAGCTGGTGGGTTCAAATCCAACCTGAGCCTGCCAAACAACATGACAGCTGCAACCAAAAAAATAGCCAGGGTGGTACCTGTAACTCAAAGGAGTAGGGCACCGGCCCCATATGCCAAAGGTGGTAGGTTCAAACCCAGCCCTGGCCAAAAACTGAAAAAAAAAAAAAAATAGCCAAGTGTTGTGGAGGGTGCCTGTAGTCCCAGCTACTTGGGAGGTGGAGGCAGGAGAATCGCTTGAGCCCAGGAGTTGGAGGTTGCTGTGAGCTGTGATGCTACAGCACTCTACCCAGGGTGACAGCTTGAGGCTCTGTCTCAAAAAAAAAACAAAACAACAAAAAAAGATAGCCAGGTGTTGTGGGTGGGCGCCTGTAGTCCCAGCTACTTGGGAGGCTGAGGCAAGAGAATCACTTAAGCCCAAGAGTTTGAGGTTGCTGTGAGCTGTGATGCCAAAGCACTCTACTGAAGGCAACATAGTGAGACTCTGTCTTAAAAAAAAAAAAAAAAAGAGGTGGAGACATAGGGACGTGATTAGGTCATGGGGCACAGCCCCCATGAGTAGGATTAGTGACGTTACAAAAGATGACCCAGAGAGCTGCCTCGTCAGTCCTGCCAGGTGAGGCTACAGGGAAAGGAGCGCCGTCTATGAACCAGGAAGCAGGCTCTCATCAGACATCAAATCTGCTGGTGACTCGGTCTTGGACTCCTCAGCTTCCAGTACTGTAAGAAACAAACCTCTGCTTTGTATAAGCCATGTGGTCTATGATATGTTGTTATAGGAGCCCACACTGAAGTGAGGGCAGTAACTTTACCATAGTAAAACATACTATATTCCTAAATTGAAATATAGTAGTTTTCTCATAAGATCAATCTACGAATTCAATGTAACTTATTTCCAATTTTATTTTATATTTATTGTTTTGTTTTTTTTTGAGACAGAGTTTCACTTTGTTGCCCTTGGTAGAGTGCCACGGCGTCACAGCTCACAGCAACCTCAAACTCTTGGGCTTACACGATTCTCTTGCCTCAGCCTCTCAAGTAGCTGGGAGTACAGGCGCCCACCCACAATACCCGGCTATTTTTAGACATGGGGTCTCGCTCTAGCTCAGGCTGGTCTCAAACCCATGAACTCAGGCAATCCAACGCTTTGGCTTCCCAGAGTGCTAGCATTACAGGCATGAGCCACCTTGCCTGGCTTATTTCTGATTGTTTAAATTGCCAGGCTGGATATGGTGGCTCCTGCCTATAATCCTAGCACTCTGCTAGGCTGTGAGCACAAGAGTTCAAGATCAGCCTGAGCAAGAGTGAGACCCCTGGCACCTATAGTCCCAGCTACTCAAAAGGCTAAGGCAGGAGGATCGCCTGAATCGGGCTAATTTTCTTTTTTTTTTCTTTTCTTTCTTTCTTTTTCTTTTTTTTTTTTTTTTAGTAGAGCCAAACCAGTTTGAATAGCCTGGGCAACAGTGAGACTCTGTCTTAATTTAAAAAAAAAAAAATTAGAACTAATCAAGCAATAATTATATGCACGTATGGAAATAACACTCATTGGATATCAAACAGGTGGGAGGGTTGAAGAAGGGATGGGTAAATTTATACTTTTTTTTTTTTTTTGAGACAGAGTCTCACGTGGTCATCCTTAGCAGAGAGCTGTAGCATCACAGTTCACAGCAATCTAAAACTCTTGGGTTCAAGTAGATCCTCTTGCCTCAGTTTTTCTGTGTTGTTTTGTTTTTGAGACAATGTCTCACTTGGTCACCCTGGACCTCTGTGGCATCACAGCTCACAACAACCTCTAACTCTTGGGCTTAAGCGATTCTCTTGCCTCAGCCTTCCATGCAGCTGGGACTACAGGCGCCCACCACAACGCCTGGCTATTTTTTTGTTATAGTTGTCATTTTTGTTTAGCTGGCCCGGGCCGGGTTTGAACATGCCAGCCTCTGTGTATGTGGCCGGTGCCCTAACCACTGAGGCACAGGTGCCAAGCCTGTAAACAACATTTAAAAATGTGTGTTCAGGTTTTTGCCTGGACATACATTTTCAGCTTATTTGGGATTTAGGAAAATACCAAGGAGTATGATTACTGAATCATATGGTAAGAGTATGTTTAGTTTTTTTTTTAAAAACTACCAAATTGTCTTCCAAGGTGGTTAACCAATTTGCAATCTTACCAGCAGTAAATCAGAGTTCCTGTTGCTCCACATCAACACCAGCCCAGCATTGGCGTTGTGAGTGTTCTGGATTTAGGAGATTTTTTTTTTTTTTTGGTAGAGACAGAGTCTCACTTTATGGCCCTCGGTAGAGTGCCGTAGCTTCACACAGCTCACAGCAACCTCCAACTCCTGGGCTTAAGTGATTCTCTTGCCTCAGCCTCCCGAGTAGCTGGGACTACAGGCGCCCGCCACAATGCCCGGCTATTTTTTGGTTGCAGTTCAGCTGGGGCCGGGTTTGAACCCACCACCCTCGGTATATGGGGCTGGTGCCTTACCGACTGAGCCACAGGTGCCGCCCGGATTTAGGAGATTTTAACAGATGTGTAGTGATACGGCATCGTGGTTTTAATTTGCAGTTTCCTGATAACTTATGATGTTGAATATTTTTTCATATGCTTATTTGTCATCTGTATATCTTCTTTGGCAAACCGTTCAATTCTTTTGTGAGTCTTCAAATTCGGTTGTTCATTTCTTCTCCTGAGAAGTTTTTCCCCATAAATGCCACCATCATTTCTCTAATTCTGACACCAACTGGGTGTTCAACTACTGGATTCATTCCTGGCCCTACCTGGAATTAACACTTGGGTTCAAAGTGGTCCTCTTGCCTCAGCCTCCCAAGTAGCTGGGACTATAGGTGCCTGCCACAATGTTGAAGAGTTTTTTATTTTTATTTTTTTGTAGAGACAGAATCTCACTGTACGGCCCTCGGGTAGAGTGCCAGGTAGAGTGCCCTGCCGTCACACGGCTCACAGCAACCTCTAACTCTTGGGCTTAAGCGATTCTCTTGCCTCAGCCTCCCGAGCAGCTGGGACTACAGGCGCCCGCCACAACGCCCGGCTGTTTTTTTGTTGCAGTTTGGCAGGGGCTGGGTCCGAACCCGCCACCCTCGACATATGGGGCCGGCGCCCTACTCACTGAGCCACAGGCGCCACCGTTAAAGAGTTTTTTTTTTTTTTTTTTTTTTTTGTAGAGACAGAGTCTCACTGTACCGCCCTCGGGTTGAGTGCCGTGGCCTCACACGGCTCACAGCAACCTCTAACTCTTGGGCTTATGTGATTCTCTTGCCTCAGCCTCCCGAGCAGCTGGGACTACAGCGTTGAAGAGTTTTTTAAAATTCAATCTCCAGCTCCATCTCTTCCATCCCCAAGGTCAATGGGTGGAGCTGAAAGTGCCAACCTTGTAATCTCTTGGTCTTTTTTTTTTTTTTTTTTGTGGAGACAGAGTCTCACTGTACCGCCCTCGGGTAGAGTGCCGTGGCGTTACACGGCTCACAGCAACCTCCAACTCTCGGGCTTACGTGATTCTCTTGCCTCAGCCTCCCGAGCAGCTGGGACTACAGGCGCCCGCCACAACACCCGGCTATTTTTTGGTTGCAGTTTGGCTGGGGCTGGGTTTGAACCCGCCACCCTCGGTATATGGGGCCGGCGCCCTACTCACTGAGCCACAGGCGCCGCCCTAATCGCTTGGTCTTTGTGGTAACTGGCCCCCTCCTCAGGCTATTTACAGGCTCCACCCTGACCCTCTTCATAGGCATAAACCCTTGTGTAATGAAAACAGGCTGGTTATAAATAACAAAAGACACTTCCATTTTACAGGAAATTCCAAGGGTTTTAGAGTTCTATGACAGTATTTTTATTTCCAATACTTGTTGAGTTTTAAGAGTTCATTATATATTCTGGATGAGGTTTTTTTTTTTTTTTTTGAGACAGAGTCTCACTATGTTGCCTGCCCTTGGTAGAGTGCCTTGGCTAGAGTGCTGTGTCATCAGCCTAGCTCACAGCAATCTCAACTCCTAGGGTCAAATGATGCCCCTGCCTCAGCCTCCTGCGAAGCTGGGACTATGGGTGCTCACCACCACACATGGCTAATTTTTCTTTCTTTCTTTTTTTTTTTTTTTTTGAGCAGTCTCACTATGTTGCCCTTGGTAGAGTGCTATGGTGTCACAGCTCACAGCAAGCTCAAACTCTTGGTCTCAAGCGATTTTCTTGCCTCAGCCTCCCAAGTAGCTGGACTTACAGGCGCTTGCCAGAATGCCTGGCTATTTTTTGGTTGTAGTTGTCATTGTTGTTTGGCAGGCTTGGGCTGGATTCGAACTCGCCAGCTCTGGTGTATGTGGCTGGCGCCCTAGCTGCTGAGCTACAGGTGTTGAGCCAATTTTTAGTAGAGACAGGGTCTGTTGATCACGCTGGTCTCAAACTCTGGAGCTCAAAAGATCCTCTTGCCTCTCCCTTTCAGGGTGCTAGGATTACAGGCAGGAGCCACCCCACCCAGCCTCTTCTGGGAGTTTTATAGTTTTGTGTTTTACATTTAGGTCTCTAATCCATTTTGAGCTAATTTTGGTGAAGGGTGTAAGGCCTGTGTCTAGATTCACTTGTTAGCCTGGGGACGTCCAGTTGTTCTACCACCATTTATTGAAAAAACTATCTTTTCTCCATTGTATTGCCTTGTTCCTTTGTCAAAGATAAGACAGATGTTTAAGTTAGAAAAAATGTAAGACACAGTTATGCCATCCTCTGTATAAAAAGTGGAATTTACGAAGTATAAACGTTGGTTTGGGCAGTTGTCTGTGTTCTTAGATTGAATGTGTGCTCCTGGCCAAAGAATGACTAGACCCACCAAAGCAAGGCAAGTGTGAAACAAAGTTTATTGAGGAAGAGAAAGATAGTTTACAGGGGGCAGCCGTAGCTCAGTGGGTAGAGCACCGGTCACATGCACCAGGGTTGGTGTGTGCGAACCTAGCCCGGGCCTGCTAAAACAAAAAAAATAGCCAGGCGTTGTGGTGGGCGCCTGTAGTCCCAGCTAACTGGGGAGGCTGAGGCAAGAGAATCGCTTGAGCCCAGGAGTTTGAGGTTGCTGTGAGCTGTGACATCATGGCACTCTACCCAGGGCAACAAAGTAAGACTCTGTCTCAATAAAAAATAATTTAAAAAAAAAAAGTGTACAGAGCAAGTGCAAGATGTAGCTTTATAGAGCAAGATATGTTGGGCATAGACAAGGAATGGAGACCAGATCCCTTGTCTGGGCGAAAAGGGCTCTGGTTATGGTCTGGAGTCCCATTTTATACTGTCTGGGTAGGCCCCTTCTCCTGATTCAAAGGTTTCTATGGAACCACTTGGATAGACAGTTAATGGATGATAATTAGTCTTTAACTCTAGGTCACTATCCAAATCCTATTGTGCCTGTGCTGCTTGGCCCTCTGGGACTGGGCGATCCTCTTCCCCCAGGTGTGGTTGTAAGTTGCTCAATAGAGGATTAAGGTGGGGCCGTTCTAACACTGGGCCCACCCTTGTCTTTCACTACTGGGGTATTTGTTGGAGGCAGCAATAGGGCAGAGCACCCACTTTGTCCTTTTTCCCTAGGAGAGCCAGAATCCTAACTATCTACCTAGCTCATACGTACATTAGCTACTTAAACACACAAACTCTAAGAGTGAGTTACACTCCCTGCCACACAAAAACCCCACAGACTTAAAATACTAATTGTCCTGGCCAGGAAAGTGGTTCACGCCTATAATCCCAGCACTCTGGGAGGCCCAGGTGGGTGGACTGCCTGAGCTCATGAGCTCAAGACCAGCCTGAGCCAGAGTGAGATCTCTTCTCTAAAAATAGCCAGGCGTTGTGGCCAACTCCTGTAGTCCCAACTACTTGGGAGGCCGAGGCAAGAGAATTGCTTAAGCCCAAGAGTTTGAGGTTGCTGTGAGCTGTAATGCCACAGCATTCTACTGTGGGTGACAAAGTGAGACTCTGTCTCCCCCCACCAAAGAAAAATAGACAGGCGTTGTGGTGGGCACTCTACTGAGAGTGACAAAGTGAGACTGTCTCAAAAAAAAAACCCAAATAAATAAAAGTGGAAAAAACTAGCTGGATATTGTAGCAGGAGCCTGTAGTCCCAGCTACTCAAGAGGCTGAGGCAAGAGCCAAGAGTTTGAGGCTGCTGTCAGCTATGATGCCATGGCACTTTACCTAGGGCGACAGAGTGAGACTGTCTCAAAAAAAAAAAAAGACAAAACAGCAAGTTTGTTGTATGTTTGTTTCTTTTCTCTTTCAGAAGATATATATACACACACGTCCATATGTATATTTAATGCATTTTTAAGCATACATTTATGTATCTTTTCTAACTGGAATAGATTTTGGGAAAATTGGGTAAGGGAAGACATATACCCCAAAAAGAAACCAATTTAACCACAAGCTCAGAATCTTCAACTAGTGATTTTTAATGAGTTTATGTAATTTTGCAATACCAAAGCAAAAAATTTTGCTGCATCTTTTAATCTACCTGCATTAGTATTTCTCTGGCAGGTGGCTGCAAAATCATATTAGTTCAATTACAGAACTTTGCATTATATTAGGCATAACTATTTCCCTGGGGTCCTAATTAAATAAGATTGAATCAACTTTCTGCCTACAGCATTTGTGCTAAAAAAAAAATTCCCCACTGCATTAGTCTACATATCCCTGGAAAAAAAAAGAAAAAGAATGACTGTCTTATCTCAAAGGGTTAAAACTTCAGAATTATATATTTTTAACTTACTAGAAATGACTTTCACATTCCACAGGATGAGGAAGGAAAACTATGAAATCATTTTGAATAGATTTGTTCAGCAGGGGAAGAGCTGGCTTATTTTCCACGTGGGCTGCCAAGTGCACCAGCTGGGGGGTGGGGGGGATTATTTTACTCTTACTTTCTTACTTCATGTATACTTTTAAAATGCAGTCTTATGGAAAGGAAAATCCCATTTGGAGATCAGATTCTCCAGATGGATTTAATTTATATACCATTTGACCAAGTCAATCAGACCAAGCTTAGCAGAAGGCTTTTTTCATTATAATGTTGTGGGCTTGGCTTTGCATAGGAATCTGCCTTTCTAAGTTACAGGACTTCAATTTAGCAAATACCACATCTAATTTAGGCCTTGTACCTAATTATCCTTGGACTGTATTAAAATTTTCTTCTGAACAATAATTATATTGCTCCTGCTTAAAACGCAAACTTTCTGAATCATAATTCGATTTAACCTTTTAAAATCTAGCGTGCCCCCAGATTCGCTGGTCGCTAAATATGCTCAAGACACCAGATTTCAGTCCATAGCTTCTTTGTAGAGTCGTCATACATGTGCAAAGATGGAGCTGACAAGGGTGAGAAAACAGAGCAAGTGGAGCTCCTCTCTCAAGGTCAGGCAGTGTCCTAGTCTTCACTGCTCAGCCTCCTTTTTCTCGTCCCAAACTTATTGTTGAAAAGTAGGAACGAATTAATTTGCTCTATCCGACGGAGCTGAAGCCTGTGGGATCTAACAGACCATTGCATACTAACATGTGCACCCACACTGAAGTGTGCGCCCTGGGGTTCACTGAGGAAACTTGCTGCCATTCTCTCCCTTCAAGGAAAGCAGAAATGAGCCACCTCCCGCCACTTCATTACGTCAGAGGTTTGTCTCTCCCATTAGTAAATCTGCAGAGAGCGGGGACTTCCTGCCTGCCAAATGGTGTAGATGGAATGGATTCAAATATTTGAGACAGAACCTGCATTGTGTCTGATCCTTTATCGACGGTTTCTCCAGCCCAAAGAGCCAATTTGGATACCCAGCGCTCTCCCAAGCCGCCTTGTGCCTCTGGGAACAGCTTTTATTCTGTTTCATGGTTTTATCTGCCCTCTGCCCCAACAAAAAGATTTTCACATTCTTTTCCAGAGCCCCTACAGATCCTGGCACACAGTAGGTATGCAGTAAATACTTGTTGAGTAAATAAAAATACCCAGTTATGACTATCTGTGACCTGCTTGCAGGACTGCTGGAAATGATCAGGACTGTTTCTGCTTGCTCAGATCTTGATATCTAAGTATTCTGGGGCTGGAAGTATTTGGAAGACTGCTTAATGCTTGAGACTGAAGAGACCTGACAGTGATATGCTAATAAATGTAAATAGCTGCATTTGGGGATGGCAGGAAAGCTTACCGGGCATTACAAGTGCTAAAATGCATAACTTGTGTTGGGTACTAACTTTACTTAAACTAAACTTGCATGTCAATGGCAGAAAAATTGATGATGACAGCAATGATTAAGTTCACTGAAAGTTCACAGGGATGTTAGCAGATGCGGAACGACATCAATTTCACTGTCAGATAAAGAACAGGCAAAGCTATCAGTAAAAGTTACTTGTTGGAAGCTTGGGCTACAATTTGGATCTCCTGAAACCATTTAACTCTGTTAAACAAACGAAGCTATTCTCATACTTCATAAAACACAGAATGGAATCATCTTAGAATCTTAGCTGTTATAACAACTAGCCGGCAGCTGGGCTAATAATTCAGAATATTAAAGGAAGACTGGTGTGGGGGCAGAGGGGGACCCCTCTTTTTTTTATTTTTGCAGTTTTTGGCCAGGGCCAGGTTTGAACCCACTACATCCGGTATTTGGGGCTGGTGCCCTACTCCTTTGAGCCACAGGCGCCGCTCGGATGTAGCTTTTCATCTCAGCATGGGGACCCTCTTAAGTGGGGACCCTCTTAAGTGCGCAGCCCGTGCCCTTATGGAGACCCAGCCTGGTCAGAGGGCCACACAGAGTGAAAATGCAGAATTTCCTCCTCTGACTTTAGTTCTTAGCTTTCATTGAGCTAGAGGAGCCTGGGGACTTTCTAGTCAGGGCCTTTTTGCATCTCTAAAAGGGGATTTTGCAAATTCCTACCTCACAGGGTTGAGAAGATTAAATGAGCTGGTTCATGTAAAGTCCCTTAGAACAGTGCCTGGCACAAGTAAAGACATAATGAATACTTTCTGTTATTACTGTTATTGTTCTTATCTTAGGTCTTAGCAGAGCTGAGACCTCCACTACTGGTGGAACATCTCTGGAAGGAAATATATTGTTAAAATCTGTTTTAAACTCTTCCAAGTAAACTACCATTTAATGAGCACCATCTATACTACAGGAAGAAAGTTTTTCACGCATATGTGTACTACTAACTCATTTACTCTTCATAACTCTAAAAATTATTCCTCACATTTTAGAGATAGAGGAACAGGCTTAGTGAGACCGAGTGAAGCCCAAAGTTTTCTGACAAATGCCTGGCTTGAATTTGAAAGGTGTGTCTGTCTCTGAATCACATCACCCACATAAAAGGCACAAATCACAAGGTCCCTGTCTATACAGGTTGAGCAGGTTCTTTGCACAGGATGGGCAGAGGCAGCAAAGCCAGGCATGTGCCCTGGGTAGGGCTGTCTGTCCAGAGGTGGTTCCTTTTTGAAGTCACGCAAGGGCTTTCTATGCACTCTCATGGGCTCTGGGAATCTTAGATGTTAAGGGTGAAAATACACAGGCTGGGCATGGAGGCTCGTGCCTATAATCCCAGCACTGTGGGAGGCCGAGGCAGGTGGTTTGCCTGAGCTCACAGGTTCGAGACCAGCCTGAGCAAGAGCGAAACCTTGTCTCTAAAAACATAACTGGGTGTTGGGCGGTGCTTGTGGCTCATTGAGTAGGGCACTGGCCCCATACACCGAGGGTGGTGGTTCAAACCCGGCCCCGGCCAATCTGCAACAAAAAAATAGCCAAGTGTTGTGGCGGGCACCTGTAGTCCCAGCTACTCAGGAGGTTGAGGCAAGAGAGTCACCTAAGCCCAAGAGCTGGAGGTTGCTATGAGTTGTGATAGCACAGCACTCTAGAAAAAGTAAGACTCTGTCTCTAAAAAAAAAAAAAAAAAATGGGCGGCACCTGTGGCTCAAGGAGTAGGGCGCTGGTCCCATATGCCGGAGGTGGCGGGTTCAAACCCAGCCCTGGCGAAAAACCACAAAACAAAAACAAACAAAAAAAAAAACTGGGTGTTCTGGTGGGCACCTGTAGTCCCAGCTACTGGTAGGTTGAGGCAAAAGGATTGCTTGAGCTCAAGAGTTTGACATTGCTGTGAGCTATGACACCATAGCTCTTTACCAAGGGTGAGAAAGTGAGACTCTGTTTTTGTTTTTTTTCTTTTTTAGAGACAGAGTCTCACTTTATCTCCCTCAGTAGAGTCCTGTGGCGTCACACAGCTCACAGCAACCTCCAGCTTCTGGGCTTAGGCGATTCTCTTGCCTCAGTCTCCCAAGTAGCTGGGACTACAGGCGCCTGCCACAACGCCCGGCTATTTTTTGTTGCAGTTTGGCCAGGGCTGGGTTTGAACCCACCACCTTCAGTATATGTGGGGCTTGGCGCCTTACTCACTGAGCCACAGGTGCTGCCCGAGACTCTGTTTTTTAAAAAAATGCACTAAAATTTCCTGTGCATGTGAGGTGCCTGAGATTTTTTCAGGGAAGAGAACTGGCACTAGGGTGAGGTGAAAGAGGCGCCAAGAATTCAAAAGCTAAGGAGGCGTTGCTGTCAGGTTAGGCCACACACGGGCACAGCACTCGAGCGCAATGCTTCTTCCATTTTGTGTCCAAAGCACCTCTCTGTTTTCACCCTTGTCTCTAGTCTGTGAGTGAACACTGACTATCTTGGGGACCAGTGAGAGTACAAAGCACTGTAGAAAAGTGGTTGCGACCAAATCTCTTGGCCAGAGATCCCTTGAGGGTTTTAGCCTATGGTATCATTGCTAAGAGGACAGGTTACAGGCCTCTGGGGACTTGTAAACCCTGTCCCTACAAGAATGGGGAGTGATGGCTCTAGAATGACTCTAGAGCCTTCAGAGTCACATCTGAGAGTTTTCAGGTTCTGGTATACTGTTCTCTCTAATCGTCTGTATAAACATTTTCATAATTAAAAGAAAAAAATACACAGTCTAAGGGTGGTGATTTTCTGGTGTTCAGAGGCAACTTTTTTTTTTTGAATCAGAGTCTCACTCTGTCACCCTGGGTAGAGTGCCGAGGCATCAAGTCTCACAGCAACTTCAAACGCTTGGGCTCAAGTGATCTTTTCTTTTTTGAGACAGAGCCTAAACTGTCACCCTGGGTAGAGTGACAGTTGGAGTTGGACAGTGACCTCCAACTCCCGGGCTTAAGCGAGTCTCTTGCCTCAGCCTCCCAAGTAGCTGGGACTACAGGTGCTCGCCACAACACCCGGCTATTTTTTGGTTGTAGTTGTCATTGTTGTTTGGCAGGCCCGGGCTGGATTCAAACCCGTCAGCTCTGGTGTATGGGGTTGGTGCCTTAGCTTCTTGCCTCAGTCTCTTGAGTAGCTGGGACTACATGAAGTCCACCTAGTTCTTTCTATTTTTAGTAGAGACAGGGTCTTACTTTTGCTCAGGCTGGTCTCCAACTCCTGAGTTTACTCCATTCACTGGCCTGGGCCTCCCAGAGTGCTAGGATTATAGGTGTGAGTCACCGCGCCTGGCCCAGAGGCAGCTTTTACAAATGTTTTTGTAACTAGTATTTTAATCAGTTATGTTTTATAATTTGCCTACTAGATATGAGAAATAGGTGTTTACTGGTTGTGTGTGTGTGGTGTTTTTTTGGTTCTGTTTTTGCAAATGAAAAATATTCAAGATATGTGCTAATCTAAAATGACTCTAGAGACACTCCCCATTCTTGTAGGGACAGGGTTTACAAGTCCCGAGAGGCCTGTAACCTGTCTTCTTAGCAATGATACCATAGGCTAAAACCCTCAAGGGATCTCTGGCCAAGAACGCTAGAGGATTCTGGGTATCTGACCCTATACTCCCTCTGGAATCTTGGCTTTTACTTGAAAAGAAATTTCTTTGACTTCAATCTACCAAAAAGAATGTAAGTAAAAAAAAAAAAAAATCTAAGGGTTGTGCATGCCGAAATTGACTTGGGGTAGTTTGCAGGAATAAGACATGCAGAGAATCAATATTCAATATTTGCTCATTATGGCTCAGTGCCTGTAGCTCAGTGGCTAGGGCGCTGGCCACATACACTGGAGCTGGTTGGTTCAAATCCAGCCCAGGCCTGCCAAAGAACAATGACGACTGCAACCAAAAAATTGCCGGGCGTTGTGATGGGCACCTGTAGTCTCAGCTACTAGGGAGGCTGAGGCAAGAGAATTGCTTGAGCCCAAGAGTGTGAGGTTGCTGTAAGCTGTGATGCCACAGCACTCTACTGAGGATGACATAGTGAGACTCTGTCTCAAAAAAAAAAAAAAAAATTTTTTTGCTCATTACTTCCACTTCCCAGCTTTGAACTTTAATCTGGGATAAACACTCCTTAGCTAACTTTTCAAACTAACAATGCCCTGTGACTTTTCCTTTAAATACCAGACACTTAGCTAAACTGATCATTCAATTTTTAGTAATGTCTTCTTAATAACAACCCAGGAAACCTTCCTTTCTTGGAAACATGATACACCAGTAAATACTGCGAGGTCCTTGAAGAACCCTTCTCTACATGTTTCTCAGAAATTGATGTCAAGGATGAAAGTTTCAGTTTCCTTATGATAGTAAGATGTGGAAAATATCTTTAAAGTGGTAGTTATGGGCTGGACTCGGTGGCTCATGCCTATAATCCTAGCACTCTGGGAGGTTGAGGCAGGTGGATTGCCCGAGCTCACAGCTTCAAGACCAGCATGAGCTAGAGTGAGATCTCCTCTCTAAAAATAGCCAGGTGTTGTGATGGGTGCCTGTAGTCCCAGGTACTCAGGAGGCTGAGGCAAGAGAATGGCTTGAGCCCAAGAGTTTGAGGTTAGTGTGAGCTGCAATGCCACAGCACTCTACTAAGGGTGACGAGGTGAGACTCTGTCTCAAAAAAAAAAAAACCAAACACAAACAGAATAAAGTAGAAGATATGAACACAATTATGATCATCTGTGGAACTACACCTATATATTACACATAGTTATATACACTGATCAGAACTTGGGCATTTCAAGTGGGTACTGATAACTCTTTTATTTTTATTTATTTGTTTTGTTTTGTTTTGTTTTCAAGATAAGGTCTTGCTCTGTTGCCTGGGCTAGACGACAGTGGTGGTGTCATTGCTTGCTACAACCTCAAACTCCCAGTCTCAAGTGATCCTCCCACCTTAGCCTCTTGAGTAGCTGGGATAACAGGTGCACACCACCACATCTGGTTAATTTTTTCTTCTTCTTCTTCTTTTTTTTTTTTGAGACAGAGCCTCCAGCTGTCGCCCTGGGTAGAGTGCCGTGGCGTCACAGCTCACAGCAACCTCCAAATCCTGGGTTCAGGCGAGTCTCCTGCCTCTGCCTCCCAAGTAGCTGGGACCACAGGCCCCCACCACAATGCCCAGCCGTTTTTTGGTTGCAGCCGTCATTGTTGTTTGGCAGGCCTGGGGTGGATTCGAACCTGCTGGCTCAGGTGTACGTGGCTGGTGCCCTAGCCACTTGAGCCACAGGTACCGAGCCTTTTTCTTATTTTTGGTAGAGATGGGTTCTCACTCTTTTTTTTTTTTTTTTGTAGAGACAGAGTCTCACTTTATGGCCCTCGGTAGAGTGCCGTGGCCTCACACAGCTCACAGCAACCTCCAACTCCTGGGCTTAAGCGATTCTCTTGCCTCAGCCTCCCGAGTAGCTGGGACTACAGGTGCCTGCCACAACGTCCGGCTATTTTTTGCTTGCAGTTTGGCCGGGGCCGGGTTTGAACCCGCCACCCTCGGTATATGGGGCCGGCGCCTTACCGACTGAGTCACAGGTGCTGCCTGGGTTCTCACTCTTGCTCAGGCTGGTCTTGAACTCTTTAGTTGAAGAGATCCTCCCAACCCCCAACTCGACCTCTTATTAGAGTGCGAGGATTACAGGCATGAACCATGATCATGCTTTTTGATATACATAAAATTCTCTACTGAAAATGATTTAATAAAGTCCTGTTTTGCTTCTCTTTCTACCTAGCTTATATTCCATTGTCCACTAACCTGCTCATCCTTTCAACTCTTTTGATTTACCCTCCTGGCCAAATCCTGCTGCTGGAGCAATCCAGCATACCTGTCCTGAACACCTGCAGCCAGTCTGCCACTATCTCCATCACTCTCCCCCAAAGCAGCCTCCTGTGTAAGAGTCCTGTGGTCTGCCCAATCTCAATCAATTTTGGTTTAAGTCCCAGGCCAACCTCGGAAAATAAAAATTTCTTCCTCATGGTATTTGGGGGTCGAGCCTTGTCTGTTTCGTCATGGCTGAAGGTTTGAGCAAGAATGCATGGCACCGATCTTTCAGAATGGATGCAAACCATGTGACAGTAGCGGGCCCCTGAGACCTCTGATATGTCTGTTGTGCCTGTATTGTGAGTTGTAAGGAAGGCACTCAGGCATCAGGAAGGTGTTGGGGGAATCTCAGGCAGTGTGGCAATTTACTTGCAGTACAAATGACTTTCAGTACTTTAAAGCCAGTATGTGACACCAGGGAACTCTGGACAACCATACTTCCTGCCATGTTGCTATATTACCTCTGTCATAATTTACTTTAAAACACTTCCTTATAAACACTTTAACATACTCGTGTGTAAATTAACTTTAATCTACACTCTAAGGGAGGTGAGTTATCATCAGAGTTACTCCATGAAGAATTCAACTCCAGGGGTGGTCGCTTAGAGTTTGAAGTGCCCTAATCAGGAATCCATACTCCCCAGGTGGCTGCTTAAGCATTTCAAGGATCTTTATTGAAATTTATACCAGAAGGTTCATTAATTAACATAAGGTATTAGAAATACATTTTCACCGGTAAGATGCTGTCCCAAATACATGGCTGCCCCGAATGACTTTGCAGCCCTATCACATTTGTGTGAAGGAGGCATAATAACATCTGACCAGGGGTGGCACCTGTGGCTCAGTGGGTAGGGTGCTGGCCCCATATACCGAGGGTGGTGGGTTCGAACCTGGCCCCAGCCAGACTGCAACAACAACAAAAAATAAGCCGGGTGTTGTGGGCGCCTGTAGTCCCAGCTACTGAGGAGGCTGAGGCAAGAGAATCGCTTAAGCCCAAGAGTTGGAGGTTGCTGTGAGCTGTGATGCCACATCACTCTACCAAGGCCAAAAAAGTGAGACTGTGTCTCAGAAAAAAACAAAAAAAACAAAAAAACATCTGACCAGAGTGTGAGCAGATCTATTTATTGGCTTTATTCCAGGTTATATAACCAGTGCCAAGAACAGTGCCTGATACATAGTAGACGCTCAAAATATGGAATATGGTGAATATGAATAAGTTGCTAGAAAACCCAGCAACGTACAACCTTCTAGGTCTAAATTTTATTTGATTCTATGTTGTTCACCACTCCCTAATGCCTTCAAGGTAGGTTTTGAAGGTCTCTACTGACAGACCTGAGTAGCTATTTGTCTTTGTTATAGTTGGCTGTAGGCAAGCAGGCTTGAGGACAGAGTGTGTGGAGATTTTCTCAGCCTTATATGATGAGCAAGTTATATGACTTCGTTTTTTGAGACAGAGTCCGACTGGGTCACCCTGGGTACAGTGCCATGGAGTCATACTGCACAGGAACCTCATACTCTTGAACTTGAGCAATCCTCTTGCATCAGTCTCCTGAGTAGCTAGGACGATAGCCGCCCACCACAATGCTGGGCCGGTTTTTCTATATTTAGTAGAGATGGGGGTCTCACTCTTGCCCAGGTTAATCTCAAACTCCTGAGATTAAGCAATCCACCTGGTCTGGCCTCCCAGAGCTAGGATTACCGGTATGAGCCACCGCATCCAGCCAAGTTACGTGACATTTTTTTGCCCACCTGCTAATAACAACTTATATGTTAGGAATAATTTGGATTAACTCTTGCTTGCACTGTAACTTACTTAGCTGAAATCAAGGGGTAGGGCAGGGTATGTATAGCTTCCACCTATGTAAATAAATGGATGCTACTGATAGAGCCTGACAGCTGCTGGAGGACCAAATCAGCCGATGTCCATTTGCAGTACATGGAGAGGCGTCCAGCCCTCCCCATGTTATGTGACAAGACAGAAATGCATAATACTGCCCGTTGGTGCCAGTATAAATGAAGGGTCCTATATCTCAAGGAGGCATCAGTACTGTATAGCAATGTGGAGGATAAATCTGGGAGGCTCTCTCGCAACAGGATCAGCGCCATGAGAGTGAGTGTGAGTGCTGTTTACCAGGAAGACCTTGAAGAGTAAGAGAGTTGGACCAAGAAGATAGACTTGGAAACCAGCATTTAAAAAGCAGGGGTCGGGCCGTGCGAGGTGGCTCACACATGTAATCCTAGCATTCTGGAAGGCCAAGGGCGGGTGGATTGTTGAGACCAGCCTGAGCAAGAGTGAGACCCCATCTCAAAAAAAAAAAAAAAAAAAAAAAAAAAGCCAGGTGTTGTATACTCGGGAGGCTGATAAAATAGAAGTGGCTGAACTTCACTGAAAGACAAGGAGAGGAGTGGACTTGCAGGGACTGTAATGACTGAGAACAACATTGCTGCTACGGTTCACAAACACAATCGAGTCACACTGCAGGACACTGAAGTAGTCCTACAAATTGCATGGCCAGCAGTGTCCAAAATCCTGCAGGATTACCTTTGAGTCAGGAAAGTGTCTCCTGATGGGGGCCTCACACTTTGACAGATGAGCAAAAGTGCATTTAGATTAAATAGTGTGAAGAAATGCTGGTCAGATTCAAGAGGCAAGTCTAGACGTGTTTCTGACATCATTACTGGTGATGAAATCTGGATTTACCAGTTTGATCCAGAGAACACGCGTCAGTTGACAGTGTGGATTTTTTTTTACTGACGGAAATCCACCAACAAAATTGAAGTGTCCCTGAAGTGTCAGAAAGAAAATGGTGGCAACTTTCTTCTCTGTAAGTGGTCACATTTACAACTGTTCTTCAGGAGGAACAAAGGACTGTTACTACTCAGTGGTACCTAACAGTGTGACTACAAAAAGTTTTCAGGAAGCTTCAAGAGCAGAGGCCACGCCCAGGATTCCAGGGGGACTGTCTTGTACCATGACCATGCATCTGCTCACACAGCTAATAACACAGTTCAGTTCCTGAGTCTACAAAGGTTAAACTTATGACTCATCTGCCCTACAGTCCTGACCTGGCCCCATGTGATTATTTCCTGTTCCCTACAGTAAAAAAGTCTCATGCGTGGAAGAAGGTTCTCCAGCCCTGAAGAAGCTGTTCATGCCTATGAAGGTGAGCTTACAGTGCTTGAAGAAAATGAGTGAAAAGGCTCAGAGGCCATAGCTCAGTGGTTAGGGCGCAGGCCACATACACTGGGACTGGCGGGTTCGAGCCTGGCCCGGGCCTGCTAAACAACAGTGACAACTACAACAAAAAAATAGCCGGGTGTTGTGGCAGGTGCCCATAGTCCTGTAGTCCCAGCTACTTGGGAGGCTGAGGCAAGAGAATTGCTTAAGCCCAAGAGTTTGAAGTTGCTGTGACACCTACCATGGCACTCTACTGAGGGTGACATAGTCAGACTCTGTCTCAAAAAAAAAAAAGGAAATTAGGGAGGGAGAAAGAAAATGAGTGAAAAGAGTATTGTAAAGAATGGTTTAGGGGGCTTGGTGCCTGTAGCTCAGTGCGTAGGGCGCCAGCCATGTACACTGAGGCTGGCGAGTTCAAGCCTAGCCTGGGCTTCCTAAACGACGACAAATGCAACCAAAAATAGCTGGGCGTTGTGGCAGGCGCCTGTAGTCCCAGCTACTTGGAAGGCTGAGGCAAGAGAATCGCTTAAGCCCAAGAGTTTGAGGTTGCTGTGAGCTGTGACGCCACAGCACTCTACCGAGGGAGACATAGCGAGACTCTGTCTCAAAAAAAAAAAAAAAAGGTGGTGCCTGTGGCTCAGTGGGTAGGGTGCCGGCCACATACACACAGACTGGCGGGTTTGCACCCTGCCTCAGACAGCTAAAACAACAAAAGACAGCCGCAACCACAAAAAATGGTTTAGGGTGGAGCGAGATGGCTCACACCTATAATCCTAGCACTCTGGGAAGCTGAGGCAGGTGGATTACCTGAGCTCATGGGTTGGAGACCAGCCTGAGCCAGAGTGAGAGCCCATTTCTAAAACTAGCCGGGAATCTCAGCAAGGGTCTGTGGAGACCCAGCTACTCAGGAGGCTGAGGCAAGAGAATCACTTGAGCCCAAAAGTTCGAGGTTGCTGTGAGTTATGAGGCCATGGCCCTCTACTGAGGGTGATAAAGTAAAACTCTGTCTCAAAAAAAAAAAAAGAATGGTTTATAAGAATTCAAAAGTGCACAGAATGTCATGGAGATTATTTTGAGAAAATATAGTAATTCAAATGATTTTCTGTTTCTTAATTTTTATGTATCTCAAAACTTCCATAGTGTCCTCAGATGTAAGTGCCAACTATGTAAGCCTTAATTGTATAAATGGTCAAACTAATATGCTAAGAAACAAAAACAATTTAGTAGCCTTCAACCAGTATTATATCAGAAAGGACCACACTCTGAGATTACTGTGAACAAACACCGCTACTATCATTGCCTTTTACTCCATGCTAGTTGGCAGACTGAATGTTTTATTTATTTTTTCTTTTTTTTTTTTGTGGTTTTTGGCTGGGGCTGGGTTTGAACCCGCCACCTCTGGCATATGGGTCAGGTGCCCTACTCCTTGAGCCACAGGTGCCGCCTGGCATACTGAATGTTAAAATCAGTTCGTGTTGGTGAAGTGGGTGATTTGTTAAATAGCATCATAAATATTAGAAACAGTGAAGAAAAAAAATTTTTTTTTTTTTTTGAGACAGAGTCTCACTTTGTCACTTGGGAGAGTGCCATGGCGTCAGAGCTCACAGCAACCCCAAACTCTTTTTTTTTTTTAAAGACAGAGCCTCAAGCTTTCGCCCTGGGTAGAGTGCCTTGGCATCACAGCTCACAGCAACCTCCAGCTCCTGGGCTTAAGCGATTCTCTTGCCTCAGCCTCCCAAGTAGCTGGGACTACAGGCGCCCGCCACAGTGCCTGTCTATTTTTTGGTTGTAGTTGTCATACTTGTTTGGCAGGCCCAGGCTGGATTTGAACCCGCCAGCTCCAGTGCATGTGGCTGGCACCCTAGCCGCTGAGCTACAGGCGCCAAGCTGAAACCTTAGGTTTTCATAGGAAAGGAAACAGTAGGTAAGTATATAGATGTGTTTATAGATGGAGGGGCAGGATCAAAGGGTTTTACACCTAAAGGCCTTAGTATTCTGGGAAATAAGAAATCATGTTTAATTTACCTGCGTTAATTAGGATATTGATTTGACTGCTTTAAAAGAAAGGAACTAGGCCAGGTGCTGTGGTTTACACCTGTAATCCCAGCAGTTTGGGAGGCTGAGGCAGGAAGATTGCTTGAGATCACTAATTTCAAGCTGCAGTGAGCTATGACAATGCCACTGAACTCTAGCCTGGGCAACAGAATGAGATCGTGTTTCAGAAAATAGAAGAGAAAGGCTAGGTAAAAGAGTTCTCTCTCATTTATGAAAGTCTGAATTTTTAGTCCATGCCATGAAAATGAGGTCACCTATAGACTCACGTTCCTTCTCTAGACATCCCTAAGGTATGCATGGCTGAGGCTAGTTCACCCACACCATGATGTTTGTGTCCCAGGCCATGGACAGGGGATAGGAAGAATGAGAGAAAGGAGAGTGAGCAGGTTCCTAAGGAGGCTATGGTCCCTTCTGCTCATAGCTCATTGGTCAGAACATAGTTACAAACCTGGCTCTCAGTGATGGCTGAAGGGTGGGTGCCCAGCAGACAGAGGTGGTGGTAGAGAGGGGGTAGAAGAATTAGTAGGTTCTACAAAAGCAGAATCAAAACAACTCAGCAGGCTTGGCGCCTATAGCGCAGTGGCTAGGGCGCCAGCCACATACACTAGAGCTGACAGGTTCGAATCCAGCCCGGGCCTGCCAAACAACAGTGACAACTACAACCAAAAAATAGCTGGGCATTGTGGTGGGTACCTGTAGTCCCAGCTGCTCGGGAGGTCAAGGCAAGAGAATTGCTTAAGCCCAAGAGTTAGAGATGGGTGTGAGCTGTGATGCAATGGCACTCTACCCAGGGTGACACAGTGAGACTCTGTCTCAAAAAAAAAAAAAAAAGGGCGGCGCCTGTGGCTCAGTGAGTAGTGCACCGGCCCCATATGCCGAGGGTGGCAGGTTCAAACCCAGCCCCGGCCAAACTGCAACAAAAAAATAGCCGGGCATTGTGGCGGGTGCCTGTAGTCCCAGCTGCTTGGGAGGCTGAGGCAAGAAAATCGCGTAAGCCCAAGAGCTGGAGGTTGCTGCCAGCCGTGTGACGTCATGGCACTCTACCTGAGGGCGGTACAGTGAGACTCTGTCTCTACAAAAAAAAAAAAAGCAGGGGTGGTGCCTGTGGCTGAAAGAGTAGGGCACCAGCCCCATATACTGGAGGTGGTGGGTTCAAACCCAGGCCCAGCCAAAAACTGCAACAACAATTAGAAAAAAAAAAGCAACTGAGCAAAGCTCACTTTAGAAAATTTGAGATAATTTACTAATATACAGGCAAGTAAAGAAATAAGGGAACTGTCCGTGGCTCAGTGAGTAGGGCGCCGGCCCCATAAACTGAGGGTGGTGGGTTCAAACCCGGCCCCGGCCAAACTGCAACAAAAAATAGCCGGGTGTTATGGGCAGGTGCCTGTAGTCCCAGCTACTCGGGAGGCTGAGGCAAGAGAATCGCTTAAGCCCAGGAGTTGGAGGTTGCTGTGAGCTGTGTGACGCCACGGCACTCTCTGAGGGCAATAAATGAGACTCTGTCTCTACAAAAAAAAAAAGAAATAAGGAAGCAAGGGGGAAAAAGAAGAGGAAAAATAATATTATGAGTAATTTTTTTTTTTTTGAGACAGTCTCAAGCTATTGCACTGGGTAGAGTACAGTGACATCGTAGCTCACAGCAACCTCCAACACTTGGGCTCAAGTGATTTCCTTTCCTCAGTTCTTCTATTTTTAGTAGAGACGGGGTCTCACTTTTGCTCAGGCTGGTCTTGAACTCCTGAGCTCAAGCAATACACCTGCCTCAGCCTCCCAGGGTGTTTGGATTACAGGCGTTAGCCACCATGCCAAGGTTATTCAAAATAGCTGCCAAATATACTTAAGGCATTGGGGGGGAGGTGTTCTTTTTTTTGTTTGGCTTAATAAAGCCAAGTTAATTTATCCAAACTGCTGATACTTTTGTTTTTATATTTTAATGATTAAATATGAAGTGTAGGCTGTGGCGGGCGCCTGTAGTCCCAGCTGCTCGGGAGGCTGAGGCAAGAGAATCGCGTAAGCCCAAGAGTTAAGAGGTTGCTGTGAGCCGTGTGACGCCACGGCACTCTACCTGAGGGCGGTACAGTGAGACTCTGTCTCTACAAAAAAAAAAAAAAAAAAATATGAAGTGTAGGTTCTTCTTTTTTTGTTGAGACAGAGTCTTACTATGTCACCCTTGGTAGAGTGCTGAAGCATCACAGCTCACAGCTACCTCTAACTCTTGGGCTTAAGAGATTCTCTT
The DNA here is from genome assembly GCF_027406575.1 of Nycticebus coucang. Lineage (NCBI taxonomy): Eukaryota > Metazoa > Chordata > Mammalia > Primates > Lorisidae > Nycticebus > Nycticebus coucang. Next base: position 40,171,195 of record NC_069791.1, on the reverse strand, counting down.
GCCTCACCCTCCCAAGTAGCTGGGACTAAGGTCGCCTGCCACAATGTCTGGCTACAAAGTGTAGGTTCTTCTTTGTCTTTCTAAGGTTTTATTTTTAATTAATTAATTAATTAATTTATTTATTTGAGATTCAAGCTGTTGCCCTGGGGAGAGTACTATGGCGTCACAGCCCATAGCAACCTCAAACTCTTGGGTTTAAGAGATTCTCCTGCCTCAGCCTTCTAAGTAGCTGGGACTACAGGCGCCTGCCACAACTTCTGGCTATTTTTTGGTCGTAGTTGTTATTGTTTAGCAGGCCCCGGGCTGGATTTGAACCCACCAGCTCTGGTGTATGTGGCTGGCACCCTAGCCGCTGAGCTACAGGCGCCAAGCCCCTTTTTAAGGTTTTGCTGGACAAAGTACTAGCTGGTATTGTCACTTGTATGTTCCTATAACTAATCTGCCAATTTTCAGTTTATTATTATTTTTTAATTGCTTGGGATTCATTGAGGGCACAAAAAATTAGGTTACACTGATTGCATTACAATTTTCTTTTTTTTTTTTTTGGCCGGGGCTGGGCTTGAACCCACCACCTCTGACATGTGGGACCGGCGCCCTATTCCTTGAGCCACAGGTGCCGCCCAGCATTACAATTTTCAATGTTTTAATAATTGATAGAATTTTGAACATTGAATAAATTTTTTTGGCAAGGTGGACGTAAAATACATGAAAGGATCAAAAATGTGGTGGTTATTCTATTTGCCTGTTACATTTTGCCTGCTTTTCTTTTTCTTTTTTTTGAGACAGAGTCTCAAGCTGTCACCCTGGGTAGAGTGCTGTGCAGTCACAGCTCACAGCAACCTCTAACTCCTGGGCTCAAGCGAGTCTCCTGCCTCCGCTTCCCAAGCAGCTGGGACTACAGGCATCTGCCACAATGCCCGGCTATTTTTTGGTTGCAGCCGTCGTAGTTGTTTGGCAGGCCTGGGCTGGTTTCGAACCTGCCAGCTCAGGTGTATGTGGCTGGCGCCTTAGCCGCAGGCACTGAGCCTTGCCTGCTTTTCTGTCTCTTGGTTATAAAAAAGGTATTTTAACTAAATTCAAAGAGAGAACTATTTTTTTTTTTTTTTGGCCAGGGCTGGGTTTGAACCTACCACCTCCGGCATATGGGACCAGCACCCTACTCCTTGAGCCACAGGCGCCGCCCCAAAGAGAGAACTATTAAAAATACCACACATGCGGGGCGGCGCCTGTGGCTCAAGGGGTAGGGCGCCGGTCCCATATGCCGGAGGTGGCGGGTTCAAACCCAGCCCCGGCCAAAAAAAAAAAAAAAAAAAAATACCACACATGCATGTGACCTCCTTACCGTGGAAAGGTGTCAGCCAATGCAGCGAAGTCTCAAAATGGTTATACTGACAGATTTTGACTCAAAAACTACAATTGTTACTGGGTTGTGTTTTGGCTGGATTACAATCTACAGAATGGCAAAGCTTGTATCAGATTTCTAGTTCTTTGGAGCTTTAAGATCCTATCATTTCCATCCTCCCTTTAAGGTGTTATCTTGTTTCATGCATACCTTCTTTAAACTCCAAGTCACTCAGAGAATGAGGTTCATTACGCTGCAATCGATGCTGCAATCGATCCTGCTCACCTTGGCAGCGTCAACACACAGAGAAACACAAAAAAGGGACCCCAAATTAAGGTGCAAAATGTAATGTGGCTGCCAATTTCAGAAAATTTTTGAGAAGTATCTCATTTGTCACGTACCAGGAATCTCAGTTTGAATCTAAACTGGGTCTGTTGCTGGGGTTCAAGCACGTCTGGACTTGTCTGGCCAACGAGGGAAGCAGGACTGCAAGAAACCTGCTCACATGGGGGCTGAGGCTGCTTCCTGGAACAACAGAAGTCATTTTAGTGGAAGAGAGAATTAGTGAAGCCCCATAAGAAAGACTTAGTCATTCGATGGGGAGTAATAAATACAGCATGGGGTAGCTGTTACTCAAAACTGTCGCCAATCTAGGCCCATGAAAACATGTCTGGATCCCTAAGAGAAACAGAGCTCTGAGTAAAAACATAAAGAGCTGTTTCACTAAAAACTGTACATACTACTGCCTACAAGCAGTCTGCTGCAGTGTTCCCCACGAGGGGTCAACACAATGATCTCCATTTCTTTGGACTACATCATGGCTTTGGCTGTTTCATTTGTATCACAAATCCTGGCAGATGCCTGCGGCACCCAGAGCAGCAGAAAAGTGGAGGGAGACCCTGGGAGAGGAACATTTGGGAGTATGAGGAATGCCCCTCTCCCATCCCCCCTCCACCCCAGGGGCTCGCAGAAAGCTGAAGGTGTCTAACAACCTTAGTAGGCTTGTCAAGTGGAAGAAGCAGTGAAATTCAAGTCATCGTTGCTCATTCAATTCCCTTAGTACTGTGGTTGATGAGTTTGAATACAATTTCTTTTCTTTTTTTTTTTTGCAGTTTTTGGCCAGGGCTGGGTTTGAACCTGTCACTTAGGGCATAAGGGGCCAGCGCCCTACTCCTTTGAGCCACAGGTGCCGCCCCTGAATACAATTTATTTATTTTATTTTATTTTTTTACAATTTCTAATCACATAGCTCTTATGTGACACTGTGTTACCGAGCAGTTTATAATTATGGTATAGAATCATATGCTCTCCACCTGGAAGGAAACAACATTGAGAATAATGATTCTCAATCTGTGAAAGACTAATTTTTTTTTTTTTTTGTAGAGACAAGAGTTTCACTTTATTGCCCTCGGTAGAGTGTCGTGGCCTCACACAGCTCACAGCAACCTCCAACTCCTGGGCCTAGGCGATTCTCCTGCCTCAGCTTCCCGAGTACCTGGGACTACAGGCGCCCGCCACAACGCCCGGCTATTTTTTTGTTGCAGTTTGGCCGGGGCTGGGTTTGAATCCGCCACCCTCGGTATATGGGGCTGGCGCCCTGCTCACTGAGCCACAGGCGCCGCCCGAAAGACTAATATTTTTATTTCTAGTGTAGTAATACTTTTATAATGTACAGTAACAGTGAATTACTGAAATAATAAAGTAAAAAAAAAAAAAAAACTGGTGGGTGGTGCCTGTGGCTCAGCGGGTAGGGCACCGGTCCCATATGCCGGAGGTGGTGGGTTCAAACCCAGCCCCAGCCAAATTAAAAAAAAAACAAAAAAAAACTGGTGACATAAAAAATTATAATAATAGCTGGGTGTTGTGGTGGGCACCTGTAGTCATAGCTACTTGGGAGGCTGAGGCAAGAGAAATGCTTGAGCCCAAGAATTTGAGGTTGCTGTGAGCTATGATGCCACAGCACTCTACTGAGAGGGACAAAGTAAAACTCTGTCTCAAAAAAAAATTGTAATAAATAAAAAATAGTAAGTTTTTATTATTAATTATTTTATACAGACATAAAATTACACCAAGTTGTTATAAAAGTTTTTAAAAGCTATTTTTTTTTTTTTTTTTTGAGTCAGAGTCTCACTGTGTCACCAGCGCTGGAGTGCCATGGCCTCAGCCTAAATAACAGCAACTTCAAACTCCTGGGTTCAAGCAATCCTCCTGCCTCAGCCTCCCAAGCAGTTAAAACTACAGGTGAATACCATCACACCTGACGGCTGCAACCAAAAAGTAGCCGGGCATTGTGGCAGGCGCCTGTAGTCCCAGCTACTTGGGAGGCAGAGGCAGGAGACTCGCTCAAGCCCAGGAGTTGGAGGTTGCTGTGAGCTGTGACGCCATAGCACTCTACCCAGAGCAACAGCTTGAGACTACAAGGTGTCCGCCACAACACCTAGCTATTTTTTGGTTCTAGTTCTCATTGTTGTTTGGCAGGCCTGGACTGGATTCGAACCCACCAGCTCTGGTGTATGTGCTTGGTGCCCTAGCTGCTGAGCTACAGGCACAGAGCCTTTTTTCTTTCTTTTTTTTTGAAACAGAGTCTCACTTTGTAACCCTCAGTAGAGTGCTGTGACATCATAGCTCACAGCAACCTCAAATTCAGCAATTCTCTTGCCTCAGCCTTCCAAGTAGCTGCGACTACAAGTACCCACCACCATACCCAGCTATTTTTTAGAAACAGGTCTTGCTGTGCTCATGCCGGTCTTGAACCTGTGAGCTCATGCTGGTCTTGAACCTATGAGCAATCTACGTGCTCAGCCTCCTAGAGTGCTAGGATTTCAAGCATGAGTTACGGATCCTGGCTTACTTTTGGTTTAGTTGCAGGCATCACTACTACGCATGCAGCCTCTTAAACAAGGCCACTCTCCTATAGTATCAGGGTGTCATTATTCTACTCTTAAAATTAAAATCACTAGGGCAGCGCCTGTGGCTGAAAGGAGTAGGGCAGTAGCCCCATATGCTGGAGGTGGCGGGTTCAAGCCCAGCCCCAGCCAAAAGCCACCAAAAAAAAAAAAAAAAAAAAATTAAAATCACCGAAGAAGTGTTTAACTTCCATTACATGGAGGTCCTTTAGGCAGAATCAGGTGAGAAGTTGATAATCCTGCACCGATGGTGGCCAGGAACCCAGTACCCATCCATGAACTGTGTATTTCCAGTCTGTAGCAAAGCAAGCACTAAAATGAGCTTGGATGCTGGGAGTGGGGCCCCTGCCTATAATCCTAGCACTCTGGGAGGCTGAGGTGGGAGGACTGCTTGAGCAAAACCTCCACAAAAAAATAGAAACTAGAACTCCTTTCCCCTAAACTAAACCATAAAACTTAGGTCACTCACTTCTCCCTTGAAGTCCTCCCTTCCAAAAGGTTCCTGTCCTACACCTGGGAGGAAAGAATGCTACATAGAGAAACCAAGGATGTGAACAGACAGGCCTTACTGGGTTCCCCCACTTAGTGTATAATCATTAGGTAGTACCTTTCTGTCCAATCACATGTGTACACAGCTGTCCATTCTTTATCAAATCTAAGCATAATAATGGGCAGTTTTCATGTAGGATATGGTTGAAAGCTAAACAAACAAACAAAAATCAACAGTTTTCTCTGGGTCTTTGGGTCTTCATTTATGAATGCTCCTATACATCTTATAAAACTTTTGATTCATTTGCTGTGCTTTTCTCTCGTTAATCTATCTTTTGTTTTTGGACTGTCAGCTGTAACCGTTAATGATGGGTGTGAAAAGGTATGCTTTTCTTTCTCTGTACACTTAATATACACATTTTAGTTAAACTCTCCGACAGGTCTTAATCTATAATACAGGATGTTTATACATTCCTTATCTATCTCAAAAAATGGGTTTGAGGTTTAAAATGTTTGCAGTTAATAGTTTGCATTGCATGTGTGTGTAAAGGCAGTTTGTAAACTATGTTCCGTATAATTTGTTGTTTTTATTTTTTGCTTTCCCTTAAGGCAACTTTCCAAATAACAGCTGTCCAAAGGTCTAAGGCAGAGAGCATAGACGGGGTGCTTGTGTTGTATGAAAACTTTTGAAGATATGTTTGAGCACAGAGACGCTGATTTAAGGCACAATTCTCCTACCCTCACTTCCCTTGAGTAAAAACATCCCTAAAATAGACCTGCCCGAAAATACACCGTTGGGTCAAGGAGAAATGTGGGCTCCTTGTCAGCCACCACCCTGATCGCAATGGCCTCTTCCCTAATTTACAAAAGAAAGGAATAACTCTTCCTCATCCTAAACCTTACTAAGGTGCAATAGGCTGGAATACAAAAACTCCAGGACACCAAAGAAAGGGACAATTGACTGGCAATGAGGAGTAACAGATTCTTTCACAAGTCAGGTGCTTTTCAGTTACGTGCTTTCTTTTTTTTTTTCCTTCATTTTTTCAGTTAGGTGCTTTCAACAAGGTTGAAAGAGACCCTAATCAAAGTTGTCAGCTGATAGATCATCAGAAGTATTTTTTCTTTGTTAGATCTTCTTGTGATTTTTTTGGCATATGATTTGAAGGCAGTTCAAAGAATTGAGTGGCATTACTATAACAAAACTCCATTCATTCTCATCTGCTTATTTATGTGAAAAAGTTTTCCTAAAGCTTACATCCATAGAATTGAAAACGTGGAATAGAATTGATGCTGAATTCTTTCTTAAAAAATCCATCCAACTCCATCTCTGTAACACGCACTGCTGATAAATTTTTACTTTTGTGTTCAATGTTGATTTATAAATATCTGAAATTATTTGTTTTGGCCAGTTGAAAAAACACTTTTAAGAACTTTATGATTACGAAACGTTAAAAAAAACCCCACATTTCAATATATATACACATTTTATTACAGGGAAACGTGATAGGATGATCAGTAAAACAATTCAAGTACAAAATACATTATGAGGATAAAATTCTAGAGGGGATATGGAATGCAAATGAGTTCCAAAACATAAAGGATGGAAATTATCCATGTATAAGAGAGACTGTATTTCAAAAAGTGGATATTGGAGGGTATTAAATCCCTATGGTATTTAGAGTCCACTAGCTATATATGTAAACAGTGTTTAAAAAAGTGCGATAAACATCCGTTAAGCAGCTGAGAAAAAATGCGTCTGTCACTTTAAACTGCACGCGAACGCAAACAGCTTCACAACATTGTTTTACAAAGCTGCTAAACTCAAAAGTTTGAGGACCTGGAACCAAAGAGATGTGTGCTCCGAGTTTCTGACCTCAGCATCCCTTGGGGTATTCAAATACAGGTTAGATTAAAACCTGCGGCCCTATGTTGCGCATAGAGATTTACTGCTTTGCAGCCTGTTAATTATTTTTGCTCGTTTTAATCGCCTATCCTTATAGACTGTAAGCGCTCAGAAGCCCAGGAACTTGCTCGATTGCTGGCTCGGAGCCTGTACACTGGGGACACTCCCCACACACGCCTGGAATGAATGACTTTACCGTGAGAACGCGGAGGGCTGTTGAAATCCCCAGCCCGCGTTCGGGTTTTGGTTCTGCGCGTGCCGCCAGCTGCGAGGATGGGGAGGGCGTGGGAAGGCCCCGAGGAAACTCCGAGCGCTCGGCGGGGCGGGCGGGGGCGCGGGCGCGGAACTCGCGGCCCCGGGAGGCGCCACCTCGTGCCGCCGCGCAGGCGCGCAGCCGTCTCCGCGTGAGTGCGCGGAGTCGCGCGCCTGTCCCCGCGCGGGCTCCGTAGCGCGTGTGCAGGCTGACGCAGCCCGCGGGCCCTCCTCCTGCTCTGCAGCGGCATCGGCGGAGTTTTGGGCGTTTGGGAGGGGGCGAGGGAGCTAGAGTCGAGAGAGGGAGGCGGTGGCGGCGGCGGGGAGGAGGAGGAGGAGGAGGAGGAGCAGGCGCCGCCATGGCCGCCGCTATCACCGACATGGCCGACCTGGAGGAGCTCTCCCGCCTGAGCCCTCTGCCCCCCGGCAGCCCCAGCCCGGCGGCGCGGGGCCGGGCTGAGCCTCCGGAGGAGGAGGAGGACGAAGAGGAGGAGGAGGCGGAGGCCGAGGCGGTGGCGGCGCTGCTGCTGAACCGCGGCAGCGGTGGGGGCGGCGGCGGCGGAGTAGGGGGCGGTGAGGCGGAGACGATGTCGGAGCCGAGCCCCGAGAGCGCCAGCCAGGCCGGGGAGGACGAGGACGAGGAGGACGACGAGGAGGAGGAAGAGGACGAGAGCAGCAGCAGCGGCGGGGGCGAAGAGGAGAGCAGCGCCGAGAGCCTGGTGGGCAGCAGCGGCGGGAGCAGCAGCGACGAGACGCGTTCGCTGAGCCCCGGCGCCGCCAGCAGCAGTAGCGGGGATGGGGACGGCAAGGAGGGCCTGGAGGAGCCCAAGGGACCGCGGGGCAGCCAGGGCGGCGGCGGGGGCGGCAGCAGCAGCAGCAGCGTCGTCTCCAGCGGCGGCGACGAGGGCTACGGGACCGGGGGAGGCGGAAGCAGTGCGACCTCCGCGGGCCGCCGAGGTAGCTTGGAGATGTCGTCGGACGGGGAGCCCCTGAGCCGCATGGACTCGGAGGACAGGTCAGTGCCCTGAAGCGTTACCCCTTCCCCTCCTCCTCCTGAACTCCTGGGCCCCTTCGATGGGACCAAGGGGACTTTTTCCTGCGCTCCCTCTTGGTCCCCGAATCCTCGGCCCCTCCCCCAGGCTCTCAACTCGGAAATCTCTGGCTGCCGCCGCGCCCCTCTCGCAGCGGATAGCGGCTTCCAACTCTCAAACCATTCCCCCCCAACTCTCCTTTCCCCGCCCTCTTTCCCCTCGGCTCTGCGCTCCTCACCGACCTACGGACAGCTCTAACTCGGTAACGATCCCCAAACAGGCCCAGAGCCTCTGGCGGAGCAGAAGAGGGCCTTGATGTACACACCTCGGTACACAAGGTTAGCTTCATCCATCCGTGTTCGTGAACACTTGTCAGAACTATAATTGACAAGTGTTTTCCAATATGGCTGGTCTCGCCTGGATTTAACAGAACTTCCTTGTGCAGGGAGGAGACCCCAACTATTCACTTTTCTTTACTTAAAAAAAGAACTGTTCCTTTGTATTTAAATCGTTGTTTCCTAAATCCTTCATTTGTAGTCAATGTTGTGGTCTCCGACGTGATTTTAATAATCTTTTCTATTTGTGATCAAATCTGGGAGAAAGTTTAAAACGCGTTTGAATCGTTTGGGGAAGAAAAGTGCATGAGTGCATTGCTGGTCTTTAAAATAACTTTTGGAATGGGAGAGTTGGAATCATAACAAAATACAGTCTTGAAGGTGCAACATGTTAGTATGTGGCTTAAAACAGTAATGTTTCAACGTATGAGAGTCATGATTTTAGATGATAATATTTAAGGTGTATTGGATAGGTGTCTGAAGGAATTAGTACAGAATTAATATGGGAACTGAAAAATGCACCCCATTTTTTTCAGGACATTTGTTGTAATAGTACACGTTTCACTTGTTCTATCATTACTTTTGATTTCTTTGGAAGACTTCATATTTTAATTACTTGATTTTTAATGCGCTTTTAGAAACGAATCACGTCATGCATATACGACTTGTATAGTATATTAACGTTTATTTTGGCCTTCTGTGGATGTTTTGACGAACAGTTGTATTTTTAACAGTTGATAGAGATTTTGTTTAAAAATTTAAATATTCTAAAGTTCTAGAAATTTCGATTGTTAAGTGATGAAAATGAGCGTGGGTTTATATTTAATGCTGCAGGGAGTTAAAAGCCCTGAATGTTTAGAAAATTAGCATTATGCGGGCGCCTGTAGTCCCAGCTACTCAGGAGGCTGAGGCAAGAGAATCGCTTAAGCCCAGGAGTTGGAGGTTGCTGTGAGCTGTGTGAGGCCACAGCACTCTACCGAGGGCCATAAAGTGAGACTCTGTCTCTACAAAAAAAAAAAAGAAAATTAGCATTATATTCTGTTTGGCATTTACTTTAATGTTTAGTGAAGGAAATTATCTTGAATGGGGTAAAATAGACTGTACAAACCTTAGAAAAATTTTGCTGAACTGTATAGGCAAGGAGGAAGGAGAACGTCTTCCAGAAAATTAAAAATTGATGTGAACTACATAATGAAGCATGTGCTATTTATCATTTTATTATATCCGTCAATGATACAATAATCTTACATATTTGAAAGTTGAAATTAGTTTATGCCGTCAGCATCTACCACAGTTTTTCATTTCACCTGGTATACACACGTCTGCTTAGCACTGCACAATTTAAATGTCTCCATTTCGTTCTCACAACTATGTACCAGATAGATATTATTTTGACTTCCATTTAACAGATGAAGCAGCAAGTTGAATGTCTTAAGACAGTAAATATAGCATGGAAATGGTGGAGCTGGATCCGAACAAAGGTTTTTCAAGTCTCCTGCTATTTCCACTTGACAAAGGTTAGAATAATTCACCTTAAATAATGAGAGGTATGCGTCAGTTTTGTTTTGTTTTTAGTTAATGCCCATCTAAACATAGAATAATGTCTAATTCATAGACATAGAATTATTGGTTAAAGAAGTGGGATTTTGGTTTCATTTGAGGTTTAATAGAAGTTTGGTTGAATATCTAATATTTACATTGTATTTCAGAGTAAAGAGTAAAATATTGGTTTCCAAATAGAGTTAAAGCTTGATAACCAAGCATACTCACTTGCTTTTCTTTGAGACAGAGAGACAATCTCACTATGTTGCCCTTGGTAGAGTGCTGTTGCGTCACAGCTCAAAGCAACCTCAAACTCTTGACCTTAAGCGATTCTTTTGCCTTAGCCTCCTTAGTAGCTGGGACTCCAGGCACCTTGCCACAACGCTTGGCTGTTTTGTTGTTGTAGTTGTCGTTGTTTGTCAGGCCCAGGCTGGGTTCGAATCCACCAGCCCTGGTGTATGTGGCTGGCGCTCTAGCTGCTGAGCTACAGGTGCTGAGCCTGACTTGCTTTTTCTTAATGCTTAAACATTTAGGAGACACACAAAGTAGTGTTTTAATCTTACCATTTCAGGATAATAGATTTGTCACTTATGAAAAATCATTTTTACTAGTGAAACTGGTTTGTGGCATTGAAAAGCCTAACTTTAAATGCCTCCTTGTTGGCTTTGGGTTTTTTTTCTGGAGGTATTTTGAATTTACAAACGATCAATAATTCTTTTTTTTTTTTTGTAGAGACAGAGTCTCACTGTACTGCCCTCGGTAGAGTGCCGTGGCGTCACACAGCTCACAGCAACCTTTAACTCTTGGGCTTACGTGATTCTCTTGTCTCAGCCTCATGAGTAGCTGGGACTACAGGTGCCCGCCACAGCGCCCGGCTATTTTTTTATTGCAGTTTGGCCAGGGCTGGGTTTGAACCCGCCACCCTCGGCATATGGGGCCGGCGCCCTACTCACTGAGCCACAGGCGCTGCCCACGATCAATAATTCTTAAACTCTTCCTGCAGATTACACTAAATCTACATGGATTTTACAGATTGTATGGTACAAAGTCTTTATTTATTTATTTATTTATTTATTTATTTATTTTTTGTAGAGACAGAGTCTCACTTTACTGCCCTCGTAGAGTGCTGTGGCGTCACACGGCTCACAGCAACGTCCAGCTCCTGGGCTTATGTGATTTTCTTGCCTCAGCCTCCCGAGCAGCTGGGACTATAGGCGCCTGCCACAACTCCCGGCTATTTTTTTGTTGCAGTTTGGCCGGGGCTGGGTTTGAACCCACAACCCTCGGTATATGGGGCTGGCGCCCTACTCACTGAGCCACAGGCGCCGCCCAAAGTCTTTATTTTTGTAACTGATGTAAGGATACCACAGTTTTAATGTACTTTAAAAAATTTGTAGACATTCCTATTACAAGGATTCTGTTATCAGAATTTTTTTTTTTTTTTTAAGACAGAGTCTCAAGCTGTTGCCCTGGGTAGAATGCTGTGGAGTCAGAACTCACAGCAACCTCAAACTCTTGGGCTTATGCAATTCTCTAGCCTCAGCCTCCCCAAAGGAGGGTAGCTGGGACGACAGGCACCAGCCACAATGCTCAGCTACTTTTTGGTTGTAGTTGTCATTGTTGTTTGGTGGGCCTGGGCTGGATTTGAACCCGCCAGCTCTGGTGTATGTGGCTGGTACCCTAGCTGCTGAGCTACAGGCGCCGAGCCTATCATTAGAATTTAATTTCTGTTGGAGTGCCTGTTCTGTCTTCCTCACACTTTGAGATTATGTTGTACTTTAGAATTTAACGGATACGCTTTAAAATTTGTTAAAATCTCATAAATATTTTTAATATTAAGTGCTCCTTTAAAAAAAGAATTAAATGTAAAGACTCAGCTTTTAGAGACCATGACCTAAGGTGTCTTTGACCAACATGTGCTGGGAATTTGTGTAGTGAAAAGTGATTAATTCATAAAATGATTAAATGACACTTGGTAAAAAAATGTTGATTCCACCCAACAGAGAAAGGTATTCAAAATCAGAATAAATGTATAAGCTTGCTTATTTTGGTAAAATTTAGAAAATTTTGAAATTGAAATGTAATTTTACTTTTTTTTTGTTAAAGATGGGGTCTCACTCTTTTGCCCAGGCTAGAGTGCCATGGTGTTACAGCTCACAGCAACCTCAAACTCCTAGGCTCAAGCAGTCCTCTTGCCTCAGCCTCTTGAGTAGTTGGTACTACAGGCACCTGCCATAACACCCGGCTAGTTTTAGTTCTTACTCTTGCTCAGGCTGGTCTTGAACTCCTGAGCTCAAGCAATCCACCCGCCTAAGCCTCCCAGGTTGCTAGGATTATAAGCCTGAGCCACTGCACCCAGCTGCTTGTAATTTTACTTTTATTTTGGTTATAAAGATAGTAGAATTTTCTTTGGGGGAAATATTTAGCAGTGTGAATCTAGTAAAAAATAACTTTTCTTTTACTTTGATCTTAAGCCTAAGTACTTTTTTAATCTTTAGTGAAGCCTCATACTTTTTGGAAAAGTTACCCATTTTAGGTTATTTCAAAGGCTAAATTAATTTTAAAAAACTGAAAAAATGTAAATGTCTTTTTTTTTTTTTTTTTGGTGACAGAGCCTCAAGCTAGTCACCGTGGGTAGAGTGCTGTGGCTTCACAGCTCACAGCAACCTCCAATTCCTGGGCTCAAGTGATTCTCTTGCCTCCACCTCCCAAGTAGCTGGGACTACAGGCGCCTGCCACAATGCCCGGCTATTTTTTGGTTGCAGCCGTCATTGTTTGGTGGGCCCCAGGCTGGATTTGAACCCACCAGCTCAGGTGTATGTGGCTGGTGCCTTAGCTGCTTGAGCCACAGGCGCCAAGCCATAAATGTCTTTTTTTATATCCATTTTTCCAACACAGTATCTATCATATAAAGAGTTCAAAACATAAAACATATTTCAATGAATGAGTCAACAAAAGAGTAATCAAATGTCAACACTTGTACTGAATATAGATTGATGCTAGAAAGTTAATGCCAAGAAAATGGAACATATGGTCTCAATTTTAAGTAGTGTAAATTAGCCGCTAAATGAAATTTTAGAATTTAAGATGCTTATAAAATTATTTTAGTTTACAAATTACTACTAGTTATTGAATCAGAAAATACCTAAAAGTACTCCTAGTTTCTTATCTGTGTTAGGTGAGTTGATGAAAACCTCTATTTTGGGGTCAGCTAGAATATAAGCCACAACTTATTTGACAAACCTAACATGACTTTCAAAAACCTCCTTTGTCAGCCTTTCTGGATAAATCTAGGTGTCAAGTGAAAAGTACATGTGTTGGGAGGGCAATCGGCTGGATCTCACCTAATGGTACACAATGGGAGGGTGTTAGCTGTCCCCTGGGTGAAGGGCTCAACTACAACTGGAACTTAACTTTAGAATTAAACAGTGTAACCTAAACATTTGTACCCTCATACTAATTTGAAATTTAAAAAATGTACGTGTAAGGATGGGCCATATACAGGTTGAGTATCCCTTATCTGAAATGCTTGGGACGAGAAGTGTTTTCAAGTGTGGATTTTTTTTTTTTTTTATTGTTGGGGATTCATTGAGGGTACAATAAGCCAGGTTACATTGATTGCAATGGTTAGGCAAAGTCCCTCTTGCAATCATGTCTGATTTTTTTTTTTTTTTTAATTTTTGGTATATTTTCATGTACATGAAATAAGCCATCCTTTTCTTATTTGCACAGAAATACTTCCAGTAAAAAATGTGACATACCATTAATGCAGTGAAAAAATAGGCTTGTCGCCTGTAGCTCAGTGATTAGGGTGCTGGCCACATACACCCAGGCTGGCCGGTTCGAGTCCAGCCCCGGTCTGCTAAACAACAGTGACAACTGCAACCAAAAAAATAGCTGGGCGTTGTGGTGGGCACCTGTAGTCCCAGCTATTCAGGAGGCTGGTGATGCCACAGCACTCTACTAAGGGTGACATAGTGAGACTGTCTCAAAAAAACAAACAAACAAAAAAACATTTAAGGTAACTAAAGAGCACGCTAGCATTACCAGAATACCTGCATCAGTTGTTAAATAACAGCAGTAATGAACTGCAGCAAGCTTTGGGTTTTGGAACATTTGAAGTTTTGGGATTAGGAATGTACAATCTGGGCCTGGCATGGTTGCTCACACCTGTGCTGACTCCACAGAACCCTACCCAGGGCAAAACAGAGTGAGACTGTCTCCCCCCGCCCCCCCCCCCCCCCCCCATAAAAGGAATGCATAATCTGTGGTATAAGGTTAATAATGAAAGGCCACAGGCTCTTACTTTTTTTTTTTTTCTCTTAGAGACAAAGTCTCACTTTATCGCCCTTGGTAGAGTGTGGTGGCCTCACACCTCACAGCAACTTCCAGCTTCTGGGCTTAGGCGATTCCCTTGCCTCAGCCTCCTGAGTAGCTGGGACTACAGGCACTGCCACAGTGCCTATTTTTTGTTGCAGTTTTGCCAGGGCCGTGTTTGAACCCGCCACCTTTGCCACCCTACCTACTGAGCCACAGGCTCCGCCCATGGCTCTTACCGTTTTGTGGGTCATAGTTTGGATTCTTGGCCCTGTGTATTAGAAAATTGCTTCAACGTTGGGAAAACTGGTTTATATTTCTTGTTGTCCCAGTAGTGTGATTGGTAAGATCTTTTTCTAGTATAGAAACTAAACCTTTAAATCAGATTACTATTAAAAGACTGCATATTGTGGTTGTTGTCAAGATTTATTAAGGATCTATATGATTGAGGCAATAAAATACTTTTACATATAGTAATATTTTATACCTCATGCTGGACCTCCCTTTCACTATGTACCTCTTTCAACACTAATGCAAGTATAATATTTATAGTTCAGGACTCATCTTCCAGCCTATTTTATTTTATTTTTTTTTTTTGTTGGGGATTCATTGAGGGTACAATAAGCCAGGTTACACTGATTGCAATTGTTAGGTAAAGTCCCTCTTGCAATCATGTCTTGCCCCCATAAAGTGTGACACACACCCAGGCCCCACCCCCCTCCCTCCTTCCCTCTTTCTGTTTCCCCCTATTTTATTTTATTTTTTAGAGATAGGATCTTGTTTTGTCCCCATGGTTCAAATACAGTGGCACAGTCAAAGCTTACTATAACCTTGTAATCCTCCCACTTGGGCCTTGAAATGTGCTGTGATGACAGGAGAGAGCCACTGTACATGGCTATGTTTAGATTTAAGTACTTAACATAGTATCTTGGGTATAATGAATACTCAGTTAATTCTTAGCATTAAATTGAAATACCAACAATAGGATTTATTTCTTATTTATTTATTTTGTTTTGGAGACAGTCTCACTTGTTAACCTCAGTAGAGTGCCGTACTCACAGCTCACAGCAACCTCAGACTCTTGGGCTTAACCGATTCTCTTGCCTCAGCCTCCCAAGTACCTGGGACTACAGGCGCCCACCACAGTGCCTGGCTATTTTTTTTATGTATTTAGTTTTTTTCTTTTTGTTGCAGTTGTCATTGCTGTTTCAGCTGGCTGGGGCTGGGTTCGAACCCACCACCCTCAATGGGGCTGGCGCCCTACTCACTGAGCCACAGGCGCTGCCGCCAGCCTGGCTATTTTTTTGTTGCAGTTGTCATTGTTTAACTGGCCCAGTGGTTTGAACCTGCCACCCTCGGTGTATGTGGCTGGCGCCATAACCACTATACTACTGGTGCCGAGCCACAATAGGCTTTATTTATTTAATGTTATGTTTCATCAGGTCTTCCATCTGTAAAACGGGTACAGTAATAGTTCATATCTTGTAAGATTGTTATGTGGATTGTATGTAAAGTAATTGGCACACAATTTAGTCAGCGTTTACTATGGGATATATGTTTGTTTACAGAATTTGTACCAGGTACTATTCTAGGTCTTGGGGATACAGCATTATATGAAATACAGCCCTGACTCATGGATGGTAGAGACAGACATTGTGCAAATGAGTTGATAAAACTAAGAATGATCTACTATTATTGTGGTGAAAAGGTATAAGATCTGGAATGCCAAAAAGCATTGTATCAAGTTAGATGATACAATAGCAAGGATGTGTGGCAAGGATTTGCAAATGTGTGGCAAGGATTTGCAAATGAGTGCTGCAGAAATTGGCAAAATGATATGAAGGACCAAAATACTGCATTACAAAAAGCCACACTTTTAATTGGGAGGCTGAGGCAAGAGGATCACTTGAGTCCTAAAGTTTGAGGCCGCCGTGAGCTGTTACGCTATGGCAATTCTGCATAGGGTGAGGGAGTAGTGGACTCTGTCTCAAAAAAACAAAAAACAAACCAAATCTACATTTTTTTTTTTTTTGTAGAGACAGTGTCACTGTACCGCCCTCGGGTAGAGTGCCGTGGCGTCACACGGCTCACAGCAACCTCTAACTCTTGGGCTTACGCGGTTCTCTTGCCTCAGCCTCCCGAGCAGCTAGGACTACAGGCGCCCGCCACAACGCCCGGCTATTTTTTTGTTGCAGTTTGGCCGGGGCTGGGTTTGAACCTGCCACACTCAGCATATGGGGCCGGCGCCCTACTCACTGAGCCATAGACGCTGCCCCCAAATCTACATTTTAAACAGTTTTCTTTAACATATATGTGTATTTGGTGGACCTAAAAGGCTTTGTGATAACCTTTTAAATTGTTTCCAACATGTATATGAGGTTAGTTATCTATTATTAGTAAAAGAAAATTTGGAATATGTTTTCCAGTAATGGTAATGCATTTGAAGTAATCAAATTAGTGATTTAGTTTGCATTTGCGAAAGCAGTATAATTATATTGGCTTTAAAACCAAATGGACACCTGGGCACAGTGGCATATACTTGTAATGCCAGCTGTTTGGGAGGTTGAGGAACAAGAATTGGTTGAGCCTAGGAGTTAAAACACATTACCTTGGGCAACACAGTGAGACCCCCATCTGTACAGAAACTTAACAGAAGGGTCCTCAAACTGTGGCCCCCGGGCCACATAAGGCCGTGTGATTGTATTTGTTCCTGTTTTGTTTTTTTACTTCAAAATAAGGTATGTGCAGTGTGCATAGGAATTTGTTCATAGTTTTTTTTTTTTTCAAACTATAGTCCAGCCCTCCAATAGTCTGAGGGACAGTGACCTGGCCCCCTGTTTAAAAAGTTTGAGGACCCCTGGGGGGGGCGTAGATAGGTGATTACATGGTGCTTAGATATTGAAAAAAAATCATTTATTGAGGTTGAGTAGTCTAGCATTCTGGGAGGCTGAGGCAGGAGGATCACTTGAGGTCAAGAGTTTGAAAGCAGCTTGAGGAAAAGCAAGATCCTGTCTCTACAAATATAGAGAAAAATTAGCCAGGTATGATGACGGGTGTCTATAGTCTCAGCTACTCAGGAAGCTGAGGTGAGAGGATCACTTGAGGCCTGGAGTTCAAGGTTGCAGGAGCTGATGACGCCACTGTATTCTACCTAGGGTGATAGAGTGAGACTCTGTTGGGGGAAAAAAATTCCTTTATTGAGCATTTCATAGTGATATGAAAGAATCATTATGGTATCTCCTTATGTATTTTAGTTCTTTGGACAAGACTAAAGAGGTGATTGCATTATTTTCAGTGGTTTTTCTGTAAATTGGTAAACAGTGCATTAAAATTAGGCAGGCGCCTGTGGTCCCAGCTACTTCAGAGGCTGAGGCAAGAGAATCGCTTAAGCCCAAAAGTTTGTGCTGTGACACCATGGCACTCTACTGAGGGTGACATAGTGAGACTCTGTCTCAAAAAATAAAACAAAATTAGAATTGGGGACTATTTTATACTGAGAGACTCAAGATTTCTTGGAGAGTATACAGATTTTAGGGTTAGGTGAGTGATGAAACATACCTGCAGGAATGAGCCTAGCATATTGAACTATCCTTCCTAGAGCTGAGGATGTATACTGGAACCAAGAAATAAGAATTAGCGGCTAGGGTGGCGCCTGTGGCTCAGCAGGTAGGGCGCCGGTCCCATATGTCGGAGGTGGCGGGTTCAAACTCAGCCCCGGCCAAATTAAAAAAAAAAAAAAAAAGAATTAGCGGCTAACATGGGTTTTTTTCTACCAACACAAGTGTGCACATTTCACAGTATAGGTTTGTGAATCAAATTCTTCTTCTCTTTTTTTTTTTATAGATAGAATCTCACTTTATCGCCCTGGGTAGAGTCCTTTGGCGTCACAGCTCATAGTAACCTCCAGCTGTTGGACTTAGCCAATTCTCTTGCCTCGGCCTCCCGAGTAGCTGGGACTACAGGTGCTCGCCACAACGCCCGGCTATTTTTTATTGCAGTTTGGCTGGGGCTGGGTTCAAAAGTGCCATCCCCGGTATATGGGGCTGGCGCCCTACTCACCGAGCCACAGGCGCCGCCCTGGGAATCAAATTCTTTGGCCTTTTTCCACCTTCTATTTTGTAGCTCTTAGTTCACATTTAGGTCTTACCTTAAACATTTTCTCTGGTATTTTATTCCCAGCTGGTGGTGGTAGTGTGTCTCTAATCCTAGCAGTCTGGGAGGCCAAGACTGGAGGATTGCTGGAGCTGAGGAGTCTGAGACCAGCCTGATCAAGAGTGAGACCATTGGAGAGCGGTGCCTGTGGCTCAGTTGGTTAGGCGCTGGCCCCATATACTGAGGGTGGCGGGTTCAAACCCGGCCCTGGCTGAACTGCAACCAAAAAAAAATAGCCGGGCGTTGTGGTGGCCACCTGTAGTCCCAGCTACTCGGGAGGCTGAGGCAAGAGGATCGCTTAAGCCCGGGAGTTGGAGGTTGCTGTGAGCTGTGTGATGCCATGGCACTCTACTGAGGGCCATAAAGTGAGACTCTCAAAAAAAAAAAAAAAAAAAAAAGAGTGAGACCATTGGGGCAAGCATCTGTAGCTCCAGATACTTGAGAGGCTGAGGCAGGAGGATCACTTGAACCCTAGAGTTTAAGGTTGCAATGCGTTAGGCTGACTCCACAGAACTATCGTGAGGCAACAGAGTGAGACTGTCTCAAAAACCCCCCAAACTATTCCTGATTCTTCGTGAGACTTTTGGCCAGCACTGTTGAGTTCATCATTGACCTTACCACAATTTGGGTAATTGTTTACTGTTTATATCTTCTGCTGGATTATGAGCTCCTTGAGAAGAAGAACTATGTTTGTCTGTCTTTATTTTTATTTATTTATTTATTTATTTATTTATTTATTTATTTATTTATTTATTTATTTATTTGAGACAGGAGTCTCATGTTGCCCTGGGTAGAGTGCCATGGTGTCCTAGCTCAAACTCCTGGGCTTAAGTGATTCTTTTGCCTCAGCCTCCGAAGTAGCTGGGACTATAGGCACCGGCCACAACACCTGGCTGTTTTTTTTTTGTTGTTGCAGTTGTCATTGTTTTAGCTGGCCCTGGCAGGTTTTGAACCTGCCAGCCTCTGTGTATGTTTGTGGCTGGTGCTGCCCTACCCACTGAGCTATGGAGCTGCCAGAACCATGTCTGTATTGATTGTTCTTGTATTTGTAATGCCTTGAGCAGTGTTTGACAGACATTTTAGGTGTTCAGTTCTGTTTTTTTTTTTTTGAGGGTCTCACTCTGTTGCCTAGGCTAGTGTGCCATGGCCTCAGCCTAGCTCACAGCAAGCGCAAACTAAACTCCTTCCTGGGTTTAAGCAATCCTCTTGCGTCAGCCTTCCAATTAGCTGAGTTTACAGGCACCTGCCACAATACCTAGCTAAATTTTTCTATTTTTTGGTAGGGACAGGGTCTTTTTTTTTTTTTGTAGAGACAGAGTCTCGCTGTACCGCCCTCGGGTAGAGTGCCGTGGCATCACACAGCTCACAGCAACCTCTAACTCTCGGGCTTACGCAATTCTCTTGCCTCAGCCTCCCGAGCAGCTGGGACTACAGGCGCCCGCCACAACACCCGGCTATTTTTTTGTTGCAGTTTGGCCGGGGCTGGGCTTGAACCCACCACCCTCGGCACATGGGGCCAGTGCCCTATTCACTGAGCCACAGGTGCCGCCCCGGGACAGGGTCTTTTTCTTGCTTAGGCTGGTCTCAAACTCCTGAGGTCAAGTAATCATCCTGATTTGGCCTATCAGAGTGCTAAAATGACAGGTACGAGCAAATAATACCTGCCAATTTTAGGTATTATAAAAGATATTTTGGGTGAACAATAAAACTCATGTGTTACTGGAAAGTTAATATGTGGCAAAGGTAGAAAAGTTGTTTGGGAGGATGGGAGACCAGTAAGGTGGTAGAAATACTACAGATGTGAATTTGAAGAGACTTGAGTTAGGGAACAGGTTAAGGGAGAAAGTTGTAATGCTTGAGAAGCCAAATCAAAGGAAAGAAAAACTAATTTCTTACGTGCTCCATAAGAATAATACATTATTTTTGAATGATATGTTTTTTCTTGAGGATTTAATGGGAACAATAGCTTATTTTTGTTTGAATACACCTATCACTGAAATAAAGGAACATTGAGTAGTGAAAGAGCATAGATATTTGAGATAGAAAGATTTGGGTTAATATAACCCCTGAGAAGTTGCTTCCTTGTCTGTAAAATAGGAGCAGTATCTTTGTGTTAGGATTAAGGGAGATGGCTTATGTAAAGGGCCTACAGCTATGCTTAAATCATAGTCATCTATTTTCCCATTTCTCACACATAGATGTGTGATGGAAAGAAAACTCCAGTGAGGATAAGTGATGAATATTGTAGTCTTTACTTTACTAGAGATTGCTGTCTTCAGGATCTTTGGCAAATTATTTCATTTCCCTGAACCTGAGATTGATTTGTCTTCAAAATGACGGGTTTTGACAAAACAATAAAGTAATTTGAAGCTCAGATGGGAAGATTCTGTTGTAGAGTTGGCAAGTACTTTAAATGAAGTTAGACAGATCATATATTCTATCCTGTAGACAAACTCAGAATATTGCCAAGTGTAGCTTTGCTTTTATTCAGGATCTCAAGGACACTTCAGGTAGGTTCTTCTGTGTTTAAAACTCATTGTATTTCTATTTCATATTTATGGTGTGGTATCGAAATACCCATTTGTGTTTGTCTTTTATAGGTTACAACATTTTAAGATTAAAGATACTTTGGAACTTACCTACTTTATACTTCCAGAACTTACCTACCATGTTCATTTAGTGTACTGCCTATATTCAGGTACTCAGTAATTGGTTGAATTCAACTGAATGTGGAAATACCTGATGCACATTTCTTTCTGAGCATTCTTAGTGTGACTGATGAAATAAAAAAAGAGAAACTATCTTATGTAATTGCCTCATGTAAGTGAGACCATATACACTTATGACTGGCTTTATTTATTTAGTATAATGTCTTCAAGGTTCATGCAAGTTAAGCATATGTCAGAATTCCCTTTTTAAGGCAGAATAATACTTATTTTTGTGTATATAACATTTGCATATTCATTTATCTGTTAGAGGTCATCTGGGTTGCTTCTACATTTTAGCTGTTTTGAAGAAGGCTGCAATGAACATGGATATACAGATATCTTTTTGAGACCCTGCGTTCAATTCATTTGAGTACCCAGGAGTGGTCAAGAAGGAAGTAACTTAGATGTGTGAATTCATTTACCATTCTGGGCCTTATCTTAATCTGTACTATAGGAAGAATAAACTGTGTAGTTTAGATCCCTCTTAAGACTTTGTGGAATATAAAAGTTAATTTTAAGTGTTACAGCCTGTTTAGTGTTTAGGAGAATAGTCTTTATTGGCATTTTGCTTCTTTAATTCAGCACTTTGCAAGTCCCTGACTTGCTTTCTTTTCATTTATATTTTGATTTGTTTTTTTTTTTCCGGCATATGGGGCCAGCACCCTACTCCTTGAGCCACAGGTGCCGCCCTATATTTTGATTTCTTAGAAAGATGAAGTGTTAAGGCAGAATAATACTTATTTGTGTTAAAACCAATTAGAGAAAACAGATTTCAGGAGAATATTAGCTATTTTTCAGCAAAATATTTATTAGGTCATCTCTGGTTGATTAGATTGTTGTCATGGTTTTTTTTTTTATAGAGACAGAGTCTCACTTTATGGCCCTCGGTAGAGTGCCGTGGCCTCACCCAGCTCACAGCAACCTCCAACTCCTGGGCTTAAGCGATTCTCTTGCCTCAGCCTCCCAAGTAGCTGGGACTACAGGCGCCCGCCACAACGCCCGGCTATTTTTTGGTTGCAATTTGGCCGGGGCTGGGTTTGAACCTGCTACCCTGGGTATATGGGGCCGGCGCCTTACCGACTGAGCCACAGGCGCCGCCCATGGTGTTTTTTTTTTTGTAAGTACTTTGTAAAAATACTGACAAAACATTTAGTAGGCCATCTTTGATTTAGATTATTGTCATTACTTTTTATAAATACTTTTCTAAAATACTGAGAGTTAATGAATTGGCAATAGAATTTTTAATGTTTTAAATTAATCTTGGAAATTAGTCACTTGAATATGTCTTTTGAAGTGAGTCAAGAATGACTAGTCATTCTGATAACATTTTTATGATTTAACACTTTGTAAAAAATTTAATTGCTTTATAAAATGAATGACCTTTTTTTTGAATTAAAAATTTTACTCATCAAGTTCACTAATTCTAATAACGAATGTCCAAAGAGCAGATTTTTTTCTTTCTTTTTTTTTTGGAAAAAACAGAGTCTCACTTTACTGCCTTCGGTAGAGTGCCGTGGTGTCACATGGCTCACGGCAACCTCCAGCTCTTGGGCTTATGTGATTCTCTTGCCTCAGCCTCCCGAGTAACTGGGACTACAGGCGCCCGCCACAACGCCCGGCTATTTTTTTGTTGCAGTTTGGCCAGGGCTGGGTTTGAACCCGCCACCCTCGGCATATGGGGCCGGCGCCCTACTCACTGAGCCACAGCTGCCGCCTGAGCAGATTTTATTTTTAATGTGTGTACACATCGTTTGGAAATTTCTTTAAGAAGGTAAAAACTCCTTATAGTGTAATTGTATTAAAGTAGAATGTTTCTAATATTGTAGTCTTTTTGAAGTTAGTAATCGCTTGCTGATCTCTTCAGCTGAATGAAAAATATAGGCAATCATAAAGGGTAATAGATTGGATTGGGAAACAAACTTAAAGTAATGTGCGTAGTGGTAATAAAAGAATGTAGCCTACTTGTTTTCCATAGACTATATATTTTTTCTTTTTTGTTCAAAACCATAGACTGTATTTCATCATTGTTGCATAAAGTCCCTTTTGGCCAATTTAGTGACTACTGCTGGGTCTTGGGGGAAAAATCTTTTGTCTTTATCTGGAGAAATAATTGTGGTGATAGAAGAGTAGTCTTTTTCTTGATTAGAAAAATCCATTTTAGGTTTTTAAGTTGCAGTGATAGCTTATAATTATAGTAATAATAGTATCTTGATTTTGGCTAATGATTTTTAGTCTGCCTCCAATTAATTTTTATGATTATCTCAGTGTGACAAAACTATTTATTTTATTTGCCTTAAAAAATCCTACTTAGGGCAGCGCCTGTGGCTCAATGGAGTAGGACACTGGCCCCATATGCCGGAGGTGGTGGGTTCAAACCCAGCCCTGGCCAAAAACTGCCAAAAAAAAAAAAAATCCTACTTAAATTTGTCACTAAAAACTAAGCCTTTATTATACTTAATGCAAGGCACTAAGCAGGGTTGGGAGTACACTCTGAATAGAGAGGTTTATAGGTGATTCACAGTGATTCATCATGGAGTTGTTGTAAGCATTAAATGAGTTTATACATTTCAAGCATTGTTCTAGTTATTACGGCTACATGACAGCTCAGCCCAACAGTTAGTAGCTTAAAACAATAGCATTTATTTTGCTTATGAATATGAGATGTGGGCAGGGCTCAGCAGGGTCAGCTTAGTTTTGCTCTACTTGGTATCAGCTTGAGGAGTAGCTTAAAGGCTGGGAACTAAAATCGGAAAGCTCACTGACTCATGTCATGTATTGACTCCTGTCTGGTCCCTGGGCTGGGAAGACTCAAAACAGCTGGGATTTCTCAGGCATCTCTCTCTCTAGCTCTATGTTCTTCACAGAATCTCCTCAGCATGGTGGCTCCAGGGGAGCCAGATTTCTTCCATGATAGCATAGGACTCTTAGGTTGTACACGTTTCAAGGAGCCAGGCTGAAACTATATTGTCTTCTGTAATTTAGCTGTGGAAGTTTGCAGTACAACTTCTGCAGTAGTCTCAGCTCTATTTAGATTCAAGAGGAGGTAAGAGCCATTTATTACTAAGCATAGGAAAGGAGTAACACAGTTTTCTAGTTTTAGAAGAGTAAGACGGCCTCTTTCAAGAGTGGCCATGTTCTCAGTGCCCGTATCACCATGCTTATGGTGCTGGCCACATGCCCTGAGGCTGGTGGGTTCCAACCCAGCCTGGGCCAGCTAAAAAAAAAAAGAAAAGACAACTGCAACTACAACTAGCTGGCATTGTGGCAGGTGCCTATAGTCCCAGCTACTTGGGGGGTTGAGGCTAGAGAATCACTTGAGCCCAAGAGTTGGAGGTTTTTGTGAGCTGTGATACCACGCATTCTACCAAGGGGGACATACTGTGATTCTGTCTCAAAAAAAAAAAAAAAAAAGCAAATGTGGCCATGTTTTGGGATTTTTTTCTTTTTTTGAGATAGCAACATTTATTTATTTATTTATTTATTTTATTATTTTTTTTTTTTTGTAGAGACAGAGTCTCACTGTACCGCCCTCTGGTAGAGTGCTGTGGCATCACATGGCTCACAGCAACCTCTAACTCTTGGGCTTACATGATTCTCCTGCCTCAGCCTCCCAAGCAGCTGGGACCACAGGCGCCCGCCACAACGCCCGGCTATTTTTTTGTTGCAGTTTGGCTGGGGCTGGGTTTGAACCCGCCACCCTCAGCATATGGGGCCGGCACCCTACTCACTGAGCCACAGGCGCCGCCTATTTATTTATTTATTTATTGATTTATTGAGACAAAGTATGTGGCTGGCGCCCTAGTCACTGAGCTACAGGCGCCAAGCCTATTTATTTTTTTTTGAGACAGAGTCTAACCGTGTCACCCTTGGTAGAGTACCGTGGTGTCTCAGCTCACAGCAACCTGACTCTTGGGCTTAAGCAATTCTCCTGCCTCAGCCTCCCAAGTAGCTGAGACCACAGACTCCTGCCACAAGGCTCAGTTTTTTTTTTTTTTTTTTTGTTGCATTATCGTTTAGCTGGCCTGGGCTGGGTTTGAACCCATCAGTCAGACTTGGTGCATGTGGCCAGCTCCGTAACCACTGTATATGGGCACTGAGCCCCCTCGCCCCCAATTGGGCCCCCGCCAGACAAAGTCTGACTTTGTCGCCAGCAGTAGAGTGCTGTGGCGTCACAGCTCACAGGAGCCTCAAACTCTTGAGCTCAAGCAGTTCTTTTGCCTAGGCCACCTAAGTAGCTGGGACCAACAGGCATCTGCCACAAACTCCCATCTGTTTTTAGAGACGGGGCTCTTGCTCTTGCTCAGGTTGGTCTTGAACCTGTGAGCTCAGGCAGTCCACCCGCCTTAGCTTCCTAGAGTGCTAGGATTACAGGCCTGAGCTGCTGTGCCTGGCCAAGAGATAGCGTCTTGCTCTGTCATTCAGGCAGTGTGTGATCATAGCTTACTGAAACCTTGACCTCCTGAGCTCAAGTGATCTTTGGCTTTATCCTTCAGAGTAGGGAATACAGGCACCTGCTACCATGCCTGGCTAATTTTTTTTTTTTCTTTTTTTTTCAGAGACAGAGTCTCAGTTTATCGCCCTCGATAAAGTGCTGTGGCATCATAGCTCACAGCAACCTCCAACTCCTGGGCTTAGGTGATTCTTTTGCCTCAGCCTCCTGAGTAGCTGGGACTACAGGCGCCCGCCACAACGCCCGGCTGTTTTTTTGTCGCAGCTTGTCTGGGGCTGGGTTTGACCTGACACCCTCGGTATATGGGGCTGGTGCCCTATCCACTGAGCCACAGGCGCCACCCCTGGCTAAATTTTTTTTTTTTTTCTTTTTTTTTTTTTTTTCTGTGGTTTTTGGCCGGGGCTGGGTTTGAACCCACCACCTCCGGCATATGGGACTGGCGCCCTACTCCTTGAGCTACAGGCGCCGCCCGGCTAAATTTTTTTTTTTTTTTGGTAGGGTCAGGGCCTTGCTCTATTGTCCAGCTAGAGTGCAGTGGCTATTCACACATGTGATCACAGCATGCTGCAGCCTTGAACTCCTGAGCTGAAGCAGTACTACCCATCCACTCATCACCACGGCCAGCATGAAAAGTGGACATCTTTTAAAAATACAGTGTGACACTACCACACAGGATAGTGTAAGACATGCAGAAAACATAGTGCTAGGTATAAAAACCAGGAAGTAAGATTTAGCAATTCCTTCTGTTCAAATTTTCATACAGTAAGTTACATAATCCTTTTTTACTTGGGAGAGAAGGTAATAGGCAAGGTTGTTCATGGTTTTCTTTCTTTTTTTTTTTTTTTTTTTGATATAGAATCTCACTATGTCACCCTTGGTAGAGTGCTGTGGCATTACGGCTCAGAGGAACTTCAAACTCTTGGACTTAAGCGATTTTCTGGCCTCAGTCTCCCAAGTAGCTGGGACTATGGGTACCTGCTGCAACACCTGCCTATTTGTTGTTGTTGTTGTTGTTGTGGTTGCAGTTGTCATTGTTGTTTAGCATGCCCAGGCTGGATTTGAACTCGCCAGTCCCTGTGTATGTGGCTGACACTCTAACTATGGGCTGTAGGTGCTGAACATGTTCTTGGTTTTCTTGAAGTACCTGTTCTTTCAACTGGTTCAGTTTTAGCTTTTATCCCTTTGTTAAACCTAGCATTAGTAGTAGGGCGCATAATTATTCCAATAATTGGAGATGAGGAATAGTATGGATAACTAGAGTTTTCATTCAGTGATCACCCTGGGTAGAGTGCTGTGGCGTCATGGCTCACAGCAACTTCCAACTGTTGGGCTCAAGCGATCTGCTTGCCTCAGTTTTCAATTTTTAGTAGAGACAGGGTCTCGATTTTGCTCAGGCTAGTGTTGAACTCATGACCTCAAGCTATACACCTGCCTCAGCCTCCCAGAGTGCTAAGATTACAGGAGTGATCCACCATGCCTGGCCTCGAGTTTTCACTCTTAAAGTTATACAACTTTAGACTTTTCATGATATGGAATTCTTTTTATTTTTTTATAAAAAAAATTTTTTTTTTTTTTTTTAAATTTCAACTTCCTTGTTCATTCTTCTTCATTTGAAGTACTCTTTTTTCTTGTTTATTTTCTTCTTCCTCTGGCGATGTTCTTGGTGGGGTCTTAACTCTGGCTCACTACTGTTCATGCTGGTCTCAAACCTCTGAGCTCAGGCAATCCACCCGCCTCGGCCTCCCACAGTGCTGGGACTACAGGCGTGAGCCACCACGCCCAGCCGATATGGAATTCTTAAATGCTTTACAGTGTTAAACCAAGTTTTTTTTTTTTTTTTTGTAGAGACAGAGTTTCACTTTATTGCCCTCGGTAGAGTGCCGTGGCATCACACGGCTCACAGCAACCTCCAACTCCTGGGCTTAGGCAATTCTCCTGCCTCAGCCTCCCGAGCAGCTGGGACTACAGGCGCCCGCCACAACGCCATGCTATTTTTTTGTTGCAGTTTGGCCGGGGCTGGGTTTGAACCCGCCACCCTCAGCATATGGGGCCGGCGCCCTGCTCACTGAGCCACAGGCGCTGCCCCGAAGTTTTTTTCTTTTTTCTTTTTTTTTTGTAGAGACAGTCTCACTGTACCGCCCTCGGGTAGAGTGCCGTGGTGTCACACGGCTCACAGCAACCTCTAACTCTTGGGCTTACGCGATTCTCTTGCCTCAGCCTCCCGAGCAGCTAGGACTACAGGCGCCCACCACAACACCCGGCTATTTTTTTTTTTTTTTTTTGTTGCAGTTTGGCCGGGGCTGGGTTTGAACCCGCCACCCTTGGCATATGGGGCCGGCGCCCTACTCACTGAGCCACAGGTGCCGCCCGTAAACGAAGTTTTTTTTTCTTTTTCTTTTTTTTTTTTGAGACAGAGCCTCAATCTGTCGCCCTGGGTAGAGTACCATGGCATTACAGCTCACAGCAACCTCCAACTCCTGGGCTTAAACGATTCTCTTGCCTCAGCCTCCCGAGTAGCTGGGACTGCAGGCGTCTGCCACAACGCCCTGCTATTTTTTGGTTGCAGCCATCATTGTTGTTGGAGGGCCCAAGCTGGATTCGAACTCACCAGCTCAGGTGTATGTGGCTGGCGCCTTAGCCGCTTGAGCCATAGGCACTGAGCCTGAAGTTTTTTTTTTTGAAACAGAGTCTTGTTTTGTCGCCCTCGGTAGAGTGCTGTAGCATCGCAGCTCACAGCAACCTCAAATTCTTCAGCAATTCTCTTGCCTCAGCCTCCCAAGTAGCTGGGACTACAGGCGCCTGCCACAGCACATGGCTATTTTTTTTTTTTTTTTTTGATGGTTGTTTGGCAGGCACGGCTTGGATTCTTTTTTTTTTTTTGGTAGAGACAGAGTCTCACTTTATGGCCCTCGGAAGAGTGCCGTGGCCTCACACAGCTCACAGCAACCTCCAACTTCTGGGCTTAAGCGATTCTCTTGCCTCAGCCTCCCGAGTAGCTGGGACTACAGGCGCCCGCCACAACGCCCGGCTATTTTTTGGTTGCAGTTTGGCCGGGGCCGGGTTTGAACCCGCCACCCTCAGTATATGGGGCCAGCGCCTTACCGACTGAGCCACAGGCGCCGCCCACGGCTTGTATTCTAACCCACCAGCTCTAGGGGTTCTGCTCAGCTGGCATCCAAGGCCCTGAGCTACAGGCACCAAGCCTACAGTGTTTTGAATTTTTTTTTTTTTTTTTGTAGAGACAGTGTCACTTTATGGCCCTCAGTAGAGTGCTGTGGCATCACAGCTCACAGCAACCTCCAACTCCTGGGCTTAAGCGATTCTCTTGCCTCAGCCTCCCGAGTAGCTGGGACTACAGGGGCCCGCCACAACACCCGGCTATTTTTTTTTTGTTGTTGTTGTTGCAGTTCGGCCGGGGCCGTGTTTGAACCCGCCACCCTCGGCATATGGGGCTGGCGCCCTACCGACTGAGCCACAGGTGCTGCCCCGTGAATTTTTAACGTTTAATTATTTTGATTATAAGTGTTGGAGGCATACAGTGTAATTTTTCTAATAGTGAATGGCAGTTTTACAGATGAAAAGAATATCACCTGTTGCCAGATGATAGCTTTGTCTTGCTGTATGATTAGATTAGGAGTCTTTGTTGTATAGTTGTGATGTTGTTTGTCTGTAATTTGATAAATATGCTTTGCTTTGAAAAATTATATTCTTGGGCGGCACCTGTGGCTCAGTCGGTAAGGCGCCGGCCCCATACACCGAGGGTGGCGGGTTCAAACCCGGCCCCTGCCAAACTGCAACCAAAAAAATAGCTGGGCGTTGTGGCGGGCGCCTGTAGTCCCAGCTACTCGGGAGGCTGAGGCAAGAGCATCGCTTAAGCGCAGGAGTTGGAGGTTGCTGTGAGCTGTGTGAGGCCACGGCACTGTACTTGAGGGCCATATAGTGAGACTCTGTCTCTACAAAAAAAAAAAAAAAAGAAAGAAAAATTATATTCTTAATTTTATCCAAAGGTTTTTTACTAATTACAAAGCGTTTATTGTGCTCATTCTGGCTTTCTGTTAAATGTTCCTTCTTTAGATCAGTAGAACTTTCTCTCATGCCAGTCAACTTCATTCTAGGTGAAGACTCTTACTTCATTTTTCTTTCTTTTTTTTTTTTTTTTTTGAGACAGAGTCTCAAGCAGTTTCACTGGGTAGAGTGCTGTGGCATCACAGCTGACAGCAACCTCCAACTCCTGGGCTCAAGCTATTCTCCTGCTTCAGCCTCACAAGTAGCTGGGACTACAGGCGCCCACCACAACGCCCTGCTATTTTTTGGTTGCAGCCGTCATTGTTGTTTGGCAGGCCCGGGCTGGATTCGAACCTGCCAGCTCAGGTGTATGTGGCTGGTGCCTTAGCTGCTTGAGCCACAGACACCGAGCCCTTACTTCATTTTTCAATAATTAGAATGATAGAATGTTTGTTTCATAATTACTTAGATACAAATTGTGAACCAAAGACTTTCTGAACTGTTTTCATTGATAGAACAAAAATAGCTTTGATGCATGAGGGATTAGCAAAGCTTCTTTCTTGGGACCGTAGATCAGTAACTTCTAGATCCTGAGGAAAGTGGTTAGATTTTCTGACCATTCTGTTTTTGTTTTTCATTCTTTAAATTTATGGTGCCTTTTATTCTTTCTGTCATTTATTGTGTATATAACATAGGTCCGTGGTTTCTAGCTTTTTTTTTTTTTTTTGAGACAGAGTCTCAAGCTGTCCCCCTGGGTAGATTG
Organism: Nycticebus coucang; assembly: GCF_027406575.1. Classification (NCBI taxonomy): domain Eukaryota; kingdom Metazoa; phylum Chordata; class Mammalia; order Primates; family Lorisidae; genus Nycticebus; species Nycticebus coucang. Next base: position 40,141,000 of record NC_069791.1, on the reverse strand, counting down.
CTGTGGCATCACAGCTCACAGCAACCTCAAACTCCTGGGCTTAAGCGATTCTCTTGCCTCAGCCTCCCAAGTAGCTAGGACAAGAGGCTCTTGCTACAATACCTGGGTATTTGTTTTTGTTGTTATAGTTGTTACTGTTTCAGCTGGCCCAGGCCTTCAAACCCGTTAGCCTTGGTGTTTGTGGGTGGCCCCCTATCCACTGAGCTACGGGCACTGCCAGGTTTCTAGCTTTTCTAGCTTTTTAGTGTAAAAGCACTACCATGTCATTGTTATTAGTTGAAAATTTTCATGTCTGTTGTTGAGAAAATAGAACAGCCTAAGAACAGTTGACGGACTTTGAATAATGGATGAAACTTTTGCCAAGTGAGTTTTTTCTTTCTTTCTTTTTTTTTTTTTTTTTGAGACAGAGTCTCACTATGTCACCCGTGGTAGAGTGCTTTGGCGTTACAAGTCACAGCATCCTCAAACTCTTGGGCTCAAGTGATTCTTTTGCTTCAGTCTCCCAAGTAGCTGGGACTACAGACGCCTGCCACAACGTCCAGCTATTTTTTGTTGCAGTTGTCATTGTTGGTTAGCTGGCCCGGGCTGGGTTCAAACCCACCACCTTCTGTGTAATGTGGCTGGCACCGTAACCACTGTGCTATGAGCGCTGAGCCTGCCAAGTGAGTTTTTATGTGGAACCCTCAATGCATGATGCAGATTAAAATGTTAATAAAATAATAAAAAAAAAATGTTACTTTATTTCATTGTATTTTGAGACAGAGTCTCAAACTATTGCCCTGGGTTGAGTGCGTAATAGCTCACAGCAATGTCCAACTCTTGGGTTCAAGCGATCCTCTTGCCTTAGTTTTTTTCTATTTTTAGTAGAGATGGGGGTCTTGCTTTCGGCTCAGGCTGGTCTCGAACTCATGAGCACAAGGTGTCCGCCCAACTTGGCCTCGCAGAGTGGTACGATTACAGGCATGAACCATCTTGCCCCACCTATGGTTTGTTTTTGTGAGTTTAAAACTTTAACATTAATTTATAAAACCCAATGAGAACAATAATGCTTTTTAGATGAATCTAAATTTGTAGTGGGTGTTTGTAGTTACATGTTTATGTCAGTTTTAGTATCTAATGTTTCTTTTTTTTTTTTTTTTTTGAGGTCTAGAGTTTATTACTCTCAGAAAAACAGACAGAAAACACAGGTGGGAGTGACACATGGGCATCTACAGAGGGGAGCAGGCGAGCAACAGCGGGGGGCAGAGGCACAGGGTGGCATCCACAACTGGGTCTCACATCCCAGTGCTGCTCACCGGGAAAGGACCCGGGGCCCCCACCCAGCAGAAATGTACAGATATATAGGACATACATTGAAACATGCCTTCCCTGTCCCCTGTCAAGGTCTGGGCGATAGGTCTGGCAAGAGCTGACCCTGTGGCAGGACAGACTGCATGGGAAGAGCAGGATGATTTTGCACCCCCAACAGCAGATCATAACGTAACATTCACAGCTGTGAGTGTCTATGACACATGCCCTGAGCAGCTGGCTGTCTATTGAGAGACAGCCACACAGGCCACAGCACTTGGGGTCCTAGAAGCACCTTGCCCTGCTGGCTGCCATTAATATGTTGGTACTCTCATCTCCATCCCTAGTATCTGCGGGTCATGGGAATATTTCTGCTTCCAGACCACACTTTACCTTTCATGCTTCCATTGGGAGACATGTCTGTGACACGTGGAGGTCAGGGCACACCACTGACGTAGCTGGGACTACCTAATCCACACACCGCTTGGCTCAGGTCCACAAGACATAGTGCCCCTACACACGGGCCCTGCTCCAGAGCCACTTGCTCAGGAGAAATACCACTATTTTCTGTCTTGGACTTAAGCACTAAAAATTCTGGCTACCCAGGCTGTCAAAGTAACACCTACAGCTTCTTGCCCATGGGTGTCACTAAACCTGATGCAGGCATTGCCCACGCGTCACCCCCATCAGCCCCAGGAGGGCGCCAGGGATGTGGCTGCAGCTACTTGAGCCTCTCTGGCTGAGCCTGGTGACTGGCCCTGACATCCTCGGACCCTGCTGCCCCTGAGCAGGCCAAAGAAGCTCTCAATAAATATGGTACATGAGGAGGGGTGTACTCTGAGGAAGCGCCTTGATGAACGGAAGTGGCAGCTAGAAGGCCACTGAGCACAGCCAACCTGAGTCTTCCTGCTGAAAACTGAGTGGGCCACACTGTGGCAGTGGCCGGGGAAGGGCTGGGTGCAGGGTCAGAACCCAGAGGTACCTGGTTGTGAAGGTCCGGGTGAGTCCTGGGGGACAGGGGGCAGCGGCAGGAGCGCGGTGTTGGGGCTGCTGATGGGGGCCTCCCCCATCAGGGTCAGGTCAGCTCCCTGCCCATCCTCCACCATCTGGATGTCCCTGGCTTCCACTTCCCACTGCTGCCCCTTCCAGATCTGTGTGGCACCCTCCTGTGTGAGTGAGGGAGGGGGCTGGTGGGCATGCTGGGAGGCTTCGGCTCTGCTGGGGTCGTCCCAGGAGGTTCAGGCTGGCTGTGGGCTGACCTGGGCTGGTTGAGGGGCTGTCGCTGTTATCTTGGGAGGACACCCGTCCCTCACTGGGCTGGGACAAGGTCTCCCTGTGGCTGCTCCAGGTGATTCTCCATGGCTGGGGTGGAAAGCGGGATTTCTGTGGAACCGGGAGGCAAGCGAAGAAACTCCAGCAGCACCAGGTCCTCCTTCCTCAGCAGCCCGTGTTGGTCATTTGCTCTGTTGCTCTGAGCTTTGGAAATGAGCTCAAAAAACTCGTAGCCGTGTGATTTCTGGAACTGGAATTTACAGCTGTGCTGTGCTATTTGCCGGGCGTACCTTTCTGCTTATCTTTCCCCCTAGAAGGGTCCTTCTCCTCCAAGATGACTCGCTGTCCATCCAGACTCGATATGGGGGCACCAAGGTCCAGGGTCTCCTTCTCACCACTCAGCCTCATAAGCAAGCTGCTGAGGTCCAAGCCATACTTGGCCATCATGGGCCGCAGCGCCTCTGTGACGGGCTTGGTGGGCTTGGCCTTGAGTCCCACTGAGCGGTTAATAGGAACAAGGTCCAGCCGGAACAGGGTGCGCGTCTCCAGACGCAGGTCCCTCGACTCCAAGATGCTGCTGTCCTGGTGCAGCACCAGAGGCTTGTCCCCGCCCACAAGGAAGAGGTCCACAGCGGCCCCATTGATGCCATGCCGCTCAGAGTCCCAACAGGATCTCCTTGATGGAGAAGCCTGCCTTGACGACCACCACGCAGGACGTCCCATCTGGGAGGAGGATGCAGCAGTGCTTAGAAGCCTTGTCCCTCTCAGGCGCCAGGGTCCTGCAGGCCTCTGACAGGTCCAGGCTCCCTGAAGAGGATACGGAGCCCTGGGACTCTTGGGCGGCATGGGCCTCCATTGGCATTGTGAAAGTCTTTTGCAAGGTCACCGTGCTCCTTATGGGACCTCCTGGTGCTCCGAGTCCTCAACCAGGAGAAGAATGCGCCTCTCCACCTTCTCTCGCTGTCCTCCTCCCCCAGCTCCTCCTTCAAGGACCTTCCTGACTTCGACTTTCCACTTAGCTTTTTTGGCGTGGACACACCAGAGGGGTCCGAGCCAAGGCTGTGCTTGGACGCGGGGCTGCTGGGGGCCTGCTGCTAGTCCGGGAGGGCATGGCCTTCCACCTCTGCCAGGATGCATTCCTGGTACAGCGGGGACTTCAGGAAGCGCATGTAGCTGTCGAACTTCATCAGGTTGAAAATCTGCAGCTGCTGCTCCTTGAACATGTCCGGATGAGGTACATTGAGAATTTCTTCCGCCAGCTGCGCCTGGCTGTCAGTGTTGACAGGGGTGGTGGCTTCGCTGCACAGAAACTTACTGAAAACCTCCCGGGCCCTGTAGGAAAGTACCATCAGACAGAGTTGGAGACTCAAGGTCATCCAGGGAGCGAGTGATGCTGAACCTCTTGGACCTTCCGAATGACCTCCGGGTAGAGGGGCTCTGAGACGTCTGAGTGAGTCCAATTCCTCCTCCAAATTTGGACCCCGGGCCATGCCCCTGGCTCCCGTGCCGGGGCCCCCTGCCCACACCTGCCCCCTCTGCCCCACGCCAACTGTCGCCTCGGCAGCCACACCACCCCGGGCCGGGGGGCGGAGCCGAGGGCCTTTTATTTATTTATTTATTTTGAGACAGACTCACTCTTTCACTCTGGGGTTGTGTGTAGTGGTGTCATAGCTAACTGCAACCTCAGACTCTCAAACTTTTGGGCTCAAATGATTGTCTTGCCTCAGCCTCCTGAGTAGCTGGGACTAAAGGTGCCTGCCCACAATGCTAAGCTTTTTTTTTTTGGTTGTCGTTGTCTTTGTTGTTTGGCAGGCCTGGGTTGGGTTCGAAACTGACAGCTCCGGTGTATGTGGTTGGTGCCCTAACCACTGAGCTACAGGCGTTGAGCCAGCTAAGCATTGTTTTATTCTTTTCTTTTTTTTTTTTTTTCTATAGAGACAGAGTTTCACTTTATGGCCCTAGGTAGAGTGCCATGGCATCACACAGCTCACAGCAACCTCCAACTCCTGGGCTTAAGCAATTCTCTTGCCTCAGCCTCCCAAGTAGCTGGGACTACAGGCGCCCACCACAACACCCGGCTATTTTTTGTTGAAGTTTGGCGGGGGCCAGGTTTGAACCCGCCACCCTCGGTATATGGGGCCAGCACCTTACCGACTGAGCCACAGGTGCCGCCCCATTGTTTTATTCTTAATGTCTTCAATATCTGTTAGAAGACAGTTAGCTTCTGATATCTTCTGCATTCACTCTGTTGTAATTTTTTTTAACTTTATTCAAAATAATATGAAGGTACAATATTTAAGTTACATTGTTCTCACTTCCTGGGCAAAGTCCCAATTGTATAAGAGCTCCTCACCCAGGTGCTGTGTTACAGACCCTCACAATGTGCACATGTGTGCACATTGGTGAGATCCCGCCTCATGCCCTCCCTCCCTCTGCTATATGTTCTCCTACCTTCAGCTTCCTCTGCCCTTGTACTGGACTATAATAGTGATTTATTCTTCTTAGGAACAAGTAATTGTTTATGTATTGATTCCATATTAGTATGGAATACATTGGATGTTTGTCTTTACATTCTTGTGATACTTTACTAAGAAGAATGTATTTCAACTCCAGCCAGGTAAATGTAAAAGATGTAAAGTCTCCATCTTTTTTTTTTTTTTTGTAGAGAGAGAGTCTCACTGTACTGCCCTCAGGTAGAGTGCCGTGGCGTCACACGGCTCACAGCAACCTCTAACTCTTGGGCTTACGCGATTCTCTTGCCTCAGCCTCCCGAGCAGCTGGGACTACAGGCGCGCGCCACAACGCCCGGCTATTAAGTCTCCATCTTTTTTTTTGTTTTTGCAGTTTTTGGCTGGGGCCAGGTTTGAACCCACCACCTCCAGCATATGGGGCCAGCACCCCACTCCTTGAGCCATAGGGGCCACCCAAGTCTCCATCTTTTTTAATGGCTGCATAATATTCCATGGTATACATACAGCCCAGTTTGTTGATCCATTCGTGGGTTGATGGGCCCTTAGGTTGCTTCCACAACTTGGCTATTACGAATGAGCTGCAGTAAACATCCGGGTGCAAATAAATATCTTTGTGGTAAAATGATTTATGTTCTTCTGGGTAGATACCTGGTAATTGGATTGCAGGGCCAAATGGAAGGTCTACATTTAGATGTTTGGGGATTCTCCATACTTCTCTCCAAAAGGGCTGTATTAGTTTGCAGTCCCACCAGCAGTGTAGAATTGTTCCCTTCTCTCCACATCCTCGCCAGCATCTTGTGTTTTGAGACTTTGTGATGTGGGCTAATTTTGCTGGGGTTAAGTGATCTGTTAATTTTGATTTGCATTTCTCTGATGATTAAAGATGATGAGCATCTTTTCATTTGTTTGTTGGCCATTCATCTGTCATCCTCAGAGAAGCTTCTGTTCAAATCTCTTGCCTACTTAAAGAGAGGGTTGTTTGCCCTTTTTTTATTGTTTGATTTGAGTTCTCTGTATATTCTAGTTATCAGGCCTTTGTCAGATTCATAACATGCAAAAATCTTCTCTCATTCCGAGGGCTGTTTGCTTTGTTTGTGGTACACTGCTGTGCAAAAGCTTTTTAGCTTGATCAAGTCCCAGTTACTCATTTTTGCTGTTGCTGCAATTGCTAGGGTGGGGGTGGGGTCTTCTTCATAAAGTTTTTTTCAGGCCAATATCTTCAAGTATTTTTCCCACACTCTTTTCCAGAATTTTTATTGTTTTGTGTCTTAAATTTAAACCTTTTATCCATGAGAATCACTTTTTTTTTCTTTTGAGACAGAGCCTCAGGCTGTCACCCTGAGTAGAGTGCTGTGGCATCACAGCTCACAGCAACCTCCAACTCCTGGGCTTATGCGATTCTCTTGCCTCAGCCTCTGAAGTAGTTGGGACCACAGCGCCTGCCACAACGCCTGGTTATTTTTTGTTTGTAGTTGTTGTTGTTTGGCAGGCCTGGGCTGGATTTGAACCCGCCAGCTCTGGTGTATGTGGCTGGCACCTTAGCTGCTAGAGCTGCAGGCGCTGAGCCGAGAATCAATTTTTGTCAGTGGTGATAGATGTGGGTCCAGTTTCAGTCTTCTGCACTTAATAACCATTTCTCTGGGCACCATTTGTTAAATATAGATTCTTTTCCCCATTGTATGTTTTGGTAAGGCTTATCAAAGATTAAGTGACGGACAATATGTAGCTGGGTTCATCTCTAGATTCTCTATCTTATTCCATAGATCCATAGCTCTGTTTTTGTGCCAGTACCGTGCTTTTGGTCACTATAGCCTTGTAATATAACCTGAAGTCTGGCAATGAGATGCTTCCAGAATTGTTTTTAAGAACCGTATTTCCTGTTCGGGGTTTTTTTTCTTGTTCCATTTGAATTGAAGTACTATTTTTTCAAGATTAACTTTAAAGTATGACATTGGTGTTTTGATGGGGTTTGCATGAAATCTATAGATTGTTTTGGGTAGTATGGACATTTTAATGATGTTGATTCTTCCTAGCTATGAGATTGGTATGTTCTTCCATTTGTTGACATCTTTTGCTATTTCCTTTCTCCCAGTTTCACAATTCTCTTTATAGAGAATTCTCTTCCACTTCTTTTGTTAGATATATTCCCAGTTATTTCATCTTCTTTGGTGCTTTTGTAAAAGGAATAGCATCTTGGATTTTGTTCTCAGCTTGACAGTTGTTGGCATATATGCAGGTTACTGATTTGTGGGTATTGATTTTGTAACCTGAGACACTGCTATATTCCTTGATCACTTCTAAGAGCTTTGTAATTGAGTCCCTGGAGTTTTCCAGGTATAAGATTATCTCATCTGCGACGGGGGAGAGTTTGACCTCCTCTGCCCCCATTTGGATTTCTTTGATCTCCTTCTCTTGCCTGACTGCAATGGCTAGGACTTCCAACACTGTGTTAAAGAGCATTGGAGACAGTGGGCATCCTTGTCTGCTTCCAGATATGAGCGGGAATGCTTTCAGTTTTACTACATTCAATGTGATATTGGCTGTGCGTTTCCTGTAGGTAGCCTCTTATCAGCTTAAGGAATGTTGCTTCTAAGCCTGTTTTCTTGAGTTTATCATGAACGGATGCTGGATATTGTCAAGTCTTTTCTGCATCAGTTGAAAGAATCATATGGTCTTTGTTTTTATTCTATTTATGTGGTGTATTATATTTATAGATTTGTATATGTTGAACCAAGCCTCTGTCTGTGGGATAAAACCCACTTGATCATGGTGTATAACCTTCTTTTTTTTTTTTTTTTTTTGTAGAGACAGAGTCTCACTTTATGGCCCTCGGTAGAGTGCTGTGGCATCACACAGCTCACAGCAACCTCCAACTCCTGGGCTTAAGCGATTCTCTTGCCTCAGCCTCCCGAGTAGCTGGGACTACAGGTGCCCGCCACAACGCCCAGCTATTTTTTGGTTGCAGTTCAGCCGGGGCCGGGTTTGAACCCGCCACCCTCGGTATATAGGGCTGGCGCCTTACTGACTGAGCCACAGGCGCTGCCCTGTATAACTTTTTTAATGCGTTCTTGTATTCTGTTTGCTAATATCTTGTTGGATATTTTTGCATAGATATTCATTAATGATATTGGTCTGTAGTTTTCTTTTCTTCTTGGGTCCTTTTCTGGTTTGGGAATCAGGGTGATATTTGCTTCATAGAATGTGTTGGGGAGGACTTTTTCTTTATACTTTGCAAAAGTTTATGCATTATAGGAAGGAACTAGTTCCTCTTTGAAGGTTTGATAGAATTCTGGTGTGAAACCATCTGTTCTGGGGCTTTTCTTTTCTGAGAGATTTTGTATAATTGATGCTATTTCAGTACTTGACATTGGTCTACTCCGGATTTCTGAGTAGGATTACTGGCTGAGTTTTGGAAGGTATTGAGCTTCTAGATATTGGTTGATCTCCTCTATATTTTCATATTTCTGGGAATAGAGTATTTTGTAGTAATTGTTGAGAATCTTTTGTATTTCTGTAGTATCTGTTGTTGTTTCTCCTTTATCATTTTTGATGTGGTTATTAGAGATCTTTTTTTTCTGTTTCTGGTTAGTCTAGCCAAGAGTTTATCTTTTTTTTTTTTGTAGAGACAGAGTCTCACTTTATGGCCGTCGGTAGAGTGCCATGGCATCACACAGCTCACAGCAACCTCCAACTCCTGGGCTTAAGCGATTCTCTTGCCTCAGCCTCCCGAGTAGCTGGGACTACAGGCACCCGCCACAACGCCCGGCTATTTTTTGGTTGCAGTTTGGCCGGGGCCGGGTTTGAACCCGCCACCCTCGGTATATGGGGCCGGCGCCTTACCGACTGAGCCACAGGCGCCACCCGAGTTTATCATTTTTATTAATCTTTTCAAAGACCAACGTTTTGTTTCACTGATCTCTGAGTAATTCTTTTGTTTTCAATTTCATTGAGTTCTGTTCTAATTTTGGTTATTTCTTTTCTTCTGCTAGGTTTGTGATTAGATTTTCTTCCTTTTCCAGTTGCTTGAGATGGCCCATTAGGTGGCTGATGTGCTCTCTATTTTCTTGATGAAGACATCTAATGCTATAAATTTCCCTCTAAGGACTGCCTTTGCAGCATCCAGGTTTTGATAGTTAGTGTCTTCATTATCATTTTATTCCAGAGATCTAATGAGCTCCTTCTTGATTTCATCTATGACCCAGGTATCGTTGAGCATAGGTTATTTAGTTTCTATGATTTTATTTGAGTAGGAAGATGTTTTCTGCTGTTGAGTTCAACTTTTATTCCTTGATGGTCTGAGAAGATACAGGGGATAATTTCTGTATTTTGAAATTGTTGAGGTTAGCCTTGTGACAAAAGATATGATCAATTTTGTAAGATGATCCATAGACTGATGAGAAGAATGTGTATTCGGTTTTGTTAGAATAAAGTGTTCTATGAATGTCTGTTAAGTCCATTTGTTCTAGGGGCTTAAGTCTATTATGTATTGGTTTAGTTTCTGCTTGGAGGATCTGTCCATTAGTGCCAATGGGGTGTTAAGATCTCCAACTATTGGTTTGGCGCTTGTAGTTCAGTGGCTAGGGTGCCAGCCAATATGCACTAGAGGTGGCAAGTTCGAACCCAGCCTGGGCCTGCCAAACAACAATAACAACTATAACAAAAAAAAAAAATAGTTGGGCCTTGTGGTGAGTGCCTGTAACCCCAGCTACTTGGAAGGCTGAGGCAAGAGAATCACTTAAGCCCAGAAGTTGGAGGTTGCTGTGAGCTGTGACGGCATGACACTCTACTGAGGGCAACATAGTGAGACTCTGTCTCAAAAAAAAAAGATCTCCAACTATTATAGTATTGGAAGATATCATAGCGTTCAGATCAATCAGGGTTTGTTTTATATACCAAGGGGCATTCAGATAGGGCGTGTAGATGTTAACTGTTGAAATCTCTTCATAATTGTGTGTTTCCCTTGACCCCGGTATGAAGTGTCCATCTTTGTCTTTCATTATTTTTATTGGTTTGAATCCCATTGTATCTCCATTCAAGACTGCAACCCCAGCTTTTTTCTGCTTTCCATTTATCTGGAATACTGTTGCCCATCCCTTCACCCTTGAGTCTTGTTTTATCTTTAGAGGTAAGGTGAGTTTCTTGTAGTCAACAGGTATCTGGCCTGAGTTTTTGTATCCAGTCGGCCAACATGTGCCTCTTTATTTTTTATTTTATTTTATTTTTTGTAGAGACAGAGTTTCACTTTATTGCCCTCGGTAGAGTGCCGTGGCGTCACACAGCTCACAGCAACCTCCAACTCCTGGCTTAAGTGATTCTCCTGCCTTAGCCTCCTGAGTAGCTGGGACTACAGGCGCCTGCCACAATGCCCGGCTATTTTTTTGTTGCAGTTTGGCTGGGGCTGGGTTTGAACCTGCCACCCTTGGTATATGGGGCTGGCGCCCTGCTCACTGAGCCACAGGTGCCACCAACATGTGCCTCTTTAAAGGAGAGTTCAAACCATTCACATTAATTGAGAGAATTGATAGATGTGGCAGAGTTTTGGTCATCTTGTTTTTCAGAAGTTCAGAGCTTACTTTTATGCTGCTCTCCATTGTGGAAGCCAGGCTTTGTTCTTTAATTTTGGGGTAGGTTTACTTTGGTGGTGTGCCCTCCTGTTGCTTGCTATGAAGAATGGGTCTGAGTATTTCCTGTAGAGCTGTTCAAGTCATGGTGAATTTCCTCAGCATGTGGTTGTCAGTGATTTCTCCATCACAAATGAAACTCAGTTTAGCAGGGTATAGGATTCTGGGGTGGAAATTGTTTTGTTTAAGAAGGTTGAAGTTCAATGACCATCCTTTTCTGGCTTGGAAAGTTTCACCTGAAAGATCTGCAGTTACTCTTACACTTTTTTCCCTTTGTAGGTAATGCTTTTCTCATGGCTGGCTGCTTGCAGAAGTTTCCCTTTCATACTAACATTGGCAAAATTAATTGCAATGTGTCTAGGGGATGCTTGGTTCTGATTGAGTTGTGCTGGGGTTCTAAAACTTTGTCTACTATCTGACTTTCTGTGTCTCTTGTAATGCTTGGGAAATTCTCTGCTATAATGTCTTGGAGCAGAGAATTTGTGTCTTTGGGTTCATCATCTTCTCCTTCAGGTATCCCTATAATGTTTGATATTTTGGAATGATCCCATAACTCTCTCAGGTAATATTCTGTTCTTTTTCTCCATTTTTTCTGCCTCTTTCAATGCTTGGGATAGTTCAAAAGTCTTGTGTTTATCTGTTGCAAGTAATTTTTTCATTGAACTGTGAGAAAAATCTGGCCTCACACAGATATTTGTTGAAGAAGGGAAGTGGTATTTTAATAGCCTTTTGAGAGAATCATGTGGCTATTTGATAATATAGCAACACTTAGGAAGTGTTAGTTTCTAGTTTCTTTTTTTTTTTTTTTTTTGTAGAGACAGAGTCTTACTTTATGGCCCTTGGTAGAGTGCCGTGGCCTCACACAACTCACAGCAACCTCAACTCTGGGCTTAAGCGATTCTCTTGCCTCAGCCTCCCGAGTAGCTGGGACTACAGGCACCCGCCACAATGCCCGGCTATTTTTTGGTTGCAGTTTGGCCGGGGCCAGGTTTGAACCCGCCATCCTCGGTATATGGGGCCGGCGCCTTACGACTGAGCCACAGGCGCCGCCCAGTTTCTAGTTTCTTAAAGGTTATTTGCAATGCGTAATATGAAGTCTTGTCATTGAACTTCTTTTTATTTATGTTAAGACCATCATCTTGTCTTTCCCTGTCATGATAACATAGCATCCATGTTTTGCTTCCTCTGTTCATGTGCCGTGTCCTTTAGCAAGCTGATCTTGATGTGGTTCTCAAGGTTGGTAACCCTGTAGGCCCTGATCATGTCTGGCAAGCAGACGTTTGTCTGGAATAACTTGAGTTTTCAAAGATAAGAGCTGTTGTTGGAAGCATTAATGAGTTGGGCTTTGAATTCCCAAAGGAAGTAATTTTCATAAAATCTTATACCTTTAGTTTGTGCTTTTAGCTATAGGGTAGAAAATTCTAGTGTGCCAGATAGTTTGTAACAAGGCCCATGGAAAAGAGAAAAGGGAAAAAGTTAATGTTGAAAACATGTCATGTCTTTTCTCCAAATACTGCTTTGGAATTGCTAACAATTTGTCTTTTTGTTTATAAGACAAGCCTAAATAAGAGTAACACCCTGTTTCTTTTTTTTTTTTTTTGAGACAGCCTCAAGCTATGACCCTGCGTAGAGTGTCGTGGCATCACAGCTCACAGCAACCTCCAACTCCTGGGATCCAGCGATTGTCCTGCCTTTGCCTTCCAAGTAGCTGGGACTACACGTGCCTGCCACAATGCCTGACCATTTTTTTTTTTTTTGGTTGTAGCCATCATTGTTGTTTGGCGGGCCCAGGCTGGATTCGAACCTACCAACTCAGGTGTATGTGGCTGGCGCCTTAGCCACTTGAGCCACAGGTGCCGAGCCATAACACCCTGTTTCTGCAGAAAAATTAGCCAGGCATGGTGGCACATATCTGTACTCTTAGCTCCTTGGAAGGCTGAGGCAGTAGGGTCACTTGAGCCCAGGAGTTGGAAGTTGCTGTGAGCTATGATGCCATATTACTCTAGCCTGGGGCAACACAGTGAAACTTTGTCTCAAAACAACAGTAACAATAACTTAAGGATTTTCTGTTGTCACAGGCTCTGAGTGTGTGTGCACACGTTGGTTTGTTATTGTACTTTATGAGACAATTTCTTAGATTTTCATTTGGGTAATAATACTAATGAAAGAGATCTTTTAGAGCCTTACTACTCCAGATGTCTCAGGAGCAGCATCAAGCGCTAGTTTAAAATGTGCTATCTCAGGGTCTAACTAACCTGAGCTTACTGAATCAGAATCTGTAATTATTAAGAGCCCCTGTAATTCGTATACACATTAAAGTTTAAGAAACATTTTTAGATAGCTTTAGATAATGGAAACTATTGGAATGGTGTGAATGCTTTGTCTGGCTTAGGTTTTCTTTCAAATGCCAGGCTCTCCAGGTGTTCACATTTCATAGAATCAGTAAGTGTTTATTGAAAAAAATAATTAATTGAATAAAAAAAATTAATATATTTATGGTCTTCAAAATTGAAAGATGGGGCGGTGCCTGTGGCTCAAGGAGTAGGGCGCCGGTCCCGTATGCCGGAGGTGGCAGGTTCAAACCCAGCCCCGGCCAAAAACCAAAAAAAAAAAAAAAAAATTGAAAGATGGCTCCGTGCCTGTGGCTCAAGCAGCTAAGGTGCCAGCCATATACACCTGAGCTGGCGGGTTTGAATCCAGCCTGGGCCAGCCAAACAACAATGATAGCTGCAACCAAAAAATAGCTGGGTGTTGTGGCGGGTGCCTGTAGTCCCACCTACTTGGGAGGCAGAGGCAGGAGAATCACTTGAGCCCAGGAGTTGGAGGTTGCTGTGAGCTGTGATGCTACAGCACTCTACCCATGGCGACAGCTTGAGGCTCTGTCTCAAAAAAAATATTGAAAGATCAGGTAGATTATTTCTTTTTTTTTTTTTTTTTTGTAGAGACAGAGTTTCACTTTATTGCCCTCGGTAGAGTGCCGTGGCGTCACACAGCTCACAGCAACCTCCAACTCCTGGGCCTAGGCGATTCTCCTGCCTCAGCCTCCCGAGTAGCTGGGACTACAGGCGCCCGCCACAACGCCCGGCTATTATTTTTGTTGCAGTTTGGCCGGGGCTGGGTTTGAACCCGCCAGCCTTGGTATATGGGGCCGGCGCCCTGCTCACTGAGCCACAGGCGCTGCCCCCAGGTAGATTATTTCTAGATTTGGTTGTCTTGTTACATGAATTGTCGAGGAAGGACACTGATTTCTATGAAACCCATATTTAGCTCCAGGGCCTGTCAAAATCAGAAATTACATGTCATTTGTTTCCGGTTGTTGCTTTCATCAATCTTAAGAATGGAGGGAACCGGGTGGCACCTGTGGCTCAAAGGGGTAGGGCACTGGCCCCATATGCTGGAGGTGGTGGGTTCAAACCCAGCCCTGGCCAAAAACTGGAAAAAAAAAAAAAAAAAGAATGGAGGGAACCCTTGATTGCAGCATGGTTTTAGGGCCAAAAAGGAGTTTAGTATTGGATACATTGGGCCTAGTGTGGCTCACACCTGTAATCCTAACATGCTGGGAGGCCAAGGTGGTGGATTGCCTGAGCTCGCAGATTTGAGATCAGCCTGAGCCAGAGCAAGACTCCATCTCTAAAAATAGCTGGGCGTTTTGGGAGGTGCCTGTAGGCCCAACTACTCAGGAGGTTGAGGCAAGAGCCTTGCTTGAGCCCAAGAGTTTGAGGTTGCTGTGAACTATGACGCCAAGCCCTCTACCAAGGGCGACAAAGTGAGACTCCTCCATCCCCCTCCAAAAAGGATTGGATACTTTGTAGAAGTTGGAGGAGCTTAAGAGGGGATGTGAAGCAGAATTTCACTTGGCCTTGCTGGGCTCGGGGGAGACTGTGGGGAGGATCCTGAACAGGTATGTGTAGAGTGTCTTGAGTGCTTCTGGCTATGGGACTTAACTCCACGCCTCCACCTTGGTATTCACAGTTTAGTCTCCAGTGGTAGGCAGAGTTCATTCTCTTAACACACTATACTGTCATTCTATGAAGCTGTATCCACATGAAGTACTGTTTCAAGTGTCTGGTATCATACAGACTGATTAAAGAGTGCTTCGTGTTCCTAGATATTTGAACTTTTCTGTAAGGTTCCCCTTTTGTAGTAAAGGTAATAAGCAAAATTATGCTTAAGGGGTGTGCAACATTTTGGGTTCTCTGGGCCATCTTGGAGGAATGGTTGTCTTTAACGCCACACATTAAATATATATGCTAACAAAATCTGATAAACCAAAGGAAAAAAAAAAGGTCTGTGCATAATTTATGTGATACCTGCCAGCACAGATAAGCAGAATGTCCTTAGATAATCCATATGTGGCCCTTGGGCCACAGATTGGTGACCCCTGGTTGTGGATAGATTCTAAAATAAAGTTGGATGTCTCATAAGTTTGTGAGTCTCTCTTGTCCTTACTTTACTTGGCCCAATTATTTTCAGCTAGTTTTGGACTTCACACCCCTTTAACCACACACAAATTTTTTTTTTTGAGACAGAGTCTCACTTTGTCGCCCTGGTAGAGTGTGGTGGTGTCATAGCTCATGGCAACCTCAAACTCTTGGGTTCAAGCAATCCTCTTACCTCAGCCTCCCAAATAGCTGGGACTACAGGTGCTTGCCACAATGCCCAGCTATTTGTAGCAGTTGTCATTGTTGTTTAGCTGGCTTAGGCTGGGTTGAAACCCACCAGCCTTGGTGCATGTGGCTGGTACTGTAACCACTGTGCTACAAGCACTGAGCCGTGATCTGCTTTTTTTTTTTGCAGTTTTTGGCCGGGGCTGGGTTTGAACCCACCACCTCCGGCATGTGGGGCTGGCACCCTGCCCCTTTGAGCCACAGGCACTGCCCAGATCTGCTTTTTTTAAGTGAAAATACTATAAAATTTTTCACCTTTTCTGACATGATAAGAGGTAGGATATGAGTGACTAGAAGAAAAGATCCCAGGTAAACAGGTGATTTGCGGAATTGTAAAGATAATGCTTTGTGAATTGCTTACAGCTGCGAATGATTACTTTTCTCATGTTTCTTTGAACTCTGGAAGGGGTGAGAAGTGATAAACGTATGTGTGTGGTTTTTTTTCTGTAGGGCACAGTATTGGGGAGTTCATGTCTGCTAAGAGTTGCTGAAATTATTTCATATCTGGTTTTGGGTACCATGGTGTTTCTGCCTTGATTTGTATTTTATTGCCAATGAATTAATTTCGAAGCATTATTGCTTTCTCATGGAGAATATGTTTACTGTGTGTTGTTCATATGGAGAAGAATGTCCAGTGGTAATCTTAATTAAATATTTATAAGATTATATTCATGTTAGTGAATTCTAAGGAATAACACAGCCTTTTTTCTTCTTTTGTAGCATAAGCAGTACTATAATGGATGTAGACAGCACAATTTCCAGTGGGCGTTCAACTCCAGCAATGATGAATGGACAAGGAAGCACTACTTCTTCAAGCAAAAATATTGCCTATAATTGTTGTTGGGACCAGTGCCAAGCTTGCTTCAACTCTAGCCCAGATCTGGCCGATCACATCCGTTCCATACATGTAGATGGTCAGCGAGGAGGGGTTGGTTTTGTCTTTTCTTTTTTTCACTCCCTGTTTTCATTAGTTTTATTAATTTATAATTGCTAGCTAGGTTTTATTTCTCTAAATTATTTTTTGATAATTCCCACAAAATTGATAGAATAACATGAAAATAGGGCATATTATGTGTTGAATTTTAGTTTGCTTTTAGGTATGTTTATATTTGTAAGAAATTAGCATTTTTTTAAATATAGAGGAAATACTGTAAATGAATACAATACAAGGTTCTAATGTTTTGAATTGAGAACATTTAGGAATTGGCACTGTATCCTGGATTTCTCTTGTAAGGGGGTCCTAACTTATCCCTGAACCTGAAATTATCTGGAGAGACTATTGGTACCGGGATTAGTATGTGTAATCCTATTACATGACAGCCCTGACTCATTTTTTGTGAATGAGAATTTATCATCTTTCCCAGGTCTTGTCAGAGCTGATTTAGATAGAAAGTTCTGATCAGTCAGTATTGACCTATAGCCTTTCAGGAATATGTTTAATGGTGTTAGTTCCTATACCTTTTATTGGGTGGTGAGTAAAGAGCTAAGCAAATTAGGTGAGCCAAAGCGTAAAGGACCAAAGTATTAGTTTATACATTTTTTCCAAATTGACATGGGTTTATCTGGAATACTTACACAATTCATAGGTTTTCTAGAAATTAATGTCACATTGTAAGTACAGGTAATTTATTAGGCCATGTGTCTCCTACCAGCCTGTCATTGTTGAGGATTACTGATACTAAAGTGGTTAGAACATCACGGTTTAAAGTGAGTGGGTAACTATTTCCAAAGTTCTATTGGTACTTAGATTGTAGTATTTTTTTGTATTTTCATGTATGCATTTGTAACATTTTGAACAGTGGTTATCACATTTAAAATTTCTTTTTTTTTTTTTCTGGAGACAGTCTCACTCAGTTACCCTGGGTAGAGTACCATGGCGTCATAGCTCACAGCAGCCTCAGCTGTTGGTCTTGAGCAATCTTCTTGCCTTAGTCTCTCAAGTAGCTGGGACTGCACATGGCCTGGCACTATGCCCAGCTAGTTTTTTTATTTTTAGCAGGAAGGGTGTCTTGATTCTGCTTAAGCTGCTCTCAAACTCCTGAGCTCAAGCAATCCACCTGCCTCCACCTCCTGCAGTGCTAAGGATTATAGGCATCAGCCACCACACCTGGCCACATTTGAAATTTCTTTTAAGAAATATCTGTCCCTGTGAAACAATATGGTATAGTGTCAGCAGTCTTTTGATTACTCCAACTTGATAAGTAAACATTTGTATGTTAGTCTTCTTTTTTAGATTTAGTATGTATGATAGAAAGTCTGAGTCACCAGTAAAATGCTATACTTCCACATGGTATTTTAGAGAACTGTGTCCGTCACGTAGTGTTTTTACTAAAAAACTCAGCTTAGTGTTTAGGCTGCTTCAGTAACTTAGGCCCTTTTCCAACACCAAGATATCAGATATGTAATGTGAACTACCCTAACAAATTATGTTCTATCATAGATCTGCCTTTTGTGAGCCAGTGCTTGATGTCACTTGGTATATACCACTTTTGAGCCATGGTACTTTTTTTGTCACTTGATTTAGCAACTATATATAGAATCTTGAGCTATGTAGACGATCACTAAGCTTTTCTTAGTAGATGTGGGGAAATTTCACTTTTTTTTTTTTTTTTTAGATAGAGTCTCACTATGTCTCCCTTGGTAGAGGGCTGTGGTGTCACAGCTCACAGCAACCTCACACTCTTGGGCTTAAGTGATTCTCTTGCCTTAGCCTCCCAAGTATCTGGGACTACTGGCGCCCACCACAATGCCTGGCTATTTTTTTGTTGTTGTTGCAGTTGTCACTGTTCAGCAGGCCCAGGCTGGGTTCGAACCTGCCAGCCTTGGTGTATGTGGGTGGTACCCTACCCACTGTGCTATGGGCGCCAAGCTGGAAATTTCACATTTTTTTTTTTTTTTTTTTGAGACGGACCTTCAAGCTGTTGCTTTGGGTAGAGTACAATGGCATCACAGCTCACAGCAACCTCCAGCTCCTGGGCTCAAGCGATTTTCTTACCCCTGCCTCCCAAGTAGTTGGGACTACAGGCGCCCACCACAACGCCGAGCTATTTTTTTTTGGTTGCAGCCATTGTTGTTTGGCGGGCCTGGGCTGGATTCGAACCTGCCAGCTCAGGTGTATGTGGCTGGCGCCTTAGCCGTTTGACCCACAGGCGCCGAGCTGGAAATTTCACATTTTTAAATCTTGGAATCCTATCAGTGGAGTAGGCACACAGCCTCATGAGAATGTTTTCAGCCCTTAGAGATTTGTAGAAAAATAATGCACTTATAGACGGAACCGTCTAAAATAAGTCTGTAACCTAATCACTACAACTACTTGTACCTTATTGATAACTATGGAACTAAGTACAACGTTTTAGTGTTTTGGTTGGTGTGAAGGTAGTGAGTTAAATTACTTGATTGTTCACAGATTGCACTTCTTGTTCTCTTCCCCCCTTCTCACAGCTGCACTTGACTCATCGTTAAAAAAAAATATTTAAAAAAATTTTTGGGTATTTCTATTATGACTACTTGTTGAAATAAAAATCTTTCCATGTCATTTTTTTTTTTTTTTTTTTTGTAGAGACAGAGTCTCACTTTATCGCCCTTGGTAGAGTGCCGTGGCCTCACACAGCTCACAGCAACCTCCAACTCCTAGGCTTAGGTGATTGTCTTGCCTCAGCCTCCCAAGTAGCTGGGATTACAGGCGCCCGCCACAACACCCGGCTATTTTTTTTTGTTGTTGCAGTTTGGCCGGGGCCGGGTTTGAACCCACCACCCTCGGCATGTGGGACCGGCGCCCTACCCGCTGAGCCACAGGCGCCGCCCCCATGTCATTTTTTTGAACCCTTATTCACATTATTTTATGATTATAAATAATACAATTCTCCAGCTGATTTTGACCCAAGAAAGGAGTCCTTATTTATTTTTTTTTTTTTTGAGACAGAGTCTCTGTCACCCCAGGCTAGAGTGCCATGGCATTAGCGCAGCTCACAGTAACCTCAAACTCCTGGGCTCAAATGATCCTCCTGTCTCAGCCCCCCAAGTAGGGACTATAAGTGCCTGCCACCACACTCCAGTAATTTTTCTTTTCTTTCTTTCTTTTTTTTTTTATATTAAATCATAGCTGTGCACATTAATGCAATCATGGGCACCATACACTGGTTTTATATACCATTTGACATATTTTCATCACACTAGTTAACATAGTCTTCCTGGCATTTTCTTAGTTATTGCGTTAAGACATTTATATTCTACATTTAGTAAGTTTCACAGGTACCCTTGTAAAATGCACCGTAGGTGAGGTCCCACCAATTACCCTCCCTCTGCCCAGTAATTTTTCTATGTTTAGTAGAGATGGGGGTCTTGTTTTGCTCAGGTTGGTCTTGAACTTGAGGTCAAGGGGTCCTCTTAACTTGGCCTCCCAGAGTGCTTTAGATTATAGATGTGTGAGCCAGTGAATCTGGCCTGGAGTCCTCATCTTTGAAAGACATTTGTGTTTTTTTTTTTTTTGTAGAGACAGAGTCTCACTTTATGGCCCTCGGTAGAGTGCCGTGGCATCACACAGCTCACAGCAACCTCCAACTCCTGGGCTTAAGCCATTCTCTTGCCTCAGCCTCCCGAGTAGCTGGGACTACAGGCGCCCGCCACAACGCCCAGCTATTTTTTGGTTGCAGTTCAGCCGGGGCCGGGTTTGAACCTGCCACCCTCGGTATATGGGGCCAGCGCCTTACCGACTAAGCCACAGGCGCCGCCCGAAAGACATTTGTTAAACTGTGAATGTAGAGGATCAGATGTAGAAATGGCGGGCGGCGCCTGTGGCTCAGTTGGTAAGGAGCCGGCCCCATATGCCGAGGGTGGCGGGTTCAAGCCCGGCCCCGGCCAAACTGCAACCAAAAAATAGCCGGGCATTGTGGCGGGCGCCTGTAGTCCCAGCTGCTCGGGAGGCTGAGGCAAGAGAATCACTTAAGCCCAGGAGTTGGAGGTTGCTGTGAGCTGTGTGAGGCCATGGCACTCTACCGAGGGCCATAAAGTGAGACTCTGTCTCCACAAAAAAAAAAAAAAAAAATAGATGTAGAAATGGCATTCAGTTTTTTCTGCGTACCAGTCATTAGTATGTCGACTATGTTTTATGAATGACAAAATATGAATGAGAAGATGAAAACTTACACTAAAACAAGAAAACTCTTAATTTGATTTTGTGCTTTGACATTGGATTTTGTGTTGTGAGGAATAGTTGTGATTTTTTTTTTTTTTTGGAGATGGCCTTTTTGAAGGTAATTTGTTAAAAACATTTAACTTTTTTTTTTTTTTTTTTAAGAGACAGTCTCGGGCGGCGCCTGTGGCTCAGTGAGTAGGGCGCCTGTCCCATATGCTGGAGGTGGCGGGTTCAAACCCAGCCTCGGCCAAAAACCACAAAAAAAAAAAAAAGAGACAGTCTCACATTGTCACCCTCGGTAGAGTGCCCCATGGTGTCACAGCTCACAGCAACCTCCAGTTGTTGGGCGTAGGCAATTCTCTCGCCTCAGCCTCCTGAGTAGCTGGGACTACAGATACCTGCCACAATGCCTGGCTATTTTTTGTTGCAGTTTAGACGGGGCCAGGTTGGAACCTGCTACCCTCGGCATATGGGACCAGTGTCCTACTCACTGAGCCACAGGCGCCACCCATGTTAACCATTTTTTAAGTGTACACTTAGGTGGCCTTAAGTACATTCATATTATTGTTTGATCATCACTACTGTCAATCTCCAGTACTTTTTCTTTTTTTTTTTTTTTTTGTAGAGACAGAGTCTCACTTTATGGCCGTTGGTAGAGTGCCGTGGCCTCACACAGCTCACAGCAACCACCAACTCCTGGGCTTAAGCGATTCTCTTGCCTCAGCCTCCCGAGTAGCTGGGACTACAGGCGCCCGCCACAACGCCCGGCTATTTTTTTTTTTTTGGTTGCAGTTTGGCCGGGGCCGGGTTTGAACCCGCCACCCTCGGTATATGGGGCCGGCACCTTACCGACTGAGCCATAGGCGCCGCCCCAATCTCCAGTACTTTTTCATCATCATCCCAGTTTGTAACCTGTATCCATTAAACAAACTCATTCTCTCCCCTCATCTCCTGGTAACCACTATTCTGCTTTTTGTCTCTGAATTTTTCTATTCTGGGTACCTAATATAAGCAGAACAGAGCTCATCTTGATGGTGTAATTATTCCTATAGATTTCTTCTTTCTACTCGAAATGTTAAACTGTCATTATAGAGCAGAAACAGATGAGATAAAAATAGGTAACTATGGAAGCTTTTGGTAGAGTGCTGTAACATCACAGCTCACAGCAACCTCCAACTCCTGGGCTTAAACGATTCTCTTGCCTCAGCCTCCCAAGTAGCTGGGACTATAGGCGCCTGCCACAACTCCTGGCTATTTTTTTTTCTAGTTCTCATTGTTTGGCAGGCTCAGGTTGGATTCGAACCTGCCAGCTCTTGTGTATGTGGCTGGTGCCCTAGCTGCTGGCGCCTTAACCCTAGCCCTTGCCCTAGCCCTATAGGCGCTGAGCCCAAAGCAGTCTTTTGTGTTAAGTATAATAGAACTTTGTTCTCGGGTCCATACTTTTCTGCATGACTGGGTTCCAAAGATTAGACTTTGGTTATTGTACTAATGTAATTTCAAATTGCATTGTACTCTCACTGTACACCTAAGTCTTGGTAGGTGAGGATATTTGTCTTGTAGGATTTTAGTTGTTTAATATAAGATATATTCATATTCTTTTGTTTCTATTTCTCACATTAAAGCAATTTCCAGAAAGCTGTTGAAGTGTTTTTTCTTTTTTTTTTTTTAATTGTTACAGAGTCCCACTTTGTTGCCCTTGGTAGAGTGCCGTGGTGTCATAGCTCATAGCAACCTCAAACTCCTGGGCTCAAGCAATTTTTTTACCTCAGCCTTCCTAGTAGCTGGGACTAAAGGCACCCAACACAACGCCCAGTTATTTATTTATTTATTTATTTAGCAGGCTGGGCTGGTTCCAACGCACTAGCCCCAAATCATGTGGCCAGCGCCCTAACCACTGAGCTATAGGCGCCCCTGTTCAATTGTCTTTTTCTTTCTTTGGAGACTGAGTCTTGCTTTATGACCAAGGCTGGAGTACAGTGGTCCATGATAGCTCATTGTACCTCGAATTCCTAGGCTAAAGCTATCCGCCCTCATGAGCTGTTCATCTCATCCTCTCAAGTAGCTTTGTGTACAAGCACGTGCTACCATGCCTGGCTAATTTTTAAAACTTTGTGGTGCTAGGATTTTATCATGTTTTCTAGGTTGGTCTCGAACTCTTGGCCTCAAGCATTCCTCTTACCTCACTCAGCCTTCCAAAGTGCTGGGAGTACAGGCTTGAGATACCAAGCCTGAAAATCTGTATTTATTTATTTATTTTCTTAGAGACAGAGTCTCACTTTATCACCCTTGGTAGAGTGCCGTGGAGTCACAGCTCTCAGCAACCTTCAACTCCTGGGCGTAGGCAATTCTCTCGCTTCAGCCTCTCCAGTAACTGGGACTATAGGCGCCTGCCACAACTCCTGGCTATTTTTTGTTACAGTTTGGCTGGCGCCTTGTTCGAACCTGCCACCCTTGATTTGTGGGGCTGGCGTCCTACCCACTGGGTCACAGGCGCCTCCCATGCCTAAAAATCTTTTTTGTGTTATTTTATTGCAAATGGAACCAATTATTCATTATATTTACACCTTTTTTTGGGAGGGCATGTAGATTATACTGTTTACTTGCTCTACATTTAGAATACATTCAACTGATTTTAATTTATTGGTAATAAGGGAATTTCCTTATGCATACTTAAACTTCTGTCAGGTTATATTACATTCTTTTGTAGTGGATTTTTCATTTATTTACAGAAAAATTTGATGGATTTGTTTCCCACTTCAGGTGTAAGTGCGTTTATCTATACTGTCACTTAAGTTGTTACAGATATTGCGTTTATCTATACTGTCACATAAGTTGTTACAGATATAGGACTTGCATACATTCAGAAAGACACATAGTTAAGTTTGTTCAAGGATATCCACTAAAGTGAAGGCGACTATCTCAGTTTCTAGGTTGTACCAGCTTTTTGTATCTTGGGCACTTTGGAGGAGTTCCCTGAAGGTAAAACTAACCCATTCTCACAGAACTCGGTAAGAGTTCTTAAAATACTCAGAAAGCCCAAACTTCCCCATCGTTTTAGATCTCTATATCTTAATATGTTAAACCATTGTAATTTGAAGATTCTTTGGTAGCATTCCATAGGTTTCTTTTTTTAGTGACTGCCTGGCAGGAAAATTAATGGGGATTATTTTGAGAAGGGATCTTCAGTGTCTAAACCCGGTTTTCTGTTGACTAGTCTTTCTGAGAGAATATATCTTCATATACGTTTACAGATAATAAGATGTTTGGTAGGAGTGTTTCTGATGAAAAGGGAAGTAGAGGCTTAGACACCAAGTGATTATTCCAAGGTTACATGGTTGCAAAGCACAAGAGCTGGATAGAATTTGGTTATCTGATTCCTATTTCTGTTGTATCTAATATAACCTAACATGACGGAAGTCTTGTCTATATCATGAGAGAATGGACTGTGGACCTGTGTGTCTTTTTTTTTTTTTTTTTTGTAGAGACAGAGTCTCACTTTATGGCCCTCGGTAGAGTGCCGTGGCCTCACATAGCTCACAGCAACCTCCAACTCCTGGGCTTAAGCGATTCTCTTGCCTCAGCCTCCCAAGCAGCTGGGACTACAGGCGCCCGCCACAACGCCCGGCTATTTTTTGGTTGCAGTTTGGCCGGGGCAGGGTTTGAACCCACCACCCTCGGTATATGGGGCCGGCGCCTTACCGACAGAGCCACAGGTGCCGCCCGGACCTGCGTGTCTTACTCATTAAAATAGCCAGACCTTAATTCATATAGGGTAGAAGAACCTTGACAAATTATATTCTTGAACATACTCCTTCCAAATTTGGGTTGAATGTGAGTCCTATGATATTTGAGATTTGGGACTTAACTTTTACAATGGGAGAGCTTCTAGAAATAGAGTACAAAAATGGCTTTTACAAGGCCACTGATGGCTCACGCCTGTAATTCCAGCACTCTGGAAGGCTGAGGTGGGTGGGTTGCCTGAGTTCACAGATTCGAGACCAACCTGAGCAAGAGCAAGAACCTGTCTCTACTAAAAATAGAAAAAACTGAGGCAAGAGGATTGCTTGAACCCAAGAGTGTAGGGTTGCTGTGAGTTATGATGCCACAGTACTCTACCAAGGGTGACAAAATGAGACTGTCTCAAATAAAGAAATGGCTTTTACATTTTTTTTTTTTCTTGTAGAGACAGTCTCACTGTACCGCCCTCGGGTAGAGTGCTGTGGCATCACACGGCTCACAGCAACCTCTAACTCTTGGGCTTACGCGATTCTCCTGCCTCAGCCTCCCAAGCAGCTGGGACCACAGGCACCCACCACAACGCCCGACTATTTTTTTTTTCTTTCTTTTTTTTTATTGTTGGGGATTCATTGAGGGTACAATAAGCCAGTTACACTGATTGCAATTGTTAGGTAAAGTCCCTCTTGCAATCATGTCTTGCCCCCATAAAGTGTGACACACACTAAGGCCCCACACCCCTCCCTCCCTCCCTCTTTCTGCTCCCCCCCCATAACCTTAATTGTCATTAATTGTCCTCATATCAAGACTGAGTACATAGGATTCATGCTTCTCCATTCTTGTGATGCTTTACTAAGAATAATGTCTTCCACTTCCATCCAGGTTAATACGAAGGATGTAAAGTCTCCATTTTTTTTAATGGCTGAATAGTATTCCATGGTATACATATACCACAGCTTGTTAATCCATTCCTGGGTTGGTGGGCATTTAGGCCGTTTCCACATTTTGGCGATTGTAAATTGAGCTGCAATAAACAGTCTAGTACAAGTGTCCTTATGATAAAAGGATTTTTTTCCTTCTGGGTAGATGCCCAGTAATGGGATTGCAGGATCGAATGGGAGGTCTAGGTTGAGTGCTTTGAGGTTTCTCCATACTTCCTTCCAGAAAGGTTGTACTAGTTTGCAGTCCCACCAGCAGTGTAAAAGTGTTCCCTTCTCTCCACATCCACGCCAGCATCTGCAGTTTTGAGATTTTGTGATGTGGGCCATTCTCACTGGGGTTAGATGATATCTCAGGGATGTTTTGATTTGCATTTCTCTAATATATAGAGATGATGAACATTTTTTCATGTGTTTGTTAGCCATTCGTCTGTCGTCTTTAGAGAAAGTTCTATTCATGTCTCTTGCCCATTGATATAAGGGATTGGTGGCTTTTTTCATGTGGATTAATTTGAGTTCTCTATAGATCCTGGTTATCAAGCTTTTGTCTGATTGAAAATATGCAAATATCCTTTCCCATTGTGTGGGTTGTCTCTTTGCTTTGGTTATTGTCTCCTTAGCTGTACAGAAGCTTTTCAGTTTAATGAAGTCCCATTTCCTTATTTTTGTTGTTATTGCAATTGCCATGGCAGTCTTCTTCATGAAGTCTTTCCCCAGGCCAATATCTTCCAGTGTTTTTCCTATGCTTTCTTTGAGGATTTTTATTGTTTCATGCCTTAAATTTAAGTCTTTTATCCATCTTGAATCAATTTTTGTGAGTGGGGAAAGGTGTGGGTCCAGTTTCAGTCTTTTACATGCAGACATCCAATTCTCCCAACACCATTTATTGAATAGGGAGTCTTTCCCCCAAGGTAAGTTCTTGTTTGGTTTATCGAAGATTAGGTGGTTGTAAGATGTTAGTTTCATTTCTTGGTGTTCAATTCGATTCCAAGTGTCTATGTCTCTGTTTTTGTGCCAGTACCATGCTGTCTTGACCACTATGGCTTTGTAGTACAGACTAAAATCTGGTATGCTGATGCCCCCAGCTTTATTTTTGTTACTAAGAACTGCCTTAGCTATACGGGGTTTTTTCCAGTTCCATACAAAACGCAGAGTCATTTTTTCCAAATCTTGAAAGTACGATGTAGGTACTTTGATAGGAATGGCATTGAATAGGTAGATTGCTTTGGGAAGTATAGACATTTTAACAATGTTGATTCTTCCAAGCCATGAGCATGGTATGTTCTTCCATTTGTTAATATCCTCTGCTATTTCCTTTCTGAGGAGTTCATAGTTTTCTTTATAGAGGTCCTTCACCTCCTTTGTTAGGTATATTCCTAGGTATTTCATTTTCTTTGAAACTATGGTGAAGGGAGTTGTGTCCTTAATTAGCTTCTCATCTTGACTGTTATTGGTGTATACAAAGGCTACTGACTTGTGGACATTGATTTTATATCCTGAAACATTACTGTATTTTTTGATGACTTCTAGGAGTCTTGTGGTTGAGTCTTTGGGGTTCTCTAAGTATAAGATCATGTCGTCAGCAAAGAGGGAGAGTTTGACCTCCCCGACTATTTTTTTTTGTTGCAGTTTGGCCGGGGCTGGGTTTGAACCCACCACCCTCGGCATATGAGGCCTGCGCCCTACTCACTGAGCCACAGGCGCCGCCCTGGCTTTTACATGTTGTGCATTGGAAAAAATCTAAGGTTGGAAGAAGACCCTTGTCAGATTTTGGACTTTTTTTTTTTAAGAGACAGACTCACTTTATTGCCCTTGGTAGAGTGCCATGGTGTCATAGCAACCTCCAGCTCTTGATCTTAGGTGATTTCTCTTGCCTCAGCCTCCCAAGTAGCTGGGACTACAGGTGCCTGCCACAACACCTGACTATTTTTTTTTTGTTGTTGCAGTTTGGCCGGGACTGGGTTTGAACCCACTGCCCTCGGAAATGGGGCTGGCGCCCTACTCACTGAGCCACAGGTGCCAGCCTGGAATTTTTTTTGTTGGGGGGTGGGGTGTCAAAGATCTTCCTAATATAGGTTTGAAAAATAAAATTTGGGTTTTTGAATGGTTTTGTGTCCTCTGTAGATCCTTCATGTGGAATTTTAGTGCCAGTTTGGTGTATGTGGACTATCTTTGTGGAGGTTTACTGCTTTTTTCCTCCAGAATTATTTTTGAAATATTTCATTTCAATATAGCCAACCATAGTTATTTCATTTTCTATAAAATTCACTAGGTTGAAGCTTTTGGTTTTTCTTTGAATCTGAATGTCTTTCCTTAATCGTGTTACTGGATATTATTCCATCTAGAGTCTAGACCATGCCTACTCACTAATTAATGCTGTATCCGATGTAATTAAAGAGTCTTTTATTATATCCATCGTCATTTTGCTCATAGGAAAAAAGTGAGAAGACAGAAATAGTTGTTTCTCCCAAACATAATGGTTGGTTGAGTAATGTTAGGTAGAAATAACAATTTTGTGGAAGGAACTAAACACTAGCTTCTCTGATTTTATTTTATTATTTTATTATTTTTTGAGACAGAGTCTTTCTTTGTAGCCCTCGGTAGAGTGCCCTGGCGTCATGGCTCACAGCAACCTCAAACTTTTGGGTTCAAGCAATATTCTTGCGTCAGCCTTCCCAGTAGCTTGAGCCCAAGAATTAGAACCCTGCTAATTTTTCTCCTTTTTAGTAGAGATGATGTCTTGCTCATATTCAGGTTGCTCTCCAGGCTCAAGTGATCTTCTTGCCTCGCCCTTCTAGAGTGTTTGGATTATAAACCACCACACTTGGCTCTAGTTTGACATTTTGTATTAAATTTTACATCATAATCAGGGTTTTTGGAAATAATAATAATTATTATTTTTGAGACAGTCTCACTGTGTTGACCTCAGTAGAGTGGTGTGGTGTCACAGCTCACAGCAACCTCCAAATCTTGGGCTTAAGCAGTTCTCTTGCCTCAGCCTCCCAAGTAGCTGGGCTACAGGCGCCTGCCACGACACTTGGCTATTTTTTTGTTGCAGTTGTCATTGTTGCTTAGCTGGCCCAGGGCAGGTTCGAATTGGAACCCAGCACCCTCGGTGCATGTGGCCAACACTGTAACCACTGTGCTACGGACACCAAGCCTGGAAATAATATTTTTAAGTAGTTTTTTTGGCGATAGAGTCTAACTCTGTTGCCCAGACTAGATTGCAGTCATGATAATGGCTCACTTCAACTTCAAACTCCTGGGCTAAAGAGATCCTCTTGCTTCAGCCTTCTGAGAACCTGGGTGTATAGGCACACACTACCTTGCCTGGCTAATTTTTCTATTTTTTTAGTAGAGATGATGTCTTAACTCTTGATCAGGCTGGCCTTGAACTTCTGAGCTCAGGAACTCCACCCTCCTTGGCCTCTCAGCGTGCTAGGATTACAGGTGTGAGCCACCATGCCTGGCCAGTAGAAAAATTAAAATTTGATAATTTCGTTTTTACTCATTCTTTGAAGTTGGAAATATCAATGTCTACTAACTAATCTTGATCATTTTTAATTATTTTTTATGCCTTTATATTT
Source organism: Nycticebus coucang (assembly GCF_027406575.1). NCBI lineage: Eukaryota > Metazoa > Chordata > Mammalia > Primates > Lorisidae > Nycticebus > Nycticebus coucang. The sequence continues at coordinate 40,112,288 of NC_069791.1, read as the reverse complement.
TCCTGATATTTATAATTAATATTTAAAAGTAGATGCTCGTTTGTTTGTGTAGTAAGTACAGAAGTATAAATAACGGGTCCTAGTTCCAGTTCTTAGGTTGATATACTGTAATTTTTAAGATATATTTCTGGGCGGTGCCTGTGGCTCAAGGAGTAGGGTGCCGGTCCCATATGCCGGAGGTGGTGGGTTCAAACCCAGCCCCGGCCCAAAAAAAAAAAAAAAGAACTACTTATTTAAGGAAAATAAAACAACACACACACACACACAAAAAAAGATATATTTCTCTTTTGTTGTTTCCTTGTGATTGGTATGTTATTCCATATTTAGGGAGTTGATAGCAGCCTGAAAAGGGAAGGGTTAATACTGTGCCTTAGAGTGGGAAGTTTAGAAGTTTAACTACTTTACGCATTTTGATTTATTTATACATTAAATGGCTCTTTTTGTTAATTGAAGATTTGTAACATTTTCTTTTTGAACTTAAAGGAATAAGACTCTTTGTTGAAATAAGTGATAAAAATTAATATGGCTCTTCTTTTAACAGGTATTTGTTTGCTTATGGAAAGGTTGTAAAGTCTATAACACTCCATCCACCAGTCAGAGTTGGTTACAGAGGCATATGTTGACACACAGTGGAGACAAACCTTTCAAGGTAAGGATGTATGTATGTATGTATGTATGTATCTGAGTTTTTCTTTCAAATTTCAATTTAAGCTAACATGTTTCTTGAATAGGCATGTTTTTGCTGTTCTAAATTTTTTTGAAAGAATCCTTTGCTTTTTTTTTTTGAGACAGAGTCTCACTATGTCTCTCTCAGTAGAGTGCTGGGGTGTCACAGCACAGCAGCCTCCAACTTTTGGGCTTAAGCGATTCTTTTATCTCAGCCTCCCTAGTAACTCGGACTCAATGCCAGGCTATTTTTTTGTTGTAATTGTCATCGTTGTTTAGGAGGTCTGGGCTGGGTTTGAACTCCACCAGCTCCAGTGTATGTGGCTGGTGCCCTAGCCGCTGAACACAGGTGCCGAGCCAGAACCATTTGCTTTAACATTCTTGTAAGTGCATGGCATTTCAAAAGCAGGTAGAGATGAAAGTAATTTAATCTAATTAAAAATTTTGAGAAGCAGAAAACATGCCATTGTTAGCTTAGGGTCTTAAAAATAGCTAGTGGGTAGATCAGTGACTTGAAACCATGTCAGCTATTACAAATACTCTGTGGTCTGATTTTTTCTCACTGTCAGAGGTTTCAGCATTTTCATTAGCAAAGAACATTGACTATTACATGAAATAAATGTAGAACGCTAAATAAACGTGGAAAACTAGAAAACTTCACTTAGTTTTGAGGTCACACTACTGAGCTTAGTTATAAGTCACTTTGTCAAATTGATGTGTTCTGGGAAGTCTTTTTTTTTTTTAGTTGGGAGGGAGGATGCACCACCTCTGGGAAGTCTTTATAAAGTACAAGTTTCTATAAAAATTATTTTTACGGGTGGCGCCTGTGGCTCAGTGAGGTCGCCGGCCCCATATACTGAGGGTGGCAGGTTCGAACCCGGCCCCGGCCAAACTTCAACAACAACAACAAAAATAGCCGAGCATTGTGGCAGGCACCTGAAGTCCCAGCTATTCCAGAGGGTGAGGCAAGAGAATCGCCTAAACCCAAGAGCTGGAGGTTGCTGTGAGCTGTGACACTATGGTACTCTATCAAGTGTGACAAAGTAAAATTCTGTCTCTTAAAAAAAAAAAAATCATTTTTCCATTTAACATCATTTAAAGTTAAATAAAATATTTCAGTTTTTAATTATGGAAAGCATATGCTACAGAGATTAAAAGTTTGGGTTTAAAGTTAATAGTTGTTAAAATCATTGTATCTACTGGAATGTAAATATTGTGCCAGAAACTTCCCTTGAGTTTCATAATGAATGAGGTAACTATGAGGTTGCTTTTATTATTATTATTTTTTATTTTTTTGTTTTGAGATTTGAGTTTCAAGCTGTCACCGTGGGTAGAGTGCTATGGCATCACAGCTCACAGCAACCTTGAATTCTTGCCTCAGCTTCCCAAGTAGCTGGGACTATAGGCACCTGCCATAGCACCCAGCTATTTTTTGGTTGTAGCTGTCATTTGGCAGGACTGGGCTGGTTTCAAACCCGCCAGCTCCTGTGTATGTGGCTGGCGCCCTAGCTGCTGAGCTACAGGCTCCAAGCCTGTGAGGTTGTTTTTAAAAATAAGTTAATTTTTTTTTTTGAAAAGGTAATCATTAACAAGTTAAACTATATTAAAAAAAAAACTTATGTTGAGGGCAGTGCTTATGGCCCAAAGAGGTAGGAGGTGGCGGGTTTAAACCCAGCCCCGGCCAAAAACCACACACACACACACACACACACACACACACACACACACACACACACACCCAGCCCCGGCCAAAAACCACACACACACACACACACACACACACACACACACCCAGCCCCGGCCAAAAACCACACACACACACACACAAAAAAAAACATGTTGAGAAATCTTGGCTACTTTGCCTGGTTCCATATCCCCTCTTCCTCTCTTATACATGTACGACTACTGTTAATTGTTTCCTTTTTTTTTTTTGTGGTTTTTGGCCGGGGCTGGGTTTGAACCCGCCACCTCTGGCATATGGGACCAGCGCCCTACTCCTTGAGCCACAGGTGCTGCCCTGTTAATTGTTTCTTGTGAATTCAGCTAGTATTTCTGTATAGAACTACGAGCAGATAAATATGCTGTCTCATTTTCCTTTCCTTTTTTACAGAAAACTAGTAAACTATTCATTGTCTGTACCCTGCATTTTTAAAAAAATATGCTTTAATTTTAGGGGGGTATTAAATATGGGGATTAGCAAAGTTCGCATATACCCAGTATACCAAGTTTTCCCCATGATTGACATGTGTATATGTAGTTTGCTTTTTGAGTATACTTCATACTAGGACCCTTCCATGTAAGTTCATAGGGGATATTCTCTCTCTCCCTTAACATTTTGTAGTATTTCTTTCTTTTTTAGAAATTGATTTTTAATGTTGAGTAGGAAAATTTATTTATTTATTTTTGCAGTTTTTGGCTAGGGCTGAGTTTGAACCTGCCACCTTTGGCATATGAGACCACCGCCCTACTCCTTTGAGCTACAGGCACTGCCTGTTTTGTAGTATTTCATTGTGTGGTTTTTGTAGTTTGTTTAAGCACACTTCATGTAGACAGTTGTGTTGCTTCCAATCTTGCTATTGTAAATTGTCCAGTGGTGGTGGATCTTGACCATACATATGTCATTTTCTACATGTATAATTAGATCTGGAGAAAAATTCCTCCAAATGAGTGAGTGGATCACAGGCTTTATAAACATTGGTAACTTCAATAAATATTGCCAAAATGCCTTTCCAGAAGTTGTACCATCATCAGCAAGGTTATATAGAACATATGTCTTCTCCAAAGTCTTGCTAAGAGCATGTTGTCAAACTTTTGGATTTTGCCACTCTTAAAGAGGTGAGAAGTCATATCCTAATGTAGTTTTCTTTCTTTCTTTCTTTTCTTTTTTTTCTTTCTTTTTTTACTTTTCTTTCTTTTCTCTCTTTTTCTGTCTTTCTTTCTTATTTTTGAGACAGAGTCTCACTTATTTTTTTTTTTTTTTTTTTATTTCTTGACTATCTCCATCACCATCAACTATCACCGCTATTATTTTAAAGTACGTGTATTACAGGGCAGGAATTGTCAAAGTTTCTCATACAATAATTATACCAGGTAGCACCTAGTTAACATGTTGTAAGCTTAGGTTAAATGAAAGAATGCTTTAACAATGTCAAGGTAGGGCGGCGCCTATGGCTCAGTCGGTAGGGCGCTGGCCCCATGTACCAAGGGTGGCGGGCTCAAACCCAGCCCCGGCCAAACTGCAACCAAAAAAAAAATAGCCGGGCGTTGTGGCGGGCGCCTGCAGTCCCAGCTATTCGGGAGGCTGAGGCAAGAGAATCGCTTAAGCCCAGGAGTTGGAGGTTGCTGTGAGCTGTGTGATGCCACGGCACTCTACCGAGGGCCATAAAGTGAGACTCTGTCTCTGTTGGAACTTATATAAATCATTATATTTTTCGTGGAAGTCCAAGTTCAAAAGTTCCTTCCGAAGTTCTTCCAAGAAGTCTTGGCTTTGAATGAAGTTTGGGATCACACAGTGAAGAAAGGGGTCCATTTCCATGACAATGGCTTCGTGACTGAACGGCGTCCTTCGGCTCCAGGCCTCTGCCATCTCCTTTTTTAAGGCTTCCTTCGTGACAGCAGCCGAAAACTCCGCCATCACCCCCTTCTTTCCCTTTTTTCCCGCCCGGGCCGGGCCGGGTTCAGCTGGCCGTTTCCCATTCATCTAATAAAGTCCTTATTTTTTTTTTTTATTGTTGGGGATTCATTGAGGGTACAATAAGCCAGGTTACACTGATTGCAATTGTTAGGTAAAGTACCTCTTGCAATCATGTCTTGCCCCCATAAAGTGTGACACACACCAAGGCCGCACCCCCTTCCCTTCCTCCCTCCCTCTTTCTGCTTCCCCCCCCCATAACCTTAATTGTCATTAATTGTCCTCATATCAAAATTGAGTACATAGGATTCATGCTTCTCCATTCTTGTGATGCTTTACTAAGAATAATGTCTTCCACGTCCATCCAGGTTAGTACGAAGGATGTAAAGTCTCCATTTTTTTTAATAGCTGAATAGTATTCCATGGTATACATATACCACAGCTTGTTAATCCATTCCTGGGTTGGTGGGCATTTAGGCCGTTTCCACATTTTGGCGATTGTAAGTTGAGCTGCAATAAACAGTCTAGTACAAGTGTCCTTATGATAAAAGGATTTTTTTCCTTCTGGGTAGATGCCCAGTAATGGGATTGCAGGATCAAATGGGAGGTCTAGCTTGAGTACTTTGAGGTTTCTCCATACTTCCTTCCAGAAAGGTTGTACTAGTTTGCAGTCCCACCAGCAGTGTAAAAGTGTTCCCTTCTCTCCACATCCACGCCAGCATCTGCAGTTTTGAGATTTTGTGATGTGGGCCATTCTCACTGGGGTTAGATGATATCTCAGGGTTGTTTTGATTTGCATTTCTCTAATGTATAGAGATGATGAACATTTTTTCATGTGTTTGTTAGCCATTCGTCTGTCATCTTTAGAGAAGGTTCTATTCATGTCTCTTGCCCATTGATATGTGGGATTGTTGGCTTTTTCATGTGGATTAATTTGAGTTCTCTATAGATCCTGGTTATCAAGCTTTTGTCTGATTGAAAATATGCAAATATCCTTTCCCATTGTGTGGGTTGTCTCTCTGCTTTGGTTATTGTCTCCTTAGCTGTACAGAAGCTTTTCAGTTTAATGAAGTCCCATTTGTTTATTTTGTTGTTGTTGCAATTGCCATGGCAGTCTTCTTCATGAAGTCTTTCCCCAGGCCAATATCTTCCAGTGTTTTTTCTATGCTTTCTTGGAGGATTTTTATTGTTTCATGCCTTAAATTTAAGTCCTTTATGCATTTTGAATCAATTTTTGTGAGTGGGGAAAGGTGTGGGTCTAGTTTCAGTCTTTTACATGTAGACATCCAGTTCTCCCAACACCATTTATTGAATAGGGAGTCTTTCCCCCAAGGTATGTTCTTGTTTGGTTTATCTAAGATTAGGTGGTTGTAAGATGTTAGTTTCATTTCTTGGTTTTCAATTCGATTCCAAGTGTCTATGACTCTGTTTTTGTGCCAGTACCATGCTGTCTTGACCACTATGGCTTTGTAGTACAGACTAAAATCTGGTATGCTGATGCCCCCAGCTTTATTTTTATTACTAAGAACTGCCTTAGCTATACAGGGTTTTTTCCGGTTCCATACAAAACGCAGAATCATTTTCTCCAAATGTTGAAAGTACGATGTTGGTATTTTGATAGGAATGGCATTGAATAGGTAGATTGCTTTGGGAAGTATAGACATTTTAACAATGTTGATTCTTCCCATCCATGAGCATGGTATGTTCTTCCATTTGGTAATATCCTCTGCTATTTCCTTTCTGAGGATTTCATAATTTTCTTTATAGAGGTCCTTCATTTCCTTCGTTAGGTATATTCCTAGGTATTTCATTTTCTTTGAAACTATGGTGAAGGGAGTTGTGCCCTTAATTAGCTTCTCAACAGGTGAGTTTTTATTCAATACCCCTGTTGCCATTCTTACCCTTTCTTGGTTTCTGATGTCCTTTCTATAGCTTTGTGCTTGTATATACCTGTCATTTACCTCTTACCTAGAAGTAAGAATATATGGTGTTTGCTTTTCCATTTCTGAGATACTTTACTGACGTTAATACTCTCCAGTGTCATCTCAGTTGCTGCAAATGACATTATTTCAATCCATTTGGTGGCTGAGTATTACTCCATAGGATACATGTACTACATTTTCTTTGTCCATTCATGAATTGATAAGCACTTAGGTTAATTCACATCTTTGTTGTTGTCAATTATGCTGTGATAAACATTTGGGTGCAGATGTCTTTTTTATAAAATGACTTATTTCCTTTAGGTAGATAACCTAGCAGTGGGATTGCTGGATTGAGTGGTAGGCCTACATCTGTTTATTTTTGCGGAATCTCCATACTGTTTTCTATAGAGGTTGTACTGATTTGCAATCCCACGAACAGTTCCTTTCTGCATCCATGCCAGTACTTTTTTTGAGACAGTGTCACTACGTCGCCCTCAGTAGAGTGCAGTGGCATCATAGCTCACAGCAATCTCAAACTCTTGGGCTTAAGCGATTCTATCTTACCTCAGTCTCTCAAGTAGCTGGGACTACAGGTGCCTGCCACAATGCTCGGCTGTTTTTTGTTGTTGTTGTTTTTGTTACAGTTGTCATTGTTTAGCTAGCTCTGGGCTGGGTTTGAACCCACCAGCCTTGGTGTATGTGGCTGGCGCCCTACCCAATGAGCTATGCGTACCGCCCAGTACTTATTGTTTTTTGACTATTTAATAATGGCCATTCTGAAAAGGGTAATGTGGCATCTCATTGTGGTTTTAATTTGCATTTCCCTGGTAATTAGTGATGTTGATTATTTTTTCATGTTTTTTGGCAGTTTGCATCTTGTCTTTTGGAAAACTTCTGTTCACGTCTTTTGCCGACTTTAATTTTTAATTAAGTCTTTCTTTCTTTTTTTTTTTTTGAGACAGAGTCTAAAGCTGTTGCTCTGAGTAGAGTGCCATGGTGGTATAGCTCACAATCACCTCCAACTCTTGCGCTTAAGCAATTCTTTTGTCTCAGCCTCCCAAGCAGCTGGGGACCATAGGTGCCTGCCACATGCCTGGCTTTTTTTTGTTGCCGTTGTCATTGTTAGCTGGCCTGGGCTGGGCTTGAACCTGCCAGCCTGGGTGTATGTGGCTCGTGCCGTAATACTGTGCTACAGGCGCTGAGCCAATTTTTTATTTTTTTGAGACAAGGTCTCTCTGTTGGTCAGGCTAGTGTGCAGGGGCATCATCATAGAGATCACTGCAACTGCATATCAGGTTTCAAGTAGTCCTCCTCCCTTAGTCTCCTGAATAATGGGACTTCGGGTGGTGTGCCACCATGCATGGCTGATTTTTCTATTTTTGGTAGAGATAGTATCTTACTTTTGCTCAGACTGGTCTCAAACTCCTGCCCTCTAATGGTCTTCCCTTTCGACTTCCCAGAGTGCTAGTATTACAGGCATGGGCCGCCCCCATGTCTGGCCAGTATGGATATTTTGTGTTGTTTTTTTGGAGGGAGAGACAGAGTCTCGCTTGCCTCGCCTAGGCTAAAGTGCCATGGCCTCAGCCTAGCTCACAGCAACCTCAAACTCCTGGGTTCCAGCAATACTCCTGCCTTAGCCTCCGGAGTACCTGGGACTGCAGGCACTTGCTACCATACCTGGCTCATTTTTCTATCTGTAGTTAGTATAGACAGAGCCTCACTCTTGCTCAGGCCACTGTTTCTTTCTTTCTTTTTTTTTTTTTTGAGACAGATTCTCACTTTGTCACCCATTGGTGCAGTGTTGTGGTGTCACATCTCACAGCAACCTCAAACTCTTAGAGACCAGCTTGTCTTGCAAGAGCAAGACCCTGTCTTTACTAAAAATAGAAAACCTAGCTGGGTGTCATGGTGGGCGCCTGTAGTTCCAGCTACCTGGGGGGCTGAGGCAAGAGGATCACTTGAGCTCAAGAGTTTGAGGTTGCTGTGAGCTATGATGGCATGGCACTCTACTCAGGGTGACAAGTGAGACTCTGTCTCAAAAAAAAAAATTCATGGGCAGTAAATGGCAGATTTAAGATTTCTGAGGTGATAGGAATCCTGAGTCCTTAACCACATTACTGTGGTGTTATTTGTTTCTGTCTGAAGTTTTGTTTTCTGTCTGATCACCTGTTAATCTGCTGTGCAACTTAACGCTTTCTGCTCAATATTCCAATAGCCCCTTGTAGATCTTTGTAGCACTTCTGGAAATATGAATAAAATAGTTTTAGTACTGGCAGAGATAGTTTTGCTTCATCCCAGTAAATCTTTTTGGAAAAATAAAAAGAATCATAATTCCACGTTTCAAATTTTAGAACAGCCAACATGTTGGCTTTCAGTTTGGGAGATAGAAGTCCAGCAGCCAGTTTTCTCCTAATAGTTGAAACAGTTTCCTTTTTCAGAACACCATGTGTAGTGACTTCAGTTCAGTCATCATTGATATGTGGATCGTCATGAAAGTTTTGAGATACGTAAAAATTAATTAAGAAATGTAAAGTCCACCCAGAGACAAATGAAGCCCTCCCCGCCAAAGTAGTAGGCCAGGCAACTTGAAACTTGCATGGGTGGAACAGAAAGGACACTGTTGACTGTGTTTCTTGGAAGTGAAATATTGAGCCGTAATGGAGGCCATTTCAAAACTTTTGTAGTGACCTACATGTATTTAGGAGTAGAAATAGATAACATTTGAACTAAAACCATACTCAGACCATGAAATGCTCATGTTAAGAGCAATAAAGGTACTGAGGCTACTTGTAGCAGCAGCACATGTCTCTGCCTCTCTTTCTTTAGGATACGTACTTAATGAGTGGAATGTTGATTAGATGATGCCTAAAATTATTTTCTCTTTTGGGGAGAAGAGTTTGCATATGGATGAAATATGTATGATCTACTTTAATGTAAGGACTCTTTCTTTTTTTTTTTTAAATTAGTTTTTATTTTACTTTTACTTATTCCTTCTCTGATGCACTTCCTTCTTTTTACGTAGATCTGAGTTTCTTTTTTTTTGGTTTTTGGCCCGGGGCTAGGTTTGAACCCGCCACTTCCAGCATATGGGACCGGTGCCCTACTCCTTGAGCCACAGGCGCCACCCAGGACTCTTTCTCTCATTCTAAATTGTACATTGGGTGTTTTTTTTTTAAGATTTATTTATGATTTTTGATGAATGACCACAATGAAAATTAGAATAATTCTCTGTTAGAATTTGCATTACTGGTCAGGTGTGGTGTAATCATAGAACTCTGGAAGGCCAAGGCAGGTGGGTTGCTTGAGCTCAGGAGTTGGAGATCAGTCTGAGCAATAGTGGAGACCTCATTTCTACTAAAAATAGAAAAACTGTCTTGGTATAGTGGCACACACCTGTACTCCTAGCTACTTGGGTGATTGAGGCAAGAGGATTGCTCAAGTCTGAGTTTGAGGTAGCTGTTAGCTGTGATAACATGGCACTCTACTCACTATGACAGAGTGATACTCTGTCTCAAAAAGAATGTGCATTACTGATACTATTTCCAGAATTTAATCAAGCTCTTAATGTTTACTCTCTCAGTTCTAGATAGTACTAGGGCCTATTCTTTGTTGTCTTGAAGTAACCTGGGACAAAAGAATCTACCGGGACTATACAGATAATCTGGGGTAGAGTCACAAAATCCCACTGAATTTAAACCAGAAGGTTTGCACCTTAACTGTTATTGTCAACTCTGCCTTAATTATATTCAAGTTGCTGTTCTAATATATGAAATATGGAGTTTTTCAATAAATGTTTGAATAAACCAGTACTAAACTAGGTACCTTGTGGTGAAGTCTTTGCTTGTATGTGGACTCAGAAGTATTTGACACATTGGCCACGATAGATTTCTTTTTTTTTTTGTAGAGACAGAGTCTCACTTTACTGCCCTCAGTAGAGTGCCATGACGTCACAGGATTCACAGCAACCTCTAACTTTTGGGCTTAAGTGATTCTCCTGCCTCAGCCTCCCCAGCAGCTGGGACTACAGGCGCCCGCCACAACGCCCGGCTATTTTTTGGTTGCAGTTCGGCCGAGGCTGGGTTTGAACCCACTACCCTCGGTATGTGGGGCCGGCACCCTACTCACTGAGCCACAGGTGCCACCCGATAGATTTCTTTTTAATGTGTTTTTAGAGTAGATGTTAGGAAACATAGGGATGATAACTTATAAAATTGTAAAGTAAGGAAAATCAGTATTGTGTGGCTTCTTCTAAGATAGCACTAAGAAACGCGAATGATACATGTTATTTAAAATTCTAAGTGACTCGTTAATGTATAAGAAACAGGTGAAAATGATTCTTTAATTTAACCTGATATATTATTTCAACTTGTTACCAATATGTAAAATCAATGAAATGTACTTATTTGATACTAAATCTTCCAAATAATGGTGTGTATTTTACACTTACAGTATTTCTCAATTCACACTAGCCACATTTCAAGTATTTAGAAGCTGTCTAATGGGTAAATAAATTAGATAGTGCAAAAGTAACATATTAATTATGCTTAAAAATCAGTTCAGATATTGAGCAGTTTAACTGTATTTTGATTTCACAAAATTTGCAATTGAAGAAGTAGATTTATATACCAAGTTGTTCCAAATACAATTAAAACTCTTTTATTTATTTATTTTTTTATTGAGACAGGTCTCACTTTGTCACCCTTGGTAGAGTGCTGTGGCATCATAGCTCATGGCGACCTCAAACTCTTGGGCTCAAACAATTTATCTTGCATCAGCCTCCCTAGTAACTGGGACTACAGGCACCTGCCACAACACGTGGTTATTATTTTTTGTTTGTTTGTTTAGCAGGACCAGGCCGGGATAGAACCTACTAGCTCTGGAGCATGGAGCTGGTGCCCTAACCAGTGAGCTATGGGTGCCCAACCTTAAAAGTCTTTGAGGTTCAGCGCCTGTGGCTCAAGCGGCTAAGGTGCCAGCCACATACACCTGAGCTGGTGGGTTCAAATCCAGCCTGGGCCTGCCAAACAACAATGATGGCTGCAACCAAAAAATAGCTGGGCGTTGTGGCGGGTGCCTGTAGTCCCAGCTACTTGGGAAGCTGAGGCAGGAGAATCGCTTGAGCGCAGGATTTGGAGGTTGCTGTGAACTGTGATGCCACAGCACTCTACCCAGGGTGACAGCTTGAGGTTCTGTCTCAAAAAAAAAAAAAGTCTTTCAGTAGCTAAATTGAATATTAGGCTTTAAATTAAAAGTTCACTAGGTTATTGTGAAAATGCAGTTTAAAACCACAAGTTACTACTTCACACTCCCTAGGATATATATTTTTTTTAACTTTATTCAAATTAATAATGAGGGTACAACATTTAGGTGACATTGGTTCTCACTTCCAGGGTAAAGTTCCATTTGTAGAAGAGCCCGTCACCTGGGTGGGGGTGTGTGTTATACAACTTCCCAATGTGTACACTAGGTGAGATCACGCCTTATGACCTCCCTTTTTCTACCACCTAGGATGGTTTTAATCAAAAAATAGAAATAGTGTTGGCGAGGATGTGATTATACAACATTGTGAATATACTAAATTGCACTGAATTGTGTACTTTCTAATGCTTGATATGTGGATTTCGCTTTTATAAAAATTACTTAAATGAGGCGGTGCCTGTAGCTCAGTGGGTAAGGGCACTGGCCACATTACACCGAGGCTGGTGGGTTCGAATCCAGCCCAGGCTTGTTAAAACAACAATGGCGGGTGGCGCCTGTGGCCCAAGGAGTAGGGTGCTGGTCCCATATGCTGGAAGTGGCAGGTTCAAACCCAGCCCTGGCCAAAAACCACCAAAAAAAACCCAACAATGGCAACTGCAACAACAATCAGAAAAATGTCCCTGTGTTGTGGCAGGGGCCTGTAGTCCCAGCTATTTGGGAGGCTGAGGCAAGAGAATCGCTTAAGCCTAAGAGTTGGAGATTACTGTGAGCTGTGACGCCATGGCATTCTGCTGAGGAGAACATAGTGAGACTCTGTCTCAAAAAAAAAAAAAACAACAAAACAAACAAAAAAGATTTTGTTTGTCCCAGGGTAAAGATCACATAAAAATAAGAAAAAGAACAGGAATACAGTATTTAGATCTTGCTAACTTATTGCTACAATAAAATTCTTCTTTTTTTTTTTTTTTTAGATAGAATCTCAGTTTGTTGCTCTTGGTACAGTGCTGTTGGCATCACACCTCACAGCAACCTCAAACTCTTGGACTCAAGTGATTTTTTTGCCCCAGCCTCCTGAGTATCTGGGACTATATGCGCCCACCGCAATGCCTGGCTATTTCTTTAAGAGGCAGGATCTTGCTCTGGCTCAGGCTGGTCTGGAACTTGTGAGCTCAGGCAGTTTACCCGCCTTGGCCTCCAGAATACTGGGATTATAGACATGAGGCACTGTGACTGGCCTTTGGGTACAGATTTTTTTTTTGGAGACAGAGCCTCAAGCTGTTGCCCTTGGGTATAGTACCGTGGTATCACAGCTCATAGCAACCTCAAACTCCTAGGCTCAAGTGATTCTCCTGCCTCCACCTCCCAAGTAGCTGGGACTATAGGCGCCTACCACAATGCCTGGCTGCTTTTGGTTGCAGCCGTCATTGTTGTTTGGCAGGCCCAGGCTGGATTTGAACCCGCCAGCTCAGGTGTATGTGGCTAATGCCTTAGCTGCTTGAGCTATAGGTGCTGAGCCATGGGTACAGATTTTTAATAGAAATGCTGAGCGCCATTAGAAGTACCCCAAATGTCTCTTGTATATCAAAATAAAAAGGAGAATTATTGAACTTAAAAAGGAGAATTATTAAACTTATGTGATTGTCAGAATGTATAAGCACATAGTTGTTTAATTCTGTTAATGTATTTAGACATATCTGTGGTTTGCAAGATGTTTGTGGGTATATAAATATTCCTAACTACCCTGTTTCCCCGAAAATAAGACATCCTCCGAAAATAAGACCTACTTACAGGAAAGATAAGATGTCCCCTGAAAATAAGACCTAGCACATCTTTGGGAGCACACCTTAAAATAAGACACTGTCTTATTTTCGGGGAAATAGGGTAGTAAAAATGTGAGGACAGCCTCAAAGGATAATTAGCTCTTGTCTACTTGGGACAGATTGAGAAAGACTTTATGAAGAAAATTACAATTTCTGCTACTAAGAGAATTGTGTTTTTAGTTTTTAGTGTAAAGATACCTGGATTGAAAGAAAGAGCACGGAGGCATGTAGATTGTTTTGTGGTATTATCTAGATAAACTATAATATAAGGCAAACTACCTGGGAATCGTTTGATAGATGTATTTGATTATTTTTCTTTTGTTTTTTGAGATAGAGTCTTACTTTGTCACCCTCCATAGAGTGCATGGTGTAATAGCTCACTGCAACCTCAAACTCTTGGGCTCAAGCGATTCTCTCGCCTCGGCTTCCCAAGTAGCTGGGACTACCGGCACCCACTACAAGGCCTGGCTATTTTTAGAGATTGGGGTCTCGCTCTTGCTTAGTCTGGTCTCGAACATGTGAGCTCAGGGCAGTCCACCCGCCTCAGCACTCTCAGAGTGCTAGGAGTATAGGGGTGAGCTACCGTTTTCGGCCTGTATTTGATTTTTTTTTTTTTTTTTTTTTTTTGTAGAGACAGTGTTTCACTTTATTGCCCTCTGTGGAGTGCCATGGCGTCACACAGCTCATAGCAACCTCCAACTCCTGGGCTTAGGCGATTCTCCTGCCTCAGCCTCCTGAGTAGCTGGGACTATAGGCGCCCGCCACAATACCCAGCTATTGATTTTTTTTTTTTTTTTTTAACATGACAAAATTATATGCTAGGAGTTTGGTTGTTAAGTCAGAACCTAAGTAAATTAGATAATAAATTACTAGTAGAAAGTCATTAGTAATCTGGCTATGGAGTTTGCTCGTTGGGGGATTATTTTAGAAAATAGTTTATTTTAATTACTAATACTCCTTTGTTAGAAGACCTGTGAAAATTATTCCTTAAGTTCTAACTAGAAATAATATACTTATATTGTAATATCTGAATGTTCTGCATCTATTGCTGGAATAGCAGATCTGCCAGGTAACTTTGGTAGTTAACCTTTTTGATTTCTTAGTCTTTTTTGTTTGTTTGTTTGATTGTTTTTGTTGTTGAGACAGAGTCCCACCCTATGCCCTGAGCAGATTGCTGTGGCTTCATAGGTCACTGCAACCTCAGACTCAGGCTGTGAGCATCCTGTGCCTCAGTCTCTGAAGCCACGGGGATTACAGGTGCTCACTGCTGTGCCCAGCTGGGTTTTTCCTTTTTTTTTTTTTTGTGATTCAGGGTCTCACTCTTACTGAGGCTGGTCTCGAACTCTTAAGCTCAAGCAGTCGGCCCGCCCTTTTAAAAATAAGAAGAACAGGAATATAGTATTTAGATCTTGCTAACTTATTGCTCCGTTTTCAGGTTCTCACTCCCACAGTGCTGGGATTACAGGGATGAGCCACCAGGCCCAGCTAATTTCTTTTTTTTTTTTTGGCCGGGGCTGGGTTTGAACCCGCCACCTCCGGCATATGAGACTGGCGCCCTACTCCTTGAGCCACAGGTGCCGCCCTAATTTCTTAGTCTTTTAAGTACAGAAGGCTGAAATGGAATTTATAGAGGGCTGCATGAGATTAAAACTGAGCATGACTTTTCTAAGAGAAATCTAATAGCTTAAGAATTTTTTTTTTTTTTTGAGACAGAGTCTCACTATGTCATCTTTGGTAGAGTGCAGTGGCATCACAGCTCACAGCAACCTCAAACTCTTGGGCTCAAGCGATTCTCTTGCCTCAGCCTCCCTAGAAGCTGGGACAATTATTTTTTTATTGTAGTTGTCATTGTTGTCTAGCTTGCCTGGGGCAGATTTGAGCCCACCAGCCTGGGTGTGTGTGGCTGGCGCTGTAATCACTGTGCTACGGGCACTGAGCTGCTTAACAAATTTTTTTTTTTTTTTTTTTTGTAGAGACAGAGTCTCACTTTATGGCCCCTCGGTAGAGCGCCGTGGCTTCACACAGCTCACAGCAACCTCCAACTCCTGGGCTTAAGCGATTCTCTTGCCTCAGCCTCCCGAGTAGCTGGGACTACAGGCGCCCGCCACAACGCCCGGCTATTTTTTGGTTGCAGTTTGGCCAGGGCCGGGTTTGAACCCGTCACCCTCTGTATATGGGGCTGGCGCCTTACGGACTGAGCCACAGGCGCCGCCCTGCTTAACAAATTTTTAAGAAAATTCTTTTGAAAGTTCATATTGAACTCTTTCCTACCTGTTATGACAGTGTAGAACAGTAAGGCTGCTGAAGCTTTTGAAGTAGCATGTATTTAAGATAAATATTTAAAAAATTCAACAATCCAAGTAATTATCAGGATATCAGACTCTTTGTTGCAAAAACAATTTAATTGCTCCTGTTATGAAAATGATTAATTCAAAACCAGATTTTTTTTTTTTTTTTGAGAAGAAGATCCACTATTTTTGTCTTGCATATAATGGAAAGAGCAGTCAACTGAAGAGTTATGAAAGTTGAATTTTATTTTCTAGCTTTACTACTGCCTAACATGTTATCTTGGGTAACTTAGGTTATTTATGAAATGGAAGGAGTATTCTAGTCCCTCATGTTTCCTTTCCGGAATTAGTTCTGTTGCACTACTTCTGAAAATACCATTCACTCATTCATATTCTTCTCGTTCCTTATGTAGCGTCCCTGACGTTCTTTTTCTCTTACTTTCATTTAGTGTGTTGTCGGTGGCTGTAATGCCAGCTTTGCTTCTCAGGGAGGGCTAGCTCGCCATGTACCCACACACTTCAGCCAGCAGAACTCCTCAAAAGTTTCTAGCCAGCCAAAGGCCAAAGAAGAATCTCCTTCTAAAGCTGGAATGAACAAAAGGAGGAAGCTAAAGAACAAGAGACGGCGCTCATTACGTAAGTATTTGACTTGGAAAAATCCATATGTATTAGATGTTCGTTGTTGATATCTTGGGTTTTTATGGAAACCAACTTTTTACTACAGCTCTGCTCCTGTATTTCTGTAACAGTAACAAATAGGTAGTGTCAGTTTTAGAATCCTATGGCATATGTTTAGTAGCTAAGGGAGTGTATGTGGCCTTCAGAAACAAAAACTGTATAGAATTAGATTTGGGGGGCTACTTCAGTTCTGTTCTAAATTAAGGAAATTAAAACATGGCAATGTTGGTGTTTCTAGAAGTATTTGAAATTTTGAACATGTTAAAAATAAATAATAAGTAATAGTTAAGTAATTTATATACTCCAAAATGGTGTGTGTGGATAGCAAAAAAGTTTGAATGAAGTGTGTTATCTTAGTACTTACGTGTATGTACAACAGTTAAGTGCTTAATTACTAGATTATAAGGTGTATTCTTGATATTTAGATTAGAAAATGGTTAGATGAAAAGACTTATATGTTGGGGTCAGGAATCAACTTTCAGACCCTAGGCAGTGGTTCTCAACTGGGTCGCGACCCCTTTTTAACAATGAAAGTACATTACAGCATTAGGAAGGTTGAGAACCACTGCCCTAAAGCCTAGTTTTGTACCTGGTTCTTTATTTCAGCTGGTTAATTAAATGTATTGCAAGTGAAGAAAAATGAATGAGTGTGTAAATGAATGAAACTGCTATTGAATGGGAGTCTGCTGTAAGGGTGAACTAGAAAGAAAAAGAAAAGGATTGCCTCTTACCCTTTCTCTTGGGATTTGATTAATTAAAGTGTAGAATAGACTTAAGACTATAAAGATAGTCTCTAAAACAGTGAAATCATTTTACTTCATTTACTAAGTTTCTTTTTGTTAAAATAAACACGTTCATTTTTTTGTCCAAGTTGGTTATTTGAATGGATGGATTATGGATCCATTATGGATGGATAATGGATCCATTTTCCTTTTAACTTCCCTTTATAAAAACAAATAAAATTCTAGTCATTTAATTTGACTGTTATTTTGAGTAGCTTGTAGTTATGCACACACAGAAAATTGCTAAATATGTATTCTGGTACTCAAAATCACAAAATAACTTTTCTGTATAACCTGATCTTGTTTCTCTGTTGGTCTCAACATATATCCTTTAAAATTTCTGACGTTTTACATCATAGACTTGGCAACACTTGACACAATTTGCTACTCTATTGTAAAGAGAAGACAGATTCAGTTAGGTACTTAGTTCTTGCTTACAAAGAGTACAAGCGCTCGCTTTTAAGTATATGTGCTTTCAACAATGGTATTTTTCCTCCTAGTAGCTGTGTAGGGAGAGTGGGGAAAGAAAAGTGGTGGGTGAAAAAACCTTTCTGTTACCTGTTTTGCTGAGGAGAATGGGGATAACCCTGAATATATTCATGAACTTTAAAAGATCCAAAACTTTTCACTGTGGGGAGCCACTGTTGAGAGTGCTCCAATTTGAATTGGCATGGTTGCAGCTGTTGCACTTTGTTCTTCCTTTAAAAATGCACACATCTATAAGCAGTGTACTAAAAGTTACTTTGTCAGTACTTTGCTCATATAATTCAAGATCATTTTTATAAGGTAAACAGACCTTACCAAAAAAAAAAATACCTTACAAATGCTAGGACTGCAGCATAAGTAATTTTCTGTTTGATAACATCAAAACAAATTTTAAGTGTTTACATTTGAATGAGATGTAGTTAAATTGAATTAGAGCAGGCGTTCTCAAACTGCGGCCCTCGGGCCACATGAAGCCATGTGAATTGTATTTGTTCCCGTTTTGTTTTTTTTTACTTCAAAATAAGATATGTGCAGTGTGCATAGGAATTTGCTCATAGTTTTTTTTAAACTATAGTCCGCCCCTCCAACGGTCTGAGGGACAGCGAATTGGCCCCCTGTTTAAAAAGTTTGAGGATGCCTGAATTAGAGGGATACCTTATTATTTTTTCTAAGTGCTTATCCTTCTTAGGAAAAAGCGTGTATTTAGAAAGCATGGAAAATGTATACATTTTTTTCCAGTAACACAGATCCTATAGGAAGGGTATTCATTTCATAGCATTAGGTAAACATTTCTCCCCCAAAATGTCAAATACTTTTTTCTTTCTAATTTCTCATTGTCACTGAGTTTTTAGTTTTGTGAGTTCTGTTAGTTTTTTACTAGATAGTGTTTTGCGTATTTCCTCTTGCGGATAAATAGAAAAGAGCTATGTAGGTATATACTACAGAATATGCCAGCTAGTAAATTGTTCCCACACAAGACCTATGTTGAATTTGTGTATATGTTCTGAGAACTCTATAAATAGTCACAGTGTGGTAAATCAGCATATATGTAATTCAGAATATGCTGAGGTCAAGCCATTTCTTTTTTTCTTAGTAAAATTGTATTTTAATTACAGACTTTGAAAAATTATGTGTGTTGGTAAGAACAACAAATGTAAAAAAATCAACTTATTTTCTTTATTGTGAGCAACTTTTCTCATTAGGGTTAAAAATAGCACAATTTATAATGCTTAATGGAGTGAAAATTAAAATTTGAAAAATGGTTATATCTTCAATGTATAACTTTATTGTGATCACTAAAAGATTGTCTACCCTGTGAAGCAGTTTACTGTTTAAAAAAGTTACATAAACTCATTAATATAAACTACTTTATGATTTATAAAGCATTTTTCATATGCATTTGTTTTATTTAATCACAGTCTATAGCTGTCATTGTAGCTCCATTTTACAAATAAGGAAACAGTGTAATATAGGTTAAGCAGTTTGCCCACAGTAAAAGAGCGGATAACTGGTAGAGTTGGGAGTTAGAATTTTGGTTGATTGGAATTTTCTTAGGTCCTTGTTAGAATAGTTACTTATTCAAAATCAAGAAAGTACTTGTCAGAAACCTGAAAATAATATGATTCCTTTGTCAAATATTAACGTAGAATGTTTATGAAACTTATTTCATATGTCTGGCCATGGGAGGTTGAGATTCCAGTGTAGTGCACAGATGAAGATCATCAGATTGTTGAAGACATTGTGCTGAGGAAGAGATGCTAGAGTAACAGGTTAAATTCAGTGCAACATAAAGTAGCTGAAACGTGGAATCATGAGGTCTGAGGTTAGAACCTCACACACCCAGGGGCAGAATTAACCCACGTTCACTTATTTGTTGGAATTCTGCCTTTGTACAGCTTACTTCCCAGCTGGAGTCCGTGTTTTGAAAGCAAAGAATATCTTGCATTTAAACACTAGATTAAGTACTTATTATTTGTTTCAGTCTTTCTTACTACTTATTTTTGTGGAAAACGGACTATTTGGCTGTTTAGCAGACTGTTACATTTTTCTAAATATTCTTTACCTTTTTTGTGTTGACTTTTAGCACGACCACATGATTTCTTCGATGCACAAACACTGGATGCGATAAGACATCGAGCCATATGCTTTAACCTCTCAGCTCATATAGAAAGTTTAGGGAAGGGACACAGTGTTGTTTTTCATAGTACTGTAAGTATTCTTTTTTTTTTTAATTATATATATAGATTTGCAAAAAAAGTGTATTTTGACGTTCACAATCATTTCTCTAAAATGATCAAAATCTAAGAAAATACATTTTAACAAAAATCTCAAAATCGTTTGCTTTATTAATATTTATTAAATAATTACTATTTTAAAAATTATTTGTATTATTGGTTATAAAGCAAATATTTTCCCTAATCTTACATATTTATGATTAAGCTGAATATTTTAGCCAATAGTTTGAGTATTTAGGAAGATTGGATGTCACGTTATATAGTACCACTAGACATTACTAGGCTCTGAGCTTAAGTAAACTAGGTATCTTTTCTGACCTCTGGTTTCCTCATTTGTAAAATTAAAACATTAGACTCCTTTTAGCTGTAAAAGTTTCATTCACATCCCTGTGTATTACATGTACCTCTCCCACCCACCCCAGGGCACACATCCAGTTTTATGTTGAACAGAAAATAAGGTAACATTTTATTGGAGGGTTTTTATTTCTTCCATGCCCCTTGCCATTTTGTTATCCAGTCATTTTTAAATTGGTCTGGTTTGATATAGGTAGGTTAATAAAGGTAAATAGTAGACTATACTCTTGATAAATTGTGTGGGAATCCCTGGAAAAGTGAATGCTTTAATTTCAGATGTTGAAATATAAAATATAGCAGGGCATGTGACTAGTACCTGTAATCTAGTTGGGAGGCTGAGGCAGGAGGATCACCTGAGCCCAGGAGTTTGCCATCAGCCTGGGCAACATAGCGAGATCCTCATCTTTTAAAATAAAATTACTAAATTTGGGTTACTTTAATTTTTTTTTTTGAGACAGAGTCTAAGTATGTCACTCTTGGTACAGTGCCGCGGTTATGGCATCACAGCTCACAGCAACCTCAAACTCTTGGGCTTAAGTGATTCTCTTACCTCAGCCTCCCAAGTAGCTGGAACTACAGGTGCCTGCCACAACGCCCAGTTATTCTTTTTGTTGCAGTTGTCATTGTTTAGCTGGCCTGGGCTGGGTTTGAATCTACCAGCCTGGGTGTATGTGGCTGGTGCCGCAACCACTGTGCTACAGGCACCAAGCCTTTTTTTTTTCGAGACAGAGTCTCTGTTGTCCCAGACTAGAGTGCTGTAGTATCACAGCTCACAGCAACCTCTAACTCCTTGGCTCAAGGGGACCTTGTGCCTTAACCTCCTGAGTAGGGGGACTACAGGTACTCATCACAGTGCCTGGCTACTGTTTTTCTTTTCTTTTTTTTTTTCTTTCTATTTTTAGTAGAGACAGAGTCTTGCTCTTGCTCAGGCTTTCCTTGAACTCCTGAGCTCCAACAGTCTACCTGCCTCCTCCTCCCAGAGTGCTGGGATTACAAGCGGGAGCTACTGGGCCTGGCCTACTTTAATGTTTTATATGACAAGTAAAATACATGACAATTTAAATGTAAAAGGTCATTGTTGATATCAATATCTTTTGGTTTGAATCTCTATTTTTTTTCCATCTCCTATAATAATGAATTTTTTTTTTGCTTTTTTCGGCTGGGGTTGGGTTTGAACCCGCCACCTCTGGAATATGAGGCTGGTGCCCTACTCCTTTGAGCCACAGGTGCTGCCCTGCATTTTCATTTCTTTATATAGTCCTCCCTCTGTATCTGCAGATTCTGCATTCATGGATTCTTATTGCCCAGACTAGAGATCAGTGGTATGATCATAGCTCACTGCAACTTTAAACTCTGGGGCTCAGGTGATCCTCCTGCCTTAGCCTCTCGAGTAACCAGGACTATAGGCCCTGTAATAACTCCTCCAGAGTAGCTGGGACTACAGGCCCTATCACAACACTGGGCTAATTTTTTTCTGTTTTTAGCAGAGACAGGTCTCCCTCTTGCTTAGGCTGATCTCGAACTCCTGAGCTCAAGGTATTCACCTGTCTTGGCTTCCCAGACTGAGATGACAGGCATGAGCTACTGGGCCCAGCCAACATGGTTGAAAACAGATAAGAAATCAAGGATTGGGGGAAAGTAATTGGGATTTGGCAGGGAGATCTCACTGTGTTGGTCTCAACTCATGGCCCCAAGTGATCCTCCTGTCTTGGCCTCTCAAAGTGCTGGGATTACAGATGTGAGCTACTGCTCTGAGTCTATATTAGGTCTTCTACGTAATCTAGAGATAATTGAAAGTATATGAGAGGATGAGCATAAGTTCTATACAGGTAACTGGGTCATTTTATATAGGAGACTTGAGCATCCTTGGATTTGGTATCCACGGGTTGCGGAGGGTAAGGAAGTTTCCTTTAACCAACCCTCCATAGAGAGCAAGGGACGACTATATACTTATTTGTCCACTATGCTAAGAGACTAGCTGGTGAACCGAGGCTGCCTAGATCACAGCGCACCATCTTACCACACTGCTACTTTTAACAGTGTTGTGCAGGGTCTCCCCAGTATGTTTTCATTTTAAAGATAAGGAAATGTTCTGTTAGTGTGTTTTTGTGGCTAATCACCATTGGAATTATAAAGTTTTATAGTTGTTTACTAAAGAATGTTGAAAGACAATCTTTTTTTTTTTTGAGACAGAGTCTCACTTTGTTGCCCTTGGTAGAGTACTGTGGCGTCACAGCTCACAGCAACCTCAAACCTCTTGGGCTCAAGTGATTCTCTTGCCTCAGCCTCCCAAGTAGCCCAGTGGTCGGCTATTTTTAGAGATGGGGTCTTGCTCTTGCTCAGGGTGGTCTCCAACTCTATGAGCTCAGGCAGTCCACTTGCCTCACCCTCACAGAGTGCTAGGATTACAGGCGTGAGCCACCATGTGTGGCCCTGAACCTGCTATTGTTTGTTTTAGAGACAGATTCTCATTTGTTGCCCTGGGTAGAGTGTCATGGTGGCATAGCTCACAGCAACCTCAAACTACGGGGCTCAAGTGATCCTCTTGCCTCAGTCTCTGGAGAAGCTGGGACTACAGGTGCCTGCCACAACTCCCAGCTAGTTTTTCTGTTTGTAGAGACAGGGTCTCGCTCTTGCTCAGACTGGTCTGGAATTCCTGAGCTCAAGCAACCTACCTACCTTAGTGTCCCAGAGTGTTAGGGTTACAGGCGTGAGCCACAGTGTCCAGCCTGTTGTTTGTTCTTTTGTATAGGTTTTTATGTGATCCCTTAGGGAACAATCTGTTGAAAACAGATTATAAGAAATCAAGGCTTGGGCGGCGCCTGTGGCTCAGTCGGTAAGGCACCGGCCCCATATACCAAGGGTGGCAGGTTCAAACCCGGCCCCGGCCAAACTGCAGCCAAAAAATAGCTGGGCATTGTGGCGGGTACCTGTAGTCCCAGCTACTCGGGAGGCTGAGGCAAGAGAATCGCTTAAGCCCAGGAGTTGGAGGTTGCTGTGAGCTGTGTGAGGCCACGGCGCTCTACCAAGGGCCATAAAGTGAGACTCTGTCTCTACAAAAAAAAAAAAAAGAAAGAAAGAAATCAAGGCTTGGGGGAGAGAGAACTCATTTATTTAGTCTTCCAGGTGACAAAGTGGATTGAACTAGAATGGTTCCAGTGGAGATGATATGGGTTAGATTCTGGTTATCTTTTGAAGTTTGTACTGGCAGGTATTATGGAGCAAACATCAAATTTGAAAATAAGAGGAAAGGATCACTTTAAAGCTTTTTCGGCATGGGCAACTGGCCAAAATGATGGAGTTGCCATATAATGGAGGCTGTAAGGAAGGCAGATTGAGGGAGGAGGAGGTTCATAAAGAGCTCTGAGTGAGACTCAGGTTAGGGGCCTGTAGGGCATTCAGCAGCTCTGTTAACTGGGTTGGTAGATAGAGTTCAGAGGGAAGGTGTGACTGGGGATCCCAGTGTGGGCGTTTTTAGCATATCAGTGATATTTACAGGTATCATGCTGGCTGAGATCACCTAGGAACTAAGTATAAATAGAAAAGAGAAAGAGGGTGGCGCCTGTGGCTCAAAGAGTAGGGCGCCTGTCCCATATGCTGGAGGTGGCGGGTTCAAACCTAACCCCGGCCAAAAACCAAAAAAAAAAAAAAAAAAAGAAAAGAGAAAGAAGTCTAAGGACTGAGGTTTGGGGGTCACCAAACATTTTATGATTCAAGTTCAATAGATCTGATGAACATTTTATGATTCACAGGTCAATAGATCTGTGGTCTAGTAGTGAGAAAGTATTGCTACAGATAAGGGAATGGTACTGATGATAAAATTGTGATTAAAAAGTGAAGCACTTACCATATACTTTTTTTAGAGTGGCTCCTTTTGATGAAATCCTTAAGTGCACCATGTTTCCCAGTAAAAAGAGGGAGGAAACTAAAAAATGTAGTGGTGATAAATATTAATAATCTAGCAAAAAGAGTTACTTAACACAGTTATTAAGAAAATGGTGGTGTGGTGTTAATAGTCTAAAAAAAAGTATATAAAAAACATTTCTCTGAAAATAGTCTATAAGGATGAACAGTTTTCTAGCTACAGAAACCATCTCAGAGGAATTAACATGATAGTTGATGTGTATTTTAAATTTAAAAACTGAGGAATGAGTGATGTGCACCATTAAGTCTGAGGAGGCAGAGGTAACTGGACTGAGGGAAAAGTCACAAATGTGTCGAGAGTAAGAATGATTTTTCTTGAGGAATTAATGTGAAAGGAAGAGACTTACATACTAGATAAGTTTTTCTTTGGACACAATAGAAAGGAAAGGAAATTCTCCAAAGGGGGATTTGGAAGCAAATTCTCCAAAGTTCAGTACTGGGAAGGTTTTGAGGAAGGCAGCACAGGTTAAATAGAATTACTTCTTAGTAGTTAAAAACAGTAAGTTCTAACTGCAAATTTAACAGTTATCAAATTGTTACCAAATTAACTTTTATAGGAAATAACCATACTGATAATGAAATGATGGCTAAAAAAAGCATGAGGTAGGGTACTGTCCAGTTTGCCTAATTTGTCTTTATTTAAGGCTGTATTTCCTTCCTTCCGAGCCTTCTCCAGAAGAGGTCAGCAGACTCCTGCTCTCATCAGGTGCCTTGCTGCGCTTTGGTGGCTCACAGTGTTTTTCTGTCTTATTTTGTGGGCGAGGTATTTTGTTTTAGTATCTCCAGATTTGTCCTTAGGCTTTTTAGTTAGTTTTGTTGCAGAGTCCAGACTCGAGTATTTCTTTAGCTACAGGTTGTTTTTTTCCAGGTTTTTTATTTGTTCCTTTGTTTGTTTTTGAGTTTTATTTTTTTTTTATTAAATTACAGCTATGTACATTAATGCTATCATGGGGTACAGTGTGCTGGTTTTATATACAATTTGAAATATTTTCATCAAACTGGTTAACATAGCCTTCATCGCATTTTCTTAGTTACTGTATTAAGACATTTATATTCTACACTTAATAAATTTAACATGTACCCTCGTAAAATGCACTATAGGTGTGGTCCCACCATGTTTTTGAGTTTTTATATAATGGAGATTTAAAGCTCTGTTTTTGCTCAGTTCTATACATTTTCAGGATGAGGTTCTTAATATTTTGTTTCAGTGTTTGAAACTTGGTAAAAGAAGTTGAAATCAAGATTACTAAAACACAAACGTGTTAACTTTGTTAATATGGAAATCGTTAAGCGTTATCAAATACCATTTTAAGAGTTACCAAATACCATTTTGATCTGTTTACTTAAGCAGTACTTTAATTTTCAGAATCTTGTAATGAATGGCAAGTGTGTTGTTTTTCTTAATGCTTCTTTAGGTCTTTCTGTTGAGGTTGGTATTCCTTCTAACTTGGATAGATTCCTTAAGATTGAATCTAAAGACTGATTGGCTTTTCATTTAAAAAACTAATCAACAATAACCAAAAAGCTCCAGTAAACAACAAATACCTTAGTTGTAAATTAGACATTTTTTTCTTCCTGGCAATATTTTTTCTTTACTGTTTGTTTAAAAATATTACAGCTAGTATGAGTTTTAAAAGTTATTTATTGTTTGGATTAATTTTATCATCTTGTGACGAAGGAAACTGCAAACAGGTTTAGTGTGAACTACTGTAAAGTACTTTGTAGGGCTTTTTCATTTTATTTTATTTATTTATTTATTTTTTAGACAGAGTCTCACTATGTTGCTCTTGGTAGAGTTCTGTGGCGTCACAGCTCATAGCAACCTCAAACTCTTGGGCTTAAGTGAGTCTCTTGCTTCAGCCTCTCAAGTAGCCGGGACTACAGGCGCCTGCCACAATGCCCCGGCTATTTTTTGTTACAGTTGTCATTATTGTTTAGCTGGCCCAGGTCAGGTTCGAACCCGCCAGCCTCGGTATATGTGGCTGGCGCCACAACCACTGTGCTACAGGTGCCGAGTCTTATTTTATTTTTTTGAGACAGAGTCTCACTCAGTTGCTCTGGAGTTAAGTGCTATTGCATCATAGTTCATAGCAACGTCAGTCTCTTGGGGTCAATCAAGTCTCTTGCCTTAGCCTCCCGAGTAGCTGGGACTACAGGCACCCACCACAACGCTCAGCTATTTTTTAGAGGCAAGTTCTCGCACTTGCTCAGGCTGGTCTTGAACCTGTGAGCTCAGGCAATCCACCTGTCTTGGCTTCCCAGAGTTCTAGGATTATAGATATGAGCCACTGTGCCTGGCTGGGTTTTTTCATTTTAAATAAAATTACTATTGGTATAAGCAAAAAAGAAATTTTTTTTTTTTTTTTTTTTTTGTAGAGATAGAGTCTCACTTTATGGCCCTGGGTAGAGTGCCGTCGCATCACACAGCTCACAGCAACCTCCAACTCCTGGGCTTAAGTAATTCTCTTGCCTCAGTCTCCCGAGTAGCTGGGACTACAGGCACCCGCCACAACGCCCGGCTATTTTTTTTTTTTGGGTTGCAATTCAGCCGGGGCTGGGTTTGAACCCGCCACCCTCGGTATATGGGTCCGGCGCCTTACCGACTGAGCCACAGGCGCCGCCCCCAAAAAAGAAATTTTTTAAAAAAGAAAAATTTCGGGTGGCGCCTGTGGCTCAGTCAGTAAGGCGCCGGCCCCATATACCGAGGGTGGTGGGTTCAAACCCGGCCCAGCCAAACTGCAACCAAAAAATAGCCGGTGTTGTGGCGGGCACCTGTAGTCCCAGCTACTTGGGAGGCTGAGGCAAGAGAATTGCTTAAGCCCAGGAGTTGGAGGTTGTGAGGCCACGGCACTCTACCAAGGGCCATAAAATGAGACTCTGTCTCTACAAAAAAAAAAAAAAAGAAAAATTTCAACTAGTATGAATGTTTGGTTGGCAATCCAGCTAAACTACAGACTTACTTAGCAGATAGTAACACAAATGGCATTTTCATTGCTTTAATTAATAATCACAGATGGCTTTATTGTTTGGTTATATAAAGCTTCTTTTCTCTCTTTTGTGAAAATAATATGATTAGAGGTGAAATTGAGAAAAGGTTGTTTATAAAAATAATGTGATTGAAAACTGAAGGAATAAAAGTAGCAGAAAAAGTTGTATGCTATGATCTTATTTACGTAAGTTTTTTTCCTTCTTATTTATTTATTTATTTATTTATTTTTGAGACTAAGTCTCACTCAGTTGCCCTGGGGTTGAGTGTTGTGCCATCATAGCTTATAAGAACGTCAAACTCTTAGGCTCAAGTGATCCCTCTTCTCAGTCTTCGAGTAGCTGGGCATACAGGTGCCTGCCACAATGCCCAGCTAGTTTGACTATTTTTTTTTTCTTCAGTAGAGATGGGGGTCTCACTCTTGCTCAGACTGGTCTCAAACTCTTGAGCTCAGGGGGTCCACCCACCTTAGCCTCTGAGAGTGCTAGGATTATAGGCGTGAACCACTCTACCCTGCCTTTCTTTTACCTTTTTGAGGTTTGATTTATATGGAATGGTACACATTTTAATTGTTTGGGTCAGTGAATTTTTTACTTAACTATATATCCAAATGCATACAAATTTTTGTTTTTAGCAATTATACTATATAACTTTGCATGTTTTAACTTGATGCTAACAACATTTTTTACATGCTTTTAGCATTTAGTTTTAAATGACTAATTCTTTATAATTGTTTGCCTTCTTCATTTGTTAGAAATATTATGGGTCAGTATCTGTGGTAAACACTGGTAGTATTTATATCCAGTGTTCTGAGAGAGAAGATAGGTACATAAAGCAATCACAGTACAGCGTAATACATGCTGAGTGACTCACTGTTCGCAAGACACACACCATCCATACTAGAGAACGTTAACTCATTATTGGAGTTGGAGGCAAGAAAGAAGAGATAGCAGTGCCTGTGTCCTAAAAAGGGTATTGTGATTATCTGTGAGTGTAGGCAGACACTGCACATTCCAGGTGGAGAAGTGCTGGAGAGATGGGAGTAAAAGTTTAATTTAAATTCTGTTCGATTTAACCAACACCTATAATTTATGTTAATTGCCCAAGCTGAAGTGAATAATCAAAAAAATGACGCGTACATGCCTCAAACATTTTATCTGAGTAAGTAAACGAACCTTCACTAATTTATACAAGACCAAGTCATCCTTTAGAATATAGATGAATTAATTGGTATTCACAGTTACATTTCTTGAATAAACCACACTTGTAATATTCACATAATTAGTGGTTTGCACTTTTAATTTATTTAAAGTGGACCCAGAACTTGTAGAAAATTGAAAAGCCATTAGGAATATCTTAATGTGTTGGGCATGGTGGCTTACACCTATAGTATTAGGACTTGGAGGCTGAGGTGGGTGGATTGCTTAAGCTTAGGCGTTCCAGACCAGCCTGGGCAACAGCAAGATCCCATCTCTACTAAAAATAGAAAAACTGAGGCAAGACAATGGCTTGAGCCCAGGAGCTTGAGGTTGCTGTGAGCTATCACACTAGAACACTCTATTAGAGTACCACAGAGAGACTCTTGGCTCCAAAAATAAATAAATAAATAAAAATAAATATTCCAATGTATGTGGGTCTCTTTGAGATACTTTATGATTTTCTCAGTTTTTTACTGTAATTCTATAGCACATCTTTTGTAAAGGAAGCCGTTAGCAAGCCTTGCAAAAGCTGTCAACTCAGTGTTCTTAAGAAAGACTTCAGGCTTGGCGCCTGTGGCTCAAGCAGCTAAGGCGCCAGCCACATACACCTGAGCTGGCAGGTTCAAATCCAGCCTGGGCCCGCCAAACAACAATGATGGCTGCAACCAAAAAATAGCCAGGCATTGTGCAAACGCCTGTAGTCCCAGCTACTTGGGAGGCAGAGGCAGGAGAATTGCTTGAGCCCAGGAGCTAGAGGTTGCTGTGAGCTGTGATGTGACAGCACTCTACCCAGGGCGATAGCTTGAGGCTCTGTCTCAAAAAAAAAAAAAGAAAAGAAACAAGACTTTAGTTTCACTGGGTCAGTGTTTGTTTTGTTTCCCTGCTTTCTGTGCCCAGCACCTAGAATGGTGTCTGATCTGTGGTAGCTGTTGCTTCTATAAAATGTTAATGGTGCCAGTATACAGAATTCATGGAGAATTTGGTTGTTCTCATAATTTAGAGGTCAGATGAGAAAACTTCTTTTATGTTTCTCATAGTTTGGGAAACATTTTTAGTATGAGGCTGAAGGAATTACAGGTAGAAAAACAAGGAAAAACACGAGGCCGAAGAGGCCAGATCCTGAAGAGGTTTGTGCTCTATGCCAAGAGTGACCTTTTCCGAAGTGTTCAGGGGACCTATGAAGAGTTTGTCAGGGAAGTGATACTGCTGAATTTGTGCTTTGGACAAAACCATCTGTGTACTGAGTAGAGATTGGCTTTGAGGATTTGAGGACATTCAGAAGATTGAAGACCTGAACTAGTATTATGGCAGCTTGAATGGAGATAATAATAGATATTAAAGAGTACAGTTCCCAATTTAGTATTGGGATATTTGCTTCCCCTTTTTGTGGCCAAAGAGTACTCAGAGGTTCAGTGTAACGTGAACATTTTTGAGCATAGAACTTTTCCTTAATTCCGCTTTATTTAAGTTTAATCCATTTTATGCTAAACACTGTTATAGGTGGTATGATACAGAAGTCTATAGGGTAAGATTCTTCCTATGTTTTGTGGGAAAGACAAAGGATTAAGTGCTACAAAGCAGAGGACACGATATTATCTGGTATCCTCTTATCCTCTTGTAGCGTAAGAACTTTTTTTTTTTTTTTGTGGTTTTTGGCCGGGGCTGGGTTTGAACCCACCACCTCCAGCATATGGGACCGGCGCCCTACTCCTTGAGCCACAGGAGCCACCCTGTAGCGTAAGAACTCTTAAAAGTTCTTTATTAGAGGCAAAAGTGCTTTTTAATGATAAATGAAAATGATGATTTACAAATGGATTTCTTTTCATATCATTACCAGGTAATAGCTAAGAGAAAAGAGGATTCTGGAAAGATAAAACTTTTGCTTCATTGGATGCCTGAAGACATGTAAGTATCAAAATAGTGTATGTTACTAATAGACTGATGTTTTATTTTTATTAACATTGTACACAAAAATTAAGTTACTAAATTCAGATAAAAGGATTTAGAGAAGGGCGGCGCCTATGGCTCAGTGAGTAGGGTTGCCAGCCTCATATACCAAGGATGGCAGGTTTGAACCCAGCCCCGGTCAAACTGCACCAAAAAAATAGCCAGGCGTTGTAGTGGGCACCTGTAATCCCAGCTACTCGGGAGGCTGAGGCAAGAGAATCACCTAAGCCCAAGAACTGGAGGTTGCTGTGAGCTGTGACACCACGGCACTCTATCAAGGGCAACAAAGTGAGACTCTGTCTCAAAAAAAAAAAAAAGATTTAGAGAAATTCATCCAGCATATTGAGGTTATCAGGATTAAAGATATAATCTTAAAGGTCTTGGAGTACCTGGCTGAAATTATAAGCTTCAGACCTTTAGATTTTCATTTTCATTTTTTTTTTGAAACAGAATCTCAAGTTGTCACCCTTGGTAGAGTGCTGTGGCATCACAGCTCACGGCAACCTCAAACTCTTGGGCTTAAGCAATTCTCTTGCCTCTGCCTCTCAAGTAGTTGGGACTACAGGCGCCTGCCACAATGCTTGGCTTTTTTTTTTTTTTTTTTTTTTTTTTTGCAGTTGTCATTGTTTAGCTGGCCAGGCTGGGTTCGGACCCGCCAGCCTCAGCGCATGTGGCTAGTGCTGTAACCACTGTGCTACGGAAGCCAAGCCAAACCTTTAGGTTTTCAATAAAAGTAGTTGCAGCATGTTGTAATTATTTTAAGGATGGGATTATTTTCAGATTTTTTTTGGGGGGGGGACAGAGCCTTAAGCTGTCACCCTGGGTAGAGTGTCATGCCATCACAACTCACAGCAACCTCCAACTCCTGGGCTCAAGTGATTCTCCTGCCTCCGCCTCCCAATTAGGTGGGATTACAGGCGTGTGCCACAAAGCCCGGCTATTTTTTTGGTTGCAGCCGTCATTGTCGTTTGGCAGGCCTGGGCTGGATTTGAACCTGCCAGCTCAGGTGTATGTGGCTGGCGCATTAGCCGCTTGAGCCGCAGGCGCCAAGTCTATTTTCAGAATTTTTAATGACCTTCAGATAGTATGCAAGCAGCCTTTGAGTCATTTATTTAAATGTGCCTTTAAATGTCCCTTAGCTGTACCTTTGAATCATTTATTTAAAAAATTTGTGGGCATGGCTCAATGCCTGTACTTCAAGTGCCAGAGCTGGTGCATTTGAATCCAGCTGGGCCTGCCAAACAACAATGACAACTACAACCAAAAAATGGCCAAGTGTTGTGGCAGGTGCCTGTAGTCCCAGCTACTTGGGAGGCTGAGGCAAGGGAATCACTTAAGCCTAGCAGTTGGAGGTTGCTGTGAGCTGTGACGCACTCTACCCAGGGTCACAGCTTGAAGCTCTGTCTCAGAAAAAAAAAAAAAATTATGGGTGGCACCTGTGTCTCAGTGAGGGCGCTGGCGGGTTTGAACCTGGCCCATGCCAAACTGCAACAAAAAATAGCCAGGTGTTGTGGTGGGCGCCTGTGGTCCCAGCTACTTGGGAGGCTGAGGCAAGAGAATCGCCTAAGCCCAAGAGTTGGAGGTTGCTGTGAGCTGTGTCGCCAGGGCACTCTACCAAGGGTGACAAAATGAGATTCTTGTCTCTAAAAAAATAAAAATAAAAAATTTGTAAATGTTTTAGTGTATAAAAAAGCAATTGACCAGCTTGAGCAAGACTAAGACTCTGTCTCTCTAAAAAAAAAAAAAAAAATAGAAAAAATTCGCCAGGCATGGTGGGCACCTATAGTCCCAACTACTCTACAGGTTGAGGCAGGAGTTTGAGGTTGCTGTGAGCTGTCATGATGTCACTGCACTCTAGCCAGAGTGAGATTCTGTCTCAAAAATAAGTAAATTAATTATTTTATAAAAGCAATTGGCCAGTTTTCCATCAGAGAGTACATTTTTTCCTGAGTTTTAATACCCCTTTAGAGTACTTCTCATGTAGGTGTTCCTCAGTACATATATTTTATGTTTAATTTTCCTTTTATCCTTTTCATTAAAATTTTCTTTTTACCAAAGGTAATCAAGATATATCATAGAAATTTTTAGCATAAAAATTAATAAGCACCAAGAATAGAATTAACTTAAATGAAGGTTTACAGTGTATATGTACTTCAAATATGTGGATAACATTTGTTCTTGTTATTAATTTTTCTATAATACTGTTTTCCCAGCCCATTGTAAGGAGAGGTTAATGAGTGTGGTGTGAAGGCAGAGTTCTTAAATAGGCCAGGTGCAGTGGCTCACGCCTGCGGTGCCTAGGACTCTGGGAGCCTGAGGCAAATGAATTGCTTGAGCTCAGGAGTTTGAGACCAACCTGAACAAGAGTGAAACTGCCTTTCTTTTTTTTTTTTTTTTTTTTGGCCAGGGCTGGGTTTGAACCCATCACCTCCGGCATATGGGACCGGTGCCCTACTCCTTGAGCCACAGGTGCCACCCGAAACTGCCTTTCTTTAAAAACAAAATAAATACATAAAATTTTTTTTAAAGTTCTTAAGTATATTTGGGACTTTAGTGCACATTAAATCTGCTTTTAAATTAAAAAAAATTTTTTTTTTTTTTTTTTTTTTTTGTAGAGACAGAGTTTCACTTTATGGCCCTCGGTAGAGTGCCGTGGCCTCACACAGTTCACAGCAACCTCCAACTCCTGGGCTTAAGCGATTCTCTTGCCTCAGCCTCCTGAGTAGCTGGGACTACAGGCGCCCGCCACAACGCCCGGCTATTGTTTTGGTTGCAGTTTGGCCGGGGCCGGGTTTGAACCCGCCACCCTCGGTATATGGGGCTGGCGCCCTACCGACTGAGCCACAGGCGCCGCCCCTAAATTTAAAAAAATTTTAAAATAATCCTTTGGTCATCAAACTTCCATTAGTATTAGAAACATCTTCCACAGAGTCTTCCTGGCTTTACCCGACCTCTGTAGCCTACACTGATTTTATGGCAGTGATTCTCAACCTTCCTGATGCCGTGACCCTTTAATACAGTTCCTCATGTTGTGGTGACCCCCAACCATAAATTACTTTTGTTGTAGCAATGAAAATAATTTTATGGTTGGGGGTCACCACAACATGAGGAACTGTATTAAAGTGTCGCAGCATTAGGAAGGTTGAGAACCACTGTTTTATGGAAATCTTCATGTATTTACCTGACTTATTTTTGTTGGATATTAAAGTCAACCATTTTTCTTTACTATTAAGTGATAGGAACATATGTATTAACATGCAAACTGTAATATGTTAAGGTTTTTGTTTGGAATCACCACCTTGAAAGTTTGTACCAATTTACAGTCCCATATACTGGGTTAGAGAACTTAATTCTCTGGCTTGTTACCAACATTGGCTCTGAAATGTCCCTTTTTTAGTTTGCATTTATTATAAGTAGGATAATTTTTAAACCGTTCTTTGGTGAAATGATAGTTCAGGTCTTTTTTCTCTCATCTCTTTTTCCCTAATGAGAGTTCATTTGTTTCATAGTGGTTTTTAAGACCTCCTTTTATATTAAACTTATAAACATAATTACTTTAAAAATTAAATTCATATGTCTAATGTATTCCTAGTGTTTTGGAAATTGATTAAATATCAAAATTTTATTTGAATTTCCTTATAGAATTAAATTTCTTTGAACTCAGAATTTTGATTATGTGCATTTGTTTAAAAGTGGAATGTAATCTTAAAGTTTTGCTTCTTTTTTTATTTTTTGACACAGAGTCTCACTTTGTTGCCCTCTGTAGAGTGCCCTGCTGTCACACCTCACAGCAACCTCAAATTCTTGGGTTTAAGCGGTTGTCTTGCTTCAGCCTCCTGAGTAGCTGGGACTACAGGCGCCCGCCCCAATGCCCAGCTATTTTTAGAGACTAGGTCTTGCTCTTGCTCAGGCTGATTTCGAATTCGGGGAGCTTAGGCAATCCACCTGCTCCAGCCCCCAAAGTGCTGGGATTACAGGCGTGAGCCACTGCGCTCCACTTTTTTTCACTTTTCTTTTTGTTTTGGTGGGGGGGAGGGAGGTTGGATTTCTTTTTTTTTTTTTTTCTGTTTTTTTTTTTGGGGGGGAAACAGTCTCACTTTGTTGCCCTTGGTAGAGCGCCATAGTGTCAGAGCTCATAGCAACCTCAAACTCTTGCGGATTTTCTTGCCTCAGCCTCCTGAGTAGCTGGGACTACAAGCACCTGACGTAACTCCCAGCTATTTTTAGAGATGGGGTCTCGCTCCTGCTCAGACTGGTCTTAAACTGTGAGCTCAGGGCAGTGCACCCACGTCAGCCTCCCAGAGTGCTAGGATTACAGGTATGAGCCACTGTGTCTGGCTTTTACTTCTTTCTTAGTAAAGAAACTTTTTTAACTATGAATTTAACTCAGTAAAAGCCAGCCAAAGCCTGTTGCAGTGGCTCAGGCCTATAATCTTTAGCACTCTGGGAGGCAGAAGCAGGAGGATCATTTTGAGCTCTTAGGAGTTCAAGGCCAGCCTGAATAAGAACAAGATCTTATCCTTACAAAATGTAGAAAAATTATCTGGACATGCTGGTGTGCTCCTGTCGTCCCAGGTACTCAGGAGACTGAGGCAGGAGGATTATTTGAGCCTAGGAGTTGCAGGTTGCAGTGAGCTATGATGATGCCCCTGCACCCTACCCAAGGTAACAGAGTGAGTCTCTGGAGAAAAAAACAAAACAAAACAAAAACCCAAACAGGCAATGTGTTTTTGTAAGTTTCTAAGTTTGGTAGGGTTTGCCATCAAAAATTATTTATTCCTAAATTCATGTTGAAATTTAACACTGCCATTTCTTATTTGGGACTCCACGTCCCACTATTGAGGTTGATGGCTAAGCTTTCTTGGCTTCTGAGAAACTTGTTAACATGGGTGGCCTGATCAAATTGGCAGAAAAGGCTGGGGAGTGTAAAGTTTAAATCTAAAATTAATGTTATTTTATTGTTTACTTATTTTTTAATTAATAGTCTGCCTGATGTGTGGGTGAATGAAAGTGAACGACATCAATTAAAAACTAAAGTAGTTCATTTATCAAAGCTACCCAAAGATACCGCCTTGCTTTTGGACCCAAACATATACAGGTAATTCAATTCTTGACTTTACATTTTACTTTTTAATTATGGTCTTGTTTTTCTGAATTTTGAGTCAGTTAGGACTTATTTTTATGTGCTGAATTTTAACACCAACTGTATCTGGTGTTTTTTGTATTTGGAAATTATATCACAAAGAGTTACAAATGGTAGAATACAGAAAGATAATATTTTAATAAAGTTAATATGCCTGTTTAATTCCAGACTTTATGTTAAGTAACTTAGATTATGATACACATAGTAATTTGAAAATAAGTGCCTTTTAAGTATGTAGTTTTTTTTTTTTTTAATAATATCAGACTTCTGTGGATGTGGTAATACATCATGAGTCCTAAATACTGTAACTGTTTGAATTTAACTTTTCAAAAGAGCAATTTAAATATTGTCTTACATTTAAAAGATTTGGCTCAGAGTATTCACATTTCTAATAATTGTCTGATCTGACCTTTGTTTTAGTGTGCTATGCTTATGAAGGTGGGGTGGGGGGGAGAAGACACCAATATTTCTGACTGTGTGCTGAGCCACCTTCTGGGAACTTTATACTCATTTCATTCCCACAGCAGCTCTGTGAAGTAGTGTTACTATTGCTGTTTTGTACATTGAAAAACTGGGGTTAGAAGTTAACTAGTTTAATCTGCCCAAGGTTACACAGATGGTATGTGGCTGAACTCCATACTGTCTCTCTCTAAATAACATAATAGAGTGATTAAAAAGGTAGTGAAAGGGCAGCACCTTTGGCTCAGTCAGTAAGGCGCTGGCCCCATATACCGAGGGTGGTGGGTTCAAACTCGACCCCGGCCGAACTACAACAACAACAACAAAAAAAATAGCTGGGTGTTGTGGCGGGCACCTGTAGTCCCAGCTATTCGGGAAGCTGAGGCAAGAGAATGGCTTAAGCCCAGGAGTTGGAGGTTGCTGTGAGCTGTGTGATGCCATGGCACTCTACCGAGGGCCATAAAGTGAAACTCTGTCTCAAAAAAGAAAACAAGGTAGTGAAAAAGCTCAAAACCAGTTGTGAAAAGGCACTCTTAGTGAAAGGACCTTATCTGTTTCAAATAAAATCTTAATTTAGAGTATGTATTTTGCATAGGGATAGATTAGACAGGAATAAAGTGATATATAATAATTAAAATTCTCAAATGTAAATATAAGTTACCATAAAGATAACTAATTTTATAGTAATTAAACATTTTGAAGGTTGAATTCATTTCCATGACTCAACTTTTTAGAATGTTATTTAATATAGCAAGATTTCAATTTGTGACATTATTCTGAAATTATAACATAATGAGCTTAGCCATGTTGAAATGTTGAAACTCTTTTTTCCCTGTTCCAGAAAAAAAAATTTTTAAAGCATCTTTTGGTGAAGGTGTTACTAAATGTCAATAAAACCTGTTCTTTGTGGAATGAACTAGATTATCAAGATTTAGAGGATCGAGGGAAATCTACTACCAAAAAGATGGGAAAGTCATAAGTTCCCTCTTCTTTTTTTTTTTTTTTTTTTTTTTCTTGTAGAGACAGAGTCTCACTTTATGGCCCTCGGTAGAGTGCCATGGCATCACACAGCACACAGCAACCTCCAACTCCTGGGCTTAAGCCATTCTCTTGCCTCAGCCTCCCAAGTAGCTGGGACTACAGGCACCCACCACAACGCCCAGCTGTTTTTTGGTTGCAGTTCAGCCGGGGCCGGGTTTGAACCCGCCACCCTTGGTATATGGGGCCGGCGCCTTACCGAATGAGCCACAGGTGCCGCCCAAGTTCCCTCTTCTTTTTTTTTTTTTTTGTTTTGTTTTGTTTTATGTTACCCTTGGTAGAGTGCTGTGGAGTTACAGCTCACAGCAACTTCAAACTTTTGGGCTTAAGTAATTCTCTTGCCTCAGCCTCCCAAGTAGCTGGGACTACAGGTGCCCGCCACAAAGCCTGGCTATTTTTTGTTGTAGTTGTCATTGTTGTTTAGCAGGCCTGGGCCAGGTTTGAACCTGCCAGCTTTGGTGTATATGGCTAGCACTGTAAATATTGTGCTACAGGCGCCGAGCCAGTTTCCTCTGTCTTTAAAAAAAAAAAAAAGTAGTCTTTATTTACCGGTTCCTAATTAGGGTTTATTTTTGTTGTTGGAGAGGAATAATTAAAGTTAGCATACTAAAAAGGTGATGTTGCCACTCTGTCATTAGATATTTTTTAGTAAAAGTGATTTAAAAAAAATAATTCAAGGCTCTGTGCCTGTAGCTCAGTGAGTAGGGCACTGGCCACATACACCAAGGCTGGCGGGTTAAAGCCTGGCCAGGGCCTTCTAAGCAGCAGTGACAACTGCAATAAAAAACAGCCGGGCGTGGTGGTGGGCGTCTGTAGTCCTAGCTGCTTGGGAGGCTGAGGCCAAAGAATTGCTTAAGCCCAGGAGTTTGCGGTTGCTATGAGCTGTGATGCCAAGGCCCTCTACTGAGGGCAACATAATGAGACTGTCTCAAAAAAAAAAAATAAATAAAAATAAAAAAAATAAAAAAAAATTCAAGCTTCTGACTGTTGTCCCCAAATATGGAAGAATAGTTGCATATTCCCAGGGTAATTCAACTATTCTTACTGATTTCATTCTTGGGAAATGAGAATGTTCTTTCTGTGGATTTAATTTTTCTTAACTATACCTCCCATAAATCTTAATTTTGGTTCTGAACTTTCATGTATCTTCTAGTCTGAAAATCAGAATTGAGTCTAACGTGATATAAAGTCATAGTAGCGCCTATGTTTGCCCTGGTGTAGCATCTTTGCTTAAATTTCTGGATTTTGACTGAGAAATAGTGTGAAATTAAGTAACAGGGGAAAAGTACTTTTATTTTTTAAACAAGAAATAATTTTGTACTTGTGTACAAAGTGAAAACATAGTAACCCTTTAAAAATGTAACTAACTTCAAAATGAGACTAAAGGAACATACAGTTGCCCCTATCAGTGGGTTCTGTACCTGAGGATTCCACCAACTATGGAGAGAAAATATTTGAGGAAACATTTACCATAAATAATATAAATAAAAAGCTGCTATACTAACAACTATTTATATAGCATGTACATTGTATTAAGTATTATAGGGAATCTAGAGTTGACAGTATACAGGAAGATATGGGTAGATGACTGTGCTGTTTTATATAAGGCACTTGAGCATCAACAACTCCTCACCCATCCCTTGAATACTGAAGGATGATTATTTGGGATTTAAAGATAAGTTTTAAAGTCCTAGTTGGTCAAATGCCTGTGTTAGATATACTTTCTTAGAAATACATAAGGCTACATAAAAAAATGGGGTGGTGCCTGTGGCTCAGTCCGTAAGGCGCCGGCCCCATATGCCGAGGGTGGCGCGTTCAAACCCAGCCCCGGCCAAACTGCAACAAAAAACATAGCTGGGTGTTGTGGCGGGCGCCTGTAGTCCCAACTACTCCGGAGGCTGAGACAGGAGAATCGCTTAAGCCCAGGAGTTGGAGGTTGCTGTGAGCTGGGTGATGCCATGGTACTCTACCGAGGGCCATAAAGTGAGACTCTGTCTCTACAAAAAAAAAATTATAATAATTTATTAAATAAGCTGTATTATATGTGTATAACTAAGTTTGTATCCATTATGTGTAAATGTTTTGGGAAATACATTTTAATGATGGTCTGTGATCTTCACATTGCTTATATCTTATAAATATTTCTAATGTCTGTCTTCTGAATTACTCAGTATGTTTGTTTTAGTTGAATAAAAGAAAATTCCCTTTTCTCTTTTTCTAGAACAATGCCGCAGAAGAGGTTGAAGAGGTAAAAATAAATAAATAAATAAAAAGCAAACAAGCGGGGACACCTGCAGTCTTAGTCACTGACAATGGGTTTAGGAAAAGTTGCACATTAGAGTCAACCCCCTTCCTTTTTATTTCTTTTTTTAAATCCAGTATTTAGAATAATATTTATGCTTAGTGTAAACATTCTGTGAATGAAGTAGGCTCTTCTGTGGAATATATTAATATATTACTGTATATCCACATTTTCATGAATGGTACTGTGGGAGACTGAGCAAACACTCTTCTGGCAACTTAGTGGAACAGCTTCTTAAAGGCTTTTGCATGCTTGCTGCTTTAAGCTGCTTTTTTTTTCTTCCCTTTAGTGATTACTGTAGTTTACATTGGAAAAAACCAATTACAACATGTGCCCTTATAAATACCAAAAGCACTGTAAGGATATTTGTCTTGACAGTGTGTATTGATTTGAAGTCATATTAAGGAATATTTAGACAATGAAAAATATCAAGAGATAATTTACCTTTCAATTATGATAAATAGATGTGATTGGTTGCCATTTGTGTTCTTTTGCAGAACTCTGATAAGACAAGTGTTCAATTTGTATTTAACCAAACAGTGAACGACATTTGCAATCAACTAAAAATTCGTCTATCGAATTAGGGCTGAAAATTACTGTTAAAGAGTGTTGCAGTATGTCTCGTGGCTCCCTTTTCAGGACTAGGGTTTTCTCATGGAGTACAGTATGTTAATATTTACCTATATAATCTGTTAACGGTTTTTGAAAAACCTCTCTTTGAAATTATTTGAGTAATCTTTCCATACTTTCATTTAACCTGTATGACTCTAATTTTTTTCCGAGGAAAGCATTTGGTTTTTGGCTTGTTTTTTCTTAATGTAAGAAAAATTGTATTTTTTTTAAAAGTATCTTCAAACTGAATCCTTTATGCACCAAAGTTGGTTTTGAAAAGAAAAATAAAATCACTTTCTTGCTTGGTAAGCAAGAAGCCATATGGATTTTTTTTAACTTACAGAAATGGAAATATGTGTAACTTGTTAGTATTGTATCAAACAAATGTTGCATAGAGATAATAGAACATCGCTTGTAAATAATTCAGCAGATTTGTAATATATTTTTATATTTTGAAAATGTACTGTAGATGTTTTTCTAGAGGCATGAAAGTTAAATGTATATATTATGGTAGAAATAATATTGAAGGATATTGTAATTCACTAGTGCTGCCAGAGGAATTGTTAATAAAGCACCTTCTTTAACAATAAATGTCTTTTGCAGACTTAAGGGACTATGTACTACTGTTAATATCTATACGAACAAACACATTGAACATCCTTCCAGAAAGTCTTTGAGGGAGGACCTATACCCATAATAGAATTATGGCACTCATTTCTGACAGTGATCGTGAAATCAATTATTTCCTTACTGTTGGAAGGACATATTTTAAAGTATGTGGTTATATGCAGTCAAACTGCAGAAAATACTCCTGATTGAGGAGTTTTCACTTTACTACAGTGATATAAAAACCAGCAGTTTTTACACTAAATTTTTTAAGAAAGAATAGACAAAAATATAAAATTAAACCTTTGGTTCCAAAATGGGAAAGGTTCCATAATACATAAATCATTTCTCATTTGCTTTAAAAAACTAAAAAATAAAAATTATAGGAGGCTTTATTCATTAACAATGGGGTAAAGAGCTATATACATGAAATGAATCTTATAAAATTAAATGAAGTGCAAATAGAAGCACTGCTATTATAAGACATTCTGGAATGGTTGTTTAATAAGGGTCTTATCCATATGATCTGTAGCAAATGTGATTTATTTTTAAAAAGAAAAGAAAAGCAGTGTGTTTTCTTACTATTTTTTTGTTTTCTTTTGCTTAAGCACTTCATCAATTGCTTTATTCTGTATCTGCAAAGTAATCTGCAATCTCCTTTGTTCTTTTTAAAATTTGATTTGTTATAAAATTGCCAAATAGAAGTGTTTCAGATATATAGTTTGTACCTGTATTTTTATTTTATTGTCCCATTTTCTTGTAAGTCATTCTTAATTGACCGATGATTGTAGACCTTGCTTGAGTATTTTTTCTAATAAAACAAAGCAAATCACATTTAGCTTCAAGTAACAATTCAATTAAACTTTAAAATGACATCTGAAAATATTCACATAATATTTTCTTTAGAACACAGTGAATAAATTAATTTTTTCATTATAGAGAAATACTTAGATGTCAAAGCCAAATTTCATGATTATCGATTAACCTCTGAGTACTCACTCACTCATGATCCTTTTGCTGCTTTTCTGACTTTGATACAGTTGGTTCTATACTATTGATCAATACACCAAAAAGAACATGTAATTAAAATGAGCTCATTTTCTAGCTTGTCTGTATACATATATACACATATACTCAATTAAGATTGGGAAATACGTATGGAAATTTTAATTTGTGATGGTCATTTATTAATATCTACCCATCTACTATATTGTTCCCCCATCCTCACATATATTTGTAATAGGACAGTTGAAATCATCAGTCTCTTTAGTCTCAGTTTATGTATAGTTCAGCATTGCACAAACTATGGTCCACAGGTATGCCATTTATATGTTGTCTGTGATTGCTCTCTCCCTAGCAAAGTTGAGTAGAGAGGTCTTACGGCCTGCAAGCCCAAAATTTTTACAACAGGTTGAGCATCCCTGTTGGATTTTTGGAACTGAAAATCCCCTGTTGGATTTTTGGAACTGAAAATCCAAAATGCTCTGAAGTTCAAAAAAAAAAATTTTTTTTTTTCTTCTGTAGAGACAGAGTCTCACTTTATGGCCGTTGGTAGAGTGCCGTGGCCTCACACAGCTCACAGCAACCTCCAACTCCTGGGCTTAAGCGATTCTCTTGCCTCAGCCTCCCGAGTAGCTGGGACTACAGGTGCCCGCCACAACGCCCGGCTATTTTTTTTTTTTTGGTTGCAGTTTAGCCGGGGCCGGGTTTGAACCCGCCACTCTCGGTATATGGGGCCGGCGCCCTACTCACTGAGCCACAGGCGCCGCCCCATTTTTTGTTATCTTTAGAGATAGTCTTACTGTATTGCCCAGCTAGCCTCACACTCCTAACCTCAGGCAATTCTGCCTCAGCCTGAAGAGTATGAGCCACTGTGTCCAGCACAAAATTGTTTGACCACTGGCCGGCCACAAATGGAAATTACACACCTGATCTCATATGACAGGTTGTAGTGAAAACTTTGTTTCATTCACAGAATTATTAAAAATACTGTATCAAATTGTTTACAGCCTGTGTGTATGAGTGTATATGGAATACAAATGAATACTGTTTAGACTTGTGTCTTATCCCCCAGATAGCTCATTTTACGTATACATATAGATGTTCCAAAATCTAAAACATTTCCTGCCCAGGCACTTCAGGTATGGGACACTCAACCTGTACCTGGTCCTTTAAGAAACAGTTGGCTATGTTATAAAATTTTTAGAAAAATAAATAGACCACACAGTTTGCATTTTAATATGATAATGTTGATCTTGGTAATAACCCAGTACATTAACTTTCAGTGAAAACTGTTTAATATGCTTTACAGTAAATATTTCCACAATAGGTACCTGCAACAAATGGTGCTTTTGGGGAACATTTACATTGGATTTCTTAAGACTAATAGTTATTGATAGTCTACTGTTTTCACCATTTGTGTTTTTGTATTTTGTTTTATTAAATAGGACTAAATGAGATTTCGTAAATCAGATTATGTTGAAACCATAAGGCCAATCTACTTTAAAAGAATCTTGAAGTGGAAAATATTGTAAAATTTAAAGTTGTTTATTTTTCTAATAAACTTACTTTTTCATATATAATTTTTTCCTAAAATGGACACATATTACTTCTGACTTTCAGATGAAAGGAAATTAAGATAGACAGTAATTATCTCTTAGTACATATTTTAAGATTTGTTTTACTCATTGAAAGCATTGATAATCATGTCAATAAACCTTTGGCTTTAAAGCTTTTTTCTCTTTCAGACATTAATAAAATGTTTAAAATATGCAAATACTCTTAGAAAGAGAATTTGCCGCAGTTGTTTTAAAGCATTTTTTGTTTGCTGTTTGACTTCTTTCCATAATTAATGTTTAACAAAGTGTTAGGTTTTGAATAAAGTATAAAAATGGGAAAATGTGATTGAAGTATTACAAATGTTTGATGGAGGGGCTTTCTATTTAGTAACAAATTTTTAAAAAAAAGCCAAAGCCTTTAATAGACCTGCGTAAGTTCTCTAAAAGGCAAATTCTTAGTTTATGTAGATTATTAATACAAAAAATTGGTGTGTTTATCTGTAATAAGACCTGCAAAGAGAACAGCTTATATGTAGTCTCTTTATAAAGAAGGCATTAAAGCATGTGTTATTTGTAAAAAATGTTTTTTCTTTTTTTTTTTTTTTTTTGAGACAGTCTCACTCAGTCACCCTGGGGTTGAGTGCTATGGCATGACAGCTCACAACAACCTCCAACTCCTGGGCTCAAGTGATTCTCCTGCCTCCGCCTCCCAAGTAGCTGGGACTACAGGCGCCTGCCACAATGCCCGGCTACTTTTTGGTTGCAGCCATCATTGTTTGGCGGGCCTAGGCTGGATTCCATCCCGGCAGCTCAGGTGTATGTGGCTGGCGCCTTAGCCACTTGAGCCACAGGCACCGAGCCAGAAAAATTTTTAATTATTTACATAGCCAAATTTCTTGAATCAAGTTTGCATGGTATATATAACACACAATTATGTTAATCTGAAAATTACAGAGAACTTGCAGGTTAGAGCAAGAATTGCAGCCTAGATTTTTCTTTTCTAGGTCACTATTCTTTCTACCATACCACATGGTTTCTCACATTGTGAGAGCACAGGTGTACATTGTGTTACCTCTATAAAGCTGTGTTCAGTGTTTCTCCACTGCCAGGCCCTGGCATGATCATAGGCCATGAGATAGTCTCTAAAATGTTGGTTATTATAAATGACTACTTGTTTTGGCATGATATTTTGGAGAATTATGGTGATAAAACGTGAGTAGGGTTTAAGAGAGATTCTATGATAATGTAAGGCACCTTTCCATAGAGCCTTTTTTTTTTTTTTGAGGCAGAGTCTTACTGTGTCACCCTCAGTAGAGTGCTGTAGTGTCACAGCTCACAGCAACCTCCAACTCTTGGGCTGAAGCGATTCTCTTGCCTCCACCTCCCAAGTAGCTGGGACTACAGGCACCCACCACAATGCCCGGCTATTTTTTGTTATAGTTGTCATTGTTGGTTAGCTGGCCCAGCCTGGGTTCGAACCCGCCACCTTTGGTGTATGCAGCTGGCGTCATAACCACTGTGCTACAGGCACTGCCTCCATAGAATCTTTTAAAGTGAACTGTGAGCCCAGTGCAGTGGCTCATTCTTGTAATCCTAGCACTCTGAGAGTCTGAGGCAGGAGAATCTCCTGAGGTCAAGAATTCAAGATATGTCTGAGCAAGAAAAGACCCTATTTCTACCAAAAGTAGAAAAAATTAGGTGTGGTGAAATATGGATATTGTCCTAGCTACTTGGAGGTTGGGGAAGGAAGATTGCTCAAGCTCAAGAGTTGTAGGTTGTAGTGGGCCATGATGACACCACTACACTCCAGCAGGGACAATAGAGTTAATATTCAGTTTCAAAAACAAGTGAACCATGCATTAGTTTGTCTACACATTCTCAACATAAAGGATTATTAAAGTTATATCTTTACGCAGTTGTAATCAATTTGATTAATTTCATTTAGAATACTTGTTTTTCTCAGAGCTGTTTTTTAGGGGGAAAAAGGACCTTAATTGTATTTATGATATGTATAACATTTTTAATTAACACAATTTTCAAGGAGTA
The DNA here is from genome assembly GCF_027406575.1 of Nycticebus coucang. NCBI lineage: Eukaryota > Metazoa > Chordata > Mammalia > Primates > Lorisidae > Nycticebus > Nycticebus coucang. The sequence continues at coordinate 40,067,408 of NC_069791.1, read as the reverse complement.
ACTCTGTTTTAGGTTTCCTTCAGTGTTTTGTCTTGGTTCAGAGCATTGCCCCCTTCAGAGGACTTTTTCCCCCCTCTTCTATGTAGTATGTTTATATTCTTCTGCTAAACCTACCTTTTATAAATCTTAACAGATTTACCATAAAATTGTCATATGTTTCTGTCAAAACTTTCACAGACATGTTTGGATATGTAATGGGTCTTGTGTGTGCATAAGATTACTACATTTTAGGGGAGGCTTTTTCTTTTCTTTTTTTAGACAGATTCTCACTATGTTGCCTTCAGTAGAGTGCTGTGATGTCACAGCTCACAGCAACCTCCAATACTTGAGCTTAAGCGATTCTCTTGCTTCAGCCTCCCAAGTAGCTGGGACTACAGGTGTCCACCACTACATGTTATTTTTTTTGTTGCAGGTGTCATTGTTAATTTTAGCTGGCCTGGGCTAGGCTCAAACCTGCCAGCCCGGTGTATGTGGCTGGCACCCTAACCACTGAGCTATGGGCACCAAGCCAGTGGTGGTAGGCTTTTCCTTTTTAGAAAAATAGGAAGTTTTAGAGGGACAGTGTATAGCTAGGGAATAGTAATACATTGTAAAACCGTGGAAGTTTACTCTGGAGAGCTGAGCCCAGTGCAAGGAGGTCATCTAGACATCACTAAACATTGCAGGAGAATGGATCATAAGATTGTCTAGCTTGTATCCATCTGAATTTCATAAATTAATAGGTAGCCTACTTGGTTCTCTTTTTATTTTATTTTATTTTTCGTTTTTTTGAGACAGCGTCTTCACTTGGTCACCCTCCATAGAGTTTCCTGGTGTCATAGCTCAAAGCAACCTGAAACTCTTGAGCTCAAGAGATCCTCTTACCTCAGCCTCCCTAGTAGCTGGGACAACAGGCACTGACTACCACATCTGGCTATTTTTAGAGACAGGGTCTCACCTTTGCTCTGGCTGGTCTTTAACTCCTGAGCTCAAGCAATCCACCTGCCTCGGCCTCCCAGAGTGCTAGGATTATAGGCGTGAGACACTGTGCCCAGCCTTAGTTACCCTTTTAATAGCATAATAAATGTCAATGTTTGTAAAAGATGACTTATTTAAGTTTTTCTGTCTCTTCTATCCATATATATTCTTCCCCATATCGTCTGAACAATGAGGTTCTTAAATGTAATCTTGAGAACAGTCAGCAGTTTGTTAATTTGTCCTGAAGGTCAATAGTATTTTTAAAAATGACTTTTCATAATTGCCAAATTGAAGAAATTAATAGTATAGAAAATAGATATAAAAGTGAAAGTTTTTTTTGAGGGGGAGACTGAGTCTCACTTGTTCGTCCTCGGTAGAGTGCTATGGCGTCATAGCTCACAACAACCTTGTACTCTTGAGCTTAAGTGATTCTGTTGCCTCACCCTCTCAAGTAGCTGAGACTATTGGTGCCCGCCACAACGACCAGCTGTTTTTTAAAGAGATGGGTCTTGCTCAAGTTGGCTTGAACTTGAACTTGTGAGCAGTCTCCCCCACCTCCACTTCCAAGAGTGCTGGGATTACAGGTGTAAGCCTCTGTGCCTGGCAAAGTGAAAGTTGTTACTGTCACCTAACCACACTTCCTTGGGCTCCTGATTAATATTTTGTTGAATCCTTCCAAAACATTACTTTGGTGCTTGTTTTTAAATTGTTCCACACTGAGTTTTATCATTTGACCTTTTTTTTTGTCAAGGATGTTCACATAAATCTTAGTCTTTTTTGTAGCAATGTGTCTTGTACCATCAGTTATTTAACTGATCCCTAATGGTATTGTTTACTACAGATTTTCTGTCAGACAAGTTATACAGTAGCATCTTGAAAATGCACTTTGAGCAATATTTGTATAGTGTAATTTTTTGTGTTGTGTCCATTTTAAGTTTTGATACTGCCAAAAAGTTTTCCTAAAAAGGTGGTATCAACATAACTTCCCATCAACTGAGTGTGATACTCCTTCCCAACATCGTATAAATACTTAACTATTATTATTTAAATTTTGGTCAACCTCAGGTGGAAAAATGATGTACTGGTTAAAAGTATGAGTTTAATTCTCAGTTGAACTGACTTTGTGATTTTGGCCAAGTTACAGTTAAGCTTTCTGTATTTTAGTTGGTTAAACTAGTGCAATATTACTAGGAATGCCATGAGGTTAAAATGAGGTATACAGTCATTTTATTGAAATAGCATAGCTTCAAGACTGCAATCTCGGTCTTTCATTTTCACTTGGAACCCCTTCAAAAAATCCCTCCACTGTAGGGTCTATTTTTGTCATTGAAGGAAATCTCATGCAGGTTTTTTAGTTTTTCTGATTATTCGTGGGTAATGAAAAGGCCTCCAATCAGTTGAAGTCACAGAAATCTCAATGTTCACGTTAATAGTTTTCCTAAGTATCTTTTAATGCATTGAAGTTGTACAGTTCAGTGAGTTTTGACGGATGTGTCTGTAATCGTTAACACAAGATGCACAGTGTCTCCATTAGCCCATCCTTTCCATACCCCGCCCTTGTTAGCTGCTCATCTGCTCTGTCACTACAGGTGGGAATTATAAAATATATACTCTTTTGGTGTCTGGTTTCTTTCATAACTGACTTTGAAGTGCCTCAACAAATACTGTAAATAAATATAAATATCTACATTTTCTCTAGTAATATTGAATATATTTTTTTCTGTATTTTTTGGCTATTTGAAGTACGTATTGGAGACACTAAAAATTATCTGAACTGTGACTTCAGATTACTCTTCGAAGACTTAGTATGGGGTGTCACTCTGCTTAGGCTGGTCCTAAGCAATCCACCTGCTTTGGCCTCTCAGAGTGCTAGGGTTACAGGCGTGAGCCAGTGCCTGGCCTAGAACAAGTATTTCTTGGAAAACAACCTGTTGCTGTTTTACTAGCAGTGTCATTTGAAGTTAGCTTTTAGTCGTCAAATTAATAAAAACCATAATAATAGCAAAATCTTACAGATGTTACAAATGCATTTAAAGATGTTCCAAAAGGGTGATCCTCAGACTTTACCCAAATGGAATAAAGTGAAGTATACATAGAAAAATGTGCTCACTCAGTGCCAGGCACCTGTGCAGGGCAAGGCACTGCTCTGCTTGGCTGCAGAGCCAGCAGAGAACAAAGACACTCGATCTCATGGACCCCAGAATTTGAGCAGATGAGGAATGACGGACAATAATGTAAATGGGTGAAATTATACAGTGTGTCGTGCGGAGATGATGTGGAGAAGAATAAGTAGAGTGGTTGGTAAGGCCTTACCGAACAAGGCCTGAAGGAGCTGAGTCTGCACAGGTAACCGAGGGAAGCCAGCATTAAAATATGTGTTCGGTTCTTTTCTGGCTTGATTCCAGGCACTGGAGATGCTGTGTGAAACAAAACATTTAGAAAATTATTCACCTTTTAGGTTGACATTTCATCATGCTTGGCATATTGTAAGGCTGAAGTTGATGTGAAAAACTTTTGTTGTGGCAGCACCCGTAGCTCAGTGGGTAGGGTGCCAGCCACATACACCAAGGCTGGCAAGTTTCGCACCTGGCCTGGGCCAGCTAAAAGAACAATGATAACTGCAACAGCAACAAAACAGTAGCCGGGCGTTGTGGTGGGCGCCTGTGGTCCCAGCTACTTGGGAGGCTGAGGCAAGACAATCTCCAGGGTGACAGCTTGAGACTATCTCAACAACAACAGAAAAAGACTTGTCTTCTAGGCAATGGAAAACTATTGGAGGGTTTTGAACTGAGAAAAGTGCTGATCCGAATTATGTTTTCAAAGGATTACTGTACTACTTTGAGAATTAGCTACACTGGAGCAAAGGCAGAAGCGGGAAGAACAGTTAAAAGTTTATTAAAAAATCTGGCTTCAGCCAGGCGTCGTGGTGGGCACCTGTAGTCCCAGCTATTTGGGAGACTGAGGCAAGAAAATCACTTAAGCCCAGGAGTTTGAGGTTGCTGTGAGCTGTAACGCCACAGCACTCTACTAAGGGCGACAAGTGAGACTGTCTCAAAAAACAAAAACTGGCTTGAACCAGAATGGGTGGTGGAAAAAAGCAGTTGGGTTTTGCTGTGAACCTAAAACTGCTGTGAAAAATAAAGTCTATTTTTAAAAACAATGTGGTTGGAATTCATTTCCAGGTAGATTTGTTGATAGGTTAGATGTAGTATGAGAGAGAGTCAAGGCTGACCCCAGGGACTGCTGGTAGGATAGAACTGCTATGAAATAGTGATGGGAAAGAAAACATTGTGGAGATGCTTTTGGGAAGAGTGAATTTAGGAATTAAGCTTTGAATGTTTCATATTTAAGATGCTTATTAGAGATCCAATTGGGGATGTCATGAGTCAGAGAGGGATTTATAACGGAAATGATAACAAGTAGAAGTAATTTTTTTGAAATTTATGTTAAACATTCATAAAGGTAAGTTTTATCATTTTCATCTCCAGTGAAGAAATCATAAACTGCTGTGAGTTGGGGCGTGAGCAAGACTAAGACTCTGCACGTTTTTTAAATAAGCAGCAAGCTGCAGGGATTCAACCTAAGACCTAGTAGAAATATTCTCTTTGATGGGCATATCAGCTGCCAGATGAGGGTGACAAGGAGTTGTTGCTTCGTGGTTGCTGGTGATTAAAAATTTCGGAACAGAAAGACAACTGCTTAGCCTTTATTTCTTATGTACCAAACTTCAATTTAAATCAATAAATTCATTTAGTTATAGTGTATGATAAGTAGTCAATATCGTTGTCATTGGAATAATAAAACACCAAATGTCAGAGTCGGTTGACTACTTAAGATCTATTAACTCCTTTAATCATCATGAAAACTCTGTGAGGCTGGTATTTTCTCTCTCTCCTTTTTTAAAAGAGAGACAGAGTTTCACTTAATCGCCCTGGCCGTGGCATCACAGCCCCGCAATTTTTTTGTTGTTGCAGTTTGGCCGGGGCTGGGCTTGAACCTGCCACTCTTGGTGTATGGGGTTGGTGCCCTACACACTGAGCCATAGGTGCTGCCCCTTTTTTGGGGAGGGTGGAGACAGTCTATGTCACCCTCTGTAGAGTACTGTGACATCACAGCTCATGGCAACCTCAAACTCTTGGGCTTACATGATTCTCTTGCCTCAGCCTCCCAAGTAGCTGGGACTACAGGCACCTGTCACAATGCCTGGCTATTTTTTGTTGAAGTTGTCGTTTAGTTGGCCTGGGCTGGGTTCGAACCTGCTACCCTTTGTGTATGTGGCTGGCACTGTAACCCCTGTGGTTCGGGCGCCAAGCGTAGCAAAGGCTGGTATTCTCTTGTCCCCATTTTATGGTGGAAAAAACCAGCAGAGAGGTGAAGTGACATTCTTGAGATCACATTGGGAAAAGTCTCTTGGAAGAGTTTGCAAATGATATCTCTGAGCGTGAGACTTAGCAACATGTAGGACAAGGTGAAATTTGCCAGAAGAAAACTATGTGGGAAGGAAAACGAAGTTTACTACAATTTTGTAAATATTTAGTGCCCAGCATGTATGGGGTACTTCAAATAAAAATGAGTAAGGTGTTCACTCATCACAGATTTGAGCACAGGGAGAGCATGGTGTCTTCAGGGTGATTTCTGTGCGGCGCCAAGTGCCACGCTGGAGGTGTGCCGGGAGCAACGTGGAACCACAAAGAATACTCGACAAACTCCGGAGCATTGGGGCAGGCTCCTCTCCAAGGAGAACTCGGTTACCTTCCAAAAAATATGTGGGACTTAGTGATGGAAAATGAAGGGAAAGGTGGAGGGAGCTCTGTGCCACAGAGGGGACCAGCCTCGTGTCTAGGGGGAGGCTGAGAGTGGTGGGAGCTAAGTTTGAAGAGGTGGGGAGCACCAGCAGTCAAGAGCCTTGTTTTCCAGGCCTCAAAGCATGGGCTTTATTTGAAAATTTATGGGGAGCCCTTTAAAGTAAGGGAACAGATATGCTGTGCCTAGGAGAGTGTTGATGGGAGGACTAGTTAGTCCAAAGACTGCTCCTCTGCCTTGCTCTCCGTTGAGGGAAAAATATGAAAAGGAAGTTTTCAAGCACTTACAAATTTGACTGAAAAGTAATTTTTCAACATTTGAAAATATTAGAATTTATTATTGGAGAAATATTTTCTTATTTCTTAGTTCTCCAATCTGCTATCTAGTAAATCCAAGTTGCTTTGAGGTAAGGTGAGGGGCTACCTTGTTACCTTATCTTATAAAGGTACTGAGCTTTGTAGCTCCCTGTTGGTCTAGTTGTGCAAATACATGGGCTTTTGTTGTTTGTTTTAAATGTGGAATGTAGAAGTTCTAGAATAACAAGAATACAATAAATTGTCCTTTCTCTTTTCTTTTTTAAAAAAAAATTTTTTTTTTTTGGTTGCCCTGGGTGGAGTGCCATGGTGTCATACACTGCTCACAGCAACCTCAAAGTCTTGGCCTTGAGCAGTCCTCTTGCCTCAGCCTCCTGAGTAGCTGGGACCACAGGCCCCGGCCATAACATCTGGCTATTTTTAAAGATGGCTTACTCATGCTTGTGCTGAGATCATGGGTATGAGTCACTGTGCCTGGCCCTATTTTATCTTTGTAGGAACTAAAACATTGAAAAAAGAAAATCCATAGAACACTTAAAAAAAAAGTCTTGCCTTTATGGTATGTCATATTCAAACTGGTGTATAGCTCTGGCATGCATGTATTTTCATATCGGGGAAAAATAGTTTTGTTAACATGGGACAAAGTCAAAATTATATTTTTCTTTCAGCATTCTGTTTTATTTTGTGACATTGTGTAAATTACATAGGAAGTTGGCAACGGGATATTTCTTGAACTAGAGAATGACATTTGGCTTAGAAAAGTTAGATTTTTTTTTTTTTGGAGACAGAGTCTCACTATGTTGCCCTCGGTAGAGTGCTGTGACCTCCCAACTCACAGCAACCTCAAACTCTTGGGCTTAAGTGATTCTCTTGTCTCAGCCTCCCATGTAGCTGGGACTACAGGCACCTGCCAGAATGCTCAGCTAATTTTGGTTGCAGTTGTCATTGTTTACCTGGCCTGGGCTGGGTTCGAACCCATCTACCTTCCTGTATGTGGCTGGTGCCCTACCTGCTGTGCTACAGGCGCCTCCACGTTAGATGTTTATTGTTTGTAAGGAAATTTGAACGAAAGACAGAGCCTCAAGCTGTCGCCCTGCATAGAGTGCTGTGGCATCACAGCTCACAGCAACCTCTATCTCCTGGGCTCAAGTGATTGTCCTGCCTCAGCCTCCCAAGTAGCTGGGCCTATAGGCACCTGCCACAATGCCCGGCTATTTATTGGTCGCAGCCATCGTTGTTTGGCGGGCCTGGGCCGGATTCGAACCCGCCAGTTCAGGTGTATGTGGCTGGCACCTTAGCTGCTTGAGCCACAGGCGCGGAACCTGGAATTTTATCTTTGCTAGAAAAGAAGGCAAAAGTAAAATCCAGAGATGAATCATTATAACAGATACATATGAACAAAGCACTTCCTGTGGCTGGGATAGTATTGGCAGCTTTGCCTCAGATACTTTCCTGTTAAGATTGGAGATTAAAGTACTTCTAGAAGCGACTCTCTAGGATAGTTTCATTCGTCCTTTGGAGACAATAAATAACTGATCTCTTACCTTTTTGCCCTCCTCCCCATTCAAAAAGGTGAAGCAAGATAATAATTAAAAAGTAGTAAAAGTAAGACAGGAAAAATTTAAAATTAACACATAGCTAGGTGATTTCTACAAAATGCATGCTCTTAAATTTTATACATTTCTTATAGGTTGGCTATAAACTCATTAGCTTTAATTTATGAAGGAGCGAAAGTGCTGGACAGTGGGCTAGACGAATTTGCGTATCTTCACATTTAATCCTTACAGTTTATGTATGAAAGGTGGGTTTTGCTTTTTTTTTTTTCCTTTGAGATAGGCTCTTGCTGTGTCACCCAGCCTGGAGTGGAGGGGCCTGATCATAGCTCACTGTAACCTCCTGTTTAAATGATCTTTAAACCTCAGCTTCCCCAGTACTTAGGAATATCATGCTTGTTTTTTTTTTTTTTTCTTAAAGAAATGGGAGTCTTAGCTCAGTAAGTAGGGCACTGGCCACATGCTGGTGCGTTCAAGCCCTGTCCCAGGCCTGCTAAACAACAATGACAACTTTCTACCAAAAAATAGCCAGGTGTTGTGGCGGGCACCTTTAGTCCCCTACTTGGGAGGCTGAGGCAAGAGAACTGCTTAAGCTCAAGAGTTTGAGGTTGCTGTGAGCTATGATGTCACAGCTCTCTACCGGGGGCAACATAGTGAGACTCTGTCTCAAAAAAAAAAGAAAAAAAAAAAAAGGGAGTCCTGCTGTGTTCCCTAGGCTAGCCTAGAACCCCTGGCTTCAAGCTGCCCTCTCTTCTTGGCCTCCCAAAGTGCTGGGATTATAGGCGGGAACCACTGCACCCAGTTTTACTGTGTTTTCTTTTTTTGAGCCAGAGTCTCAGTTTGTCGCCCTCAGTAGAGTGCTGTGGAGTGATATCTCACAGCAACCTCAAACTCTTTGGCTCAAGAGATATCCTCTTGCCTCAGCCTTCCAAGTAGCTGGGACTACAGGCACCCGCCACAACGCCCAGCTATTTTTTGTTGCAGTTGTCGTTTTAGCTGGCTCAGGCCTGGTTTGAATCCACCAACCTCAGCGTATGTGGCTGGCGCCATAACCACTTTGCTACGGGTGCCAAGCCGATTTTTTGCCTTTGATTCTCTGCAGTGTGAATGTGATAGGCCTGATGCAAATTTTTTGACATTTATCCTGCTATGTGCTTTCTGTCTGAGCTTCCTGGGTCTGTGGTTTGCTGTCTGATGTTAATTTTAGGAAACTCTCAGTCATTATTGCTTTGAAGAATTTTTTCTGTTGCCATTTCTCTTCTTTTAGTATTCCCATCGTGCCTTTTTAAACTGTCGCCCACTTCTGAGATAGTCTGGATTTTTTTCTTTTCTCTTTTCGCAGGAGTGGTTGTGTGTTCTCTTTGCTTTTCAGTTTCGGAGGATTCTGTTGCGATACCTTCAGGCTCAGAGATTGTTTCCTCATCCATCAAGGGCATTCTTTATTTTTGTTACAGTGCTTTTGATTAATAGTATTTCTTTTCTTTTTGATTCTTCTTTTGAATTTCTTTTTGTTTTTCTCTCAGCTGCACGTTTTCCAAGTGAGTTCCCCTTTGAAGCAGCTTTTCCCACCCAAGGCCACGCACTTCCTTTGAATTTCTATCTCTTTGATTACAGTACCCATCTGTTCTCACATGTCGTCTACTTTTCCCATTAGAGCCCATAGAGCCTTAGTCATGATTATTTTAAATACGTTGTCTGATAATTCCAACACCCTACCATACATAAAGGGTGCCAAAAATACGTATAGAGATTTTAAGAAAGGAAAATTATGAAATCTGCCATACTCGGGTGGCACCTGCGGCTCAGTGAGTGGGGTGCTGGCCCCATATACCGAGGGTGGTGGGTTTGAACTCTGCCCCAGCCAAACTGCAACAACAACGACAACAAAATAGCCGGGCCTTGTGGTGGGCGCCTGTAGTCCCAGCTGTTCGGGAGGCTGAGGCAAGAGAATTGCTTAAGCCCAGGAGTTGGAGGTTGCTGTGAGCTGTGATGCCACGAGACTCTACCAAGGTCAATAAAGTGAGACTCTGTCTCTAAAAAAAAAAAAAAAAGAAATCTGCCGTACTTAAGTCCTGTTTGATTTCTGCAATTGTTAAGAGGTGTTAAATGGGGCGGCACCTGTGGCTCAGTCGGTAAGGTGCCAGCCCCATATACCGAGGGTGGCGGGTTCAAACCCGGCCCCGGCTGAACTGCAACCAAAAAATAGCTGGGCGTTGTGGTGGGCACCTGTAGTCCCAGCTACTCGGGAGGCTGAGGCAAGAGAATCGCTTAAGCCCAGGAGCTGGAGGTTACTGTGAGCTGTGTGATGCCATGGCACTCTACTGAGGGCCATAAAGTGGGACTCTGTCTCTACAAAAAAAAAAAAAAAAGGTGTTAAATGTGGCCTCAATATATACCAATAACAAAAGAGTAATTTTTGTCACTATTTGTTATTGGCATATATTGAATATTGCAGTTTTTAATGTGTATTTTTTAAAATGTATAAAAAAAATAAAATGTATATACTTTCTTAAGATATATATACTTTTTTTTGCACTGGGTGTGTATGTATTGGGTTTTTGTTTGCTTGAGACAGTGTCTTTTGCTCTGTTGCTCAGAGTGCAGTGGCATCAGCAGAGGTCTCTGCACCGTCCAACTGCTGGGCTCAACTGAAGCTCTCCTCCTGCCTCCGTCTCCTGAGTAGCTGGCACTATATACTCATGCCACCAAGCCCAGCTAATTTTTCTACTTTTGTAGAGATGGTAGCTTGGGTTGGTCTCGAACTCCTGGATTTAAAGGATCCTTGGGCCTGAGCCTCTGAAAGTGTTGGGATTATAGGTGTGAGCCTGTAATCTCATTATCACACTCATTAATAGCCACTTATTAATAGAACATGAATTTGAGGGAGGGGAGGCAGGGATAGAAGATTACTCATTGTTTTTCTCCCCTAAAATTCAGATGTTGAAATTCTAACCTGCAATGTGACAGTATTAAGAGGTGGGGCCTCTAGGAGGCAATTCCCTGACAGTGAAGCCCTCACTATCATTAATCTCATTATTAGCCACCCAGAATGAGTGGCTCATTCTGCCATATTCCTTTCTTTCTTTTTCTTAAGTCTCACTCTGTCACCCTGAGTAGAGTGCTGTGGTGTCAGCTCACAGCTACCTCAAACTCTTGATCTCAAAAAATCCTCTTGTCTCAGCCTCTGGAGTAGCTAGGACTGTAGGTGCCCACTACAATGCCTTGCTATTTTTTTTAGAGATGGGGTCTCACTTTTGCTTAGGCTTGTCTCAAGCAAATCCACCCGCCTTGGCCTCCCAGAGCGCTAAGATCACAGGTGTGAGCCACCACGCCCGGCCTAGGCCCTATCTCTTAGTTGGTGGGCTGGGAAGTCCATGTATGTATAAACACACACATCTATGAGCCAGCTCTCTGTGTTGTCTTTTATAAGGGCACTAATCCTATTTGTGAGGGCTTCACTGTCGTGGAATTGCCTCCTAAAGGCCCCACCTCTTAATACTGTCACATTGTGGTTTAGAATTTTAAGCTATGAATTTTGAGGGACAAAAACAATTTATAATCTTCTTTCCCTGCCTCCCCTCCCTCATATTCATGTTCCTCTTGAACACGTGTAAAATACATTAATCCCACTCCAACAACCTCAAATCTCAGTTTTTTCTGGCATCAACTCTAAAGTTTCATCTAAATATTATCTAGCTCAGATATGGGCAAAATTGAAAATCTGATTTATCCTGAGGCAAATTCCTCTCTGTGAACATGTGAACACAAATAGGTTTCCAAAATACCGTGGTGAGACAGGCCTAGGATGACATTCCCATTCTCAGGGGAGAAATAGGAAAGAACAGAGGGTGGAAGGGGCCCAAGTTAAGTTCTATAATTAACAGTTCATTCCATTAAACCTTAAATCTTGAGAATTCTCTTTGTTTCAGTGCTCAACCTGCCATTGCAAAGCACTTTGGAGTCATTAGAAGGTTGTGAACAGGTGCCTGAGATGATAGGACTTATTTTCAAAAGATTACAGGTGGGGTGATGATCCCACCTTCCGAACTTACTAGGGCAGAAGTCTCAGCTGGACCCGTTGCAGTGGCAATGTCATCCCCTCAGCTTGGTATAGCACTGCCCACTCTGGCTGGCTGCGGCAGCTCCACTTGCAGCGTGACCCCTGCCCCCAGGGCTCTGCTGGGTGTTGGTCTTGTCCTTTGGAGTAACAGGTGAATTTCAATTCAGCATGTGACTTCAGAGGGGGATACATTCAGTCCGTAACACCAATGAAGACCAAAAACATTACTAATTCAATATGTATTAAAATCCTACTATGTGCAGCGTTCTGGGGATACAGCAATGAATAGAACAAAAGCCCTCGCTCTTAGGGGATTCACATTGTAGTGGGAAAGTACGGGCAAGACTATAAACCAATAAACATGAATCAGTGATAAGGACTGTGAAGGAAAGTAAGTGAGGGGCTGGAGAAATGGTGGGTGCTGGGTTAGTAAGCATCCTCAGGGATGTTCTCTGTGAGGTGATAAGGTTTTGAGCTGGGACCTGAGTATGGTGAGGGAGCACAGAGTGAGGATATGCGGGAGAGGCACTTTCCAGTCAGGTGGTGAAGTGCCAAGGCCTGAGGTGGGAGGGGCCAGCTGGCAATGGTGAAAGTTTTCTATGAAACTCTTTCTATAAAAGTACTAAATGTGGGAGGGGGGTTGCTATAAGGGCTCTGTCACAACTACTCACCTCTGTTGCAGTGGGAAAGCCCCCATAGATATGACATAGACAAATGGACAAGGCTGTGTTCCAGGAAAAGTTACTTATATAAAAACAGGCAATGGGCCAGATTTGGCACATTGGCCGCAGTTAGCTGCCTGTCGATACATAGGGTCTTACAGGCCACCGGAAAGCTCTTTGGGATTTTATTCTAAATATGATCAGAGTCATAAGAAGGTTATAAACAACAGCTACAACAGGGACTTTACCTAGCAGCTGCAAACATTGTAACCTAATTGTACCCTCATATTAATCTGAAAGAAAACTCCGTATTATGTAAAAGAAACCAGAAGATTAATCCCACCATTGTTTAAGAACAATTTAAAAGTTAACCAATTTGAACCTGCTTAAAACTATTAAAATATGGAATACAATTTTTTTAAAAAGGTTATAAACAGGTGAGTTAGGCAATAGGACTTACTTTCAAAAGATTACAAGTTGCTGGCGGACAGAATGTGTTCTCCACATGAGCGGAAGCAGGGAAAGCTAAAATATCTGGGGTTTCATGAGTCTGGAAAAAGATTGTGGTAGCGGGGTGGCGCCTTTGGCTCAAAGGAATAGGGCGCCGGCCCCATATACTGGAGGTGGCGGGTTCAAAACCAGCCCTGGCCAAAACTGCAAAAAAAAAAAAAAAGATTGTGTAGCTTAAACTCAGGTAGGAGCAATGGCGTTGTCAAGAATGAGTAATATTAGACATATTACAGATGTGTGTGTCTGTCCAGGGGCTAGCCAACAGTGACTCTAATATCACTGAAAATGATATGAAAATCTCACTAGTTTGGAGAAGATATCACACGACTGAGTTTGGTGAAGAAATCAAGTTTGCTTAAGTTTGAGATGCCTGTTAAACGTCTGAGTGCCGAAAGCAAGAAAGTAGACAGAAGGAAAGTTGAAAGGATTCTAATCTCTCTTTCAGGGAGAGAGGACAAAGTGTGAAAAATAATTATCTGGAAGAGTGAATGGAATAAGGAAATACAATAGAAATACCGGACAGCTCTGAAATAGAAATGACCCTCGCTGTTGTAAATTTAAAGTGAGAGTCGATACCATCGTGTGCTTTTTTATCCTCAGTCATAATGAGCTGAGTGGGTCCGCCTATGGAGTAGGTGGAGAGTTGAAAATTCAGGGGTCCTCAAACTTTTTAAACAGGGGGCCAGTTCACTGTCCCTCAGACCGTTGGAGGGCTGGACTATAGTTTAAAAAAAAAAACTATGAACAAATATACCACTTTGGGTGAGGAGGACAGTGAAGTCATGGCAGAGAGAAAGTGAAAAATCAAAAGGAAGTGTAGGTACTGGTGAGCTTGAAGAATTGTTGGGCTCATTACTAGAGGAAGTGAAAATTCAGAGAGGGAGATACCTGGAGATAAGATTTTGTTCATGATCTGTTAACTGCTAGCACAAAGATTCAACATATGGCCATGAGGATGGCTGACTGAGGTGGGACTGAGGCTCTTATGCCTCGTGTCAGGAAGCTGAGTACCAAGAGGTCAGAGTGTGGCATTAATCCTCTTATATGCATTTCAGAATCCCTCAACGTATTCACAAGGGGTGTAGTAGAGATCAAGACACTCAGTTTGGAAGCAAGTTTAAACTCCTAGTGACTGTGAGTGATGGGGAGTGAGCAGGAAGAGTGGTCAATGCCAATTCCAAGCAGCTCTGTGACTCTGTAATTTGTCACTTAGCCACTCCAATGTCTTTTTCCACCTGGGTGTAATGATGGGTCCATGGTCCATGTTTTTTTTTTTTTAGAAACGGAGTCTCATTTTGTCGCTCTTGGTAGAGTGATGTGGCATCACAGATCACAGCAACCTCCAGCTCTCAGGCTTAGGTGATTCTTTTGCCTCAGCCTCCCAAGTAGCTGGGACTACAGGCACCCGCCACAACACTCCACTATTTTTTGTTGCAGTTTGGCCGGGGCCGGGTTTGAACCCGCCACCGTTGGTATATGGGGCTGGCGCCCTACTCACTGAGCCACAGGCGCCACCCATGGCCCATTTTTTAAACCCGGAAACCTGGACTCTATTAGGTATTGGAGGAAGCCAGAGAGAGTTAGGAGGAAAAAGAAATGGGAGTTTCCTTCTTGGGCTATCAAACTTTTAAGCATTGTCTGTCACTGGCATCAGTTTAATAAATTTGTTGATGAGTTTGTTTTTTAGTGACACAGTCAAATAGTTATCACCACAGACAAAGGCTACTTGGCTAAAATCATAAGTGCTTTTCAATTATTGTAAGTGGACTTTTGTATTTCATGTTAACAAATGTCTCTATCATTTTAATGGATCTTTACCAGATTGTTATCAATTGAATATTAAAGACTTCCAGCTCGGTGCCTGTGGCTCAAGTGGCTAAAGCACCAGCCACATACACCTGAGCTGGCGGGTTCGAATCCAGCCCGGCCCGCCAAACAACAATGACGGCTGCAACCAAAAAATAGCTGGATGTTGTGGCGGGTGCCTTTAGTCCCACCTGCTTGGGAGGCAGAGGCAGGAGAATCGCTTGAGCCCAGGAATTGGAGGTTGCTCTGAGCTATGATGCCATGGCACTCTACCCAAGGCGACAGCTTGAGTCTCTGTCTCAAAAAAAAAAAAAAAAAAAAAAGAATATTAAAGACTTCCTAAAAATAACTATCTTTCAGACTGGATTTGTCACCCTTCTTGCAAATAGCATGATGATAGTAATTGGTTGTAATTCTCATATTTTGCTTAGAGTATGGGGCATTTAATAATTTTTTTGTATGTAAATAATCCTAATGGGTATAAAGTCTTTCTGTTAGTAATTATCTTGTAATTAGATGTTGAACAGCTGGTTGTTTTAGCTGAGGTTTATTTATAACAGAATATGATCAGTAGGAAAATGAATCCATTTCTAACAAAAGTTTTACAGTTTAACCTTCACTATTTTGGGGTTTTCACAATTCATATATATTTATTTGTTTCTTTGGTAATTGGCTATAGCATGTTGTTTGAAAGTAGGAATCTAAAAAGATCTATACATTGCTTTTGGTTAATACATATTTAATTTTTTTAATTTTTAGGAACCCTCTCCCTTTTACATTTTTTTCTCCTCCCTCCCTTTTCCCTTTTCTTTCCCTCACCCTTCCTTTCCTTTCCTTTTTTTTTTCTTGTTTAACAATTTTTTTTCTGTGTGAAGAAATGGTTTTTAAAAAATTTTGATTCTGGGGGTGGCGCCTGTGGCTCAGTCGGTAAGGCGCCGGCCCCATATACCGAGGGTGGCGGGTTCAAACCCTGCCCCGGCCAAACTGCAACCAAAAAATAGCCGGGCGTTGTGGCGGGCGCCTGTAGTCCCAGCTGCTCGGGAGGCTGAGGCAAGAGAATCGCTTAAGCCCAGGAGTTGGAGGTTGCTGTGAGCTGTGTGAGGCCACGGCACTCTACCGAGGGCAATAAAGTGAGACTCTGTCTCTACAAAAAAAAAAATAAATAAAAAAATAAATAAAAAATTTTGATTCTGTAATGCCAAGTGAAATATGTTTTTGGTTATCCCCTGCTTCTAAAAGTAACCACTACTATTTAAAATATAATCTTAAATTCCTTATGGATTTGAAGTGCCACTTTTATGATAAGTGAAGTGTTATATACGAATTATTTTATTTTATTTATTTTATTTTTATTTATTTATTTTGCAGTTTTTTTGGCTGGGGCTGGGTTTGAACCCACTACCTCCGGCATATGGGGTCGACACCCTACACCTTTGAGTCACAGGCGCCGCCCTATACGAGTTATTTTGGCTTGACATCTGTGGCTCAAGTGGCTAAGGTGCCAGCCACATACACCTGAGCTGACGGGTTCGAATCCAGCTCAGGCCTGCCAAACAACAATGACGCTGCAACCAAAAAATAGCCAGGCATTGTGGGCGCCTGTGGTCCCAGCCACTTGGGAGGCGGAGGCAGGAGAATCGCTTGAGCCCAGGAGTTGGAGTTGTTGTGAGCTGTGATGCCACAGCTCTCTACCCAGGGCAACAGCTTGAGACTCTGGCTCCAAAAAAAAAAGAAAAGAAAAAGGAAAAAAAGAATTATTTTATAACACAGAGTGCCAAAACATACATGCACATTTTAAGAAAGGAAAAACTATTAAAATTGTAGTATTTTATAGATACCAATAATGCTTCTTATCTTGTATATTATATCTTGTATCTCTTGTAATTGTAGAAATAAAACATGACTCGAATATTATAATTTTTTTTGGGACAGAGTCTTTCTCTGTCACCTGGGCTAGAGTGCCCTGGTGTCAGCCTAGCTCACAGTAACCTCAAATTTCTGGGTTCAAGTCATCCTGCTTTAGCCTCCTGAGTAGCTGGGACTACGGCACCTGCCACAATGCCCAGCTAATTTTTCTTTCAGTAGAGATGGGGCCTCACTCTTGCTCAGGCTGGTCTTGAACTCCTGGGATTACAGGCAGGAGCCACTGTGCCCCGCCTGAGTATTACAATTTTCTTTTTTTTTTTTTATTGTTAAATCATAGCTGTGTACATTAATGCGATCATGGGGTGAGTATTACAATTTTAATACCGGTTTTTCCTTTCTTAAAATGTGTATACATATTTTTTGACACCCTCTGGAGAAATGACATTTCAAATTAATTATTTGCATATGAAAAGTCTGTTATTTATTTATCTGTTAGTGTTTTGATTGGAATCATAATTGAGTTTATTAATTTGTAGAGAATTGACATCTTGACAATACTGAGTTTTTCCATCCAGGAACATGTTGCTTTTTTTTAATTCAAGTGTTCTTGTGTTTCTCATAATAAACTTTTGCTTTTTATTCTTATATCCCCTGCATGTTTCTTCATGTGACCATGGCCAAAAGGCTGAGAAGCAATCATGTTTCTTTTCTTTTTTATTTTGAGACAGAGGCCCACTATGTCACCCTCCATAGAGTGCTGTGGCATCATAGCTTACAGCCACCTCAAACTCTTGGGCTTAAGTGATTCTCTTGCCTCAGCCTCCTGAGTAGGTGGGACTACAGGCACCCGCCACAGCATCCCGCTATTTTTTTTTTTTTTAATTGTTAAATCATAGCTGTGTACATTAGTGCAATCGCCTGTACCCATTCTAAGATGCACCATAGATGTGGCCCCACCCATTACCCTCCCTCCAACAAAACCTCCCCCCTCCCTTCCCCTTCCTTGGCCCTTCATCCCGCTATTTTTTGGTTGCAGTTGTCATTGTTTAGCAGGCCCAGGCTGGGCTCAAACCCATCAGCCTCGGTGTATGTGGCTGGCCCCCTACCCACTGAGTTACGGGCATCACCCAATCATGTTTCTTTTAGATTGAAAGAGTATATACATGATGGCTGGGTGTGGTGGCTCACACCTGTAATCCTAGCACTCTGGAAGCCCGAGGTGGGTGGATTGCTTGAGCTCAGGAGTTTGAGACCATCATGAACAAGAGTGAAACCCTGTCTCTACTAAAAATAGAAACAACTAGCTGGGTGTTTGTGGCACACCTGTAGTCTTAGCTACTCAGGAGCCTGAGGCAGGAGGATCACTTGGGCCTGGGAGTCTGAGGTTGCTGGGTGCTATGACGCCAAGGCACTCTAGCCTGGGCAACAACAACAAAAAGGTATATTTACTTGTGTTTTGAATCTCAAAATTACAGATTTTTCAGTGGCTAATTTTCAGATATTTTTCCTGACTATTCAGACTACCAGACTGAATATGAAATGTATTTACACTCTGTGGCAAGTGAGGTATAGGGATGAGACAGAAACCTACCACCCCCTTTTATTTTTTACGTTAAGTGATTAAGCATTGTGGCTCAGTGAGTAGGGTGCTGGCCCCATACGCTGAGGGTGGCGGGTTCAAACCCAGCCCGGGCCAAACTGCAACCAAAAAATAGCCGGGCGTTGTGGCGGGCGCCTGTAGTCCCAGCTGCTCTGGAGGCTGAGGCGAGAGAATCGCGTAAGGCCAAGAGTTTGCTGTGAGCTGTGTGATGTCATGGCACTCTACCCGAGGGTGGTACAGTGAGACTCTGTCTCTAAAAAATAAAAATAAATAAAATAAAATAAAATCAATTTAAAAGTAATATGTTAATGAAAGGAGAATATTCAAACAATACAGACATCAATATCACCATACTGAGATTTATCTTACTTTTATTAATGGCTATATAGCATCTCACTGTAGGAATGTGCTACACATTAACTTGTTTCTTATTGATAGTCAATCGAGACCTTTCCTCTATTAAAATAATGCTACAGAGAAAATTCTTGCATATGTATTTTTATGTATTTCTATGTGTAGAAATATTTTTTAAGAATAAATTTTAGGGCTTGGTGCCTGTGGCTTAAGCGACCAAGGCGCCAGTCACATACACCTAAGCTGGCGGGTTTGAGTCCAGCCCGGGCCTGCCAAACAACAATGACGACTACAACCAAAAAATAGCCGGGCATTGTGGCAGGCACCGGTAGTCTCAGCTACTTGGGAGGCTGAGGCAGGAGAATCGCTTAAGCCCAGGGGTTGGAGTTTCTCTGAGCTGTGATGCCATGACATTCTACCCAAGGCTTGAGGCTCTGTCTCAAAAAAAAAGAATAAATTTTAGAAGTAGAATCTCCAGGTCCCAATTAATACACCCAATTAATAACTGCTGGAAAGTTACCCTCCCAAATGGACATACCAATTTGTAGTCCCACCAAGGATATATGAAAATATTAATTTTTCGGCCCGGCATGGTGGTTCATGCCTATAGTCCCAGCGCTGTGGGAAGCTGAGGTGGGTGGATTGCCTGAGCTTGGAGGGTTGAGACCAGTATGAGCAGGAGTGAGCCAGAGTGAAACCCCGTGTCTACCAACAACAACAAAAAAACCGCCAGGCATTGTGGTGGGCGTCTTGTAATCCCAGCTACTCAGGAGGCAAAGGTAAAGAGAATTGCTTAAAGGAAGAACAGAAAAAGAAAATAAGAAAATATTAAGTTTTCTACATTGTTATCAAAGGTGAATATTATCACTCTTTAAAAATTATTTTTGGTAAATATGAGGGCTCATAGATTTTTGCCTTCTAAAGCCTATGGAAAAAGCAAACTTTAAAAAAATTTTTATGAGACAGAGTCTCACTCTGTTGCTCAGGCTCGAGTGCCATGATGTCAGCCTAGCTCAAATCAACCTCAAACTCCTGGATTCAGAAGATCTTCCTGCCTCAGTATCCCAAGAAGCTGGGACTACAGGTGCTCGCCATGATGCCATGGCTAATTTTTCTACTTTCAGCAGAGATGAGGTCTCGCTCTTGCCCAGGCTGGTCGCCAGCTCCTGGGCTCAAGAGATCCTCCTGTCTTGGCCTCCCAGAGTGCTAGGATCACAGGTGTGAGCCACCAAGCCTAGCCAGAAAAAAAAAAACAGCTTCTTAAAAAGTCCCCATAAAATGAGAGAATTGTGATGATCACCTGTGATCCCATCTGCTGCTGCTTAAATGTTTTTTTTAAAAAAATCCTGCCATGGTCCTCTTTAGGCATTTGTCTAGCTAGTCAGTGGTTCTCAACCTGTGGGTCGTGACCCACAGGAACTGTATTAAAGGGCCGTGGCATTGGGAAGGTTGAGAACCACTGAGCTAGATAGAGTATGCATTCATCTCTTTCCCCCATATTTCTCCCCCAGTGATTAGAAATTCATAACATTGAGCTTCATCTGGGGAACGTAAACTATCCTGGTGAACCTCCCTGCCTCCCGACAGAGAACTACACCAGCTCGCAAAGTGCTGCTTTGTAGGGGGAAGACTTGAAAGGGATTCTGCCCCCTTCCCCATTTTGACCAGGCCTCGCATCACCTTTAGAGTACCACTGATAAAAGCTTCTTGAATACTTAAATTCCAGACCTTGTGGTAGACATTAGGTGTAATGGAGCGAACAAAACACAAGAAACTGTGTCCATGGAGCTTGCCATCTAGCTAGGAAGACGTGGGTACCGAAGTTATCACAGGTGGGGTGAGTATGAACAAAAGGGAAGTTGGAGTTAGAAAGCAAGGGCTGTGCATCTCGGTCTCTTAGGAGAGCGAACAAAGAGTGCACAGCGTGTGCAAAAGGTGAGAACAGGCAGCGTGACAAGAGGGAGAGTGGCACAAAGTGGGGCTGGAAAGTTAGATGCTGGACCATGCAGGGCCTTAGGAGTGGCACCAAGGATTTTATCCTGAGAAAGCTTCTGCAGGGCACTTAGTCTGGGTGGGATGCGATTAGGTTTTATTTTATAATGTTACAACATGAAAATAGGAGGAAGCATGTGTGGGCCCAAGGAGACCTTTAGGGTGACGAGGACCACTGGCCAGGTGAGGAAAGATAGTAACTCCGACTAGGTGGGGGCAATAAAGGGAAGCAATGAGTGGAGTTGGGAATGCTTGGGAAACGTCATCCCTCGGGCGGGCTGAGGTTTCCAGCTTGAGAAACTACGTGGCTTAGCTGCACTTTGTTGAGAGAGGGAAGAAAGCTTGGAAGGACTCCTTCCTTGGTTTGGCCTGCCTTGTTCACAAACAGTGACAAAGGATAGAGACTAGTGGGATTTTTTCCATTGTCCCCTGTGTTCTTTCCCTAAGGCAGTACTAATCACCAATCAGGCAGTACCTGCCCTGCTTTTCAGCTCTCTGACGAAGGTGAGATTACCTTCTGTGTATAAATTCTGGGGTGGGTGGTTTGCTTTTTTTTACATTTTGCTCTATTTACTTCATCCTCTCTCCATTGACTTTCTCAATGCCCCCTCCCAATATATTTTTTTAAATTTATGTTTGATATGTAAAAGCTGTATATCTTCATGGGTTATAACATGATGTTTTGATACATTGTGTAATGACTAAATCAGAGTAATTAGGATATCACCACCTTAAACATTTATAGTTTCTTCATGATGAAAACTTTCTAAACCTGTCTTCTAGCTATTTTGAAATATACCAGGCGTTATTATTAACTCTAGGCGACCTAACGTTCAACAGGAGACCAGAATTGGCTCAGTGCCTGTAGCTCAAGTGGCTAGGGCGCCAGCCACATACACTGAAACTGGCAAGTTTGAATCCAGCTCCGGTCAAGCAACAATGATGATAACTACAACAACAACAATGAAAAAAAAAATAGCTGGTCATTGTGGCTGGCACCTGTAGTCCTAGCTACTTGGGAGGCTGAAGCAAGAGAATTGTTTAAGCCCAAGAGTTGGAGATTGCTGTGAGCTGTGATGCTACAGCACTCTACCCAGGGTGACAGCTTGAGACTGTCTCAAAAAACAAAAACAAAAGCAGAATTTATTCCCCCTAAAGCAGAATTTATTCCCCCTACCTAACTAGCTTTGTGCTTGTTGACTAATCTCTCCCTATCCCCACCTGCCCATTCGCTAACCTCCCCATCCTCTGGTAATCATGATTCTACTTAGTACTTTTTTGAGAACAACCTTTCAGACACACATGTGAGTGAGATCATGTGGTATTCGTCTCTCTGTGCTGGCCTGTTTTTTCTCAGCCATGTCCTCCATGTTCATACATGTTGCCACAAATAACAGGATTTCGTTCTTTTTTATGAATGAATACTTTGTGTATTCTCTATCCACTAATGGACTTTTTAAAAAATATGTATATTGTTGGGGATTCATTGAGGGTACAAGAAACCAGGTTACACTGATTGCATTTGTTAGGTAAAATCCCTCTTACAATCCTGTCTTGCCCTCCAAAGGGGTGGCACATACCAAGGCTGCACCCCCCCCCCCCCGCTCTTCCTTCCCTCAACCCTCCCTCCTTCTTTCTCTCTCTGCTCTCCCCTTCCCCCACCCCCACCGTGTCCTTAATTGTCCTCATATCAAAATTGAGCACATAAGATTCATGCTTCTCCATTCTTGTGATGCTTTACTAAGAATAATGTCTTCCACTTCCATCCAGGTTAATACAAAGGATGTAAAGTCTCCATTTTTTTTTTTTTTTGTAGAGACAGAGTCTCACTTTATGGCCCTCGGTAGAGTGCCATGGCATCACACAGCTCACAGCAACCTCCAACTCCTGGGCTTAAGCGATTCTCTTGCCTCAGCCTCCCAAGTGGCTGGGACTACAGGTGCCCACCACAACGCCTGGCTATTTTTCAGTTGCAGTTCAGCCGGGGCCGGGTTTGAACCTGCCACCCTTGGTATATGGGGCCGGCGCCTTACCAACTAAGCCACAGGCGCCACCCAAGTCTCCATTTTTTTAAATGGCTGAATAGTATTCCATGGTGTAGATATACCACAGCTTGTTAATCCATTCCCGGGTTGGTGGGCACTTAGGCTGTTTCCACATTTTGGTGATTGTAAATCGAACTGCAATAAACAGTCTAGTACAAGTGTCGTTATGATAAAAGGATTTTTTTCCTTCTGGGTAGATGCCCAGTAATGGGATTGCAGGATCAAATTGGAAGTCTAGCCTGAGTTCTTTGAGGTTGCTCCATACTTCCTTCCAAAAAGGTTGTATTAGTTTGCAGTCCCACCAGCAGTGTAAAAGTGTTCCCTTCTCTCCACATCCACGCCAGCATCTGCAGTTTTGAGATTTTGTCATGTGGGCCATTCTCACTGGGGTTAGATTGTATCTCAGGGTGGTTTTGATTTGCATTTCTCTAATAAATAGGGATGATGAACATTTTTTCATATGTTTGTTAGCCATTTGTCTGTCTTCGTGGTTCTATTCATTGATATATGGGATTGTTGGCTTTTTCATTTGGATTAATTTGAGTTCTCTATAGATCCTAGTTATCAAGCTTTTGTCTGATTGAAAATATGCAAATATCCTTTCCCATTGTGTAGGGTGTCTATTTGCTTTGGTTGTTGTCTCCTTAGTTGTACAGAAGCTTTTCAGTTTAATGAAGTCCCATTTCTTTATTTTTGTTGTTGCAATTGCCATGGCAGTCTTCTTCATAAAGTCTTTCCCCAGGCCAGTGTCTCTCAGTGTTTTTCCTATGCTTTCTTTGAGGATTTTTATTGTTTCATGCCTTAAATTTAAGTCCTTTATCCATCTCGAATCAATTTTTGGGAGTGGGGAAAGGTGTGGGTCCAGTTTCAGTCTTTTACATGTAGACATCCAGTTCTCCCAACACCATTTATTGAATAGGGGATGGGATGGTTAGTTACATCTGCCGTATCTTTCCTTGGGGGGGTTGATCTATTCTGGTTATTCATGTTACCAGAGGTTTTCTGCTGATTCCGCCCCATGATTATTTTAGACCATTTGATTTTTCCCCTGGAGCTTTGTCGAGGACCCGTACAATGCTATGGCCTGAGAAACTGGGGACCTGTTTGATGTGGTGGGGCTAAGTGGTTCTGTCTCGTTTTCAGCTGATCTCTGTCTGACCCTAGTGAAACAGTTACTCTGGGTTGAAGTCTCAGCTGTGGAGAAATACCAGCAATTAAGTCATCCCACACCCATAGGCAACAATTGGAAAAGGAAAATCAAACCTTCCTACAACCACACACCAGGGCACCACTTGAATAGTCCCAGGCGATTGGCTCAGTTCAAAAGGTCTCAGTTAGCACCTGTCTCAGGTGGGAGAGTTTAAAAGGTCTCTGGCAACTAGATTGTAGGGGTCTGCTGACAACTCAGATATGACTTGCTCTGGTGCTCTGGGAAGTCAGGTGGACCCACCCAGTAAATAGATTAATGTGGGAAGGTTGATGCCTCCTTCCCCACCTTTCACCTCTGTCACACCCAGTCACTGATAGCCCCTCAGGGCTGTGACCCAGTTGCCTCTAGTGAACAGATACTCCAGGTGTTTGCACCTGCCTGAATCACAAGGAAATCTGTGTCTGCTCAGCCAGGCCACTGCACTCTGCCTGTATCCAGCAGGGAGAAGTGAGGCCTGACAACCTCGGGCACTTGATGGAGGCTGGGTGTGTTCACTCAGTTCCAGCCCTGCCCCTGATTGTTGTTACTGACAGAAAAGAACAGAACAACTTTGTGGGAATTTCTTTCGGTCCCTGCTAAATTCCCCTGCAGAAGAGAAGCTGTTTTGAGTTCCCATAGCCTGTGCCTCAGGCCCTGTCTTTGCTCCTGTAGGTTTGTATTTGGTGAGCTGTCAGTTCTAGCCTCCTGCCTTCCTTTGTCTATAGGCTGACGATCCCCTGAAGGCTGGGTACATCTTAGGTTCAGTAAAGTGGTCCTCTGGGTCAGCCCCGCCTTGGGAATTTCCTGGCTCTGCACGTGCGTTTTCTAGTCTCTGTGCTCCACCCAGGCCGGTACCACCTCAGGTAAACCCTTTACTGACAGGGCCTGCGTTTCTGTCCCAGATCTGTTCTGCAGTGGTTGCCAGCTGAGAAGATGTCCGGCCTCCTCTTGTTGCCCAGGGCGAGAGGGGTGTGGTTTCGGAATATCCGGGAGTGAGCCCTATTGTTGCCAAAAATGGCTGCTGCTTTGCACCTCGGGGTACGCCGTTCTGGTGTGGTTCCTTCTCAGCCAACCATCCTCTCCTCACTGCTGTTCCATAGAATCAGCACTGACCATCTTCAGTCTAGGCCGTGTCCACACCCCTCAAGAAATCACCCAAGAATCCGGACTCCTGGGGGACAGGCCTCCAGACCTCAGAGTGAGAGCGGAGGGGAATGCTGGGAGCTCAGAATTGCAGGTAGAGAATATATACAGTTTTACACAGTTTTATGCCTGGCAGAAGAACGCCGTGGCACCCTAGTAGGAGAGGTAGGTCCAGTTTTTAGAGGGTCTCTCCCATGGAGTGTAGTGAGAGGACCTTTGTAGTCTGCTCATTTCTTTGTGGGGCACTCCGATCCTTTCTTATGGGGGTGGAGACTTCTGTCCACTTGGTGATGGATTTTGTACCTTTTGTTTGTATTCTTGGGGTCACAGCTCGCCTCAGCGGGGTTTATGTGTGTTCTTCAACCTTCTTTCTTGGTGCAGCTCCTTGTATTCCACCAGGTTACTTGCTAAATTTCTGTCCTTTAACTCTCCTTTTGGATGGGAGCCTCTGTGGTAAGCTGGTTTCAGTCAGCCATCTTGTCTCCGCCCCCACCATGTTGTTTTGACCACTGTGGCTTTGTAGTACAGCCTAAAATCTGGTATGGTGATGCCCCCACCTTTGTTTTTATTACCAAGAACTGCATTATTTATACGGGTTTTTTTCTGGTTCCATACAAAACACAGAATCATTTTTTCCAAATCTTGAAAGTACAATTGTTGGTATTTTAATAGGAATGGCATTGAATAGGTAGATTACTTTGGGAAGTATAGATATTTTAATAATGTTGATTCCTCCCAGCCATGAGCATGGTATGTTCTTCCGTTTGTTAATATCCTCTGCTATTTCCTTTCTTAGGATTTCATAATTTTCTTTATAGAGTTCCTTCACCCCTTTGTTAGGTATATTCCTAAGTATTTCATTTTCATTGAAGCTATGGTGAAGGGAGTTGTGTCCTTAATTAGCCTCTCATCTTGACTGTTATTGGTGTATACAAAGGCAAGTAACTTGTGGACGTTGATTTTATATCCTGAGATATTACTGTATTTTTTGATGACTTCCAGGAGTCTTGTGGTTGAGTCTTTGGGGTTTTCTAAGTATAAGATCATGTCATCAGCAAAGAGGGAGAGTTTGACCTCCTCTGCTCCCATTTGGATTCCCTTTATTTCCTTGTCTTGCCTAATTGTATTGGCTAGAACTTCCAGCGCTATGTTGAAAAGTAATGGTGACAGAGGACAACTTTGTCTAGTTCCAGTTCTAAGAGGAAAAGCTTTCAGTTTTACTCCATTCAGTAAAATATTAGCTGTGGGTTTGTCGTAGATACCTTCAATCAGTTTCAGAAATGTGCTCCCTATGCCTATACTCTTCAGTGTTCTAATTAGAAAAGGATGCTGGATTTTATTGAATGCTTTTACTGCATCTATTGAGAGGATCATATGGTCTTTATTTTTGCTTCTTTTAATATGGTGGATAACAGTTATGGACTTGTTTATGTTAAACCAGCCTTGTGTCCCTGGGATGAAACCTACTTGATCATGATGAATGACTTTTTTGATGATAAGCTGTAATCTATTGGCTAGGATTTTGTTGAGAATTCTTGCATCTATATTCATGAGTGAAATTGGTCTGAAATTCTCCTTTTTAGTTGGGTCTTTTCCTTGTTTTGGTGTAAGAGTGATGTTTGCTTCATAGAACATGTTGGGGAAGATTCCTTCCTCTTCAATTTTTTGGAATTAATTTCTGCAGTACGGGAATAAGCTCTTCCTTAAAGGTTTGATAGAATTCTGCTGTGAAGCCATCAGGACCAGGGCATTCTTTTGTTGGAAGCTTTTTTACTGTTTCTTTAATCTCGGTGTATGAAATTGGTCTGTTAAGAAGCTCTATTTCTTCCTGGCTAAGTCTAGGGAGTGGGTGTGATTCCAAATATTGATCCATTTCCTTGACATTGTCAATTTCTGGGCATAGAGTTTCTGGTAGTATTCAGAGATGATCTTTTGTATATCTGTGGGATCAATTGTTATTTCCCCTTTATCATTTCTGATTGAAGTTACTAGAGATTTTACTTTTCTATTTCAAATTAGTCTGGCCAAAGGTTTATCCAGTTTATTAATTTTT
Organism: Nycticebus coucang; assembly: GCF_027406575.1. Lineage (NCBI taxonomy): Eukaryota > Metazoa > Chordata > Mammalia > Primates > Lorisidae > Nycticebus > Nycticebus coucang. Next base: position 40,040,501 of record NC_069791.1, on the reverse strand, counting down.
TCAAAAAACCAACTCCTTGTTTCATTAATTTTCTGAATGATTCTTTTGTTTTCAATTTCATTGATCTCTGTTTTGGTTTTGGATATTTCTTTTCTTCTACTGGGTTTAGTCTTAGATTGTTCTTCCTTTTCCAATTCCATAAGATGGCTTATGAGTTTGTTGATGTGCCCTCTTTCTGTTTTTTGAATGTAGGCATCTAAAGTGATGCAGTATCCCACAGGTTTTGGTAGCTTGTGTCATCATTGTTGTTATTCTCAAGGAAGTTAGTGATTTCTTATTTTATTTCTTCCTGCACTCAACTGTCATTCAACAGATGGTTGTTTAATTTCCATGCCTTTCTGTGGGGTTGAATGTTTTTGTTGGAGTTGAGTTCTACCTATTGCCTTGTGGTCTGAGAAGATACAAGGTAAAATTTCAATTCTTTTGATTCCTTTGAGGTTTGTTTTGTGTCCTAGGATGTGATCAATTTTGGAGAACGTTCCATGAGGTGATGAGAAGAATGTATATTCTTTATTTTTGGGATGGAATGTTCTATATGCATCTATCAAGCACAGTTGTTCTAGGGTCTCATTTAAGTCCCTTATATGTTTGTTTAATTTCTGTTTAGAGGATCTGTCCTGCTCTGTAAGAGGAGTGTTAAAGTCCCCTGTTATTATGGTATTACAGGATATCAGATTGCTCAGACTAAGGAAGGTCTATTTCAAAAATCTGGGAGCATTTAAATTGGGTGCATAAATATTTAGAATGGAAACATCTTCTTGTTGTATTTTTCTCTTGACCAATATAAAGTGATCATCTTTGTCTTTTTGACTTTAGTTGTTTTAAATCCGCATGTATCTGAAAATAAGATTGCAACTCCTCTTTTCTTCTGAGTTCCATTTGCCTGAAAAATTGTCTTCCAGCCCTTAACTCAGAGTTTTAATTTGTCTTTTGAAGGTAGGTGTATTTCCTGCAGATGGCAAATGGATGGCTTGTGTTTTTTAATCCAGTCAGCCAATCTATGCCTCTTCAGTGGGGAATTCAAGCCATTAACATTTATTGAGATAATTGATAATTATGGTAGTGGTCTATTCATCTTCTTTTGTGAGAGTCCATTGCTTTGTGTATAGTATTTGCTTTTTTTGCCCATGCTTTGAGGTTTTTATCCCCAAATCATTGCTTAGATCAATATTATGGAGCTTACTTTCTCTGTTTTCTTCTGGTTATTTCTTAGGTTAGTGTCTTACATTTAAGTTTTAATCCAGTTTGAGTTAATTTTTTAATATGATGAGAGATGGGGTGGTGCCTGTGGCTCAAGGAGTAGGGCACCGGCCCCATATACTAGAAGTGGCGGGTTCAAACCAGGCCCCAGACAAAACTGCAAAAAAAAAAAAAAAGACGACGAGAGATGAGGTCTAATTCATTCCTTTGGGCCAGGTGAGGTGGCTCACGCCTGTAATCCCAGCACTCTGGGAGGCTAAGACAGGTGGATTGCCTGAGCTCATGAGTTTCAAGACCAGCCTAAGCCAGAGTGAGACCCTGTGTCTAAAAATAGCTGGGTGTTATGGCAGGAGCCAGTAGTCCCAGCTGCTTGTGAGGCTGAGGCAAGAGAATCGCTTGAGCCCAAGAGTTTGAGGTTGCTGTGAGCTATGATGTCACGGCACTCTACCAGAGGCGACAAAGTGAGATACTGTCTCAAAAGTAAAATAAATTCATTTCTTTGAACTCCTTAAACATATTTTGTTGAAACATTTGGAGTGCTAGTTGTAGATATTACCCCTAAATACTTCATGTTGTATCTCTGAACATGCAATGATTACAGTTAAGAAATTTAGTATTGGGGCCTGGCATAATGGCTCATGCCTGTATTCCTAACACTCTGGGAGGCTGAGGTAGGTGGATTGCTTGAGCTCAGGAGTTTGAGACCAGCCTGAGCAAGAGTGAGATCCTATTTCTAAAAAAATTAGCTGGGTGTTGTCGCAGGCACCTGTAGTCCTGGCTACTGGCTGAGGCAGGAGGATCACTTGAGCCCAAGAGTTTGAGGTTGCTGTGAGCTGTGACACCATGGCACTCTATCCAGGGTGCAGAGTAAGACTCTGTCTCAAAAAGAAAGAGAGAGAGAAAAGAAATTTAATATTAACACAACATTGGCTCGGCACCCATAGCACAGTGGTTATGGTGCCAGCCACATACACCAAGGGTCGCAGGTTCGAATGCAACCCTGGCCAGCTTAACAACAATAACAACTGCAACAAAAAAATAACTGGGCCTTGTGGCAGGCACCTGTAGTCCCAGTTACTTGGAAGGCTGAGGCAAGAGAATCTCTTCAGCCCAAGAGTTTGAGGTTGCTGTGAGCCATGATGCCACAGCACTCTACTGAGGGCGACATGTGAGACTCTGTCTCAAAAACAAAATGAAAAGAAAACTACATTTATCTGAGGAGTAACCATCAGATTTCTCCCAATTGTCCTAATGACCTTCATAGTTTTTTTTTTTTTTTTTTTTTTCTGAGACAGAGCCTCAAGCTGTTGCCCTGGGTAGGGTGCTGTGGCATCACGGCTCACAGCAACTTCCAACTCCTGGGCTCAAGTGATTCTCCTGCCTCCACCTCCCAAGTAGCTGGGACTACAGGCGCCTGCCACAATGCCTGGCTATTTTTTTGGTTGCAGCCATCATTGTTGTTTGGTGGGCCTGGGCTGGATTTGAACCTGCCAGCTCAGGTATATGTCGCTGGCGCCTTAGCCACTTGAACCACAGGTGCTGAACGTCATACTTTTTTTTTTTTCCAGCTTTTGGCCAGGGCTGGGTTTGAACCCACCACCTCCAACATATGGGGCCGGCACCCTAATTCGTTGAGCCACAGGCACCACCCGTCATAGTTATTTTTAAAGTGAGAACCCAATCAAGGACCAACCTGTATATTTATTTGTTGTGTCTCTTTACATCTCTCTTAATTTATCTAGGACAATTTCTTAGCTGAGTTAATTTTTTTGTCTTTATGGTTCTGATGGTTTTAAAGTGTCTAGGTCAGTTGTTTCAAGAGTATCCCTCAACTGAGATTTGTCCAACAGCTTTCTGATGATCTAGGTAGTAATACGTTGGGGAGGTTTTAGCCATTTCAGTGTGATACATGAGGAGGTGGCACATGATACCTGCTTTTGCAGGTGTTGCTGATGCTAAGTATGATCACCTGGTAAGCTGTTGTCTGCTGTCAGATTTCTGTATAACTTCTTTCCCATCAATATCTCACTCACTGGTTTTAGCATTCATTGATAATTATAGCCTGAATCAGTTATTACTTTGATGCTGCTAAAATGGTACTTTTCTATTTCTATCATCTTCTATATTTATTTGTTGGCATTTTTCATCTCCCTCTGCCCACCCCTCTTTTTTTATTGAGAAAGGGTCTTGCTCTGTTGCCCAGGCTGGAGTGCAGTGGTGTCAGACCGTGAAGTCTGAGCACACATTGTCTTTTATGTGCTCACTAGTTCATCCGGCCTTTCTCTTGGCAAGACTGGTTACCATTTTCTGCTTTTGGGGTGATTGACAGGTGGGGGCTTATACAACAGATTACATAAAAGGTTACATAGCAGGTTGGGTTATATAACAGTTTCCTTACTACACATGTGTCCTCCTAGAATCCTTCATGAAAACTCCACCCATGCTATGCTAATTAGATGGTAATGAGCCCCAGGTCAGTTAAGGTCACTAAGAGCTCCTTATGGTGTATATTCCCACTAGGTAATAGTTCCTAGCAGCGGTTTGGTTCCTAGCAACAATGGGGTTCCTACTCTCTGCCCTTAGTCATGTCCTTGCCACCTGTTTACCCTCCAGCAGACTTAATACCCATAACTCAACAACTGTATGAGTGGACCATGGCGCGAGCTCAGTCCCCTGAACAAGTCCCCTATCTTTCTCCCATTTGTCATTTTGTTCTAATAACAGAAGGTGTAAGATCTTACACTCTTGCAGGAAAATGAGGCCTAATGGAGAGAAAGAAACACCCGAACATCTGTGGTTAAAAGAGGAAGGGCTTTATTTCAGCCTACAGAGCCACAGCAGACTAAAGTCCAAAAATGGCCACGCTCCTCGACTGGCTCTGTCCTTTGTCTTTTATTGCCAGCCAAGGGTTCCTTGTCCACAGGTACCTTTCTCATGAGTCACTTTGAATTGAGCTGGAGAAGGTGGGCTTAGGCTTTTACAGAAGGGGCATAAATGTTAGTTTCAAGGTCCCAGGAAGTTAAGTTTCTACAAATTCCTAAGAGCTGAGTCACCATGGGGAGGACTTTGTGGGAGTATCCTTGGGCTCCTGTGAGAAGACTTTTGTTCTTTCCTTTTAGACCTTTTCCCAGGTATCTCTCAATACTTTGAAATTCTTGGCAGACATACCAATCATTTTTGATATATATAAAAAAGTGGAACATGATCTAGTTACTTCTGTTCAGCGCTAAACCTTCCATTGGAAAAGAAATGTAGAAAAGAGAAAGCAGAAATTCCTTCATGAAAAGATTAATGCACCCAAGTCCACACCAGATATATAAACAGTGTAAAACACCCATTTGTCTCACAATCTTTTTGTGGTAGTAATTTCAAAACCATCTGAAAAAATCCCTAGAGGACCTTGCATTTCTTAATGTCTTGTGTCAGATTCTTTTTTTTTTTTTTTTTGTCAGATTCTTTTGTTTGACCTCAAAAGCCTAATGTCAATTTCAGGTGAAAAGAAAGAGAGGGATAGCTAATATCGTCATCTGCAAGAGTATGAGCTACCCGCTGACTTCTCCCGGTCTCAGCGTGTATCATTAAGTAGGAGGTGACTAGTCAGAGGACACTGCTCTGGATGCTCTCTGTGAAGTGAGGCAGGATAACACTTTTTATTACCAATCACAAATCATCTTGCTTCTGTCAACGGAACACTCCTGCTCTGCGCAGGAGGTCCTGCTCTGCGCCTTCCTCTTGTTTGCATGCAAGAGAGATTCCAGTGACAGGCCATTGATAGAATGAAACTCCTTTGATGTCTACTCTGGAGTATTGGGGCGTGCATGTTTGTTAAGCAGTAAACATAGTTCCAGTACTGCAAAAGAAAGACGATTTATTTACGATTTTGGCTACAAAAAACAAAGACTGTTTCCTAATTAGCAAAAAGAAAAAAAAGGTTACAAAATACTGACCAATTCAGGCTAAGAGATAAGGATGTTTGACATAAAATAATTCTAGCTGTTTTAAAGCTAGAGATTGGTATAGCCAAATGTAGCTTTGTAGGAATGCCATAGGTTCCATGAGCATGCTTTCTTCTTTTGAGAGGAAACTTGCCTTTTGAAGAAACGTGGCTTGCATTTAACGGGAAGGGCAGGCTTTTTGTGTCAAGAAATCACTCACGTGAGGTGGGATTCTTTTAAACAAATCAGGTGGCACACTCCTTCTGAAAGCTTGAGTGAAGAATGAAATAATCTAAAATTCTGTTAATGGCAGCCACACTTACCCTTTCGTATGGAGTTTACAGGGCCTGTCTCAAAACAAATGCATGCTGCTCTGCTGTTGTACAGCCAAATAATGTACAAAGACTGCTTCTCTGGCTGATTGGGACAGCTTCCAGGGGGTGGTGATGATTTTTAGATTTATGGCAAGTTATAGATCTGACTAGAGATAAAGCATGTTCAAAAAAAATGAGCTGTCAGTATGGGGGTATGGTGGGGGTGGAGTTAACCAACTAGTGCCTCTCTGAATGGTCTTCAAGTTCAACAGCAAAGGGTTGACATTTCAAAAACGAGGGAAAGAAGGTTCTTGAGCTTGTTTTCTTCTCCTGTAACCAAAGACTGAACGGTTACCTTTATCACATTCATCTCTGTATCTTTTTCTTCAGGAGCAGCCCCACTTACAGATAACATTTTACTTTGGATATTTTGACAGTGTTGGAAACTCAACATGCTTTCAGTTTTCAATTCCCCTAGACTGGGTAAAACACCATCCTTCTTCATCTTTGCAAGTTTGTTTTTCTAATCCCATTAACATTCCTCTTGCAAATGGAAACATGCTGTTACTATCTCAGTCCTGTTTGTTTGACCTTCCATATCACTGATGATTTGCAGAAATTAAACAAACAAACAAAAAAACCAAAACAAAACAAAACAAAAAAAAGAAGAAAAAAAAGAAAGAAAGAAATACTGCCTTTACATTCTTTTCCCACTTTGAATCCTTTCTCAATTTGGAGACGAGGCTGCTTGTTGCTAGCGAGACCCCTTGACCTTGACCTCTGGAGACAATTCAACAAAGGCAGGGCCTAGGCCAAGAAATTAAATTGGATTAAATTTCTGAATAGTGTCCAAAACACAATATCGGGGCTTCTATCATCTTGAATAAGGACCAAAAAATTCCCTGAAATGTACTGCCCTTGGCAACATAAGCATGATAAGAAATGTGGATTTGTTACTATTTTTTCTTCCTTTTTAATAATATCCTAGGACTGAGTTTCCTTCCTCCCTCCCTCCCTCCTTTCCTTCTCCTCTCCCTTTCTCTCTTCTTTCCTTTCTCCCCTTCTCTCCCCTCCTTCCCTGCCCCCTTCCTTCCCTCCCTTCCTTCCTTTTCTGAAGCAATAGAACACAGTTTTATTTGGTTTGCTTTTGACATCATAAAAGGCAGAATTTAGCCTAAGATGAAGGCGGTAAGGGGAGGGAGAGGGATGGGGAATGGGTGGGAGGGATAGTAGGGGATAGTAGGGGGACCACAACTATGGAGCACGTTGCAAGTACAAGTTGGATCTATCATGTGTAGAGCACAAATGTCCTAATGTTATAATGGGGTAAATGAGGTAAAAGCTATATTGATTAGTATGATGTAAGCACTCCAATTTGTACAAATAATCAACACACTGAAATTGGCATAAATGTTTTTATGATCTATATGCAAAAGACTTAATAGAAAAAAATAAAGTTCTGAGTAATTTAAGTGAAAAAAATTAAAAAAAATAAAAGGCAGAATTTAGCCCTCCATCCAAATAGAAGAAAATTAATTTTAGATTTTTGAGAAATCCTAGACCTTTAAATCCTTTAAATCCAGGATTTTTAAAAAAATGTACATTTATTTAAATATGAGAGGCAGTCTCTTGAGAACATTATGTAGGAATCATGCTATGATATTTATGTGTCTCCAACTTTCAAATTATTCAAACATTCCTGCCTTGTCATTGGACTGAAGAAAAATACTGGATTAGAAATTAAGAGGTGGGCTGGGTGTGATGGCTTGAGCCTGTTATCCTAGCACTCTGGGAGGCTGAGGCAGGATGATTGCTTAAGCTTAGATGTTTAAGACCAGACTGAGCAAGAGCAAAACTCCACCTCCTCTAAAAACAGAAAAATTAGTTGGGCCCTGTGGCAAGCATCTGCAGTCCCTGCTACCCAGGAGACTGACATAAGGGGATCACTTGAATTCAGATGTTTGAGGTTACTGTGAACTAGGGTTGGGCCATGCCACTTTAGCCTGGGGGAATAGAGTTAGAAAAAAAAGTAATTTATATTTTATTTGAAATATCTGTACCAGGGCGGCGCCTGTGGCTCAGTCGGTAGGGCGCCGGCCCCATATACCGAGGGTGGTGGGTTCAAACCCAGCCCCACCAAATTGCAACAACAACAACAACAAAAAAAAAAAATAGCTGGGCATTGTGGCGGGCGCCTGTAGTCCCAGCTACTAGGGAGGCTGAGGCAAGAGAATCGCTTAAGCCTAGGAGTTGGAGGTTGCTGTGAGCTGTGTGATGCCATGGCACTCTACCAAGGGCCATAAAGTGAAACTCTGTCTCTACAAAAAAAAAAAAAAAAAGAAATATCTGTACCAGAACTTCATCTTGAAACAATTAAAAACTTCAGTGTTAAAACATACATTGTGGAACTTATCACTCTTATTATTATATAATGTACATCTCTGAAAAGTACTCATTTAAAGAGCAATGCCTTAATAAAGTTAATGATTGTGGAGTTTTTTATAACAAGACAATTTATTCATCTGAAATATCTCTATAAGCACCTTTTTCTCATTGGAACTTTAAAAACTTTCACTATGGGGGGCGGTGCCTGTGGCTCAGTTGGTAAAGGCGCCGGCCCCATATACTGAGGGAGGCGGGTTCATACCCAGCCCCGGCTGAACTGCAACCAAAAAATAGCTGGGCGTTGTGGCGGGCGCCTGTAGTCCCAGCTACTTGGGAGGCTGAGGCAAGAGAATTGCTGAAGCCCAGGAGTTGGAGGTTGCTGTGAGCTGTGTGATGCCACGGCACTCTACAGAGGGCTATAAAGTGAGACTCTGTCTCTACAAAAAAAAAAAACAAAAAAAAAAACTTTCACTATGAAAGTATGCTTTCTGTGAGAAGATGGTTGACTAGAAGCAGTGGAGGCTTGTACCCAAAGGGAGAGATATTGGACTGAAGTGCATGGAAACCAAATGAGAGGAGCTCTACACTGAGAGGACTGTGTGAGATACACATCACCCAGGGTGAACCTAGTGGCAAAAACAAGAAAGTGGAAGAAAAACAACAGGTATGAGCCCAGCTCCCAGAGGAAGGAGACTCTACCTGCCAAACAGGAGCTTCATGGTGGGCAACCAGTCAGCCAGCGATTTAGGTTCAAAAGTCTCCTGACCTTATCCCATAGGAGAGCAGTTGTCAAGTTCCAGGCCTCCTTCATTATTGAGGTCCCACCACTGAGACTGGGCCCCATTCTATCTGGCACAAAAGACTAAATATTTTTTCTGCAATCCTAAGCACCCAGATTGCCCTTCTCCCACCTTAGTTGCTGGAAGGACTGCCCCCTGTAGAGTCTAGTGTTTGATGAGCTCACTGGAAAGCTGGGGAAATCTGCCGGCTGCTGAGCTGTAGTGGGAGAACAGTAGCATGGCAGTCCAAGCTTTTGTGGGGAAAGGGTGAACCACCCATCTCCAGCTCCTCAGGAATTCCCAGGCAGCTCTGTTTTCTGCCCTTCAGGACAACCTCTGAGCTCCATCGGGTGGGCAGGGCCAGTGCTTAAGTGACCTTGACTTGTGACTGAACTTTGGACTTGCGCCTTTCACCAGGCATGGCTATCTGAGCTTGATTAGATGGGTAGGTGGGTGTCTAAGTAACTTTGGGCTGAACTTTGGACCTCTGGCATCTGCCAGGTAAGGCTCTCTGAACTTGATTGGGTGGGCAGGACCGAAGTTTAAGCGTCTTTGAATCTTTGGCCTCCACCAGGCGGGGCTCTCTGAGCTCAATTGGGTGGTTGGTTCTGAGGTTTAAGTGACTTTGTACTGAACTTTGGATTAACACTTTCCACTGGATGGAGGCTCTCTGAGCTCAAGTGGGTGGGCTGTGTCTGGTGCCTGAGTGACTCTTATCTGAACTTTAGACCTGTGCCCCCCGCTGGGTGGCAGCCCCCAAGCTTAACTGTACAGGCAGTGCCCAGTGCCTGAGCAACATTGTCTGAGCTCCGGGCCTATGCTATCTATACAGCTGCAGCCCTCAGTGCTTGATTGACTGGATGGTGCCCAGCACTTAAGCATCTCTCCTAAACTCTGGGCCAGTTCTGTTACCTGGGCAGCCTCATGAGATTGATTTGGTGGGCAGGACCAGCTCCGGAAGAGTGACTTTGATTTGGACCAGTACTGCCTACTGATTCTTGTCCCCCGCAGGCGCTGTCTGGGGCTGTGGATTCACCACTTTTCTGCCTTAGTGCAGCGGTGGCGCTGCAATGGTGAGGAGTGGACTCATCAGGGACAACCTATCAGTTCAAATAAAAGAGTATAATTAACATATTAATAAAGAGAAAAAGAGGAAGAAGCTGAAAATACTCATGAGGAGGAATCAGCTAAAGAACTCTGGCAACATGAAAAATCAGGGCAGATCAATTCCTCCTGGGGATGTCAAAGAAAATACAACAGAGAATCCCATCCACAAAGAAATTGCTGAATGTCCGAAATAGAATTTAAAATATGGATGACAAGATAATAGGACTGGAGGAAAAGATGGAAACAGAGAACCAAAAAGCAATTCAGAAGTTATTTCAAGAAATTAATGAATTCAAAGACAAAGTCACCAAGGATATGGACATAATGAGGAAAGATATAGCAGAGCTTAAGGAATTGAAAAAGATATTTGAGTAGCTTCAAAATACAGTAGAGTCCCTCAGAAATAGAGTTGAGCAGTGCGAAGAAAGAATCTCAGATAAAGAAGATAAGACTTTTGAACTATCCCAAGCACTCAAAGAGGCAGAAAAATGGAGAAAAATAACAGAATATTCCGTGAGAGAGTTATGGGCTCATTCCAAGAAATCGAACATCCAAATTGCAGGGATTCCTGAAGGAGAAGATGAACCCAAAGGCACAAATTCTCCGCTTCAAGACATTGAAACAGAAAATTTCCCAAGTATTGCAAGAGACACAGAAATTCAGATAGTAGACAGTTTCAGAACCTCAGCATGACTTAATCAAAACAAAGCATCCCCTAGACACATTGTAATTAATTTTGCCAATGTTAATATGAAGGAGAAACTTCTATAAGCAGCCAGGCATAAGAAAAGTATATAGCCTGTTAAACTGAGTTTAATTTGTGATGGAGAAATCAAATCCTTCACTGACCTCCACATGCTGAGGAAATTCACCATGACTCGACCAGCTCTACAAGAAATACTCAGACCCATTCTTCATAACAAGCAATGGGAAGATACACCACCAAAGCAAACCTACCCAGAAATTAAAGAACAAAACCTGGCTTCCACAATGGAGAGCAGCATAAAAGTAAGCTCTGGACTTCTGAAAAACAAGATGACCAAAACTGCCACATCTATCAATTCTCTCAAATAATGTGAATGGTTTGAACTCTCCATTAAAGAGGCATAGGCTGGCCAACTGGATACAAAAACTCAGGCCAGATGTCTGTTTCCTACAAGAAACTCACCTTATGGCTCAGCACCTATAGCTCAGTGGCTAGGGCGCCAGCCCCATACATCAGAGATGGTGGGTTTGAACCCAGCCAAGGCCTGCCAAACAATAACAATTACAACAACAAAAAAAATAGCCAAGTGTTGTGGCAGGTGCCTGTAGTCCCAGATACTTGGGAGGCTGAGGCAAGAGAATGATTTAAGCCCAAGAGTTTGAGGTTGCTGTGAGCTGTGATGTCATAGCACTCTACTGAGGGTGACATAGTGAGACTCTGTCTCAAAAAATAAAAAAATTCACCTTACCTTAAAAGATAAAACAAGACTCAGGGTAAAGGGATGGGCAACAGTATTCCAGGAAAATGGAAAGCAGAAAAATGATTATATCTAAGCAACACTTCTCATGTCATCAAAATAGACTTGGCTACATTTTGGACACTTTATTCAATGGTATTTTAAAATTGAATGTAACCCACCCCCCTTTTTTTTCTTTTCTCTCTCTCTCTCTTTTAAATTAAATCATAGCTGTGTACATTAATGCGATCATGAGGCACCATACACTGGTTTTATAGACCGTTTGACACATTTTCATCACACTGGTTAACATAGCCTTCCTGGCATTTTCTTAGTTATTGTGTTAAGACATTTATATTCTACATTTACTAAGTTTCACATGTACCCTTGTAAGATGCACCGCAGGTGTAATCCCACCAATCACCCTCCCTCCTCCCCCTCCCCCATCCCTCCACTCCCTCTCCCTCTTCCTCCTATTCTTAGGTTATAACTGGGTTATAGCTTTCATATGAAAGCCATACATTAGTTTCATAGTAGGGCTGAGTACATTGGATACTTTTGCTTCCATCCTTGAGATACTTTACTAAGAAGAATATGTTCCAGCTCCATCCATATAAACATGAAAGAGGTAAAGTCTCCATCTTTCTTTAAGGCTGCATAATATTCCATGGTGTACATATACCACAATTTATTAATCCATTCATGGATCGATGGGCACTTGGGCTTTTCCATGACTTAGCAATTATGAATTGGGCTGCAATAAACATTCTGGTACACATATCTTTGTTCTGATGTGATTTTTGGTCTTCTGGGTATATACCTAGTAGAGGAATTATAGGATTGAATGGCAGATTTATTTTTAGATCTCTAAGTGTTCTCCAAACATCTTTCCAAAAGGAATGTATTAATTTGCATTCCCACCAGCAGTGGAGAAGTGTTCCCTTTTCACCACATCCTCACCAACATCTCTGGTCTTGGGATTTTGTGATATGGGCTAATCTTACTGGAGTTAGATGATATCTCAAAGTAGTTTTGATTTGCATTTCTCTGATGATTAAGGATGATGAGCATTTTTTCATATGTCTGTAGGCCGCAGGCCTGTCTTCTTCAGAGAAGTTTCTCTTCAAGTCCCTTGCCCAGCCTGTGATGGGATCACTTGTTCTTTTCTTGCATATACGTTTGAGTTAAACCTTTGTCGGGGACATAACCGGCAAATATCTTCTCCCATTCTAAGGGCTGTTTGCTTGCTTTACTTACTGTGTTCTTGGCTGTGCAGAAGCTTTTTAATTTGATCAGGTCCTAGTGGTGTATTTAATTTATTTATTTATTTTTTTTGTAGCGACAGAGTCTCACTTTACTGCCCTCGGTAGAGTGCTGTGGCATCACATGGCTCACAGCAACCTCCAGCTCTTGGGCTTATGTGATTCTCTTGCCTCAGCCTCCCAAGCAGCTGCGACTACAGGTGCCCGCCACAATGCCCGGCTATTTTTTTGTTGTTGTTGCATTTTGGCCGGGGCTGGGTTTGAACCCACCACCCTCAGCATATGGGGCTGGCGCCCTACTCATTGAGCCACAGGCGCCGCCCCCTAGTGGTGTATTTTTGAAGCTGCTTCAATTACCCAGGGGGTCCCCCTCATAAAATACTCGCCCAGACCAATTTCTTCAAGGGTTTTTCCAGCACTCTCTCTTAGTATTTTTATAGTGAGTATTTTTATAGTTTCATGTCTTAAGTTTAAATCTTTAATCCAGTGAGAGTCTATCTTAATTAATGGTGAAAGGTGTGGTTCCAGTTTCAGTCTTCTACAGGTTGCCAGCCAGTTCACCCAGCACCATTTGTTAAATAGGGAAACTTTTCCCCACTGAATGTTTTTAATTGGCTTGTCAAGGATCAAATAACAGGAAGTAGCTGAGTTAATCTCTTGGTTCTCTATTCTGTTCCAGACATCTACTTCTCTGTTTTTGTGCCAGTACCAGGCTGTTTTGATCACTATCGATTTATAGTATAGTCTGAGGTCCGGTAGCATGATTCCTCTTGTTTTGTTTTTATTTCTGAGTAATGTCTTGGCTATTCGAGGTTTTTTCTGATTCCGTATAAAATGAAGTATTAATTTTTTCAAGATCTTTAAAGTATGACAGTGGAGCTTTAATAGGGATTGCATTAAAATTGTATATTGCTTTGGGTAATATGGACATTTTAACAATGTTGATTCTTCCCAGCCATGAGCATGGTATGTTTTTCCATTTGTTAACATCTTCAGCTATTCCTTTTCTTAGAGTTTCATAGTTCTCTTTCTAGAGATCTTTCACGTCCTTTGTTAGATAAACTCCCAAATATTTCATCTTCTTTGGCACTACTGTGATTGGAATTGAGTCCTTAACTGTTTTTTTCAGCTTGACTATTGTTGGTATATATAAAGGCTACCGATTTATGAATGTTGATTTTGTAACCTGAGACACTGCTATATTCTTTGATCACTTCTAAAAGTTTTGTAGTAGAATCCCTAGTGTTTTCCAGATATACAATCATATCATCTGCGAAGAGTAAAAGTTTGATTTCTTCTGACCCTATGTGGATACCCTTGATCACCTTTTCTTCCCTAATTGCGATGGCTAAAACTTCCATTACAATGTTAAAGAGCAGTGGAGACAGTGGGCAGCCTTGTCTGGTTCCTGATCTGAGTGGAAATAATTTCAATTTAACTCCATTCAATACGATATTGGCTGTGGGTTTGTTGTTTGTTGTAGATGGTCTCTATCAGTATAAGAAATGTCCTTTCTATACCAATTTTATTTAGTGTTCTGATCATGAAGGGATGCTGGATATTATCAAAAGCTTTTTCTGCATCAATTGAGAGAATCATATGGTCTTTGTTTTTTAATTTGTTTATGTGCTGAATTATACTTATAGATTTACATATATTAAACCAGCCTTGAGACCCTGGGATAAAACCAACTTGGTCATGATGCATAATTTGTATAATGTGTTGCTGGATTCTGTTTGTTAGGATCTTGTTGAATATTTTTGCATCTATATTCATTAGTGACATTGGTCTATAATTTTCTTTTCTTGTTGGGTCTTTTTCAGTTTGGGGATCAGGGTGATGTTTGCTTCATAGAAGGGTTGGGTAGTCTTCCTTCTTTTTCTACAGTTTGGAACAGGTTGAGTAATATATGTACTAGTTCGTCTTTAAAGGTTTGGTAGAATTCTGACATGAAGCCATCTGGTCCAGGGCTTTTCTTTGTAGGAAGATTTAGTATGGTTGATGCTATTTCAGAACTTGATATTGGCCTGTTCAACATTTCCACTTGATTCTGGCTAAGTCTTGGAAGGTGACGTGCTTCCAAGTATTGGTCAATTTCCTTCAGATTTTCATATTTCTGAGAATAAAGTTTCTTGTAATATTCATTAAGGATTTTTTGATATTCTGAGGAGTATGTTGTTATTTCATCTTTGTCGTTTCTGATTGATGAGATTAGAGATTTTAGTCTTTTTTTCCTGGTTAGGTTAGCCAAAGGTTTATCTATTTTATTGACCTTTTCAAAAAACCAACTTTTTGATTTATTGATCTGTTGTATAATTCTTTTGTTTTCAATTTCATTTAATTCTGCTCTAATTTTGTTTATATCTTTTGTTTGGGGTTGGAATGTTCTTCCTTTTCCAGTTGCTTGAGATGTCCCATTAAGTTGTTAACTTCCTCTCTTTCCATTCTCTTGAGGAAGGCTATAAATTTCCCCTTAGGACTGCCTTTGCGGTATCCCAGAGGTTCTGATAATTCGTGTCTTCATTGTTGTTTTGTTCCAAAAATTTGGCTATTTCCTTCTTAATCTCATCTCTGATCCAGCTATCATTCAGCATAAGGTTATTCAACTTCCATGTTTTTGTATGAGTATGCAGATTCCTGTTGTTACTGAGTTCAACTTTTTTTTTTTGTTGTTGGGATTCATTGAGGGTACAATAAGCCAGGTCTGAGTTCAACTTTTATTCCATGGTGGTCCGAGAAGATGCAAGGAATAATTTCTATTCCTTTAAATTTACTGAGGTTAGACTTGTGACCTAAGATGTGATTGATTTTGGAGTATGTTCCGTGGGCTGATGAGAAGTATGTGTATTCAGTTTTGTTGGGATGAAATGTTCTGTAGATGTCTGCTAAATCCAAATGATGGATAGTTAGTTTTAAATCTAAAATTTCTTTGCTCAGCTTCTTATTGGAGAATCTATTGAACACTAACAAAGGAGTGTTGAAATCTCTGACTATTATGGAGCTGGAGGAAATCAAGTTGCTCATGTCCGTTAGAGTTTCTTTTATAAATTGAGGTACATTCTGGTTGGGTGCATACATTTTCATAATTGAAATCTCATCATATTGAGTACTACCCTTAGCGAATATGAAGTGACCTTTCTTATCTTTCCTTACTTTTGTTAGTTTAAAGCCTATTGTGTCTGCAAATAGAATTACAACACCTGCTTTTTTCTGATTGCCATTTGCCTGAAATATGGACGACCATCCTTTCACCCTGAGTCTATATTTGTCTTTTAAGGTCAGATGTGACTCTTGTATGCAGCAAATATCTGGCCTGAGTTTTTGTATCCAGTCAGATAACCTGTGCCTCTTTAGAGGACAGTTTAAGCTGTTCACATTAATGGAGAATATTGATAAGTCTGGTAAAATTTTGGATATCGAGTTTTTTGAAAGTTCAGTGGACATTGTTAATCCTTTCACCACTGTGGAAGTTGGAGTTTGATCAACTGAGTTTATTTGTGTGGTAGAGGATTGGGTTGGTCATTATGGAGGATAGGTCTGAGAATATCTTGAAGAGCTGGTTTGGGTATGGCAGATTTCTTCAACATATGAATGTCATTAAAGTATTTAATTTCTCCATCATAAATGAAACTCAGTTTAGCTGGATACAGGATCCGGGGTCGAAAGTTATTTTGTTTTAGGAGATTAAAAGTCGATGACCACCCTCTTCTGGCTTGAAAAGTTTCAGCAGAGAGATCTGCAGTTATTGTAATATTCTTCCCTTTGTAGGTAATAGATTTCTTACATCTCGCTGCTTTCAGAATTTTCTCCTTCATATTAACTTTAGTGATGTTAATTATGATATGCCTGGGGGATGTCTTATTCAGATTGAGTCATGCTGGGGTTCTGAAACTGTCTGCTATTTGAATTTCAGAATCTCTTGGCATGTCTGGAAAATTCTCTTTCATAATTTCATGGAGAAGGGCCTCTGTGCCTTGCGAGGCCACTTGATCACTTTCAGGGATTCCAATGAGGCGGATATTAGCCTTCTTCGAATTATCCCAGAGCTCTCTGAGAGAATGATCCCTTTTTGCTCTCCATTTCTGTTCCTCTTTGAGAGTTTGGGAGTGTTCAAAGGCTTTATCTTTGATGTCAGAAATCCTTTCTTATGCTTGCTCCAGTCTGTTACTGAGGAATTCTACTGTATTTTTCAGATCTTTGAGGGCTGCTGATTCTTGCTTCAGTGCATCAAAATCTTTGGTGGTTTTGTTTTTAAATTCGTTAAATTCTTGAGACAACTTTTGAATTTCTCCTCTAATTTCTAATTCCGACTTTTGAATTCGCCCTCGAATTTCTAATTCCACATTTTCCTCTAGTCTATTAATCTTGTTTGCAATCCAAATTCTGAATTTGATTTCTGACATCTTGGCCAGCTGTTTATGACTGGGATCTTCAGTTACATCTGCCATATCTTTCCTTGGGGGGTGGGGGTTGATCTATTTTGGTTATTCATGTTAGCAGAGTTTTTCTGCTGATTCTGCCCCATGATTATTTCACACCGTTTGATTTTTCCCCTGGAGCTTTGTCGAGGACCCGTACAGTGCTATGGCCTGAGAAACTGGAGACCTGTTTGGTGTGGTGGGGCTAAGTGCTTCTGTCTTGTTTTCAGCTGGTCTCTTTCAACCCTAGTGAAACAGTTACTCTGGGTTGAAGTCTCACTTGTGCAGAAATACCAGCAATGAATTCACCCCGCCCCCCCACAGGCAACAATTGGAAAAGGAAAATCAAACCTTCCTACAACAACACACCCTGGGCACCACTCGGATAATCCTCAGGCCATTGGCTCAGTTCAAAAGGTCCAAATCAATTGTCTCAGTCAGGACCTGTCTCAGATGGGAGAGTTTAAAAGGTCTCTGGCAACTAGATTGTAGGGGTCTGCTGACAACTCACATATGACTTGCTCCGGTGCTCCGTGAAGTCAGGAGGATCAACCCAGCAAATAGATTAGCCCAGGGAGGTTGATGCCTCCTTCCCCACCTTGCACCTCTGTCACACCCCATCTCTGATAACCCTGCAGGGCTGTGACCCAGTTGCCTCCAATGAGCAGATACTCCAGGGGTTTGTACCTGCCTGAATCACAAGGAAACCTATGTCTGCTCAGCCAGGCTGCTGCTCTCTGCCTCTGTCCAGCAGGGGGATGTGAGGCCTGACAACCTTGGGTGCTTGATTGAGGCTGGGGGTTGTTCACTCATTTCCAGCCCTGCCCCTGATTGATGTTACTCATAGAACAGAACAACTTTGCGGGAATTTGTTACTGTCCCTGCTAAATTCCCCTGCAGAAGAGAAACTGTTTTGAGTTCCCAGAACCTGTGCCTCAGGCCCTGTCTTTGTTCCTGCAGGTTTGTATTCGCAGCACGGTTAGCTGTCAGTTCTAGCCTCCTGCCTTCCTTCGTCTATAGCTGACGATCCCCTGAGGGCCGGGTGCGTCTTAGGCTTGGGAAAGCGGTTCTTTGTGTCAGCCCCGCCCTGGGAATCTCCCGGCTCTGTGCGTGCCTTTTCTAGTCCCTGTGCTCTACCCAGGCTGCTGTTGCCTCAGGCAAACCCTTTACTCACAGGGCCTGTGTTTCCTTCCCAGATCTTTTCCACGGTGGTTGCCACCTGAGAAGATGCCCAGCTTTCTCTGGTTACCCAGAGAGACAGGGGTTGTGACTTTGGAATATCTGGGAGTGAGCCCTATTGTTGCCAGAAACGGCTGCTGCTCTGCGCTTTGGGGCACTGCCGCTTGGGCATGGTTCCCTCTCAGCCGACCTTCCTCTCCTCACTCCCGTGCCGCAGAATCAGCACTGACCAGCTGCAGTCTAGGCCCTGTCTACACCCCTCAAGAATTCTTCCAAGAATCTGGACTCCTGGGGGACAGGCCTCCAGACCTCAGAGTGAGAGTGGAGGGGAGTGCTGGGAGCTCAGAATTGCAGGTGGAGAATATATACAGTTTTATGCCCGGCAGGAGAACGCCGTGGGAGCCTAGTAGGGGAGGTAGGTCCAGTTTTTAGAGGGTCTCTCCCGTGGAGTGTAGTGGGAGGAACTTTGAAGTCTGCTTGTTTGTTTGTGGGGCACTCTGAGCCGTTCTCATGGGGGAGTGGACTCCCGTCCACTTGGTGATGGATTTTGTACCTTTTGTTTGTATCCTTGGGGTTGCAGCTCGTGTGCGTTCTTCAACCTTCTCTCTTGGTGCATCTCTAATCCACCAGGTTACTTGCTAAATTTCTGTCCTTTAACTCTCCTTCTGGATGGGAGCCTCTGTAGAAAGCTTGCTTCAGTCAGCCATCTTGTCTCCACCCTCCCCCCCTTCTTTTTTATTACTAAATCATAGCTGTGTACGTTAATGTAATCATGGGGCAACATACACTAGTTTTATATACCATTTGACATATTTTCATCACACTGGTTAACATAGCCTTCCTGGTGTAAGCCCTTTTATTCTCCATCTGTGTTTTATATAATAAATCTTCTTTGTGTTCATTTATGTGAGTAGGTATAAAAATCAGAAAAATCTAGAGATAAACAAATTCATATTTTCATCCAGCTGAATTATGAAATCTAAGCTTTAAGGAATTCACCAGATATGTACTTTGAATGCATATATACATATATATATATATATATATTTTTTTTTTTTTTTTTTTTTGAGACACAGTCTTATTTTATCCCCCTTGGTAGAGTGCTGTGGCATCCTCATACTCCTGGCCTCAACTGATCCTCTTATCTCAGCCTCCCAAGTAGCTGGGACTACAGGTGCCCGTCATGACACCCAGCTAGTTTTAGAGATGGGGTCTTGCTGTTTCTCAGGGTGGTCTCAAACCCGTGGGCTCAGGCAATCCACCCACCTTGGCCTCCTAGAGTGCTAGGATTACAGTTGTGAGTCACTGCTCCCCCGGCCTTGAACATATATTTTTGGATTTGATCCCTGATACTAACCAGCATAGTATGATCCCTCAAGGAAATTTGGAAGTACATGAAGGCATTTTGGGTTGTCTCAATACCCAAAAGTACAATTGACAGTTTCCTAGAGCCAAAGATGCTGAGTGACTTGTGTCTTCCCCACCTTAAGTGCTAATAATGCCTGGACTCCGTCAGAAAATGGGAGTAATTCTGTTTTTGTGAATATCTGTTTATTTAACACAGCCCAGACTTTAATAAGCTCTTTCTGAAATAAATTTTCTTCTCTTTACTTGTTATTCTGAGTGATACTCCCATCTTCATTTTAAATTTCATTCACATAGAATTTTTGTGGGTGACACAACACTAGTTCTGTTAGGTAGGAACATCTGAGCTCCTTTCTTTGGGGATCACTATGTTTTGGTTCAAAATCATGTCCTTTGGCAGGACTGTAGAACTGTAGAACTATTTCACCACATGAAATACAAATTGAGCAGTGTCAGGTACACTAGAAACAACCTGGGTGATGGATAATTCTCAGTGTAGTTTTTTGACTTCAGGAGATTTTATGTGAAACTTACAGGCACTTGCTCTCATTTCATATACTTTTGTTAGAGCAGTGTGGTTGGCCATTATTAATAAGTATCACTTAATGCTAAGTCAGCACTTTTCATCTGGAGGCAAAATCTTGTTTTACTTATTAAGGTAAATCTTTAAGGCCAGGTGCAGTGGCTCATGCTTGTAATCTTAGCCCTCTGGGAGGTGGAGGGGGGCAAATCACCTGAGCTCAGGAATTTGAGACCAGCCTGGGCAAGAGTGAGGTGCCATCTCTAAAAATAGCCAGGTGTTGTGGTTGGTGCCTGTAGTCCCAGGTACTTGGGAGGCTGAGGAAGGAGAATCGCTTGAACCCAGGAGTTTGAGGTTGCTGTGAACTGTGATGCCATGGCACTCTACTGAGGGCAACAAAGTGAGACTCTGTCTCAAAAAAGAAGAAAAAAAAGCAGAAATACTTTAAGTAAACAAGTTAGTGATGTACCTTAAGGAACTACCCAATCAAGAAATTAGTATAGGGAAAAATAAATAAAGATCAGAGTAAAAATAAATGACACCGAGACCTGTAGGGATTCTGTCTTTGTTTTACACAGAAATAAAAATCTTTAAATAGAAAATGCTTGTTTTTACTTTGTAAGGCAAGGGAGCATGCAAATACTCAGATGTGTTCAGTTCTAAAATCCTACAGAGGTTAGTACACTCAGCTCTTGAAGGTACAGCTATACTTTCTTGTGATGTATGTGACATCAGCAGTTAAAAGGTAAACACATTTTTTGTTTGTTTGTTTCTGTTATGTGACTGTGGTACTTTTTATTATGTGACTATGGTACTTAATGTTTTGGTATCTTTTTAGGAGGAAATCAAGAATAAACCTTAAAATGAGGTGGTGGAGGGGGATTACAGAGAAGAGAATACTTCCTAACTCATTCTGTGGGGCCAACATTACCCTGATACTAGAACCAGACAAGGACATAACAATAAAATACAATATGTCGATATCGCTGATGAACATAGATGCAAAGATCCTCGATAAAATACTAGCAACAAACAGGGTATTCAGAGTTAAAAGGATGTGAGGAAATATAGGCCCTGAATTTATACTATAGCTATATGATTAGCAAGAAACTTCAGGAAAAATTAGATTGTCTCATGTGAAGCCTTGGGGAGAATAGAGAGAACATCTGGGGTAGCAGAGGTGGGGTGTTGCTTATGGGAGATCACAGTTAGTGGGTGATCAGCTCTCACCTGCGGGGATGAGTGCAGAGTAGTCGGTGTCACAAGCCTGATGGGCTTTGCTGGCGGCTGTCTTGAAGAAGCCCTCAGAAGCAAAGCTGGAGCTGTGGATCATTCATCACCCTTGAAGGGCTCACCACGTGCCATTTGTGGATGGTACACTGGAAAGTTACCTGCTCACACACAGAGACTTGGACAAGCTTTATCGAAACTGTCCAGCCTGTACGTTTTAAGTGTTCAGTGTTTTTCTCTGCCTGTTTCCCCTTCTTCTTTCTAAATACAAGAGGAGGAGAATCTTAATATTTAGAAGAGTGATTTGTTTTTCCCTGTGTAGTCAGCAATTTTCTCAATCTTATCTAATAAACAGTATATTTTTTTCCCATTACTCAATGGATATCACATATAAACTGCCCACATGTAAATGGTTCTGTCCCTGGCTTCAAACTTTTCCACACTTTCCGTGAGCTGCGTCACATGCGCTCTGTCAACAGCCTGAGACGAGATAGGCAGCACGGCAACTACGAAACTCAAACCCGTGTGGGTTTGTAACGTCCAGTGGATTGCACAGGCAGGACTTGGTACATTGGAGTGGCGAGAGTTGGAGGATCATATCTGTGCTAGTCAGTTATAAAAGGAAAAAAAAAGCTGGGGAAAAATGAGAACAGAGCAGATGAGTTACTGAGAAATTTCTTAACTATTCTGAGAATGTTATGGATTAAATAGGATTTTATGAATTTGCCTGGGAGAGCTAATGATTGTTTCTATGAGAAAGTATATTCTCATTTTCAACTCAGGATATCTGGAACATATCTCTTGTTGTCACAATTCCAGAAGGATTTGCAGGAATTTCCCTTTCCCCTTACTCTGATCTCAGAGCTGGGAACTCTACCCTCCTTAAGCTGAGAGTTCATCAACAGGAGTAGGAAGAAACACCCGGACACATGGTGGTGGGAGAGCGGAATTTTAGCCCCACGGAGAAAGGAATTTTATAGAAATGCAAGTTGGTCTCTGGTGAAGGGTCAAATCCATACATATCTTTGTGGAAAGAAAAGAAAACCTTGGGAATAATGGGAACAGAGGCCGGACCCAGGGACTTGGTGGGAAAGCCGGCCTGAGCTCCCCTTCCTGCGTGAGTGTCCAGGGCAGCAAAGGGCTAACAGTATCCCTGAAGCCTGGGCCATCTTCAAAGCCTGACTGGCACAAAGTGACACTGATGTAATATCTCATTTCCTTCTTGTTCTGGGGATAAGTGGGATTGGCTTGATTCCCAGGGATACCCTGTGAATTTATGGAATGAGATGAGGCTAAGCTTGGTCAGCACATGACAGATCCTGTCTATGGAACTAGGGAACATTATTTCTTAGTGATTTAACATGAAACTAAGATGGTATTTGATCTGTCTTGCAAAGATTTGGTTTAGAAAAATCTTAAAAATAGGCTTGGCACCTATACCACAGTGTTTACGGTGTCAGCCAGATACACCGAAGTTGGTAGGTTTGAACCCAGCCCGGGCCAGCTAACCAACAATGACAATTACAACAAAAAAATATCCTGGTGTTGTGGTGGGGGCCTGTAGTCCCAGCTACTTGGGAGGTTGAGGCAAGAGAATCACTTAAGCCCAGAAGTTTGAGGTTGCTGTGAGCTGTGACACCATGGCACTTTACTAAGGGCAACATAGACTGTGTCTCAAAAAAAAAAAAAGAAATCTTTAAAAATATATTGGAAGTGGCTAAAATCTTCTCTGTATCTGTTGCTTAGATGTAGTAATTTTATGCTGGCAATTATATACATATATCTTAGCACACAGAAGTGAAAGTATGATGTATTATGGAAAAACAGATGGATAGTCTCTTGTCTTTCCTCTATTCTTCGCCCCCATTTGCTCCTTTTTAAAAGTTAATTTAATAGGTAGATTAAAGATATCTTTAAATGACTGTAAAACTAAGGTTCGTGTTTAGACAAATTTCCCAGTTGGAATGCTCTATTTAAAGCACTCTGTTTTCTGGGCCTGCACAGAGATGTGGGCACGTGGGAACCATTTGCAGAAAATATCTCTGTTTACTTCCACGACTGATAAGATACAGAAGAGAGGGTGGCGGTGTTTCAACAAGCTGCGTTTCTAAAGCCAGTTGTGTGATCTTCCTTTTACTACTACCGAGGTGCATTCATGAGAAAACAGTGGGAATTACGGAGGGGGATGAAGACATACGTTCATTCTGTCTCTGAAAGTGTATGTAACACCTGTGATCTACAGAAAGAAGGCAGTTCACAGTGGTCACTGTGGTCAAGTTCTGGTAAGAAATACTCAATGCCTTTTCACCTCTTTGAATCGAAAAATAGTCGACTATAAAAGCCTTGTGCCTTCATTTGGACTCTCAGCACATCTACTACAAATGATGGAATGCAGGAGCCTTCCACCTCCTCTTTCTACACTCAGTTTCTCCCTCCCCCAGTCCATCCACCCTGCATCCTGCCGCCAGAGTGATCTTTGAAACTGTTTCTCCCTGCCTTAATATGTTGTAAGGGGTTTCCCCTATTGCTTTTAAAAGAACTGAAGACTTGTGGTCTGTTGG
Source organism: Nycticebus coucang (assembly GCF_027406575.1). Lineage (NCBI taxonomy): Eukaryota > Metazoa > Chordata > Mammalia > Primates > Lorisidae > Nycticebus > Nycticebus coucang. The sequence goes on along the minus strand of NC_069791.1, from coordinate 40,016,804 downwards.
TTAAAAGTAGCTTTCAAAATAATAGTAATAGCCAGTCATGGTGGCTTACTCCTGAAATCCTAGTACTTTGGGAGGTCAAGGTAGGAAAGTCAAGAGTTCAAGATGATCCGGGGCAGGGCGGCACCGACAGCTCAGTGGGTAGGGCGCTGGCCACATACACCTGGCTGGTGGGTTTGAACCCAGCCGGGCCAGCTAAACAACAATGGCAACAGCAACAACAACAACAACAAAAGATGATCCAGGGCAGCTTAGCAAGACCCCCATCTCTTAAAAAAAAAAATCAGCTGTGTGTCTTAGCTTTTCAGGAGACTGAGGTGGAAGGATGGTTTAAGCCCAGGAGTTTGAGGCTGCAGTGAACTTTGATTGTGCCACTGCACTCCAGCCTGGACAACAGCAAGACCCTGCCTTAAAAGAAAATAAATAAATACATAAATAATATATATAATATATAAATATATATAATAAATATTATATTAATAAATAAATATTTATATATTACCCATACATTGTCAGCCTGAAAAAAATATGTAATAGTTGCCAACATTCAAAAATTGGGGGGTGGTGCCTGTGGCTCAAAGGAATAGGGCGCTGGCCCCATATGCCGGGGGTGGCGGGTTCAAACCCAGCCCCAGCCAGAAACTGCAAAGAAAAAAAAAATTAGGGCATTTGACAGAAAGTCTGAATAGTCTGCTATTATTAATAAACCAGAAGCTCTGTGACAATGCTAGCCTACATTTTTACATAAGAATAATTAAACTTTTCCATTTGGAAGGGCATGATTTCCCCAGTTTCCTTTCGGACCCTATACTTTATTTTTTCTCATTAAGATGATCTGATTTTGCTCATTTATGCAATCTGTTTCACATGTATAGGCATTTAAGTTTTCAACTTTTGGACTGTGGGCTCAAGTCTATTTTCTTAGACTCGTACATAAAGACTATCTGATTCTTAGTAATTTCTTACGGGACGTTTCTCACATCTCTTCTCCCATTTTATCCTCCAAAAATACAGATTTCCCTAAGACGACGTATGATTTTTACCATTTCCAGAACTTTCTGTTTATCTGAAAAGTCTTCTCCACTTACCATTTCTTCCTACTTGAATGAGTGTATTTCCTGAGTTCCAGTGAGTGAGCCATTCCTTCTTGGTGTTTCTGCGTGAGCATTGAACATACCCACTGTTCAGATGCAATCATTGTGCGCTTCCAGTAGTGATTATATTTTACTTATTTGGAAGATAAGGGAGAAATTTTCTTTTATGAGCAGCAGGTATAATATTCCTTGTGAAGCCAACCTAGCCTTTGATAAGCTTGTTCAGGAGCTGAAGCTGAGGCACCAGGGCAGAGGAGGGGGCTATGGCAGGACTCAGAGAGCCCAAGGAGTCTGTGTATGAGTTACTGTACGGGAAGAGGATATGTGGGGTGTGATGAGAGGAGAGAATTGAGCAGAGAGAGGAGACCTGAGAGGAGACAGCTTTCAAATGGAACTTTTCAAAAGGAAACACCACCAGAAGAATAAATATACAATTGAAAAGAATTAAAAGAGGCTGACCCTGGAGATTGGAGTAGGAGGGCAAGGCAAGTGGAGTGGGGTGAAGCAGTTGCTTAGCACTGTGCGCTTTCGGTAGTTTTTGAATTTTAAAGAGCAAATGTTGGGAGGCCAGGTGTGGTGGCTCATGCCTGTAATCCTAGCACTCTGGGAGGCTGAGGCAGGAGGATTGCTTGAGCTCAGGAGTTGGAGACCAGCCTGAGCAAGAGAGAAACCCCATCTCTACAAAAAATAGTAAAAAATAGCTGGGTGTGGTGGCACATCCCTGACTCCCAGACACTCGGAAGGCTGAGGCAAGAGGATCGCTTGAGGTGTAGGGAACTATGATGACTCTGCTGCACTGTAGCTGGGAAAACAGAACAAGGTTCTGTCTCGAGGAAAAAAATTAGATCGTGGTGTCTATAACCGAGTCTTCCTCGTGGGTGAGTTCATATTAAAGTGAGTGGCCCGGGAGCCGGCTGCTCTCTGGGGGCTCCCCAGGGTCCAGGCAAAATTCCCTGTGGAGCATGACATCCACAGTGGCTCTTCCGGCTCTCCCCAGGTGGTTCAGTCTATTTCACTGGAGATAAATAATGTTTCCCCTGGTGGTCGTGTTAGAGGAGTTGTCTGCAGAGCAGTCTGCTCAAGGAGTTGGGGACGAAGAGGAACCCAATCCAGGCACGTTCCAAACTGCAGTGTTTTCTCTCCACGGGGATTGGTGTTTCGGGGTCCCTTCTGGGGCTCTGCTGGGCACACTCTCTTTACCCTGTCCATTCCCTCTCCATGTGTATTCCAGGCCGTGTCACCAGTAACACAACTACCTTCTAAGCCCCAGAAACGTGTTGAGATGCTCTGCAGATGTGTTTCCCTTCTCCCTTGTTCTGTGTTATTTAGGGTTCATAACTGTTGATTCTTGTCCTTGTTTTTATGTTCTTGGATGGGAGAGGAAATGAAGACGGGCAGTTTACCATCTTGAAGAGAAACTAGTACATTTACTTGCTGTCCTCATCTCCTGACTAGTGTGTGAGCTCTGCATGGGTAGGCATGGAAGGTTAACTCTTCATTTTTATATACCCAGAGTAAGTCAGTCCCTGTCTAGTCAAACAGAAACTGTACTAAAGATTTCAGCAGAGGGAATTCACTGCAGGGCATTGTTTACACAGGTGGTGGAGGATAGAAAAAATGAATGAATAGGGGCACAGAACCCACCTGGAGATGTTACTGAGGAAGCGACTACTCACCCTGGTCCTGGGGGGACAAAAGGGAGGAGACAGGGGTCCCCAGACAGCTGGAACATCAGAGTAGGGACCATGGAATGGTGGCTCAGGCCTCTAAGGAGTGGTTATGACCTGACTGTAACTGGTACTACAAGGACTGTGTATGAAGCCGGATTTGGGGTGCCCAAATTGCTTGAGCAGGAAGCTGGGGCTGAGTGCCACTGACAGGGACACCAGGCTGAAGGGACTTGTCTCTTTGTCCTGCCTTTCAGTCTCTCTAGCAGAGAACTTACCAGGAAGCCAGCTGTCGAAGGGACCTGGGAAATGTAGTTTGCAGAATCCCTGTCATAGCACCACAATGCATAGTGGAGGACAGTGAATTTGGATTTGAGAGACAATAACCTTTAAAAAAGGCACAAAAAGGCTGGGCGTGGGCTCATGCCTGTAATCCTAGCATTCTGGGAGACTGAGGTGGGTGGACCACCTGAGCTCAGGAGTTGGAGACCAGCCTGAACCAGAGTGAAACCCCATCTCTAAAAATAGCTGGGCATTGTGGCAGGTACCTGTAGTCCCAGCTAATTGGGAGGCTGAGGCAAGAGGATTGCTTGAGCCCAATTTGAGGTTGCTGTGAGCTATGATGCCATAGCACTCTACTGAGGGTGACAAAGTGAGACTCTGTCTCAAAAAACAAAAACAAACAAAAAAGGCACAAAAGACCTACCTAATACAAATATACATATTTCTAGGTAAGATCTTTCTTGAGAGCTCCAGACTTGTATTTCCTACTGTCAATTATCACCTCTCCGTTGTCCCATTGGGATATCAAAGGTAAATGTAGAATATTAATGGCTGAGCACAAATCACGTTCCCTACATCTCACTGTATCCTCAAAATACTTCCTGTCAATTGCAAACCGAATTAAGAAACCAGAAGTGAAGTTTTGGTTTCCGGAGGAAGGATATTTACCAAGATGGAATGAATCATATTGTAACCAATATGTCACAACCCACTTGTCTCTTCGGGGGCTTCTTATGCCCATATGGAACAGCATTGCCCAGGCCCCAAAGCCCAACTCCAGGGGTTATTGTCTATAGCCTGTTCTCTTTCAATGCCACGCCCCAGGCACTGGGTCTTGTCAATTTTACCTCTCAGGGTCTTTTAACTCCATCCTCTGTCCCACGTTGTCTTTGCTGTTGCCTCAATCAGGCCCTGATTACATTTTCTGGGGACCACTGCAATTATCCACCAAGTGATCTCCCAACTACCATCTCATCCTTCATCCTTCTGCTGATGACTAGAGTGATTTTTAAAATTATACACATCTGATCAGATTAATGTCACGGTTATATCCTTCAATGGATAAAGGTGTTGGCGTTGCATAATTCTTCAAGGCCAGTCTAAATTGGGAGGGGTAAATATCCTTCCTCTGTTCCTGCACATGTCAGCAACAGATGGAAGCAAGGAAGAAATGGGGCTGCCTGTGCCCACAGTCATCGGCATTCCCATTTTGTGCAAGGGTTAGAGGGTGATGTGGAAAAGGAAAGGCCAAATATTAATCTTGACTCTTAGCAATTGAAAAGGTGACTTAAAAGGAACATGAGGTAAAGATTGGAAAGAGAAGAGAGAAAAATAAAATTAGAATCATAACTTTTGTTTCTAATGAGTTGGCAAGCAACAGAATTTTTGCATTAATGTGAAGGAAATTAGTTTTATAAATCCCAGAAGTGTCTGTAACCATTCCCTAAAAAGATGTTAAGAAAGAGACCCTCGTTGAATTAAAGGGGAGGAAGAATTGTTAAAATGCAAAACAGAGAATGAACTCATGGTTCCCTTTTGAAGTTCAAGAGAAGACCAAAGTTACAAAAAATTTTGCAGAGTTGCTGGCTGAGTGTGTGTGTATATTTAATACCAAGAGAGGTGCCACAATTTTCGTGAGCCTGGAATGGCAGTTTCTGACATCTGGAAAAGGATCCTGAAACAAGAAAGTGCAGACCTGGTTGGAGGCATAAAATATGGAGGGTGGTTTAGGTTTGCCTTCTAAATGGTTAAGTCTGGTATAACATCTATTTGAAAAGAAGAGAAGTAAAAGTAAAGTAAGAAAAATTATGGGAAATTGACAGCTGATAAGCAGCAACGTGCCCACATCTCATTCTATGAGAAATAGCTATAGGGGAGCTCATTGAAAACCAACCAAACTAAGCCAAAACAACAGAGGAAAAGCTTAATTTCCTGAGCTGGGAAATTTCTCTTTTCACTCAAGACAGACGATTTATGGGAAAGAGACTATAAGTCTATTCAGAATTGCCTTGAAGGGTGCTATAAGCATTTGAAGGTGATGACGATAAGAAGAACCAAATAGCCAACCTCAAATAGCTGCTTCATTGCAATGTGAATGAAAGTATTGCTGTCAAAAGCTGGGTGTGGTGGCCCGATACTAGCATTTTGAGAGGCTGAGGCAGAAGGATCTCTTGCACTCAGGAGTTGGAGACCAGCCTGAGCAAGAGCAAGGCTCCTCTCTTTAAAAAATAGAAAACTTAGCTGGGCATGGTGGCACTCATCTATAATCTCAGCTACTTGGGAGGCTGAGTGAGGATCACGTGAGCCCAGGAGTTGGAAGTTGCAGTGAGCTGTGATGATGCCCAAGCATCAAAGCAACATACAGAGACCCTGACTCACAAACAAAAAAAACAGGAAGAAAGAAAGAAAAGAAAAGAAAAAAGAAGGCTTACTCAATGTTTTGTGTTTAGATATGTTATATCTAAATTAAAAACAGGCCAGGCGTGGCAGCTCACACCTGTAATCATTGCACTTTGGGAGGTCAAGGTGGGAGCATCCCTTGAGGGCAGTAGTTCAAGACCAGCCTGCGCAAGAGCTAGACCCCGTCTCTACTAAAAAAAGGGAAATTAGCTAGTTGTGGTGGTGTGCACCTGTGGGCCCAGCTACTCAGGAGGCTGAGGCAGGAGGATCACTTGAGCTTAGGAGTTTGAGGTTGCTGTGAGCTATGATGCCACTATACTCTAGCCCAAGCAACAAAGTGGGACTCTGTATCAAACAAAAAACCCCAAACAAACCAGGAAAAGCATTTTACAGTTTAAATCTGCATTAGCATTAATAAAGGAAAATCTTCGTAATTTTTATTTTTTTTTCAGTTTTTGGCCGGGGCTAGGTTTGAACCCACCACCTCCAGTATATGGGGCTGGCACCCTACTCCTTTGAGCCACAGGTGCTACCCTAAATCTTTGTAATTTAAAAATAAAATGTAAAGGAATGCTTGAACTTGAGTTTACAGCTAGGCATGACAGATTGCGCAGAATATACATGTGTGATTGGGTGGGGTGCGCTTTGCACAGAATCTCTTGGCCAAGGTGGCCTGAGCCCTGGTGGGACTGACTTAGGAAGAAGGAGGGTCTTTTTACCAACTTGTGTTCTCAGAGGAAAGAACTTTGTAATTCATTCACTGAAAGGGGGGGCACTTTTAAAAATTCATTGAACATTTTGTGCAAAAGTAGTTGTATAAATAAAGACCAACAGGAGTCTTTGGATAGCTGTGATAGGAACTTGGTCTAGAAATATGTAAGCCAAGTTTAAATTCTTCCCGCATCACTAATCTTGAATGTGGCCTTTGCTCCTCTCAAGTCTCAGTGTCCTCAATTGCAAAGTCACCGGATTACCTCACAGTGTTGCTGAGCGTGAAAACTACATACACTATGCCACTGTATATGTAAATGTGCTTTGTAGGCTGGGGTGGTGGCCACGCCTGTAATCCTAGCACTTTGGGAGGCCAAGGTTGGTGGATTGCCTGAGCTCATGAGTTCAAGACCAACCTGAGCAAGAGTGAGACCCCCCCTCTCTAAAAAATAGCCAGGCATGGTAGTGGGCGCCTGTAGTCCCAGCTATTCAGAAGGCTAAGGGAAGAGGATTGCTTGAGCTTAAGAGTTTGAGGTTCCTGTGAGCTATACGCCATGGCACTCTACCCAGGGCAACAAAGTGAGATTCTGTCTAAAAAACAACAACAACAACAACAACAACAAAAAACCAGTGCTTTGTAAACTGTAAGCATCATTCAGTCTTCATTCAGCAAACATATATCGTGCACCTACTGTGTGTGAGGCACTTGGTCAGGCTCAGCAGATACAACCTGAAAGAGATAAAGTCCTTGCCTTAGGGATATCATTATCTATGGAGATGCAGACAGACTCATGGATCATAATACATTGCAATCTGTGACATAAAGGACGCTTGGACCTACAGACCCTCTTAACTGAAAATCTCTGGACCCGGGCGGTGCCTGTGGCTCAAGGAGTAGGGCGCCGGTCCCATATGCCGGAGGTGGCGGGTTCAAACCCAGCCCTGGCCAAAAAAAAAACCACAAAAAAAAAAAAAATTTGTACCCTAGGGGCAGCGCCTGTGGCTCAAAGGGGTAGGGCGCTGATCCCATATGCTGGAGGTGGCGGGTTCAAACCCAGCCCCAGCCAAAAACTGCAAAAAAAAAAAAACAAGAAAATCTCTGGACCCTCAATGCTACTCATCAGAAGTCAGTTAGATGACTACATGTGTCTGGTGGGGAAATGGAAGACAGGGAACAGAGACACCTGAGACACAAAGTTACCTGGGTGCAAAGCAGAAAGAGAAATCTCTTCTAGATAGATACATGGCAAAACAAGGCTGGTCTTCAAAGACCAATTAGAAAAAGGCATCCTGTTAGGTGGCCAATTCAGCCCTGGACCTGGGGACAAAAGGACCAGATTGGAGTCATCTCCTACACTGCGGGAGTGGGGTGGGGGTGGTGGTGGTCAGGGGAGGCACCACATCAGACATAACGTCAATCCGTGAGCATGGGGGCCTGGCAGCCGTGGGGTTTGCAGACTTTGCTTTTGAAAATTACAATTAAAAAAAATAATCACAGCAGGACATGGTGCATATGCATATGTGCATGCAATTTAGAGGAAGAGTTTAATTTTATGAACATGGACTAGGCAAACAGACGAATACACTCCTGGAAGGGATGGGGGCACTTTGCAAAAACTGGGAAAGACACTTGCCAGCATCAGTGTGTGAGTAGAAACAGATTTGGTTGAGGGGGATCAGAACCTACCAGGCACACAGAAACCACTTGGAGGAGTCAGAACACAGGGAATCTGAGGTCGGAGTTGGTTACAAGGGTGATGGAACTGCTGGGAAGTCAACTAGGAGATGGGGGGCCAACCCGGATTTGATAATGGCAGGAAGCTAATGACACTCCTAGGTGGGAGTGACAGAGAGGGGTTAGTGTTCCTGGAGCCCAGAGTCTGCAGCCACTCTATGGAAAAGGAGGACATAGTAGGCCTGGGAGGTATGAGCTGGCACCATGGAGAGACAGAGCCACCACTGGAGGTGTTGGGTTTTTTTTTTTTTTTTTTTTTGAGACATAGTCTCACTCTGTCACACTGGGTAGAGTGCTGTGGTATCATAGCTCACAGCAACCTCACGTGCTTGGGCTCAAGGACTCGTCTTGCTTCAGCCTCTTGAATAGCTGGGACTACAGGTGCCTACCACAATGCCTGGCTAGTTTTTCTATTTGCTCTTGCTCAGGCTGCTCTTGAACTCCTGAGCTCAGGCAATCCACCTGCTGCCTTGGCCTTCCAGAGTGCTAGGTTGATAGGCATGAGCTACCAGGTCTGGCTTGCTGGAGGGAGGTGTTGTTGAAGGCAAAGAGGGAGAAGTCCTCTGGGTTCTCCTTCCCTCCATTTTTTCAGTCTTCCTCCAGTACCTCACCTGGCTGAGCCCAGCCTTGGAAAGGCAGACTGCAGGCTTCAGCTCCCTGCTCTCCAGAAGGGGGAAAAAGGACATCTGAGGGCTAACAGGCTCCGGATTGTTGCAAAGAAAGGAAAGAAAATGTGAGACTGAACCAAATAACTGTAGAATGATACACAGTTCTTTTCATAAAGCTGTACTGAAAGCAGCAACATAGAGGTGGAGGAGGTTGGGATTTCTAGTTAAAATACTTCTATATCCAGAGTAGTCTCCCAGAAACTGCCCTGGTGTGACCCCTAAAGGTTCAGCATCCTTTAGCTTTCTCGGATGCTGAAAAGAAACCCAGTTCCCACAGTTGTGAATGTGGACCTGTATCAATAATCTACTGATCCTACTGTTTGGGACTATAATGTCTTTATAGAGTACTTACTTATTCTCTATACAAGCACTCTCTAAGACAGGGCTATCCAGTGGAATTTTCTGGGGTGATGGAAATGTTCTATGTCTGTGTTGTTCAGGAGGGAAGCCACCAACCACATGTGGTCATGGAGTGCTTGAAATGTGGCTGCATCTGAAATGTTTAATTTTAATTATTTACAATTTAAGTTTAAATCTTCACATCTGGCTAGTGGCTACTCTGAGGCATTGAGATTTAGCCTTTGGATTATCTAGCTAGTTTATTCCACATGGAGGAACAGTCTTTCCTTTGCTTTCCAAGTAATCTAGGAATTAAACTGGGATTAACTCAGATTATCAGGTAATAAAAATTTCACAGGCTGAAATTTTATTGCAAACGTGGGCTTTGTTGATAATTCTGATGTCCCCAATGTCTCCATGCAACCAGAGAGATCTAAGATTCTCCTGCTGATGAAGTTGGGAGAGACAGAAAGAAAGACTCGTGGAAAAGTCTCTTTGCCGATGTGCGCCTAGGAAGGGAGCACACCTAAGGCAGCACTCCAAGTAATTGTTCCATAGGCATAGAGTGGTGTAGAGGCATCTGGAAGGTTTTCTATTTTTGCCCCTGAGAGAGGCACAGCAAAGGCTAACAGGGGGAATTATGACATCTCAGGGGCTGCCACCAAAGACATGGCCCCAAACCAAAAATAAAACAATAACAGGACGAGCGACATCTCAGAGGCTTCCAGTAGAAGACTGAGTGTGCCAGGGGACATGGAGCCATCTTGCCATATAAGATCATGACTCCTTATAGGGCCACCTGGACTGCGTTTGTCCCCCTTGGATGAAAGGATCAGAAAGGAAAATCCTGGGTGGACTACGCTTAAATCTAAATTGAGAAAATATGAAAATTATTAAATATGAAAATTATCTAAGTTATTCCTTAGAAAACCTAAGGTATAGAACAAAACAATGATAACTATTCTTACACATGGTCACCATGGGCATAGTCAAGTGTATTTATGGCAGCTTTTGTTTGTAATAGCAAACAAAGAAAAATGAGAAAGATTAAAACAATGCAGACACCAAAACAGAATCCTGTCCCTAGGAGAATGGATACTTTGTAGACTTGCTCTACAATACAGTACCATGCCATAGTAAAAGTGGATGAACCACTGTTTCGTGCTTCCTGCGTTGGTATGGAAGATAGTGAATGGAGGAAGTAAGTCACAACATACAAAAACATTATGGGCGGCGCTTGTGGCTCAAGGAGTAGGGCGCCGGCCCCATATGCCAGAGGTGGTGGGTTCAAACCCAGCCCTGGCCAAAAACTGCAAAAAGAAAAATTACATAAGGATAAGGTAAGGGGCAAAACTGAGTAATACTAGATTTAGGGATACATACGTGAGTGGGGAAACTATAAAACGAAGTAGAGAACCAAGGCAAAAGTCAGGATAGTGCTTACCTCTGGGAGAGCAGGGGAGATGGGGTCAGGAAGGGTCCTCTGGGGCTTCCATAGTAGTAATAATGTTCGTTTTCCTAACCTGTGTGTGTTTGGGGGACAAAATTGTTCATTTTATTCTAATTATTATTATTATTTTGAGACAGAGTCTCAAGCTGTCACCCTGAGAGAGTGCTGTGATGTCACAGCTCACAGCAACCTCCAAATCTTGGCTTAAGCGATTCTCTTGCCTCAGCCTCTCAAGGAGCTGGGACTACAGGTGCCCGCCACAACACCCTGCTATTTTTCTTTTTTGGCCAGGGCTGGGTTTGAATCCGCCAGCTCTGGCATATGGGGCTGGTGCCCTACCCCTTTGAGCTACAGGCGTGCCCTGCTATTTTTTTTTGTTGTTGTTGCAGTTGTCTTGTTGTTTTAGCTGGTCTGGGCAGGGGTTCAAACCCACCAGCCTTGGTGTATGTGGCCGGCACCCTAACCACTGAGCTATGGGCACTGCCTGTAATCATGATTATTATTAAAATAACCCATGATGCTGAGATAATAGGATATGTACAATGTGATTTCAATTCAATAAAGTTTAAAGTCAGTTGGAGCCAGTTATTGTGTCTCGAGTTATATTAAAACCATAAAAGGTACCCCAGTTCAGGCTAGTGGTTAATTCAGGGGAGAGAAAAGAACAAAGGATCATCTAGAGTTCACAGGGGCTTCGGTGGAAGCAGTCATTTTCATTTTTTATTTCTTTAACTGAGCAAGGTTTGTTATATTTTTGTGTGCTTGAAATACTTCACCCAAATTACAAAGAGCAGAAGCCAGCATGGCGTCACTGGAGAACCCGCAGATCTCGCAGATGGGGAGTAGCAGATGGGAATCATGCAGAGGGGAACACACCAGGAAAGGTGAGAGGCCAAGACACCTGCAGGTGCCTTACAACTGAAGCTAAAGATGGAAAAGAGTCTGCAGAAAAGCCGTGTTCCAACAACAGGGAAGCGTCAGGCCTGGTGGCTGAGAATGATGTCATATTAACAGATGGCTGCAAGAGGGCAGTGGGGCCTAGTATTTCATTCATTCATTCCTTTGATGCATTTTTATTGACTGTTTCCATGTCTACTCAGCTCCTATTTTGTGTCTCTTCTTCAACAAATGAAGACCAAACAGGAAGAGAAGGAAAAATTCCAAAAAGGATCAGTGAAAGATAGGTAAATGGTTACCGAAAGACTACTTAGCATCTCATTTTTCTGTTTATTCATTTGTTTTCTTATTTTGGAGAGCCGGCCTAAGGCAGGATTTAAAGATATGGATTCTTGAACCAGATTGCCCGGGTTCAATTTCTAGCTCTATGTATTTCTAGCTGTGTGTTCCTGAGCCAGTTGCTTAACTTCTCTGTGCCTTAAGTCCATCATTTGTAAAAATTGTGGATTTTAGTATCTACCTTATGCATGGGGTGACGATTAAATAATCAATGTATGTAAAGATCTCAGAACACATGCCAAATAAAGGTTTCCTGTTGTTATTAGTTCAGGCCTCCTTAAGCTTAAGTTTCCAGGGCTAAATGAATTAACGCCCTAGAAAAAATGTCACATATGATCATAGCAATTGGTTGCACAAGAGGACATGAGGGTGGCGAGATATGATGGGGCTGGACCAGGGAAAGAAGAGAATGAGGTACGTCCAGGGAGAAGAATAGACTACAGATCAAAATTCAGGAGTCGTTAGTACCAGACTTCAGTGATTAATCTTAAAATAGGTGACAGACTCACTAAATGACACTGGCTACGTGCCCTTATAAATGAGAACTCTCCCCACTACTATTCAAACGAGAAAGTTTACCTTTGCCTCCTAGTTCCTGTAGATGTTCTGCTTAGGATAGCTTTAGTTTCCAGTTCTTTCTGCATGTACTCATGTCTGCTATGACTTGGAGGGGCAGTGCCAGATGTCAAGGTGGTTTATCATAGGACGAAAAATAAGTTATTAATAGCACACGTGGGACCAAATACCACACTTTGAAAAAAGGATGCAAGCTTGTTTTGAAAAAGAAAAAGAAAGCACAAATTCATGTGTGATTTCCTTCTGATCCATAGAAGACATTTTCTGGGTATTTAAGCATCTATTATAGTTCTCTGCTTTGTTGACAATGAGATCCAGGAAACATATATTTTGTTACTTTACATTGTTCTCTAGGTTTGCTTATTTCGGTAATTAGAGATATGAAAATAGTATTTTTGAGGTGCTTCTACGCAACATTTCTTATATCTGGGACATTTTATTTTATTTATTTATTTTTTTAGAGACAGACTCTCACTTTGCTGCCCTTGGTAGAGTGCCATGGTGTCACAGCTCACAGCAACCTCCAGCTCTTGGGCTTAGACAATTCTCTTGCTTCAGCCTCCCAAGTAGCTGGGACTACAAGTGCCCACCACAACACCTTGCTGTTTTTTGTTGCAGTTTGGCTGGGGCTGGGTTCAAACCCGCCACCCTCGGTATATGAGGTTGGTGCCCTACTCACTGAGCCATGGCGCCGCCCAAATCTGGGATATTTTAATGTCATTGAAACAGATTTAAATTCTAGTTGCGTATGTCACTATGCTGAGAATCACTGAAAGCTGTGTTAAATTCATGCCGTCCTCTGCAAACCTTGCCTTATGGCCTGTATCAGAGGCCATGTTAGTCTTGCTCTTCTTTAGAAAGACCCCTCAGTCATCTCTAGTCCTCAGAGTCAAGGACTGAAAATTAAAAATTTAAGAAAAAAAAAACCCTTGGGTAGTTTTGCAGGCTAAGCTTTCCATCCTATTTATTCAATTATTATTAAATGCCTAATTCCTGTCAGTCCTATTGATTCTGAAGACACTGAACCTAATAACAGACATTTTGGGGGGACAGTTCATTAAGGCTCTAATTGATTGGGTTCCTGTGTCACCACGTTCACTGTCATTGACATTCTTTTTCTGCTTATTGATTTCTTGAACTACATATGCTTTTTCCCATAATGTCAGTCTGAAGTGGTTTTCTTCCCATAAGAAATGCCAGGTCTCTGTCTGGGAAGCGTTAAAGAACTTGACGGCGATTGCACTTAGAAAGCATTTCAGGCAAGGAACTGGCCTAAACACAGTCGCCTCGTTTTATTTTGTTTGGCTTATCATTTATCTTAGTCTTGAAACCAAGAAATCTCAATATCCATCCTAGTGTGTGGTCTGAGGTTTGGAAGCAAGACTTTTAGAAATGTTGAAAGCTTCCTTGGATCATTTAGTTCCTTAACATCATGGAATAATGGCACCAAACTCTCTCTGAAATTGCAGCTAATTTGTAAGAATAATGAAGAGGAATATACCAAGAGAGAGCATTTCACTACTTGCCAATAATTTCACTTTTAAAACTATGTTAAAGAAATCACTCACCAAAGCAATAGCAAGCAACTTTTCTACCAGCACAGACATTTCTAATTAATTCCTTGGTCATCAAACCCCACAGGCCAATTCAGATGAGCAATAAAAAAGTGAGAGAAAAGTGATGGGGAAACTGTTTTTCTGTTCTTGCCGTCAGCATCACCAGTCGTAATTTTTTACTCTTCTGAGTTGGTGAAGTGTGAGTGGCAAAGATGGCTAGGGAAAAATTTTAAGGGATGGAATATTCTCTACATGACTATTAAATACAAATTCCATCTGTGTATTATAAAATTAAGTGATTCTAAGGAAAGTAATAGCTGTTAATATGTCTTCAGTAGTTCCTTTGTGACAGTTTCCGAGCCCTGGCTAGAAAGAAGCAACAGGGTTCCAGCTCTCTGTCCAGAAGATGACGACTTTGGAATGGGAACATTCATTTTCCTACTGAACTGTATACACAGCCACTCCTCCAAGAATACCAAAACAGAAAATACTTTTTCCCCTCTTTCCCTCCTAATTTCAGGGCATGTAATAATTCGCTTTCTAAAACTACAGATGGGGAGTAGCTCTCCTGTTTCTCTCAGCACTCTTCTTAAATTCTTGGCTTGAATTAATCTTTTTTAAAAAATTTAATTCGGTTTTATTTCTTAGAGATGGCGTTTTGCTCTGTCACCCATCATATAGCGCCATCATATAGCTCACTGCAACCTCAAATTCTTGGGCTCAAGTGATCCTCCCACCTCAGCCTAGCTGGGATTACAGGCGTGAGTCACTAAGCCACCAGCCACCATGTGGGCACCCAGCTAGATTAGTTTTTTTTTTTTTAAAGATTGTGGCACTTTTATTTTTTTTTTAATATTTTTATTGAATCATAACTGTCTACATTAATGCACTTATGGGGTACAAGGTGCTGATTTTATTTACAATTTGGAATGCTTATATCAAACTGGTTCACATAGCCTTCACCTCACTTAATTAATTATTGTATTAAGACATTTTTACTCTAAACCTAATTTGAATAGGGATTCTCTCTCTTGCAGCTGAGGGCTAGTGAAGCCACACGTTCTACTGCTTTTCACCTGAAACGGTGTCAAATGTGAGGATCTGTGGATTGCACTGCATAGATAGGAAATACTGGGGACTGTCCTGATCCATCTCTGCTCAAGGGAACATCTATGAATGTGTGTGCCTACAAACAAGGCCTGACTTTTGTAAATTCCTTACTTTATATGATATATGAGGCCAGCATAGTAGTTCCCACATGTCATCCTAGCACTCTGGGAGGCTGAGGGGGGGTGGATTATTGTGCTCAGGTGTTTGAGAGCAGCCTGAGCAAGACCCCATCTCTGCTAAAAATAGAAAAAAACAACTGGGTGTTGTGGTGGATTCCTGTAGTCCCAGCTACTTGGGAGGCTGAGGCATGAGGATTGCTTAAGCCCGAGAGGTTGAGGTTGCTGTGAGCTAGGCTGATTGCATGGCACTCTAGCCTGGGCAACAGAGTGAGACTCTGTCTCAAGAAAAAATAATGTGCATGATGTATTGACATATGCTGTGATCTTGATGATATTTATGTCCTCCCCAAATTCGTATGTTAAAATCTAATCCTGGGTGACAATGTTAGAAGGCAGGCCCTTTGGGAGGTGCTTGGGTCACTGAGCACAGCTCGTATGAATAGGATTAGTGATTTTATAAAAGAGGCACTGAAGAAACCCCCAGCCCCTCTGTCATGTAAGGACAAAGCTAGAAGATGCCATCTATGAACCAGAAAGCAGAGCCCAGATGCTCCATCTCCTGGAGCTTTGGTCTTGGACTTCCCAACTTCGAGAGAAATAAATTTCTATTGTTTTTAATCTACCCAGTTTATGGTCTTTTGTTATAGCAAGTGGAATGGACTAAAGCAACCCACTTTTATCATTGTATCCTGACAACCCTTTGAGAAAGGCACGGCAGGGATAACTATCTCCTCTTTGTATGGAGAAGAAAATGAAGTATGCGGAGAAAATTGGTAGACTTTTCCAAGTTCATTGGTCCAGTAAATGAAAGTGGAATTAAAACTCAAGCTTCTGAATCCTTTCTACCCTGTTTCCCTTATTTTAAGTTGTGCTCCCAAAGATGCGCTAGGCCTTATTTTCAGGGGACGTCTTATCTTTCCTGTAAGTAGGTCTTATTTTTGGAGGATGTCTTATTTTCGGGGAAACAGGGTAGGTTCTCCCCTTTACTAAACCATATCAGCTCTATGTCACATTGCCCCACTCTGTACTGGAGTTTTCACATATCCAGAAAGATGCAGCTATAGCAAAAAATTAACAACAGATGTTAGTTACGTGACCTTAAACCTTTAAGTTTACTTATCTCCAAGAAGAACATCCCTAAAAGTGTTACAATCCAGAGTTTGTAAGCATTTCTCTGACTTGTAGCTTAGAAAATTTGATTTTGTCTTCACTAGTCAGAAAAAGTCTAGATAGGTTCCGTGCCCGTAGCTCAGTGAGCGGGGTGTTGGCCATATACTCTGAAGCTGGCAGGTTTGAGCCTGGCCCGGGCCAGCTAAAACAACAATAACAACTGCAACAAACACATAAAGAAGCCGGGCGTTGTGGAGGGTACCTGCAGTCCCAGCTACTTGGGAGGCTGAGGCAAGAGATTTGCTTAAGCCCAAGAGTCTGAGGTTGCTGTGAGCTGTGATGCTACGCCACTCTACCGAGGGCAACACAGTGAGACTCTATCCCAAAAAGAAAAAAAAAAAAAGAAGTACTCTAGATAGAAACAGTTGGTCACTGTTATTAGTCAAGAACATTGTGACTTCCATCCTGAGGAACATTTAGTGCCCAATAAATGAAATGATCCTTTTTCTATATTTGAAATTCTTTTGACCCTATAAGCTAGTTATTATGATACCTTCATTTTAAGAATAAAAAAGCAGGGCGGCGCCTGTGGCTCAGTCGGTAAGGCGCCAGCCCCATATACCGAGGGTGGCGGGTTCAAACCCGGCCCCGGCTGAACTGTAACCAAAAAATAGCCAGGTGTTGTGGCGGGCACCTGTAGTCCCAGCTACTCGGGAGGCTGAGGCAAGAGAATCACTTAAGCCTGGGAGTTGGAGGTTGTTGTGAACTGTGTGATGCCACGGCACTGTACCGAGGGCCATAAAGTGAGACTGTCTCTACAAAAAAAAAAAAAAAAAAAAGAATAAAAAAGCAAAAGCTAGGCTGCGCCTGTTGGCTCATGCCTGTCATCTTAGCACTCTGGGAAGCCAAGGTGCATGGATTGCCTGAGCTCACATGTTCGAGACCAGCCTGAGCCAGAACGAAACCTGGTCTCTAAAAATAGCCAGGTGTTGTGGCGGGCGCCTGTAGTCCCAGCTACTTGGGAGGCTGAGGCACGAGAATCATTTAAGTCCAAGAGTTTGAGGTTGTGGTAAGTTGTGATGCCATAGCACTCTGCCTGGGATGACAAAGTGAAACTGTCTCAAAAAAAAAAAGCATAGTACTTCTTTTTTTTTTTTTTGTAGAGACAGAGTCTCACTTTATGGCCCTCAGTAGAGTGCCGTGGCATCACACAGCTCACAGCAACCTCCAACTCCTGGGCTTCAGCGATTCTCTTGCCTCAGCCTCCCGAGTAGCTGGGACTACAGGCGCCCGCCACAATGCCCAGCTATTTTTTTGGTTGCAGTTCAGCCGGGGCCGGGTTTGAACCCACCACCCTCGGTATATGGGGCCAGCGCCTTACCGACTGAGCCACAGGCGCCGCCCAAGCTTAGTACTTCTAAATGTACTATTTCTAAATTTTTCTGGTTAATACATGCTGTACTAATTTATTAATATTAATAATACAAAAAGAAAATTATAAAATTGAGGTAAAAAAATGGATGGATCAGTTAATTTACTTCCTAGAGGATGTGCACCCACATTGAAAATCGCTATTCTAAAATATGAAGAAGAAAATGTCAGTATCATGCTATATTTATCAAGAACATACGAAATCTTGTCACATGTTTTAGTAACTCAATTTCTCTAGTTCAAATTAAACACTAATTTCCAAGTATAGATGTTAGGATTACAGCCTTTGGACATGCGTTATTTTAAAGGCAGAATTAGTAGAATGATGTCACTTGAAAAGATTAAACATGTTAATATTAACTAATAATTTTGACGTACTTTAACAGGAGGCATACAGACAAAATCCCTATGCATAGAAAGAGAGAGATAACTTAAAGACATATTTGTTACTCAAAAGGGAGTTGGACTTTTTTTTTTTTGCAGTTTTTGGCAGGGGCTGGGTTTGAACCTGCCACCTCTGGCATATGGGGCTGGTGCCCTACTCTGTTGAGCCACAGGCACCACCTGGAATTGGACTTCTTTTTGAGACAGAGTCTCACTTTTTGCCCTTGGTAGAGTGCTGTGGCATCACAGCTCACAGCAACCTCTAACTCTTGGGCTCAAGTGATTCTCTTGCCTCAGCCTCCCAAGTAGCTGGAACTATAGGTGCCCACCATAACGCCCAGCTATTTTTAGAGATGAGGTCTTGCTCTGGCTCAGACTGGTTTTGAACCTGTGAGCTCAGGCAATCCACCCTCCTTGGCCTCCCAGAGTGCTAGGATTACCACCATGAGCCACTGCGCCTGGCCAGGGAATTGGACCTTAAAGATTTGGAAAACTTTTAGCCTGTTATTTATATTGAAAGGAATAAGAAACCCTACTTGGGAAAGCCCAGGCAGGGGGTGGCCAAATGACCATCTGATAAGGAGATTAGTTGGCCATCTTGATGGAAGCCAGGAGCTATTCTCCCAGACAATGGGAAAAGCCCAGAAGTCAACTCTAGGTTTGCCCCTTCTATCACAGGCCCAGGGTTAAGGGTCAAGGAGCAGATGCAGAAGGGTTTTGAAGGAGAGGCTGCTAGTGCCTGCAGGTCTCGGGCACTGGGGCCCTGGCTCACACTGAGGTGTCCACTTGGGCTCTGTGCCCCTTGGCTGCCCCAGATGAAGCCCCATTGAGCTCCACTGTGCTGTGGGGTGTGTTCAGCAGAGCTGTGGGGGTAGGCTGCCCCACCTAGATTGCAAAGGGTGCGTAACCAGTCCCCCATTGAACAAATTTCAATGACTCCTATATAATCCTCTCACTTAACGAACTCCTTGACGTTTTGACTTGTTTCCTAGATATGGTGGATTTTCTCTAAGACAAAGGAGCTGAGATTCTGAAGGTCTCTGGGAAAACTTCCTGATGATGCCTTACTCCCCACAACCTGCCCCAAGGCACAGGGTGGGAGTCACTTGTTAGTTATACCATGATCTGCCCCAAGTAAATCGGCCTCTCCTTTAAAAGCCCATGAGGCAGCTTTGCCTGTTCTCTTGACAAGACTCTGTCCATGGGCCGGGCGAGGTGGCTCATGCCTGTAATCCCAGCACTTTGGGAGGCCAAGGTGAGCGGATGAGTTAAAGACCATCCTAAGCTAGAGTGAGACCCCGTCTCTAAAAGTAGCTGAGAGTTGTGGTGGGCACCTCTAGTCCCAGCGACTTGGGAGGCTGAGGCAAGAGAATCGCTTGAGCCCAAGAGTTAGAGGTTGCTGTGCGCTGTGATGCCAGGGCACTCTACCTGGGACAACAAAGTGAAATTCTGTCTCAAAAAAAAAAAAAAAAAAAAAAGACTCTGTCCTGTATTAAAAGTTCCTTTCTTCCTTGGCAGTCCCATTGTCTCAATAATCAGATCTTTGTGCCATGAGAAGGGGATCTAGGGCTGGAGCCCCACTGTGGTTCTGATAGCAGATGCAGCCTCCTGGTGGAGTCACAGATTTGGGACCTCAGTACAAAAGAGCTTAGGTGCCCAGCCAGAGAACTACTGTGGGGGCAGAGCTTCCTGGAGCCTTGAGGAAGTTTGCAGGGAAAAGACTGCTGTCCCAGTGTGCCTGGAAGATGGGACAGCACCTGCTCCAGTAGGCCTGGAGAGCAGGCTCACCACAACCTCAGACTCCTAGACTCAAGTGATCCTCCCCCCTTAGCTTCCCGAGGACTTGGGACTTCAGGTGTGTGCCACCAGGCCTGACTGATTTTTGAAATTTTATTATAGAGATAGAAGCTTACTATGTTACCCAGTATGGTATTCAACTCCTGGCCTCAAGCTGTCCTCCCACCTTGGCCTCCCAAAGTGCTGGGATTACAGGTGTGAGCCACTGTGCCTGGCCTATTTTCAAGCCTTAAGGTTTAATGTTATTTGCCCTTTTGGGTTTTGCATTTACATGGTACCTGTCACCTCTTCCTTCCTATTTTTCCATTTTGGAATGGCCAGTAAGGATGGCATCAGAGCTCTGATCCAATACCACGTGCCACATTGGTGCTCTAGTCTGTGACAGTCTGCCTCGCTGTCTGCCAGACATCTGAGTGTGCGTCCTTCCTTGTCATTCTGCACGTGAAAGGCAAGAAATGCTTCTCGAGTGAGGAATCAGGTATTTCTTCCCTTCAAAGGACTAAAGGCAGTGGCACAGCTAAGAATCATGTAAAAAGTGGCAGGAGACCAATAGACTGAAAGCAAATTAGCAAAAGATGCAGATAAAGCATGAAGGGGCTTAGTGCCCGTAGCTCAGTGGTTAGGGTGCCGGCCACATACCTGAGGCAGGTGGGTTCGAACCCGGCCCGGGCCAGCTAAACGACAATGACAACTACAAGAACAACAACAACAAAAATAGCCGGGTGTTGTGGCAGGCGCCTCTAGTCTCAGCTATTCGGGAGGCTGAGGCAAGAGAATCGCTTAAGCCCAAGAGTTTGAGGTTGCTGTGAGCTGTGATGCCACAGCACTCTACCAAGGGTGACGTAGTGAGACTCTGCCTCAAAAAAAAAAAAAAAGTATGAAGGATGTGGCACTAACCTTGCATAAAGGTAAGAAATATTAATCATATTTTATCCAGAACCCCATTTTTTCAGTATAGAAAATGACACAGTATAGTTAATGACACAACTTCTATTTCCAGAAGAAAAGAAGGGCAGAGTGGTTATGTGTCATTGTGTCATTAACCACTTGTCATACTGTGAATCAGAGAAGGAAAAGAGCTTCAGTGGGTGGTAGGAAGTCATGGTGGATTTTCATTTTTGGTTCTGTGGCAATTACTTTGTTCCAATGCCCAGACAGTTAACAAAACCACATGACAAACTAATGGCTCTGCTATCTTAAAATACCACTGGGACATTGCTGCTTCCTTGAGTACCATGTACTGGAGAGCCTATTATTTCATTTTCTGGTGAAGTGCATTTTCTGGGCACTGATCGTTCCGGCACACTCAGCTAGGACAGGCCAAGGGAGCTAAAACGAGGGATGCCCTCTCTACTTCCTGCAGAAGTGGTATTAGAACAGAAGGGTGGGAAAGATGCTGGTGGTTGGTCATCTGAGGAAGAGGAGAAAGTTTCCAGTAGTTACTGGGACACAGATGTAGGAGAAATTTGCCCTGGAACTCTCCACAGGGGTTCTTAGCCAAGGTTGGGTCACCACTGGGCACATGAAACTGAATGCTGGCTTTTTTGTTGCCAGTGACTTGGGAGCGCTGTGAGATGTAATGCTGGAGTCAGGCTTGCAGAAAGCAGAGTGGTGTTGCCTTAATTGCTGGTACTGCCCCTGCTGAAATACACCTTGGGCTGATGTATATTACAAGCCCCAAAGACGCTTGTAATAACAGCTGAGCAACGCGGGCAAAGCAATTGCTTTGTTCCAATGCCCAGTTAACAAAACCACATGACAAACTAATGGCTCTGCTATCTCAAAATACCACGGGAAGAAACCAGGTGTTTCTTAAATATGTTTGTTCATATGGTTACTGTGCATATGTATTACTGTATGTGTGTGTGCATATATGTGTGTGTATGAGAGAGAGAGTTTTTATTTTTAATTTTTAGTGGTGGGGTCTTGCTCTCTTGCCCAGGTTGGAGTGCAGTGGTGCAATCATAGGTCAATGAAGCCTCCAACCCTTAGGTCCAAGGGATCTCTCACCTCCGCCTCCTGAGTAGCTGAGATTATAGACGTGAGCCACCATGCCCATCAGAGAGAAACTTGTTGAAGGGTCTTGTGTTATATGGAGAAACTTGTTGAATTCTTTCATACCTGCTAACATTGATGTGATCTGCTAACATGATTCAAATTTTGGTTATGATAAATCCTTCTTTTAATGCACTGCCAGAATTTATTTGATATCATTTAAAAATGTTTGCATCCTTATTCATCAGTGGAATTTGCCTCTAGTTTTCTTTTTTAAACTAACATATTATGTTAATAAGAATATTGGCTCGATGCCTATAGCTCTGGTGGGTTCAAATTCAGCCCGGGCCTGTCAAACAACAATGACAACTACAACCAAAAAATAGCGGGCACCTATAGTCCCAGCTACTTGGGAGGCTGAGGCAAGAGAATCACTTAAGCCGAAGAGTTTGAGGTTGCTGTGAACTGTGATGCCACGGCACTCGACCAAGAGTGACAAAGTGAGACTCTGTCTCAAAAAAAAAAAAAAAAATGATAAGACATAAAAGAAATAAGTGAATTATCTAGTTGAGAAGAGGGAAAATAAATTAGAAATTATTTGTACTTCAAGCTGTTACATTTCTGGGCCTGGTGTCTTTAAAAAGTAAGTAGACTGTTGCCTGAATCCCAGCACTTGGGAGGCAGAGGCAGGTAGATTGTCTGAGCTTACAGGATCAAGACCAGCTGGAGCCAGAGCAAGACCTCGTCTCTGAAAATAGCCAGGCGTTGTGGTGGGTGCTTGTAGTCCCAGCTACTTGGAAGGCTGAGGCAAGAGAATTGCTTAAGCCCAGGAGTTTGAGGTTGCTGTGAGCTAGGATGCTACGGCACTCTACCAAGGATGACAAAGTGAGACTCTGTCTCAAAAAAAAAAAAAAAAGACTTTTATTTACTTTCCAGGGTCTTCTGTAATTATTAATTTGTTCAGATTTTCTACCTTCTATTTGGCCAAATATAGTAGTTTTTATTTTGGTAGAAAACACATCATTTTCTCTAAATTTTCAAATTTATTATTGGCTTAGCTTGGGTTCTCTAGGAAACAGAGGCTGAAGCAAGCCTTGTGTGATAAGGATGTATTGGGAAGTGAAATTCTGGGACAGTGAAAAAGAAGAAAAAGGGAGAGAGACAGGGAAGGATGGAGAACAAACGTGACTGGTGTGTTCCTGAGCCGGCCACTGCCTCCTGAAGCGTGAAGAGCATGGCACCCATCTCAGGTGGGGAAACTGTGGGCTTCTAGGTCCTTAAGTGCAGCCTTTAGACTGAATCTAAATTTTACAGAATAAATCCTTTTATTAAAGGGGTACAGCAGAGAACAATGAAGCTTTCCTTGCCTCCTTTGGTGCTTAAAAGAGAACAATCTTGAAGTCAGAGGCCACAGGTTCCCTAGCCCTTACCCCTCACATTTTATTTCCCTTCCATTGATCAAAGCATGCCCTGCACTGCCAAGTGGGGGCATATGGCCTCTTTGGGCAGTTGCTGCATAGGGCAGACCCCAGCCCTGGGGAGTGGCAATGCTTTGGAGTCTTCACTGAGTCTGGAAGTGGTAGAGCCTGTGTGCCTCTGATTGAGTTGGGTCAGGGGCCAAGGTACACTGGATCATCTACGGTTCTGGCATCATGGGGAGGTGCTAGGGAGGCCACGTTTCCAGAGCCTGGCATTCACCCCACGACAGATAGAAATAGCTTCAGATGGCAGCAGACACAGTGGCAGCTGGGTAGTTGAGGTGCTCAGGAGACCACAGATCATTTAAAAATCTGTGGTTTGCCATGATTGCAAATAAATTTTAAAAATCCTGTGGCTATCACTCATTACTTTAAGGTTATACATTTTTGTTTTTTCTCTTTTTCCATTAATCAGTCTCCAAAGGTTATCCATTTTATTTATTTCTGAGACAGACTCTTACTCTGTTGCCCAGGCTGGAGTGCCATAGATCAGCCTAGTTCACAACAACCTCAAACTCCGGGCTGAAAGTGATCCTCTTGCCTCAGCCTCCCAAGTAGCTGGGACTACAGATGCCTGACGCAATGCCTGGCTAAGTTTTCTAGTTTTAGTAGATACTGGGTCTCACTCTTCCTCAGGCTAGTCTTGAACTCCTAAGCTCAAGGGATCTTCACACCTGGGCCTCCCCGAGTGCTAGGATTACAGGTGTGATCACAGCACCCAGTCTGGGTTATCTACTTTAAAAAATAGTTTCAGGGAAACAGCTTTTGGTTTTATGTCTTCTTTATTTTTTAATTTCATATTAATATGAGGGTACAAATAATTAGGTTACATTGTTGTTTGCATTTCTTTGGTAGTTGAGTCCTTCACCCAGGGGGTGCATTTCTTTGGTAAAATTGGTTTGCATTTCTTTGGTAGTTGAGCGTTTTACCCAGGGGTATGTTGTGGTCCCCTGACATTGTGCACCTTAGGTGGGAGCTTACCAGTCATTCTTTTTTTTTTTTCTTTTTATTGTTGGGGATTCATTGAGAGTACAATAAGCCAGTTACACTGTTACCAGTCATTCTTTCTCCTTCCCTTTTCCCTTTTTCTCCTCCCCCCTTCATTTGAATTCAATTGTGTTCTCTCTTGTGGGGTATAATTGTTTTATTTTAGGTTTTTTTAATTTAAAAATGCAACTTTTGGTATTTGTTTTGTTTTTAATATTAATAAATAGTAAGGCATTTAATGGTATAATTTTGGCTTTGTGTATAACTTTATCAGTGACTTATGGGTTTGGGGATGAGCCAGTCTCCTTTTTGTTACTTTTGAGACAATTTACAATTATAATTTTGAAATTAACAGAGTCCTTTGGGAGTCTATAATTTCTTTTTCAAGGGGTAGCATTCCCACAGTTTCTTTTGGAAGATTGAGTGTGTATATATATAGGTCTTTCTGTGACTTGAATCAAAACTTTCCTTTGGGAATCATTCTAAAGATAATTTATAATAATGATACTTTTAGAAACATACTTGAAATAACCCTAACCTAGTTTTCTGTGTGCATACACATAGCAAGTCCACTTGGAACAGAACTTTCTTGAGGGAAATAATCACTTGTGTTATCTCCCATATTTAGGACACTTGACTTTGTTGCCTTGGTCCTAGAGTTTTAACTCCAGAGTTCTTTCCAACCTTCAGATATTTTGAGCTTGTATACATGAATATATACATTTTATTTATTTATTTATTTATTTATTTATTTATTATCTATTTATTGAGACAGAGTCTCATTCTGTTGCCCAACAACTCTCACTGATGTTGCCATGGCATCATCATAGCTCACACAGGGAGGCGCCTGTAACTTAGTCGGCAGGGCGCTGGCCACATACACTTACGGTGGCGGGTTTGAACCCAGCCTGGGCCTGCTAAACAACAATGAAGTTGCAACCAAAAAGTAGCTGGGTGTTGTGGCGGGAGCCTGTAGTCCCAGCTACTTGGGAGGCTGAGGCAAGAGAATTGCTTAAGGCTGAGGCAAGAGAATTGCTTAAGCCCAAGAGTTTGAGGTTGCTGTGAGCTGTGATGCCACAGCACTCTACCCAGGGTGACAAAGTGAGATTCTATCTCAAAAAAAACAAAAAAAAAACTTAGGCACACAATACCTTGCCTGGCTAATTTTTCTATTTTGTAGATAAAGGAGGTCTTGTTCTTGCTCAGGCTGGTCTCGAAATCCTCAGCTCAACAATCCACCCACCTTGGCCTCCCAGAGTTCTAGGATTACAGGTGCGAGCCACCATGCCTATCTTCAATATATATACTTTAATCAGCCTTATAAAAACCTTGATGAACTTTTGTGAACCTTTATTAATGAAACAATTTTCATAGTAAACTCTATTAAGCAAAATAAATTCTTGTCCACATTAGGCTTGGTGCCTGTTATGGTGAGGAGACCCATCCAGTCTCTTGTGGTTAAGTGGCTTTGTTGACCTCTTCCACTCTGGATCCCATAATCTTCATTGAAATGACAAGGGTTGCTGTAAGGGCAGATTTCCCTCCTTATCTTGGTCCATAGAGTTTAACCATTACAGTGCCTTTTTTTTTTTTTTTGAGACAGAGTCTCAATATGTCGCCCCAGGGTAGAGTGTCATGGCGTCACAGCTCACAGCAACCTCAAACTCTTGGACTTAAACGATTCTCTTGCCTCAGCCTCCCAAGTAGCTGGGACTATAGGCGCCCGCCACAATGCCTGGCTATTTTTGGTTGTAGTTGCCATTGCTGTTTGGCAGGCCTGGGCTGGATTTGAAACTGCCAGTTCTGGTATATGTGGCTGGCGCCCTAGCTGCTGAGCTACAGGCGCTGAGCCCATTACAGTGCTTTTTAAGGCACTGGTACTTCCCTCAGTATTCTTGGGAGACATGTTTGGGAAATAATAAATAATTTGACTATGATAATTTTAGTTTATTATTATTGTCTCATTGGAACTTTGCTGTTTTTAATTTTCTCACATTACACCATCTGGCATCTTGGCCTCAGTTAGCGTAGGTATGTCACCACTGAATCCAGAGTTAAGTTAAGCAACCAAGTAAACAGCTGGAAGCAACCTGGGTTACCCAGGACTGGGATATTGGATTTATGGCATTTGTTTCCATAAGACTATAGCCAAAATTATGTTCTTCTCCCTCTGATCTGGCATTCTCAGAATCCATTTTCACATTTATTTTCCAGATATCGGAAGATATAAATTAGCCAACTCTTATAATTTTTCTTGTTGTCGCACACTCTGTGGTTTGACTTTGTAATTCACCTTACAGCAGTAGTCCCCAACCTTTTTGGAACCAGGGACCAGTTTTATGGAAGACAAATTTTGCATGGATTGAGCATGGGGCGATGGTTTCGGGCTGATTCAAGTGCATTATACCTATTGTACACTTTATTTCTATTATTAATAGTATGTTATCGGCACCACCTGTGGCTCAAAGGAGTAGGGCACCAGCCCCATATGCCAGAGGTGGTGGGTTCAAACCCAGCCCATGCCAAAAACTGTAAAAAAAATAGTATGTTATAATATATATAGCGTAATGAAATAATTCTACAACTCACCATAATGCCGAATCAGTGGGATCCTTGAGCTTGTTTTCCTACAACTGGATGATCCCACCTGGGGATGATAGGAGATGGCGACAGGTGAAGTTCACTCGCTCACTCACTGCTCACCCCCTGCTCTACCACCTGGGTCCTAACGGGCCAAGTTCACTCGCTCACACACAGCTCACCCCCTGCTCTACCACCTGGGTCCTAACGGGCCAAGTTCACTCGCTCACTCACAGCTCACCTCCTGCTCTACCACCTGGGTCCTAACGGGCCAAGTTCACTTCCTCACACACAGCTCACCCCCTGCTCTACCACCTGGGTCCTAACGGGCCAAGTTCACTCGCTCATTCACTGCTCACCCCCTGCTCTACCACCTGGGTCCTAACGGGCCAAGTTCACTCGCTCACTCACAGCTCACCTCCTGCTCTACCACCTGGGTCCTAACAGGCCATGAGTTTGGTCTATAGCTAGGGGCTGGGCCCATAGCCTTAAAAGATATGCTAGATCACATCTCAGTTGCCAGTGTAGAAGCAAGCAGGTGTGGGACATGAAGAGAATTGGTACCCCTTCAGAAGTACCTACCTCCTGTGGGGCGTTTACAATCCAGTCTCCTGTGTTAAGTCAGGAACAGACTTAATGAAAGGGGGAACTACTTCCTCTGGTAAGGGAGGCTTCAAGTTTTCAAGGGTTTGGGGTGCCAGTGGACTCCATTCTAGCTCTCAGGGTCCCACTCTTTCTCAGTCTTCCCACTTCTACTTAACACACAGCTGTGAAATCAACCTACGTAGTCATTATGCCAATTCAGGATCACGTTCTTTGTCTGGCTTCCAGCAATCTCAGCCAAGCACTGCAAAATACAGGGGACTCTTTTTGAGGGTAGTCTTAGAAAGTCCTTCTTCTGTGATTATACATTGAGTCAAGAATTTAAATATTGAACTTGGCATTTTCCTTCTTTAAGCTTTCTTGTGCAGAAGCAGAGGCCACCCACTCTTGCCAAAAGATGCTTCATTCCAGGTTGCTACAGGTGATCGTGTAAATAACAGTTTTGTCCTGTGTAAGATGAACTACCAGTCCTGTAATGGTAATAGGATCTTCATTGCCTTTAGATCCAACTGTAGAAGAAAATGAGTGAAATATATCTATTTCTTTGTGAGTCTATTGACTCCAAAATCTTTAGCATCAGTTTCTCTGTGGTTTACTGTTTTTAATTTGAATCCCTTCTTGCTAGTTGTAACAGAAAGGATTTTATTAAAGGGTATTAGACAGCTCACAGAATCTCTGCAATGGCAGATAATTAGGCTTTGACATTACAAATATAAATATATTTTAAGCTGTACCAATTATATTTAAAGGAAATCCAGTCTATCCCTATTTCGGGAACCCTAATACCATTTCCTTTTACCCTGACAGTAATTCTTCAGTGAAGACAATTTTGCAGATGTATGTATCCTGTGGTTTCCTTAATCCCTTTGGCTCATAGTACTAGTATAATGGTCAGGCAAAGATATTAAAACTGAAAGGTAAATCTTATGCTCACTTTTAATTGGCAAGGAAACACTGTGTTAAATGTTTTATAAGCACTATCCTGTAACAGGGCCAGCAACTTACGTATTTGTTCTTTCTTTCCCTTAACAAGACTAGAAATTGACTCTGATTTACCTTTGGCTGAATTTTGATTTTGACAGTAGGCGGGTTCTTTTTTGCCATGACATTGAGGAGTTGGTGCTTTTTCCTTGAATTTTTACGAGAAGTCATTACCCTACTGCCTTTTGATCGCCTGACTCTGTTAGCTTTTAGCAGAAAGGTAGAAACCCAATTCCATTAAAGCAAAATTCTTAAGTAAATGAACTTTGACAAAGACTGTTTTTTATACTTCTTTCAAAATATCCTTGAGGTCTCATGCCTAGAGTTTTTATTTTTTATTTTTTTTGAGACAGAACCTCAAGCTGTCGCCGTAGGTAGAGTGCTGTGGCATCACAGCTCACAGCAACCTCCAACTCCTGGGCTCAAGCGATTCTCCTGCCTCTGCCTCCCAAATAGCTGGGACTACAGGCGCCTGCCACAATGCTTAGCTATTTTTTGGTTGCAGCTGTCATTGTTGTTTGGTGGGCCCGGGCTGGATGCGAACTCGCCAGCTCAGGTGTATGTGGCTGGCGCCTTAGCCGCTTGAGCCACAGGTGCCGAGCCTAGAGTATTTTTAATTTTTAAAAATATCTTGGTAACGGATGGCCATTAGTTTAAGTGACCAGAGTCCCAGCATTCACATTTCCTAGGCAAAGAAACTCTATTGCTATTCCCAAGCACCCTTTAATAGAAGAGGAAACAAAAGTGAAAGGAAGGTCTCTCTGTGGATATTCATGTTTTTTTTTTTCTGGCTGTCTGGTCCCCAACTCCCAGGCCACCAACTAGTGCTGGTCCATGGACTGTTGGGAACCGGGCTGCACAGAAGGAGGGGAGCGGCAGGAGAGCGGGTGAAGCTTCATCTGTCTTTTCAGCCACTCCCCATTGCTTACCTTGCTGCCTGAGCTCCACTTCTTGTTAGATCAGCAGCTGGCAGCATTAGATTCACACAGGAGTGGCAACCCTACCGTAAACTGTGCCTGTGAGGGATCTAGATTGCCTGCTTCTTATGCAAATCTAATGCCTGATGGTCTGAGGTGGAGACGTAATGTGCCTGAATCATCCCTAAGCCCCACCTAGATGGCAGAAAAATGATCTTCTATGAAACTGGTCCCAGGTGCCAAAAAGGTTGAGGACTGTGGGTTTAGAGATCATTGTTCAATTCTTTCCTTCCTTTTTTAATTTTCTGATGCTGTCACCCCAATGGCCAGACCGTCTTTTTAGAACATGTACACGTTTCAGGGAAGGTAAACTCATACAGAATCTTACCCTGTTGAGTAAGAGTTCCATCTCCATTCGGTGAGCCATCTATATCTTAAGTAACTATTTATATGCCCTTGGGTGACCTGAACTAAAAATTCTTAATAGTCAATGTTTAATAATTAGTGGATTAGTCTGAAATTTAAGCATATCTGAGAGTGAAGTGAGGGAGAAAGTTGAAAGTGACAGAGGACTCTCCTGGGTCTAGGCCTGGGCCCAAAGTGCTGGGGAAAATCCTGTGGATAACATTTCTGTATCTACAAAGAATTTTTTCCTCTCAGGCCAGATTCCCAAGAAAAGACTCTGAAACTCTGAGATTTCCATGCAAGAGGTTTGTTGGATGATGTTCTTATAAATGCTATCTGTATTGAAATGGGGGAAGAAGGATTGAGCAGCAGCAGGAGTTCAACTACATGGAGTTGTGACAGCAGCCTTGGTGATCCCACAGGCAGCTCTGGACCTAGGATGGCCATTTGGTGAGGTCCTGAATTGTGGCAAGCACGCAGGCCTTTGTATCCCCATCACTGGATACAGGATTCTCCTGGGGAGGGGGCATAATTTTGGATGAGGCGGATTCCTTTTGCAGAGAGCAGTTCCTAGAGAATGATAGAAAATATCCACTACAAAGTTCCTAGAAAGTGAGCTACCAATAGTCGGGATTTCTGGAAACTGGGAGAATGACTGCTTTGGTGCTGAGCGGGGAAAATCTGGGTAGTGAACTTCAATGTATACTACACACCACTATTTTTTCTTTCATGACTATGTTTGCTTTTTCATCCTATCTAAAACAACAATAGTCTTAGAGTTTGTACTTTCTGATAATATTTTAGCTTCTGTCCAACCAACTTCACTTTTCCAGAAGACATGATAACTGAGAAAGCAACATGTTTCAAGAACTGCCAAGGGTCTGAGATTTTGCCCACTTGCAAGCTAACAAGGTAGGCTGCTACAGTTTAACAGTTTAGCAGATGCTAGTAGAAGACATGAGATTGCTGGGTCAGAGATAGAGGACCTACTCATTACTGCGCAGACTTCTCCACGTCCCACAGAGGCGAGGTGGAGCAATCCATCTGGATATTGGACATGCTGTGGGTTTGTGCTCCAGTAGAGGAACCCTGAGTCTAGCAAACCCCAATATTTCATAGTGGGTTGCAAGCAGACCTGCTTAAGTATGCTTAAATACAGAAAATTCTGAAATGAATTTTCTTTTTCTTTTCTTTTTTTTGAGACAGAGTCTCATTATGTCTCCCTCGGTAGAGTGCTTGGTTAGAGTGGTGTCACCGCTCACAGCAACCTCAAATTCTTGGGCTTAAGCAATTCTCTTGCATCAGCCTCCCAAGGAGCTGGGACTACAGGTGCTTGCCATAACACCCAGGTATTTTTGTTGTTGTTGTAGTTGTCATTGTTGTTTTTAGCAGGCCCAGCTGGGTTGGATCCTGCCAGCCCCGGGGTATGTGGCTGGCACCCTAACCATTGAGCTACAGGTGCTAAGCCTGAAATGAACTTTCATCAGCGTGTGGTTTTTATTATTTATAGTTTGGGCTCAGAAATTCTTAGGGTGAGATACCAGAAGCTTGGGCAGATCTTTAGATTATTTTATTACTTAATGTAAAGGTAGATGCAAGGCATGTGAGGTTTGAGACAGAAGAAGGAGGTGTGATTAAATTCTCATTCAAAGCACTAGACATTCTGCAGTTGAAATTGCACAATTAAGGGGAGAGCTTGTTGTTCTGGCTCTCAGGCTATGCATACTCCCTTCTGCTGTCTTCTGGCTGGGGGAGAGGGTTAGACCAGGGTCTGACTTTCTTGTCTCTTTTGTTGGAGCATCTGACTTGACTTGACTCTGGAGAGTCTATAATTGGCAGCCAGAATACACACAAAGACTGACAGCAGTAGGCTTTGTACAATGCTTTAAAGCTACAATTGCATATTTTCAAAGCTAGATCAAAAAAACAAGTCTAGGCTTATTTGGGTTGACCTTAGAGAGCCAGGGGACGATCTCCTTCATTTAGACATGAATTGTTCTGCCTGACCAAATACACCATAAAGTTTTGATACTGGGACAAATATCACCTTTTCTAGGTAACAGAAAATTTATTTATATTTTTGAGACAGAGTCTCACTCTGTTGCCCTTGGTAGAGTACCATGACATTCTACCATAGTAGAATAGTTCACATAGTAGAATAGTTCAAACTCTTAGACTTGAGCCATCCTCTTGTCTCAGCCTCCCGACTAGCTGGGACTATAGGTGCCTACCAAAACACCTGGCTAGTTTTTCTATTTTTAGTAGAGATAGGGTCTCGCTTTTGTTCCGTCTGGTCTCCAACTCCCGAGCTCAAGCAATCTACCGGTCTCAGCCTCTGGAGTGCTAAGAATACAGGTGTGAGCCACTGTGCCCAGCCTGGGTGACAGAAAACTTAAAGCCACTTGTGAACCATTGTTGCTTGAGCTAAACAATTTAGATTTGAGCCTTGAGGGAAATTTAATCATGATTTTCTTATGACCATTTCCAGTTATATAAGTCCCATTGCAACTATTTAAATATTGTGTATAATCAGTAATTCCTTCATTTTTTCAGTTAGGCTATTGCTGCTTCATTTCATGAGTGTCTGGGCACATACTTCAGTGAAATATAGTCTATAATCTTCAGGAGATTCTTATTTCTAAAAGTTTGCAAAGTGATAAGGAAAAACTTAGTTTGCACATAAAAATGAGAGGGTATTAGTTCTATTTGATAGATAGAGGAACTGAGGTTTAGGGAAGCTAGATAACTTAACCACTGCCATGAAACCATTGTATGAGAGAGTTCAGATTTGACTGTGGCTCCAAGTCCAAAGCCTTGTCTTAAACCACGGTAGTATTGAGGCTGCTTAATGTTCTATGGGACAAGATTGTAAGGACAGTAATGGTGATGAAAATGTTTGAGCTACTACTAGTACTACCATTTTGGAAAATATCTTTTTCACAATACTTGGGAAAATCTATGTAGAAGCTCAGGGTTATATCTACAATGCCTCATGCCTTAGTTCATTAGTTAGAAGGAGAAATTGCTTGCTTGAATTGGTTTGAAAATCAATGAGTTTTTATCAAATACATAATTATGTGGAAAGCATTGTGTTAGACATTTGGAAAGAGAAAATATTTATAACTTAGGTAAACTTGATGAGCAAATGAAAAAATAAACAGCTGCCTCTGTGAAGATTCTCCTTTGCTTTGAAGATTTTCAGGCTCCATGAACCTTTTGAGGGTTAGTCTTATGATTAGTAAGTAAAAGCATGGATTATCTACAAGTTATGATAAGACAGGTATTCTGAATGTATTTACACATGCACCAAGCTCCCAAGGTCTTGAAATCTTTTCTGAAATTTTACAATTAGAGATTCATTCCTCTGAGATGTAAGAGCTTTTTATATTTCATGAATGCTCTATTGAAGTTTAAGATTTTGACTACATCTATGTGAGTATCCCGAGAACACCTTAAAAACTTTGTTCATACTTAAGGGAAGAGAATTGAGAGCTAACTGAGAGCAGCCTGAGGACTGAAAGATTCTCTGGATGGAAGGGCACCCACTTCGCAACTTTGAACTCTCAGCCCTGCTGTTCCTAAATGTGTCTTGTACAAGCTCTGAATTTCTTTAAATTTTATTATGAAGACCCAGGGTGGTGCCCACACCTATAATTCTAGCATTCTGGGACGCTGAGGTGGGTGAGTTGCCTGAGCTCAGGAGTTCAAGACCAGCCTGAGCAAGAGCTAGACCCCATCTGTGCTAAAGATAGAAAAACTTCTCTGGCATTGCGGTAGGCACCTGTAGTCCTACCTACTCAGGAGGCTGAGGCAAGAGGATCCCCTGAGCCCAGGAGTTCAAGGTTGCTGTGAGCTATGACACCACAGCACTCTAGCCAGGGTGACAGAGTGAGACTCTGTCTCAAAAAAAAATTTTTTTTACTATAGATCATATTTTTTTGCTTTTTACGTTTGTTTCCATATCGCCACATAATTGCTTTTAGCTCTGCTGAAAAACATCTTTGTTTCAGTCATGCACGTGTGAACTTGCCCCAAACCCAACAACTAACACAGGAATACAGATGATCTTTTAGACTTCAGTGTCTAGTATGATGCTGGCTAGAGTTCAGGATTCAGAGTAAGTGAGTTTTATGTTCTTTCTGGGATTATAATTTACTAACATAGTGAGAAGATTGAGTAACTTGGTGAATAATTTATGGTTAGGAAGTGGCAGGGTTGTTCCCGTCTCTAAATCTGGCATCCAGTTCCGTATGCAAGAGTCTGTTTGGTTTAGTTAAACAGAAGGAAACAAAAGTACCACGGCCCAGAATATAAGCTTTTCCTATTCCATAATTCATCTGACCTGTCCCTAAGTGTGTAATAAAACTTAAACTTTTATTTCCTTTCAGATATCCTAATTTTTTATTTTTCCTGGAACTCTGGAGGGATAGCGGACCAACTGCCTGTAAGTTTGTTTCTCTCAGAGTCTCTGTCCCTTCTCTGAACAGCAGGGTTGGGCAGCGTTGTGTTAGAGAGGCTGAACATTCTTTTCCTGCTTAGTCTCTTGAGGGAGTGCTGTTCTTTATTGACTGACGCCACTACCGAGGAAGTCCTTGGAAATGACTGTGTTGGGACCTAGCTCTTAAATTTGCCTTTGTTTAAATGTGACTTTTATGGCCCTTAAGACTGACATGTGAAATAATTTTCCGTTTTATTTGAAATCAGTTCACGTTTGTAAACACCTGGATCTTGCTCTTCTTAAGGAAAGCAATAATTTGATACCACATTAATTAATTGCAGCAGTGATAGTGCTGGAAGGCTGGCTGGTAGGATTTGTCTTTATAGTATACTTCTGTCCTTCCAGGAGTAGTGACCAGGCTCACTCCCAGTAGAGATTCAGGGTGCCCCAAATCACATTTCACTTTGCGCTTCTCTCCTCTCCCATTTCTTCTTTCCTTTCCCACTATCCACTGCACTTGCCAAGTCTTAGCTGAGGCTGGAGTCCAACTGGTTAATGTCTTTCTGCAAATGGATTTCTGACTATATTTCACAGTGAAATTTCACAGTGAAATTGATTCTGAGAGTTTTGTAGGTTTTCTTTTTTTTTTTTTTTATCTATAGCTGCTCTTGGCTCCTGCTATCAAAATGAATATTTAAAAAATTGGTCAAGTGTATGACGTGAATAAAAGATGGCCGTCCAGCTGAGGGTTCAGTCGTCCTTAAAAATATACTTTATTTGCAAAAACTGTTTCCATTTGAGAGCCAGAAAACACCAGAGAGCTTTGGGTCACGTGTTAATTTTGTATTAAAAGATCAATCTTCACACTCTCTGATTTTACTGAGGTCCAAACTAATCCCATCTCCATGAGCGTGGCTTGAATTCCAGAGAAATTGACATGGCTTTTGTGTTTTCCTGCTGTTTCACGGATATATTTTTAAAAGCACTGTGGTCTAAATGTTTAATTCTGGAAGAACCAAAGTGATAAAGAGCTGGAATTGCTTTATATCCTACCTCTTGTTTTGCCATTTCTCTTCTGTAACGACAGCATGGAGTGGCGCCTCTCCACCTGTTTCTCTTTAAGGCTCTGATTTAGTACATACCAGAACGAGATGAACCATATGTAGGTCTTTCTGGCCAGTGAAGTTTCATTGCCAATTTTTGTATGATGGTCTTCTACTGAGCAGTAAGTTCAGGAGGGCAATTCATTGATCTTCATTCCCAATTCGTGTACGAACTATGCAGTAAAACATTTGTGAGTACGCCACATGGTAAAATGAAATTATGCATTGCATAGATAGATTCAGGGTGACATTTGGGTGGAATTTCCCTGTATCTGCTTATTTGGTTTACCGCCAAGCTGGTTAATGTTTTAGGGAGACTTTAGAAGGGAAATAGGGAAAAACTTAGAAAAATCTGATTTCTTCACTAGGGGTACACAGCAGTCTGTGGGTTTTGGCTCTACCAAATGAAGACAGCTGTGAGATATAATAAAATAGTGAAGCTCTCCATCTGGCTTGTAGTTATGGGTGAAGATTTGCTACAAATATGGACTTAGTGTCACGCTCCAGTTAGTTTACAAATATAGCTGGCCCTTTTGGTTATAGAACATAAGGTGTGGCCCTATGCACTGAAGTATTAGACTCACATCCAAGTATCCAGTAAGCATGGGGCAAAGACAAAAGCAATATTACTTTATTTAAAATTAACTCTACTGGGGCAGCACCTGTGGCTCAGTCGGTAGAGTGCCAGTCCCATATATCAAGGGTAGTGGGTTCAAATGCGGCCTTGGCCAAACTGCAACAAAATACTGGGGGTTGCGCCTGGTCCCAGCTACTCAGGAGGCTGAGGTAAGAGAATCGTTTAAGCCTAAGAGCTGGAGGTTGCTGTGAGCTGTGACGCCATGGCACTCTACCAAGGGTGACAAAGTGAGACACTGTCTCTAAAAAAATAAATGAATAAATAAATAAATAAAATTAACTCTACTTAATTTCTAAATGTGATGATTTAGATCCTCAAGAATTTGACAAAGAATAGAAAAATCTAAGTGTTGCAGTGTCCACCTGTCATTCCAGCTATTCAGAATGCTGAGGCAGGAGGATAGTATAAGCCTAGGGGAGTTTGAGACTAGCACGGGCAATATACCAAGACCTTGTCTCTAAGGACTTATGATCTAGTTTAAGATGATAGGGAAGTAAAAAGAAATACAAATGTATTTGTATTAGAATTAAAACTGGCCTGGGCAGCACCTGTGGCTCAATGGGCAAGTCGCCAGCGTGCCAGCCCCATACACAGAAGGTGGTGGGTTCAAAACTGGCCCTGGCCAAACTGCAAACAAAAAATAGCTGGGTGTTGTGGCAGGTGCCTGTAGTCCTAGCTACTCAGGAGGCTGAGGCAAGAGAATTGCTTAAGCCCAGGAGTTGGAGGTTGCTGTGAGCTGTGATGACACAGCACTCTACCAAGGGCAATAAAGTGAGA
Organism: Nycticebus coucang; assembly: GCF_027406575.1. Taxonomy (NCBI): domain Eukaryota; kingdom Metazoa; phylum Chordata; class Mammalia; order Primates; family Lorisidae; genus Nycticebus; species Nycticebus coucang. The sequence goes on along the minus strand of NC_069791.1, from coordinate 39,980,241 downwards.
CTATGTCTCTAAAAAAAAAAAAGAATTAAAACTGGCCTACTAAATAATAGTTAACATTTTGCAGTTTTTGGCCCAGGCTGGATTTGAACCCGCCACCTCCGGCATATGGGGCTGGCGCTCTACCCCTTTGAACCATAGGCACTGCCCTATTTTTCTTAATAAAACAACCACCTCCTTATAGTTTGCAATTAACAAACATTAACATATGGTAATTTCTGTAATTCTTCAGAAAATTTTGTAAAATTCAATTGTGTGCTTCATGTTGCAATATTTTAACTTTCTATATACAAAGAAAGTCATAATACCACTGCATGCTTTTTATTCATTCAAAATCATAAATTACAGCAATCTCTGGGTAGCCGAGGTAATATTGGTGGTCTAAATTCAAATCTCTCCCGAATTTTCTAAAAAAAAAATAAGAGATTAATAAGAAAAAAATAAAACCATGCAAATTCCATGCCTCTCATATTATTCAGAGACAGAAGGCACTACAAATTTCAGATTACTTGCATGTAGAAAAATGAACACCCATTTCCTACTTAGAGCTGTCTTTGAAGCACGGTTGAAAGACTTGTGGACAGTGAGGGGTGGGTGGGGGTGGGAAGGGGTCTATAAACATTGCACAGCAGATAGAAGAGGGAGTGAGATAAGATCACTTTCAGAAATATGAAGGCCACCCTGAATAAATAAATAAAACTGAAAATGAGTCTAAAACCCAACAAACATGAAGCAAAAAATGTAACATATTTTAAACCGAAAGAAATAACCCCAAACAGGCAGCACCTGTGGCTCAGTCAGTAAGGCGCCGGCCCCATATACCGAGGGTGGCGGGTTCAAGCCCAGCCCCGGCCAAACTGCAACCAAAAAATAGCCGGGCGTTGTGGCGGGCGCCTGTAGTCCCAGCTGCTCGGGAGGAGGCAGGAGAATCGCTTAAGCCCAGGAGTTGGAGGTTGCTGTGAGCTGTGTGAGGCCACGGCACTCTACAGAGGGCCATAAAGTGAGACTCTGTCTCTACAAAAAAAAAAAAAAAAAGAAATAACCCCAAACATGCATTTCATGATAGTAAAAAAGCATCTTAAGACAAAACTTTAAAAACTAAGAATATAACTAGGATATTAATCAGGGGGCCTCAAACTACAGCCCACGGGCCACATGTGGCCTGCTGAGGACATTTATCCGGCCTGCGGGTGTTTTTGCTGCCCCTGCCTGTCCTGGCCTCAGTGCGCATGTGTGGAGTGTGTGCCTCACTCTCCGACTCCCTCCTTCTCTGTCTCTCCACTCCTACTCTCAGTCTCGGGTGTGACTGGTCGAGTCACAAGCTTGCCTGTGCAGAGCCTGCTGCTGCCTGAGGACTCAGGTAAGAACAAGTTAGGATTTATTTATTTTTTTGAAGTTAGGAGGTCTATTTTTTTTTTTTATTTTGCAGTTAGTAGGGCCTTTTTTGTGCAGTTAAGGGGGGCCTTTTTTCTGGTTAGGTGGTCTTTTTCTTTTTGCAAATGGGGCGCCATTGTTTTGAAGTTAGGAGAGCCTTTTTTTTGAAGTTGGTTCGTTGGTTGGGGGTGGTTTCTAGGGGAGGTTGCATCACAGTGATAACGCAAATAGTCAGCACTCAGTGCTAATGCTAATTGTCAGAGCTCAGAGGTAATGCCAATAGTCAGTGGTAATGATAACTGTAAGTGTTCAGTGTTAATGCAAATGGTTAGCACTCAGTATTAATGCAAATTATCAGCAGTCACTGTTTTCACAAATGACCAGTGGTCAGTGTTAATGCAAATGGTCAGTACTCAGTGCTAGAGCAAGGGGGCCCCAAACTGGTAATCTGCCTAGGGCCCCATGGGAACTTAATCCGGCTCTGCAGACAGCTGAGGAGTAGGAAACCCAATTTAATTGACAGTAAGTGCATTTATATTCTGATTGCTGTTCAGTTGTGTATGATGTTGTATGTTGTGTGCTGTGTAAGCCCCGCTTTACAGCCATATGCTTATATGGCTGAACTGGCATTAGATTTAGAGGAAAAAAGGCATATGTGCCTTCTTTTTTCCTGCAGTGGAATCTGATCACATGGGTCTTCTCACCCATGCGATCAGATTCCCAACACAAAGAAAGAGCTGTGTGTTTGATATGCCAGAATATAGTGTCTATGTTCAAAGAATACAATTTGCGTCAACACTATCAAACTCAACATAAAAATAAATATGATCGTTTGGTCAGAGAAGTGAGAAAAAACAAAATATTAAAACTGAAAAATACATTGATAACTCAGCAAAATACTTTTGTGAGCAGAAGCAGCCAAATATTTCATCACTGTGAGCAAGTTTTCAAGTTGCCAAGCTAATAGTGTGCACTGGCAGAACATTTGTGGAGGGAGAATTTGTTAAAGAATGCCTTCTTTCTGTTGCCAAAGAGATGTGTCCTGAGAAGGACGATTTATTTAGTACAGTGAGTCTTTCAGGACCTATAATTACACGAAGGATTGAAGAAATGGGAGACAATTTGCGTCAGCATTTACAAAACTCTGCAAAAAAACTTTCCTATTTTTCCTTGGCACTCGACAAAAGTAATGATGTTTGTGATTCTGCACAGCTTCTAATTTTTATTCATGGGACGAATGACTATTTCAAAGTCACAGAAGAGCTTGCTGCACTGCAAAGCATCAAAGGAACAACTATAGGAGAGGATATCTATGAAAGGGTTTGCCAAATTGTGAATGGTTTGGAGCTGGACTGGGCAAAACTAGCCAGTGTGACAACTGATGGTGCGCCTAGCATGGTGGGGTCTAAGAAAGGAGTAATTGCTCGCATTAACCAAGAGATGGACAAACATAACCATTCTCATCCAATAGCCACACACTGCCTCATCCACCAACAAGCGCTGTGTAGTAAATCGCTGAAGTGGGACTCTGTTATGAAAATTGTGGTATTTTGTGTTAACTTCATTAGATCTAATGCACTAAACCACAGACAATTGCAGGAATTTCTGTCTGAGCTAAATGTTGCCTATGAAGATGTTCTGTACCACACAGAAGTCCATTGGCTGAATTGAGGGAGAGTTTTGAAACATTTCTATGACTTACTTCCACAGATTACAGCTTTTCTGCTTTCAAAAAACAAAGAAATACCAGAGCTCAATGATGCAGAATGGAAATGACACCTTGCCTTTCTGACAGATGTAACAGAGCTACTCAACAGTTTCAGTGTACAACTTCAAGGAAAGGGGAAGCTCATCTGTGATATGCAATCACATGTGAAAGCATTTGAAGTAAAATTAGGCCTCCTCATCAAACAAGTGAAGGAAGAAAATTTCTGCCATCTCCCCACAACTCAAAATCTGTTAGCAGAAAAACCACTGGTTGCATTCCCAAACAAAACATGTGTGGATTCACTGGAAAAGTTGCAAAAGGAGTTCCAAATTAGATTTAAAGAGCTTCATCTCCATGAACAGGACATATAGCTTTTCAGTAACCCATTTTCTATTGACATTGAAAATGTGGATATGATTTACCAAATGGAACTGCTGAACTGCAGAATTGTGACTCTCTGAAAGATGCATTCAAGTCAAGCAGCCTTCCTAATTTCTATGCATCTCTCCCCTCTGAGACATATCCTAATCTCAGGAACCATGCACTCAAAATGGCAACCATCTTTGGCAGCACTTATGTCTGTGAACAGACTTTTTCCAGAATGAAACATCTGAAATCTCCAACCAGATCTAGACTAACTGATGCACACTTGCATCACTTGTTATGACTAGCAGTGACAAATATGGAACCAGACATTGATCATCTCATTAGCCAAAAGCAGGCCCATAGTTCTCATTGAAATACTGGTAAGTTTGTTGATTTAACTGTACTTGTTCTTCATTTTAAATACTGTATTTGTTCCCATTTTGGTTTTTTGCTTCAAAATAAGATATGTGCAGTGTGCATAGGAATTTGTTCATAGTTTTTTTTTTTTTTTAACTATAGTCTGGCCCTCCAACAGTCTGAGGGACAGTGAACTGGCCCCCTGTTTAAAAAGTCTGAGGACCCCTGATATAAATGAACAAAAACTGTTCTGGAGTGAGTAGGGATGTGTAAACCTACCCTGAAAGTCAAGGAATTGAGAGGCCAAAGAAAGAGGCTGACAAATCCAGTTTCTCAGAAAGAAATATTTAATAGGGACTTAGGAACAGAAGTGCCTCAGGTGGCTATGAGATATTGGATCCCCACGTTCAGCCTCCAGGAAGTATTGTTGACGTACAGCAAACTTTCAAGGTAAACTTTGTGCAGTAGGTCACGTTTTCAGACTTGTTTGCCAAGACTTGTGACCACTGGGGAGGTTAGTTAAGCATCTTTATGAGGGTTTATCTGCGTGCCGGGCATTGCCTAAAGACCTTTGTAGAACATCTTGTATGTGAGGTCAAACAGTCATCATAGCAGTTTCTTTAAGATGGAGATGTTCTTACCATGCAACAAAAGATTTTTCTACAAAACTAGAAATAAATAGAATTGCAATTGCTTGAATTTAGGAAAGAGAAAAATATATCAACTATCAGTAATAAAGACTAAATTAAATGCACAGACACGGTGGCTCACACCTGTAATCCCAGCAGTCTGGGAGGCTGAGGTGGGTGGATTGCTTAGCTCACAGGTTTGAGACCAGCCTGAGCCAGAGCGGGACCTATGCCTCTAAAAATAGCCGGGTGTTGTGGTGGGCACCTGTAGTCACAGCTACTTGGGAAGCTGAGGCAAGAGAATCACTTAAGTCCAAGAGTTTGAGGTTGCTGTGAGCTATGACGCTACAGCACTCTACCAAGGGTGACACAGTGAGACTCTGTCTCAAAAAAAAAAAAAAAATTGAATGCATACATGTCACAGGTACCTGTGTGAAAATATATTTGTGTTAAAATTTAACAAATGACATTGAAGAAAAGCAGGGGAAAAAAAGAAAAGCAGGAAAAAAATAAAAACTAGAACATAGAGGAAAACCGAAAGCAAAAATATTTTGGTTATTCCCTTCAGATGTGTTTCTAGGCACTTGTGAAAATGAAGATATATTTTAGACAAAAGAGCAATTATACTCCTCCCCCCCCCCAAAAAAAAGAAAAGCAGGGAAATAGCTAATTAAATAATGAAAGAAATAAAAAGGGTTAGGGTGCAAGTAATTGAAATGGAGGGTAAGTAATAACAATTCATTCTCGGAGTCCCAGAAGATAAAAATAAAAATAATGGATCATAACTAATATTCAAAACCGTGATTCCAGAAAACTTTTTAGAAACAAAATAAAGACTGACTTTATATTACAAGAACTTAATAGGTACCTGGGAACATTGACCTGGAACAACCAATTTTGAGGCATAGCCTAATAAAATTATTCACTTCAAGAGAGAGACAAAAATCTTCATGACTTTTAGGCAAAAAGGTCGAAGTACAAGAGAATACTGGCATCAGATTTCTCAAAAGCAGTTGAAAAAAACAAGGTGATCGAATAGCATTTTTCTTTTCTTTCTTTCTTTTTTTTTTTTTGAGACCGTCTCATTGGTTACCCTTGGTAGAGTGCTGTGGCATCTTAGCTCACGGTAACCTCAAACTGTTGGGCTCCAGTGACTCTCATACTCGTCCCTCTCTACCAGCAGGAGGATACTCTGCTCTAGTTTGTGGAGTGGAAAACCAGGTAACTGTCAGTACAGAAGTCTACTTTCTCCCTTCTTCCTGCAATACTGGTGAGATGTGGGAAGTGCCGTGAAGAAATGAGTATTTCTGAATACTGGTTTAAACCAGGGGGCTGTAAGTGCTGTTTTCTCTTGATAACTAAAGGAAGGGGCAGTGCCATTCAGTTGTGCTGCAACTTGTAGCAATTTTGACTATATAATCAGGGATTCATGAATGACTATTAGCATCTAAGCCCTCGGCACGAGGCCTTCGAGGTGGTATGTGGGTCCATACACGATGTTCTAGTAACCAAGTTATCTTCTGTCTCATGTTTGGAGTCATGTATGTTGTATTTTGATGTATCTGATAGTAACAAAACTCCTGGGCTTTTGTGTTCTATAATAATTAAGATCTGTCACTACTATACTATTGAATCTCTGGGTAGGACATAGATTCAGGAAACATTTACTGAGTTCTTATCATGTGGCAAGTCTCCAACAATATCTGTCACTGCCTAAGCCACTTCCTCCAACCCTGGCCTTCCACCTCCCCATCACTTAGTGCCCGTGGTCAGTACCCAGTCAGAAACCTTTCACATAACGCGATGGTAGAGGCGGGAAAGGAATAAACTTAGTTATTTTACTGTGAGAAGCAGAGAGCATTTGCCTCCTATGGAGTTGACAGGACCAGAAAGAAAATGTAAAATGTTATGTCATGCGTGGGATGTGGAAATTGCTTAGTCGTTCTGAATATTTTCTTGAAATGATACTTGTTTCTCCAACACGACTGTTCTTAGTAATTTTTTCTTTGCCCTCCATGGTGAGATGTGTGCAAAGATCATGTGGAAAGCAGCATCTTGGCTTCCTTGGCTGATGGTTAATTCCGTTGACTATTAGCAGGACTCTGCTTTTAGGAAGGGCCCAACCTTTCCTCGTTGGTAACCCTTTCAGCAGAAAAAAGGTACATGTGGTCTTGAAAAAATAATGTGCACATCATCTGTTCTTTTCGTTCAATCACTTTGGAATGTGCTGACCTTGCCTCCATCTGTTGAGTCTTATGAAGTATCTCCAGGGGTTTTTAAGGCCGAACAAGAAAATTCTCTGAAGGCAGATAAAAGGGAAGTCTGTATAGGGAGCCCCAGCTAAGACAGAGAAAAATTTCTTTATCTAAAGGTAATCTCCTTTATTGCTCTGAGCAAAACAAGTACTGCCTCCCAGAGGGAAAGGGCCCTGTGTCAAGCTCTAGTTGGCATGAACTGTCCAGTAACCACCTCTGTTCCTCCCTCGCCATGAGTGAAGAAACTGACAACACAGTCTTCTCAACAGAGCTCTTTAGAACCTGTCTCTTCTAACATACTGTCCTTTTGGGGAGATTTTGTGTTTCACCCAGAAATCGACCGTTAATGAACTTGGAAATGTTTATTTCTATCAAATATAATTTTTTTTTTTGCAGTTTTTGGCTGGGGCTGGGTTTGAACCCGCCACCTCTGGCATATGGGGCCAGCGCCCTACTCCTTTGAGCCACAGGCGCCACCTCCAAATATAATGTTTTAAACATGGGACATTAGCTAGAAAGATAATAAAAAGAACGACTTAAACATCACAAAGAAAATAAAGTGCATGTTTTGAATTTGGTAAACACAGATTGAGTGGTTTTGCTGTTAGTAAGTCAGCCTCGAGAAGTAAGAGCTTGCCTGGTGGAGCTTTCACCCAGGGAAGCAGTCATAGCATTGGTGAAGTATGAAGAGTACTGGAACGGAGGTGACCAGAAAGGGGGGTGATATGGGGGCTAAATGCATCTGAGGAAGAGTGGGAAGGTGCCCCTTAGGGAGACGCCGTTCTTCAGCAGGTGCAGAAGAGGGGAAAGGACATTGTAGTCAGAGGGATGATGTGCAGAGACAGGAGGCTGGTCAGTGCTGGGAACATGGGGAGGTTGGGGGTCATGAGGTGAGTCTAGGACCTGCTGCGGTTGAATGGAGATGGGGAGTTGGGAGCATGGAGGTGGGGTGAGGGTTTCAGGGGCATTCCTGAACCTGTAAGAGGGTAGAGCTGGGACAAAGGAGGCAGTTGCTACCTGGAGAGAGCTTGGACACTGAGTAAATAAAATTGAAGTAAGGCGTCAACAAAACAGAGTTATTTTTGTCTTCTATGACCCTGTATAATTTATTCAGTGGGATAAGATGCCCTTGGCCTTGGATTGAAAACCCTAGCAGGCCCATGACTTCCCTGCTTGCTCTTTGTGTGTTGACTATCCTGTCTTAGGCCATGTACACATGGTCCTGGTTCAGTGTACTGGTTAACCCTTCAGTCTTCATTTCAAGATAAGGGCCTCCCCATGTGCATTCTAGCAGAGGTCCGAGGAGCCCCTCCTCCACCCCCCTCATCTGTGGCTCCTCTATTTCAGATGCCGTTTTGACCTCATGAGAGGCCAAGGACTTTAAAAAGAGCAGGGACCTCTCTCAGGGGCCTGCTGGGTACCCCCAGGCATGGAAATAAAGGAAAACCTTGACTCCCTCAGGGGAAATTCCAGGCACCTGGCTGGTCTTGAAAAGTGAGTGGGAGTAACAGTGGCTCTCCACGTCTGGAGGAGTTTTGGTTCCCCTGGAAACTAAAAGATGCATCTTGACATATGTTCTTGTGTTGTTTTTCAGAAACCTCTACTAGATAGGAAAGGTCACAGAAGGAGGAACTGAAGAGTTGAACTCTGACTGCCATTTTTTGTTTTACATTTCCCCCGAGGGGCCTGAGAGAGTCACTCCCTCTAAACATTCCTGTCTGGTACTCAGAGAATCTCTGAATCCACCCATGACACATAGACCCATAGACCCCTCCTGCAGGGACATCCTCCCTTTTGAGGCCAGGCCAATAGATAACTTCCATATGTGGATTTACAATTTTCCTTGCCTGAATCGTACCCCTGATTTAAAAGCCCTGGCTTGTAAGCCCTGGGGGAGTTCGGGTTTGAGGTTTGAGGGGAGTTCGGGTTTGAGGTCAGCGGCCCGAATTCCTTGCATGGTGCCCTCCATAGAAACGCCTCTTTCTGCTGCTGCAACTCTCAGCTTCTGAGTGTGGCTTTACTTTTGGCTTTACAACACTGCAGGTTTAAGCCTGGACCCCTTTGCTTACCAGCGCGGGCGTCCAGCTCGAGCGCTTGCTAGCCACTGCTCTGCTAGGTGGGGCTCTTCCTCTGTGCCTCAGTCAGCCTCATTTCTGAACTGGGACAACTGTCGTTCCCCCATCGCAGGGTCCTTATGAGGCTATAAAGTGCATAAAATGCTGAAAATGCCTCGGGCATAATAAATGCTCTATAAAAGTTAGCCGTTAGGATTATATTAATTCAAGATAGAGTCAGAAAATGTTACTATTGGCTCGGTGCCCGTAGCACAGTGGTTATGGCACCAGCCACATACACCGAGGCTGGCAGGTTTGAACCCAGCCCGGCCAGCTAAACAAGAATGACAACTGCAACAAAAAATAGCCGGGCATTGTGGGTGTGCCTGTGGTGTGTGCTACTGGGAGGCTGAAGCAAGAGAATGGCTTAAGCCCAAGAATTTGAGGTTGCTGTGAGCTGGGACGCTACAGCACTGTACTGAGGGTGACATACTGAGACTCTGACCTAAAAAAAAAAAAAGAAAAGAAAAGAAAATCTTACTGTTAGCATGTGCCTGTTCTTGGACAATTAATACTTAGTAAGTACAAATTCAAGTTTTGGAAATAATGCCCTTCTCCTCACATTACCAGGGACTAAGAACTTCTTTCTGTGTGAAAGGAAAACGGCTTTCCATCAAGGTGGTGGGTCCCTGTTTTGTTTCCATTGTTTGTTCATATTGTCACTTGAACATACCCTTGAGTAATGACATAGGAGTCCAGGACTTCAGTTTTTCTTTAAGGAGCAAATTTGAACAGTCTGCTATCTTGCTCTGATCAAAAGCTTGTCTGAAAGTGATGTTTATGGCCAGGGTAGAGTCTTACCCTAATTTCATCATATGGATCCAATCTGTTTTTCTGACTTGAATGGATGCGTTTGTTCAGAAGCAGATAATTGAGGGTCTTCAAAGTGTTTCATGGAATTCTAGACACTGGGAATACATCAGGGAACAAAAGAGACAAAATTACCTGCCATCAGGGAGCTTACATTCTAGTTGGTCAGAGAGGCAATGAATAAATGAAATACACAGTCAGTCAGAAGGAAATAAAGCAATTGAGAAAAATAGAGAAAGAGAGAAAGTGCTGGGTGGTGGTGGTGTTGTTATTTGTATTTTTGAACAGAGTAGTCGATGTTATTGTGATTTTGTTTTTTAAAAAAGAGCCTTTGTCATTTAGAGATCTGTAGGGATGTGCTGGGGTGAAGTATCCAGAGGTGTCAGGTCTGAGACTTGCTTTACAGTAATCCGCACTTGGGGGAAGAGCTGCAGGAAGGGGGTTTAGCTGAAGGTAGGAGGTCCTGTTGAGTGTTGAAGCAGCCAGGCAGGCGCTTGAGGGTCATGAATCAATCCATTCACTCTACTTTTGTGTATGTTTGGAAACCTCCAGACTAAAATGTTAGAAAAGTAAAAATGGTACCGTCTTAAGCATGCACCCAAATTAAAACAATGGGATTCTGGTGTACAATAGGCAGACAAAAATCCCAAATCTACAAAGTTGCAATTTAGCAAAATAATAGAGGTTCGGGGAAAACTTTCCCTGAGAAAGTACTGACCTGGCAGAGACCTGCTTGGGCAGGGAGGGAGGGAGAAGAGGGAGGAGGAGAGGGAGGGTGTGAGATCGGGCCCTGGGACTTTTTGGAGAAAAGCCTTTCAGATGGGGAACCAGGGAGTGATCTAAGCTGTCACTCAGAGTGTGACTGGGGGAGGGGCCGCAGGGTTTAGGTTGATGCCCTTCATTTCCATTGTGCTCTGCAGTTTAGGAAGTTCTTTCCCAGTCAGCAAGGAGGGCCCACGTCTTACTCATCATTGCTTCCCCAGCACCTAGCAGAGATCATGTCCCCCATGAGCATTAAGCATTCATTTTCTCATTTCTTCTCCTACAGTAAACCTGTAGGACAGACAAGGAAGAAATCTCTATTCCCATTTAATCCAGACAAGGTGTATCATTTAGGATCATTAGGAATCAAATCACGGAACCACTTGCTAAGTGAAGCTGCTTGATTTTAAGTCTTATGGATCTTTCCCTCTACCACATAATCTATTAAGAGGCTCCGTCCTGGGTGGCGCCTGTGGCTCAGTGAGTAGGGCGCCGGCCCCATATGCCGAGGGTGGTGGGTTCAAACCCGGCCCCAGCCAAACTGCAACAAAAAAATAGCCGGGCGTTGTGGCCGGCGCCTGTAGTCCCAGCTGCTCGGGAGGCTGAGGCAAGAGAATTGCGTAAGCCCAAGAGTTAGAGGTTGCTGTGAGCCGTGTGACGCCACGGCACTCTACCCGAGGGCGGTACAGTGAGACTCTGTCTCTACAAAAAAAAAAAAAAAAAAAAAGAGGCTCCGTCTTTTCATATAGAATGATCTGCAGATGATTAAATTTTTGGTGGTGCAGTTCATTTGGGAGATAAATAAAACCACTAGTGCCTGATGCCTAGAACTCTCAGGGCCAAATTAAATTTCTTCCTAATGTGTGTGGCCAGGGAAAATGAGAAATCCTGTTAAAGTATAAACCCAGGCATGAAACTGTGGCCCTGTGCACTCAGTATCATTTAACATTGAAAAAAGTAAAATAGAACAAGACTCACAAAAACATTTTACATACTGCTTAAAGTTATACACCCAGAAAATCATGTGCATATATCTGTGTGCATACACATTGAATTTCAAGTTCGGTGGCTTTAAACCTTTTCATATGTAAAATTTTTATAGCCAGCAAATACTGTAGATGGAACTTTAGGGTTTAATGAAAAGATCTGTATGGATAACACATGTTTCCCCTTATAGAAAACAATCTCTCAGCCTGTTGAAAATGCCTGAGTTTTCAAGTGAACGTGGAATGATTTTATCTGACCCTTGAGTCATAGTTTTCTTCCCATCTTTTTTGGTGTGTCAAGGTTCCTGTGAGAATTTTATTTTTAATTCTGGAGGGCTGTTCAAAATAAGAATAAGAAATCCTTTTATATTTTGGTTGATTTTATGTAAATATGTCTTTTACAAATGTTAGAATATTTTAGGCATTGGGAGGTATGTGGGAGGGTATATTTAAAATTGTAACTTCACGTTCTTTTCTTCATCTTTGGGGGACAAATTTAATTAACAGCCTAAATGAGTTTCTTTGCTTTGAGAAGAGCATGCTTTAGGGAAATTATCTTGGAATAAGTTAGAGGCAAGTCTGCAATTTTCTTGGTCTTGAATGCCATTTGGGAGAAATGGTATGAGTTAGTATGAAGTTACTTTACTTGGGGATTCATCATCTTTTAAACACACACTGTAAGAAGGCCATAAATCTGTAATAAAACTTACCACAGGGTTTGATGTTATATTTTAGTCTCATCGTGGACGTGTCCTAAACGCTGCAGTCATATGTCTCCCGCAGGCTTCTCTAAAGGGTCAGTAGTTTGAGATTTCTATGGAAACAAAACTAATTTTAGCAGAAATAATTAAATTGTGGAAAGGTCTATGGTGATGATAGGATTCAGGACACACTACCGCAAAATAGGGTGTCTTGCCATATTGAATATTTTAGGATTAAAGCAGTGGTTCTCAACCTTCCTAATGCCGCCGCCCTTTAATACAGTTCCTGTGGTTGAGAACTGCTGGGTTAAAGAAATTGAAGAAAATGGCGGAAGCAGGAAGTTCACTCTGATTCTCCCTTTGTTGTACTTCCATGAAGCATGTTATAACTCCTGGGGAAGGCCTTCCCCTAAAGCAGGTCATGAGACCTGCATGTGATTAATGCCCTCCCTGTTTCTGGAAAAGAAGAACATCCTTATCTTTGAAGGGACACAGGGAAGAATCTGTCAATCGGTACGAATGGGTCTTGCTAAGTTTTTCCTAGTTTACAGATATCTTTTTTTTTTGAAATTATACCTTTTTTTTATTTCTGCATAAATTCAAAATTTTTCAGATATCTCTTATCCTTCCATATTCTTCCATGACTCTGTAGGGAACAAGGGCTCCTGGCTCCCTAAAGTTGGCTCAAAAATTGCTGACAGGCCGGATGTGATAGCTCATGCCCGTAATCCCAGCATTCTGGGAGGATGAGGTGAGTGGATTGTTTGAGCTCACAGGTTGGAGACCAGCCTAAGCCAGAGCCAACCTCATCTCTAAAACTAGCTGGGCATTGTGGCGGGCACCTGTAGTCCCAGCTACTTAGGACGCTCAGGCAAGAGAATCGCTTGAGCCCAAGAGTATGAGGTTGCTATGAGCTATGATGCCACACAGGGCAAGAAAGTGAGACTCTGTCTCAAACAAAAATAAAAACGAACAAACAAAAGCCAACATAGGGCAGATTGAGTAGTAGGAAAAGAGATATACAAATTAATTTATTTTCAGGAGCCTTCATAATGAAGACCCAAAGGTACAGGGGAAATGCTTCATTTTTACACTTAATTTCGATCTAGTATGGATGGTCGTATAGAAATATGATTAAATGAAAAGGTTAGGATCTAATGCTGACAGGCTGAATGGGGAAACCTGGCAAGGCCTGTCTTTCTAGATTCTTCCTGGCCTCTCTGTGTAGCATTCCTTCCTTCTGGGTGTGGAGCAGAACCCTCACTGGAATGGGGGTCTTATGACCTATAGTCCAACAAGGTAGATTAGAAAAGTTTATGGCCAGTTTTTATGGAGAATAATTCAGGCAGAGGGATTCTGGCTTTTATGACTTGCATTGGGGAAGGAGGGATTCTAGTTTTTCTTTCTTTCTTTCTTTCTTTCTTTCTTTCTTTCTTTCTTTCTTTCTTTCTTTCTTTCTTTCTTTCTTTCTTTCTTTCTTTCTTTCTTTTTTATTATTATTATTATTATTATTTTTTTTTGTAGAGACAGAGTCTCACTTTATGGCCCTCGGTAGAGTGCCGTGGCCTCACACAGCTCACAGCAACCTCCAACTCCTGGGCTTAAGCGATTCTCTTGCCTCAGCCTCCCGAGTAGCTGGGACCACAGGCGCCCGCCACAACGCCCGGCTATTTTTTGGTTGCAGTTTGGCCGGGGCTGGGTTTGAACCCGCCACCCTCGGTATATGGGGCCGGCGCCCTACCAACTGAGCCACAGGCGCCGCCCTCTTTTTTATTATTAAATCATAGCTGTGTACATTAATGCAATTGTGGGGTACAATGTGCTGGTTTTATATATAATTTGAAATATTTTCATCAAACTGGTTAACGTAGCCTTCATGGCATTTTCTTAGTTATTGTGTTAAGACATTTATATTCTACATTTGGGATTCTAGTTTCTATGGGTAGGCCTCAGAGGGAAATAGGACTGGACAACAGATGGACGGGAGGAGATCAGACAGAATCCTTTGCTTCTGAGGCTGCTTCTGAGGCCTTCATTTTGGGCTTCTGTTTTCAGAGTCCCATCAACTCCATTATTCATCAAACCTACCAGGAAACACTCAAGTTTAACTGTTTCATTTTCCTTGTGAAGGTTTTTGTGACACATAAAACTTACACTAAGTAAATATTCATGCTTTTCTGTTGTTAATCTATCTTTTATTTTAGGGGTACCAGCCATGAATGTAGAAGGGTATATGCAGTAGAAAAAGTCGGATCTTTTCCCCACCCATTGCAATGTTTATGGCAACACCCCTATAACAAAAGACTGACAAGAAATAGTATAACAGGGCGGCGCCTGTGGCTCAGTGAGTAGGGTGCCGGCCCCATATGCCGAGGGTGGCGGGTTCAAGCCCAGCCCCGGCCAAACTGCGACAAAAAAATAGCCGGGCATTGTGGCGGGTGCCTGTAGTCCCAGCTGCTCGGGAGGCTGAGGCAAGAGAATCGCGTAAGCCCAAGAGCTGGAGGTTGCTGTGAGCCGTGTGACGCCACGGCACTCTACCGAGGGCAGTAAAGTGAGACTCTGTCTCTACAAAAAAAAAAAAAAAAAAAGAAATAGTATAACAAGTTTATTTAATATTGCCTGGGTGTAGTAGCTCAGGTCTATAATCCCAGCACTTTGAGAGGCCAAGGTAGGAGGTTTACTTGAGATTAGAATTTAAGACCAGCCTGGGCAACATAGTGAGATACTATCTCTACAAAAAATAAAAATTTTATGTAATACTAGCTTTAGCTTTTATTTTTTTTGAGACAGAGCCTTAAGCTGTCCCCCTGGGTAGAGTGCTGTGGCATCACAGCTCATAGCAACCTCCAACTCCTGGACTTAAGTGATTCTCCTGCCTCCGCCTCCCAAGGAGCTGGGACCACAGGTGCCTGCCACAACACCTGGCTATTTTTTGGTTGCAGCCATCATTGTTGTTTGGCGGGCCGGGGCTGGATTCGAACCCACCAGTTCAGGTGTATGTGGCTGGCGCCCTAGCCATTGAGCCACAGGCGCCAAGCCTTAGTTTTAGTTTTATATCACCTGGGAGCATTCAGAAATAAAAACCCAAAGACCCAGGGAAAACTGATATTTTTATGCCTAAGTTCAATAAAGAATGGAAAGCTGTGGAGTGGGACTGGACAAAACAGCTGTATAATCTAATGGTGACACACTGGGGTGAACTTCACAAAGCATCTCTGTTCAGATTCTTCTTGACCTCTCTCAGTAATGTTCCTTCCCTGTATGTATAGGGCAGGACGCCTGTCGCATGAGGGTCTTCAAAAGAAAGGAGGCTCAGCGCCTGTAGTTCAGCAGCTAGGGCGCCAGCCACATACTCCGGAGCTGGTGGGTTCGAATCTAGCCTGGGCCTGCCAAACAACAATGACAACTACAACCAAAAAATAGCTAGCTGGGCATTGTGGGACCTATTGTCCCAGCTACTTGGGAGGCTGAGGCATGAGAATTGCTTAAGCCCAAGAGTTTGAGGTTGCTGTGAGCTATGATGCCATAGCACTCTACTGAGGGCGACATAGTGAGACTCTGTCTTAAAAAAAAAAAAAAAAAATGGCTCAATACCCGTAGCACAGTGGTTATGGCACCGGCCACGTGCAGCCAGTGGGTTCAAACCCAGCCCGGGCCTGCCAAATGACAATGACAACTGCAACAAAAAATAGCCAGGTGTTGTGGTGGGCACCTGTAGTCTCAGCTAGTTGGGAGGCTGAGGCAAGAGAATCGCTTAAGTCCAAAAGTTTGAGGTTGCTGTGAGCTATGATGCCATGGCCCTCTACAAAAGGCATCATAGTGAGATTCTGTCTCAAAAAAAAAAAAATGACTCGGTGCCTGTTGCACAGTGTTTATAGTGCCAGCCACAAACACCGAGGTTGGCGGGTTTGAACCTGGCCGGGGCCACCTGCAACAACAACAACAAAAGAAATGGGAAAGGAGGAAGCAGGTCAGAGGGACCTTTCTGCTTCTGTGGTTTTCTCAATTTCCTTCAAATTAAAATATTCAGTATGCCAAGGTGGTAACATTTTGGTGTGTAACACTTCCTGCACCCCACCAACCAGAAAGAAATTTTTCCTCCCCTATAGTGACATTTCTTTGTAAATAATAATGTTGACATTTAAAAATTTACGTCAGAAACATAGGCCTTAACCTCAAAAACTCATTCAAAAATAACTTTTCTAAACTTGGTAAACCGTCTGTAAAGCTAGTGAATGATGCCCCATGATCATATCAATGTACACAGCTATGATTTAATACAAAAAAAAAACAAAAAAAAATAACTTTTCTGAAGTTACAATTAAAAACACGATCATCACCTGAAAGTCATTTGGATGAATACGTTTAAGTGGACGAGTCTTTTTTTGTTTGTAAGTTAACTATTGATTTATACTTTTTTTGCATTATGGTCAATGAGTATAGGCTGGATTGTTCTTTGAATTTTGTAATTTATGAGGTTTTCTTTTTTACTTAATCTATAATTGACTTTTTTTTTTTTTTTTGTGGAGACAGAGTCTCACTTTATGGCCCTCGGTAGAGTGCCGTGGCCTCACACACTCACAGCAACCTCCAACTCCTGGGCTTAAGCGATTCTCTTGCCTCAGCCTCCCGGGTAGCTGGGACTACAGGCGCCCGCCACAACGCCCGGCTATTTTTTGGTTGCAGTTTGGCCGGGGCCGGGTTTGAACCCGCCACCCTCGGCATATGGGGCCGGCGCCCTACTCACTGAGCCACAGGCGCTGCCCCAATCTATAATTGACTTTTATAAATGCTACCTGATGACTTGAAAAATGGCTTATTCTCTCCTTTTAGTAAATAAAACTCTGTGTTTGTGTGGAATGCTGTATGTGTGTATTTTTAGGCAATACAAACACTTGTTGGTAGAATAACATCTTGTTATGGCAATATAACATTTTCTCTTTCTATAAAAATATGTGACACTCTGCTGAAAATCCTTGCTCAGTATAAAAACATACTTCTTAGAGAAAGGATGTTCAGCAATCTCACTGACAGGCAGGAAGGTCACTTCGGTTGTGGGGAGGTTTGTCAGCCCCTTTACAAATTATAAATACTTCTGAATCTTCTGCAGCTGGGACAGAGGAAGTCTTTCAAAAGAGAAGCTATAGGCCGGCACTGTGGCTCACACTTGTAATTCCAGCATTCTGGGTGGCTGAGGTGGGTGGATAGTCTGAGCTCACAGGTTCGAGATCAGACTGAGCCAAGGCAAAAACCCTGCGTCTAAAAACTAGCTGAGCATTGTGGCAGGCACCTGTAGTCCCAGCTACTCAGGAGGCTCAGGCAAGAGAATCACTTGAGTCCAAGAGTTTGAGGTTGCTGTGAGCTATGACACTACAGCGCTCTACCCAGGGTGACAAAGTGAGACTCTGTCTCAAAAACAAAC
Organism: Nycticebus coucang; assembly: GCF_027406575.1. Lineage (NCBI taxonomy): Eukaryota > Metazoa > Chordata > Mammalia > Primates > Lorisidae > Nycticebus > Nycticebus coucang. The sequence goes on along the minus strand of NC_069791.1, from coordinate 39,962,760 downwards.
AAAAAAAGAAGTGTATTGTGTGTGTGTTTGTGTGTGTGTGTGTGTATAGATTTTTGAGACAGAGTCTCACTCAGTTGCCCTTGGTAGAGTGCCGTGGTGTCATAGCTCACAGCAACCTCAAATTCTTGGACTAAATCCATCCTCTTGCCTCAGTCTCCTGAGTAAGTGGGACTTCAGGCACCACCATAACACCCGGCTAGTTTTTTTCAGAGATGGGATCTTGCTCTTACTCTGGCTAGTCTTGAACTGATGACCTCAAGCAATCCAGCTGCCTTGGCCACACAGTGTGCTGGGATTATAGGCCTGAGCCACCCCACCTGGCCAAAATGTGCTATTTTGAGAAGATACCATTTCTGAAATTCCATGTGCATCTCAAGCATTCAGGGGCATTTGATACATGAACATGGCTAAAAGATTTCAGGAAGAAGGCTTGCTTTGTTAAGGTGATGGGCTCAGCTTTGAGGGTTGAGGTGAGCTCCTGAGCACTTCCTGCTACCTCTGCTGTTGCTGGTGCTGCAAAATAGGTCCTTCAGAGGAGAAGGCGAGTTGGCTTTTCAATGCAAGTCTGTGGGCAGAGAGTAGGGGAGTTTTCTCTGATGCAAAAAGAATCTTCACCCTGGGACTATATTGGATATAGGAGAATAGAGATATTTACCACATTGACATCGAAAAAATAAGTAAATTTAAATATGTTGTTGGCCTACTATAAATATTGGCTATATTTTTCTAATAAATCATCTTTTTTTTTTTTTTTTTTTAAGTTTTTGGCCGGGGCTGGGTTTGAACCCGTCACCTCCGGCATATGGGGCCAGTGCCCTACTCCTTTGAGCCACAGGTGCCACCTAATAAATCATCTTTTTTAATACATATTGGCCACTGTGATAAAACTTTAGGGAAATGACGCATACTCTTATGGCTGCCCAATAGTCAAATTGTCCTGTGATTTCTCAGAGGGGTTCCTCAGGCAAACGAAATATGAAACCACCTTAAAATAAAATTACTTGGGTCTCTTTGGCAGGAGGGCTACTCTAATCTTAATTTTTTTTTTAATGCATGGATATTTTCCTACTGTTTGAAGTCTAAAATTCTCTTTAGACTTTCAAGTGTGAAATGGCTCACCTGCGTCCAGAGAGTTCGACCTGTGGGGGACCCACTTCATTTAAAATCCAGGGCTCTCACATGAATCCAACTTTATTTAAGCCTGACCAAATAGGTATTGAAAATCTTAATAAAAGGAAGCTGGATGTTATTGGCTTATTTCCCACTTATTGAGTTTCTGTCATAGTTGCCAGAACAATGCTCGATGACTTAATTTAATTTACTTTCTTTCTGGGAGACAAGTGAGAAAGAAATTCACACAGAAATTGGAAGACTTTAAAGCTAAACAGGTGCATGTCTGCAATTAGGACGTGAAAGGGGAAATCTGAGATAATCAGAAAAACTGATGGGACATTAGAAAAGAGGCTGACTTCTCTGATAAACTTACTTGAAATTATAAATATTTAAAAAAAATAAGTTGAAGGAAACGTGATTCCATAACCATGGTCTACTAGAAAACAACACCAGCCAGGAACCAGGAGACTTGGTTAGTGTTTCAAAAAGTCTGATTTTAAAAACTGATTTTATCTGTAGTAAATGGTTAAATGTAGTGTTTAAATGACAGGGTATCAGTGAACTGGGACTTTAACCTTAAAGTGACCACTTTCTACCTCTATGACTTTGGATGAGCTGGATAATCTTTCTGCAAAACAGGAATGGGGATGGTTACCTCCTTATAGATTTGTCCTGAAGATGAAATGAGTGCGGCTCTGTGGCTCAAAGGAGTAGGGCGCCGGCCCCATAGGCGGGAGGTGGTGGTTCAAACCCAGCCCTGGCCAAAAACTGAAAATTAAAATTTCCAAGTAATTTAATTTTGTATACTTCAGTTTTCTCATTTGTTTAAGAATACATTTTTCTGCGCTTCAAGTGTGGGTAACAAGAAGGTGAATAAGAAAGGATCACTTGCCTGAAGGGGTTTTCTCTCTAGAGAGACGAGCCGAGCCGTACAGAGGACAAGGACTCAAAGCTAAATAAAAGATATCAGAAGTTGCTTTTGTCTGGGGGGTTAATGAAAGTCTTCCTGACCAAGGTGCCAGAAATTATGTTTTACAGCACTGATTTCCAGACTTGGGAATATAAGATGATAAAATTTATTATAGAAAACAAATTTGCAAACCAGATACATATGTGAAACTTTATTTTGTTTTTAGTTGATTAATAAAAAAAAACCTCCTAAAATATGGAAGGAGTTAGCCCAAGAACAGTGCTTTACGTTCAATGTGTTTCCTTTTATAAAATCTCACTACACTATCATCTTTTTCCTTTCCTCCCTTGCCTTAGGTACAGTTTTATATGAACCAGCACCAGCGTTTGGGAAGGAGTACTCTTTCTTTTTTATTTAAGAGATAGAGTCTCACTATGTTGCCCTCAATAGAGTGCTGCGGCGTTGCAGCTCACAGCAACCTCCAACTGCAGGCTTAGGCGATTCTCTTGCCTCAGACTCTGGAGTATCTGGGACTACAGGTGCCCGCCACAACGCCCAGCTATTTTTTTGTTTGTTGCAGTTTGGCCAGGGCTGAGTTCAAACCTGCCACCCTCGGTATATGGAGCCAGTGCCCTACCCACTGAGCACAGGCACTGCCAGGGAAGGCGACCTCTTAAGGATGAGAGGATTCCAATAGGCAAAGACCATGGACAGGAAGAGGAGAAAGCATTTAAACAAAGGATGTGTGTGTTGACAAAGGCACAGGGCAGAGCACTGGACAGAAAATGCTAGCTCCTTCATTAGGCAAGTCCCCAATCCCAGTGGTGTAACTAAAGACATCTATTTTTTACTTACAGAAAGCCTGATGTGGGTTGGGCAGTTGTCCTTTAGCCTGTAGCTATGTCATTTGGAACCTGTGCTCACCAGGGTGCCTGGCAAGGGAGAAGAGATAGAGATAGCACTCGGATCTCAACTGCTCACCTAGAAGTTGTAGGTGTTGTGAGTGAACTAGTCACATGGCCCCATTCTTGTGCCCAGGAGGCTGAGGACAGTGGCATCAGAGTGAAGCTGTGGAAAAGCAGGTGGAACATTGCTTCGTTTGGGAGTCTGTACATCTGTGGAAGGGAATCAGGGGAGGTGAGAGCTGGGGAAAAGTCAGCGGTGATAATTTAAGGAACAATGTGCATTCTGGGCTAAGGAGTTGAAGTTTCATTAGGGACTCATTAATGTTTTTGAGCAGGGACTAATATCAGAGTCTCCTTATGAAGAATAGTAGTTATTGGCCTGGCACGGTGGTTCGTGCTTGTGATCCTAGCCCTCTGGAAGGCCAACGTGGGTGGATTGCTTGAGCTCAGGAGTTCAAGACCAGCCTGAGCAAAAGTGAAACCCTGCTTTTAAAAACTAGCCAGGCATTGTGGTGGGCACCTGTAATCTCAGCTACTTGGAAGGCTGAGGCAAGAGAATCTCTTTGAGGCCAAGAGTTTGAGGTTGCTGTGAGCTATGATGCCATGGCACTCTACTGAGGGTGACAAAATGAGACTCTGTTTCTTTTTTATTTTTTGAGATAGAATCCCACTATGTCGCCCTGGGTAGCGTGTCCTGGCATCAGAGCTTTCAGCAACCTCAAACTCTTGGGCTTAAGCAATTCTCTTGCCTTAGCCTCCCAAGTAGCTGGGACTACAGTCACCCTCAACAATGCCTGGCTATTTATTTGTTGTAGTTGTCATTGTTGTTTAGCAGGCCCAGGCCAGGTTCATACCTGCCAGCCTAGGTCTATGTGGCTGGTGCTGTAACCACTGTGCTACGGTGCTGAGCCAAGAGACTCTTAAAAAAAAAACAAATTAATTGCAGGGAATAGTAGAATTAAGGAGAAAGAGCACAAAAGAGGGTAGTGATTGTAAAGTTAAATTTGAAAGCCGATGTAGGGATAGAATTGATAGAAATTCTCAGCAACCGCTAGGATATAAGGGAACAAGGAAAACTAAGAAGAGGGGGCATTGAAGATAGTCCTAAGGCCTCTTGTGTTGGAGATTGGGTGGGTGTCATTAAATGCAACAGGACAGCACAGGAGTGGCCTTTGCAGAGCTGCACAGTGGCTGTGTCTAGGAAGTCACTGCTTTTGGGACATCGGGACGTAGATGTCCAGGAGACAGACATTGCAGTCATCCTCCCACCAGCACACCCGCCCAGTGGTCCCCTCCCTGTGAGCCATGGCCTGTCTGCAAACCCGGTTCTCTCCTGCCATCATGCTTCTCCTTTCTCTGGCATCCTTGCTAGTCCCTCTCTCTTGGATGGTTTAGCAGCACGTAGGTGTGCTGAAATATCTCCCCCCTTGAAACACTCTTCCTCGAACCTCCACCCCTCTAGTTTCTACCTTGGTTCTTTGTTCTTCTTTATAGCACCCCCCCCCCCCGGCAAGATTTCTGTACTCCATGCCCTTGCCTCACGTTCTCTATTTCACGCTAATCAATCCTGTCCTCACATTCTGCTGAGAGTGCCCTTGACAACATCAGCAGTGACTTTCATCTCCCCAGATCCAGTGATCAGTCTTTGGTTCTCATTTACCTAAACTCTTAGAGGCTTTTGACAAAGCTGATGACTTCCCCCTTATTGCAATACAGGCAGTCCCCGAGTTCTGAACATCTGACTGACATATGGTCCGATAGTTAAGTTCACAAACTCATCCTATAAAAAGTGCTCCATACTTCATTGCTCAATATCACTATGGTCACCTCTGAAGGACTCCACTCGGCCATCTAGTGGCCATAGCGGTATTCAGCAGTGAGGTATGGAGCACTTTTTCTAGGATAAATTTGTGAATTTATCAGACCTTGTACGACAACAGTTCCGATGGCCGTTTCAGAAACAGAGTTCCAAAACTGCCAGGCTCTGGCCTTGGTGTCTACCTTCCCGAGCAGAGTTCTCAAACTCAACTGCCCCTTCTTGTACAGCTTTGCCCTTACGAACCAGAGGCTATTACAGGTAACAGGTAAATGTACCTGTTTCAACTTACATACAACTTTCACATAAGAACAAACCCACCGAACCTATCTTGTTCTAACCAATGTCTGGAATGCCTGGTGGCTGTGGTTTTCTCCCCACTCTGCTGGCCCTTCCTTCCTGGTGTCCTGTGTGGGTCCCGGCAAAGGCAGAAGTGGCCCAGGGCTCTGTCCCTGCATCTTTCTCTATCTGCACCTTCCCCGTATGTGATCTCACTCTGCTACTTGGTTATAAAGACCATCAGCACAATCAGAACTTCTAAGTTTTCTCCTGTTCTGACCTTTCCATTGAGCTTTAGATTTGCATCTCTATTTGCCTGTTGGACATCTGTAATTAATAGAATGACTAACAGAAACTTGAATCCAGCTACCCCAAACAGAGCAACAGAGCTCTCTCTCCCCAGCTGTCCCTGTCTCTGGCTCTCAGTCTCCCCTCCTGCCCCACAGGCCACCACCTGCCTCCACTGGCCTTGGCAACAGCCTCCCAAGTGGCCTTTGTGCTTCCACTCTTGTCTCCACACCCCAAGCCCAGGATGATGTTTCCCTTTTAAAAGGAGATTAAACCATATTCTGCCAGTGCTCAAAATGCTTCCCATCATTTTTTGATAAAACCTGGCCCCTTCTTTATGGCCACAAGGCCCTCTATGACCTCATCTTTCCAACTTCCTTCATCTGGGCACTCTCCTATTTGCTCATCCCATTCCAGCCACATCGGCTTCCTCCTGTTCCTTTTCTCCCGAGTGGGGAGAAAAGAAAAGAACTTTTATCTGAAGAATGCAGGTCCTTCTAATTATCAGGCCAGAGATGTATTGAAATGATGCAGCAATCGTGTCCTACTTCCTCCTTTGAGCTATGTATTCCTCTCTCGAAACTGCTTGCTGTTGCCACAAGTAGCTATAAATTAAGCTAATAATGCCACATCTGACCAACCAATGTCATTTCTGTAAACCAATGAGAATTCCTGACAGACAACTTTGTATCAGCCTACCCCATCCCCCTTCTTTTTCTTTTCTTTCTTTCTTTTTTTTTTTTTTTTGCCACAGAGTCTCACTCTATCACCCTGGCTAGAGTACAGTGATGTCAGCCTAGCTTACTGCAACCTCAAATTCCTGTGTTCAAGCAATCCTCCTGCCTCAGCCTCCTGAGTAGCTGGAAGAGGGCACTACAGGCTGTGCCATCACGCCCGGCTAACTTTTCTACTTTTAGTAGAGATAGGGTCTCGCTTTGCTCAGGTTGGTCTTGAACTCCTGACCTCAAGCAATCCTCCTGCCTTGGCCTCTCAGTGTGCTAGGATTACAGGTGTGAGCCACCATACTGAGCCCCTGTCCCCTTTTGTTGCCATTAAAAATCCACTTGTAACGGCTGCTGATCACAGTGTACATTCAGGGCAACTCAAATCTATGTTCTCACATTGCAAGCCTCAAACTTGGCCAGATAAACTCTATTTATATTAGATTTGCTGTTTCGGTGGCCATATCCAAGGAGGCCTGGGCGGAACCACCTTTCATCAGCATCAGCGTTCTCTTTGCCTAACACTCTTGCAGTCACTTGAGAGACTTAGTCCCTTGCCTGCTTCATCAGCTCCGTGCTTAAATCTCACCTCCAGGGAGACAGTCCCACCTGAAATGCACACTCCCTACACCTTGGAGCCCCTTTCCCTCGGTTTATTTCTCCTCATAGCCCTTATCACTATCCATATTTGTATTCTACATTTGTTTCCTTTTACAGTGTCTATCTCCCACACTCACACACCAGACCCACGAGGCTGGAAGAAATGGAGGAGAAGGATCTGCTGACATCTGTGTGCAGTGTCGCCTCTCTGCTGCCCGACTGCTCTGGGGTCCAGCTGTCCAGTCCTCTCTGCCATCTTCCTGGGTCTGCCATACAGTAGGAAGTCGACAAGTAGGCACCGAATGAATCAATAAAAGAGCACATTTTATTGTGCAGAACCGACAGTGAGTGGGATGTGACAGTGACGACTCCAGCACGCACCGTCTTTGGCACACACGGGGTAGCTGGAGACATTCAGATCCCGCGCACAACTCCCAGCTACCTCAGTGACCTTCTTCCCGCCTTTCCCGGTTTCTTCAGGCTTCCTCAGACAATTCACCTCTTATTTTTTTTGTTTTTAATTTTAGATTGTGAAAATGGCCTAACTTGGGGGAAAAGGCAGGAACGGTGCTGGAGATCATGCTGCCATCTAAAGGGCAGAAACGGCAGGAGGCTGCCTGGCTGGCAAAGGCCCAGAGATGCAGAGGGCCAGGTAACACCCACACGGCTGCTCAGAAAAACTCTTGTTCTCGTTGGTGACCTGAGGAAATGAAGGTCGCTGGGTAATTAGCACAAGTGTCTGCAAAAGATTTCAAGACAGGAAATCACATTTGGATCTGCTTTTCCTCTCTTTTATTTTTTTTCCCCCTCAGGAACAAGATCCACAAAAGAAATGTTAATAGTGGTTGTCTTTGGTGGTGGAAGTGTGGTATTTTATCCCTCTTTGTTCCACTTCTCTGAAGTATCTTCAAAGTGCATTATTACTTAAGTCATTTTAAAAAAAGGATTTAATTTTTAAAATTGAAGTAGGGGAAGGATCAAGGCTACTCCGGAAAATCGATGCCTTGCGAAGATCAAAATAAAAGAAATCTTTGATCAAATTTGAAATCAATTAGTATGTGGAAGGGTTAATAAGATATTTTGTGTTTTCTCTCTTTGAAGAGGCCTATTGCCTAGGCTCAAATTGAAAAACAATGCGTCAGCTTCAATTTGGAGAAATAATTTAATGTGACTAAAAGCATCCATTAGGACAAACAGGAAAAATTCCAGAAAATAGCTGGATAGTTCAGTAATTTGTGATTTCTCCAGGTAAGAAGCCTTGAGCTGGGATGGTTTGCCCTGTGAAGGAGAGGCAGCTGTGGGAAGTGCACACAACTGCACTTGGGAGGACACGCAGGACAGCCTGAAAACACAAGTGCACATGCTGATGGTCAAAACCTTTGAAAGGCGTCAGCAAACTTCAGGGCTGCAGCCGAAACAAACTGCTTGCTTCCTGCGTGTCACTTCAAGCATCTGCAACTCCTCTAGACAAACACATCATGGGAGCTGGAAAAATAAAATTGCTTATAAAATGGGGAAGCTATGGGCTGGGTGAGGTAGCTCATACTTATAATCCTAGCACTCTGGGAGGCCGAGGTAGGTGGATTGCCAGCGCTCAGGAGTTCAAGACCAGCCTGAGCAAGAGCAAGACCTCGTCTCTACTAAAAATAGAAATTTTATCTGAGTGTTGTGGTGGACGCCTGTAGTCCCAGCTGCTTTGGAGGCTGAGGCAAGAGGATCACCTGAGCCCATGAGTTTGAGGTTGCTGAGCTATGACGCCACGGCACTCTACCCAGGGTGACAGAGTGAGACTTTGTCTAAAAAATAAAAAAATGTGGAAGCTATGTCATAATTCAGTAGATCAGCAGAGGCACTCTGAACTCAGTCACTAGAAATCTTTTAGGGAACAAAATCAACCACTACAAAGAGGCCCAGGCTGGGGTACATGCCCAGTACAAGAGAGAGAAATGAAGCCCCATGTGTGCTTAGGAAGCTTGGGGGTTCCAACACTAGAGCACTTTCTGGAGGGAAAATAGAGATGATAGACATTATGAGTTGAGGCTGGGATTAAGGACAAATCCTTGGTGGGGTGTGTGCCACCATGCCTGGCTACTTTTAGTACTTTTTGTAGAGATGGGGGTTTCACCAATTGCCAGGCTAGTTTTGAACTCCTGACCTCAGCCTCCCAAAGTGCTAGGATTACAGGAAGAGCCACCACAACCAGCCAACTGTGAAGGTATAATGTGGATGTAGTTAACATCTATAATCAATTGACTTTTAAGTAAAGGCAATTACCTTTGATAACGTGGGTGATGATTCATCTAATTACATGAAGGCCCGTAAAAGCAAAAATGGAGACAGGTTTACTGAAGCAGTAATTGTGTATCAAGACTGCAATGGTAACTCCTATGTGAGTTTCCAGGCGCAGCTTGGCAGCCTTTCTACAAATTTGTTAAAAGATAAACTAAGGCATATTGAAAAAGTCTTTTTACGAGGCAGGGTCTTGCTTTGTAGCCCAAGTTGGAGTGTAGTGGCATAACTACAGCCTGAAATGCTGGGGCTCCAGCAATCCTCCCACCCCAGCCTCCCCAGCAGCTAGAACCACATGGCAGGTCATGATGCCTGGCTAATTTTTAAATGTTTTTGTAGAGACAGAGTCTTGCTATGTTGCCCAGACTGGTCTTGAATTCCTGGCCTCAATTAATCCTCCTGCCTTGGCCTCCCAAAGTTCTGGGATTATGGGTGTGAGTCACCGCTCCCAGCATTAAGTTTCAGAGAGTTTATTTGCGCAGATAGACTTTCATGAATTGGGTATCTCCATACCACAGGCAGTTCAGAGCTCCACCAAAGGGAAGCAAGGGAAAGCTCTTAGGGGGTGAATGCAGAAGCAAGGCAAAGAAATCACTCCTGTGAAAAGTCCTTAAAGTTTAGGTGGTGGTTTTTTTTTTTGTGTAGAGACAGAGTCTCACTTTATGGCCCTCGGTAGAGTGCCGTGGCCTCACACAGCTCACAGCAACCTCCAACTCCTGGGCTTAAGTGATTCTCCTGCCTCAGCCTCCCGAGTAGCTGGGACTACAGGCGCCCGCCACAACGCCTGGCTATTTTTTGGTTGCAGTTTGGCCGGGGCCGGGTTTGAACCCGCCACCCTCGGTATATGGGGCCGGCGCCTTACTGGCTGGGCCACAGGCGCCACCCATGGTGGTGGTTTTTGACAGGCTTCAAATAAGACCATTTATCCTGAGTTTGCTTACATGGGAACCTGAGGTGCTGGCACTGCCTGGGTCTAACAGCCTCCTGTTAAGTCTTTTAAACAGATTCCAGGCTTGCCACGCCCCACACTCATGTGAGCCAATTCCTTGAACTCTCTTTATCCAGCCATCTCTTTCCATCTCTCTATTATCTCCCTTGGGTGCTGTTTCTCTTCAGAATCTCGACTAACACATTCATCTTGGTAAACTTAACTGCAACAACAACAGAATATAAAATTGAAATTAAAAATTACATACGATTGTTTTGGGACAATAATGTTATTAGTGTTAAAATATTTCTTTGGCATTGAAGTGTTTCTGTAATTGTTAATAGTTTGGAGCTACTCAACTGGTATAGCTATATTAAAACATTTGATTATTACTTAAAAAAAGAAAAACTAGGCTGAGCACTGTGGCTTATGCTGTAATCCTAGCATTCTGGGAGGCTGAGGCAGGAGAATCATTTGAGCTCAGGAGTTCGAGACTGGCCTAAACAAAACAAGACCCTGTCTTTACTGAAACCAGCAAAATTAGCCAGGGATTGTGGTGGAGCACCTGTAGTCCCAGTTACTCAGGAGGCTGAGGCAGGAGGGTCACTTGAACTCTGGGGTTTGAGGTTGCTGTGAGCTAGGGTGATGTCATGGCACTCTACCTGGGCAATAGAGTGAGACTGTGTCTCAAAAAAAAAAAAAAGTATAAATGCACAGGAAATGCATTTTTTTTTCTTTGCAATTTTTGTGTCCAGGGCTGGGTTTGAACCCACCACTTCCGGTATATGGGGCTGGCTCCCTACTCCTTTGAGCCATAATGCCTCCCAGAAATGCATTTTTTAGACTAGATTCACTGAGGAGTATATATGTGAAATTATTTATGGAAGCTTTAATTAATTATTAAAGGAATTAATTGAATTGTTTGTCTCTTTGGTCTGGAACCAGCTTACAGTTTGAGATGGGTGAGAAGTAGACCTTTTTTTTTGTAAACTGGGAGAAAAGTAACTGTCAGAGAGGCCCCATAGTTTGCCTGTTATCAGTTATAGCAGTGATTTTCAACAGGTGTGCTGCAGGATGAGAGGATGAGAGGATTTTAAATGGCCTGCAAATTTTTTTTTTTTTTTTTGGTAGAGACAGTCTCACTTTATTGCCCTCAGTAGAGTGGTATGGTGTCGCAGCTCACAGCAACCTCAAACTCTTGGGCTCAAGCGATTCTCTTGCCTCAGCCTCCCAAGTAGCTGAGACTACAGAAGCCTGCCACAACGTCTGGCTGTTTTTTTTTGTTGTTGTTGCAGTTGTCATTGTTGTTTAGCTGACCTGGGCTGGGCTCAAACCTGTCAACTTGGGTGTATGTGGCTGGTGCTGTGAACACTGTGCTGTCGGTGCCAATACTACCGCAAAAAATTTTAAAGATCATTAATTAAATTATTTTCGAAAGAAGTTCAGAGCACAGTAAGTAAATCTTTTTTCAATTCTTTTTTTTTTCATCAACATAATCTAAGTGCGCCTTGCAAATTTAACTACAGGTTCACATGTGCCGTGAGATTAAAAAAGGTTGAAAAATGGTGAGTGATAGGAAGAATACCTGCAAAAGTAGAGGATCTGAAAACTAATTCCTTTAAGATTTATCTGTGACCTTCTAATTCTAATTTTTTTTTTATTTGGGACAGAGTCTCACTCTGTCTCCCTAGGTAGAGTGCCATGGCATCATAGCTCATAGCAACTTCAAACTCTTGGGCTTGAGTGATCCTCTTGCCTCAGCCTTGCAAGTAGCTGAACTACAGGTACCTGCAGCACCCAGATAATTTTTCTATTTTTAGTAAAGATGGGGGTCTTGCTCTTGTTCAGACTAGTCTTGAACTCCTGAGCTCAAGCAATCCACCTGCTTCGGCCTCCCAGAGTGCTAGGATCACAGGTGTGAGCCACCGCACCCAGCCACAATTCTAAAATCTTTCTGCACTTCTAGGGCAAACATGCTCTTCTTGGAAGACTGCTGCTTATTTGTCTGGTTTTTAAACTTACTTTATTTCTCTCAAATATCCTGGCAGCTGCCTTGGTTTAGCAAATCTCCAATTTCTGCTTATTTTCTACATTCTGTTAATTTAGGTAGATTGCTTTACTGTGATCTTTGGATTTAATGTCCATGCTGGGTCTAGACTATCTTCCTCAATTTTTTTCCAAGGCCAGGGAATTTCCTTGGTTTCCCAGCTTTTTAACATGACAGCTTGATCTTCTGTTATTCACATCTCCAAATGGGGCACTTGGCAGCTGCTGGGGGCCGCAGCTGGTCCCACCTGTCAGCCATCTTGCTTTTATTGCCTCAATCATGAGGTACCAATTAAGTCAAAAAAGGCTGGATCGTTCTGCTCGAAAATCTGGCTTCTTTGTCTGCTTCAGTCTGTTTCCACTTACTCTGCTTTATTCCTCCTATTTGCCTTTTGGTCTTCTGACTCTTTTTAAGCTTAATGACTTTTTATACTTCCTTCCTAGGCATTAGATTACTTTGTTTCATGATTCTCTAAATGCCACTCAAGATGAAACCATAAAAAAATGTTAAAATTTACTAGAATTTTGAAATTGTAGGAACATTTTAAATAGTAATTCTTGTGTGGGAAATACATTTTTGGGGTGTGCAGAAGTTATTTAAGCCTGGAGGTGGAGGTCTGAAGCTTTCATAGGAAAGTTTGAGAACCGACATCCCTCTAGGATTTTCCCACTGAAATGTAATGCAGTAGACGTCACATGTATGCTCCAGTCACACCTGCCATCTTGTTAACCCGTGTTACTGACCAGGGCAGTTTAAAGAGGAGGAAGGAAGGGGATGTGGGGAAAGGGGTAATACGATTCTCACTGAGGAGGGGGCTTGCCAACATTTAGACTGAACCCATTCTTCCTTAGATGCTTTGTTTTGTTCTGTGAGCACCAATTTCTTCTCATGATTGTGGGTTTCTCGTCTGTAGTTCCCTTTTTCCTTTTTTTTTTTTTGTTGAGACAGAGTCTTACTCTGTCACCCTGGGTAGACAGAGTGAGATTATAGTTCACAACTCAAACTTCTGGGTTCAAGTGAACCTCGTGCCTCAGCCTCCTCAGTGGCTGGCACCTGCTACAATGTCTAGCAGGTGGTCTAAAATTTTTCTGTTTTTAGTAGAAACAGGTTCTTTCTCTTGCTCAGGCTGGTCTCGAACTCCTGAACTCAAGCAATCCTCCTGTCTCAGCCTCTCAGAGTGTTAGGATTACATGTGTGAGCCACCACATGTGGGTCCCATTTTCCAATTGAACACTCTTGCTTATTCCATCTACAGACTTGGGCAGTCTGGTGGTCCACACTGACCTCTGTCCCTGGAGGTCTTTTTTTTTTTTGAGACAGAGTCTCACTTGGTCACCCTTGGTAGAGTGCTATGGTGTCTTAGCTCACAGCAACCTCAAACTCTTGGGCTCAAGTGATTCTCTTGCCTTAGCCCCCCCCAAGTATCTGGGACTATAGGCACCCACCCAACTATTTTTTATTTATTTGTTTATTTTCAAACTTTCTTTATTATTAAGGTTTCTTTCTTTCTTTCTTTACTTATTTATTTATTTTTTGAGACAGAGTCTCAAGCTGTTGCCCTGGGTAAAGTGCTGTGGCATCACAGCTCACAGCAACCTCCAACTCTTGGGTTCAAGTGATTCTCCTGCCTCTGCAGGAGACTACAGGCACCTGCCACAATGCCCGGCTAGTTTTTGGTTGCAGCCATCATTGTTGTTTGGCAGGCCTGGGCTGGATTTGAACCCGCCAGCTCAGGTGTATGTGGCTGGCACCTTAGCCACTTGAGCCACAGGCGTTGAGCCCAGCTATTTTTTAGAGACAGGTTCTTGCTCTTGCTCTGGCTGGTCTTGAACTTGTGAGCTAAGGCAATCTACCTGCCGCGGCCTTCCAAGTATTGTGATTACAGGTGTTAGCCACCTCACTGGCCCTAGGCCTTTTTTTTTTTTTTCCAGACAGAGTCTCACTAATTCATGCTGGTGTTTCAGACAGAGTCTCATTAATTCATGCTGGTTTGAGCAACCTCAAACTGTTGGGTTGAAACGATTCTTTTGTCTCAGCCTCCTGAGTAGCTGGGAGTACAGGTACCCACCATAAAGCCCAGCTAGCTTTTCTATTTTCACTAGACACCTCAGGCTGGTCTCAAACTCCTGAGCTCAGGTGATCCATCCTGCCTCAGCCTCCCAGAGTGCTGGGATTACAGGAGTGATCCACCATATTGTTCATGTGATGCTTTGTGTTTATAGAAAGATGTACCCATTTTCAAGACACTTTGTTTCTACCCTCTGAGAAACTTGTAAAATATAGAAACGTATGATTACCATGTGAATAAACCTCAACTGCCTCCTCCCTCAGTACTGAATGTTATACTTGACAGCACACCACACCTGCTCAGCCAGGGCCCACGTGGTATACAAGAAACATGTGTTTTGCCTGGAGAAACTTTGGAAAGGAAGGCTGATTCCAACACGGCATCAGAAGGGAAGGCTGATTCCAACTCCTTCATTTTGCTTGCATCAGGTGGAACGACTGTTTTACCCTCAGAGTAATCTTCTTGAAAGAAGATTGAAACTTCTTGAAACTCTCTCTTGTCGTAAGATAAGGGTCAGACTTATCTCCACCCTCTTTGTAATGTAGTAGGAGTGGGATCCAGAGAGAAGCAACAGCTACCTAAATCCTCACCAGTATGTTGCAATCTGACAAGAGCCATGTGAATGGATTTTTGGCTTACTCCTTTGCAAATTCCGTACATGGTCTCATATTATATCATCTACCTTCTTATTTCAGTCGTAACTTCTATTTTAATGTCTTACTATAAGAAAAAGATAAAATGCAAAGATTTCTCCAAAGGTGATAAACACCTTTAGGCTTCACATATACAACTTATCTTCATTGGAAAATGAAATTTATCAAAGAATCTTTTTTGTGTGTGTTTGGTATAAGAACAACAGAGAAAATTTCTTTCAGAACAATTTATTAGAAAGGGCATCATGAGAGTCTTTTATCTTTATGCCTCTGGGAGACACAAAGGATCATGTGAAAGAAACATCCCTGAGGACAGATGAAGAGAGGATGGGTTAAAGCTGGAAAGAGCGAGGTTTAAGGTTAAGTATGCATAACTTCCTGACATAGAAAACTCTGTACCACTGGGATGAAATAGCAAAGGACTGTTTCACCAGCGTTGGCCTCCAAACGAGCTTTGCTGGGTTATTTAAACTGTTTTGTTTTCTATAACTGTTCACTGATCTCTGCAAATGGATGATATATACTCAGTCCCTGATTAGGAAAGTTTTCTAAAAAGATTCACTCAGCCAAACTGAGTGACGCCAGCCACATACACTGCAGCTGGTGGGTTTGAACCCAGCCCGGGCCTGCGAAACAACAATAACAACAACTACAAAGCCAGGTGTTGGGGTGGGTGCCTGTAGTCCCAGCTACTAGGGAGGCCGAGACAAGAGAATCACTTAAGCCCAGGAGTTTGAGGTTGCTGTGAGCTGTGAGCTGTGATGCTATGGCACTCTATTGAGGGCAACATAGTGAGACTCTATCTCAGAAAAAAAAAAAAAAGATTTACCCTGATCTCTCTTTCCATGGATACATGGAATTTTCTAGTCATTTATACCCGTATAACCCAAGATAGCCTTGTGATCCAGACTCTGTCAGGTACTTTATTAAAAATGTATATGTATACACATATATATGTAATTTATTTATTTTTTTTTTAGAGACAGAGTCTCACTTTGTCACCCTTGGTAGAGTGCCATAGTGCCCCAGCTCACAGCAACCTCCAGTTCTTGGGCTTAGGCAATTCTCTTGCTGGGACTATAGGCACCCGCCACAATGCCCAGCTATTTTTTTGTTGCAGTTTGGTTGGGGCTGGGTTTGAACCCACCACCCTTAGCATATGGGGCTAGCAACCTACTCACTGAGCCACAGGCGCCACCCTATATATGTAATTTAAAGCAACAAAAAATCTTTACTTAGTTTTTTTTTTTTTTTGAGACAGAGTCTCACTATATTGCCCTGGATAGAGTGCTGTGGTGTTACAGCTCACAGTAACCTCAAACTCTTGGGCATAAGCGATTCTCTTGCCTCAGCCTACCAAGTAGCTGGGACTACAGGCGCCCGCCACAACACCCGACTATTTTTTGTTGCAGTCGTCATTGTTGTTTAGCTGACCTGGGCCAGGTTCGAACCTACCAGTCTCGGTGCATGTGGCTGGCGCTGTAACCACTGTGCTACGGGCACCAAGCTTTACTCAATTTTATATGAAAGTAAAGAAGGGCAGCGGGCAGTGGTAAGTGTTGGAGGACAATTTTCCATGACTCTCTTACATGCCTGTCTTGTGAAATAAGACACTGGCTTCCCTTTGTTCTGGACTTATCTTTTCAAAGAAGTTGGCACATATAAATATGTGTATGTGTTATACTGTATTTTGCCTGTATAATGCACACTTTTCTGCCCAAAGTTTTAGGGGAAAAACAAGGATGTGCCTTAGACATGGGTAGTACCATTCATTCCCAGCACACAACATTCGTTATACCTGGTATCTGTTCTTGCGTTGTGTAATTATTTGTTACATAAAATTTCTTATACCATAATATGTTAAAAAACAAATGCTAAAATCCTTTATATCACAAAAATAAGTACTTAAATGTAAACAAGTAAACACTTGAATTAAAACATTAAAATTAAGGATTTTTTCTTGAAAATTTGCCAGAAACATGGGTGTGTATACACAGCAAAGTATGTTATTGGGTATGTATATATGTTTGTATACGCAGAGGGTGCCAAGGAAGTATATACATTTAAAGGAAGGAAAAAACCGTATTAAATTTGTAATAAGTCAAGTTTGACTTCTGCAGTTGTAAGGGGTGTGCTTTGTATTCATTTTTGTTATTGGTATATATTGAGTATCATAATTTTAATAACAGTTTTTTCCTTCCTTAAAATGTATATACATTTTTGGCACCCTCTATATATGTATCCTTTTTTGATGATCCATAACAGATGTGCATATTTTCAGCATGCGTGGTATAAGGTAGTACATTCATACAATTTGCAAAGATCAAATCAACATGTTTGGGATATTCAGCATCTTAAATATTTGTCCTTTCTTTAAACTAGAAACATTTGAATTATTCCCTTTTAGCTATTTTGAAGTATACAATAGATGATTATAAACTACACAGCTAATAGTCTCGAAAGAAAGAGATTGTGTCTCCCTGTGGAACAAAGAGCAGGTTTTCTTGTAGTTTTGTGTGGTAGGCTATATAACGGCCTCCCAAAGATGTTCACATCCTAATTGAAGGAACCTGCGACTATGTTACTTTACATGGCAAATGGAAGTTAATAGCAGATGGAGTTAAGAATGCTAATCAGCTAAGATACCTTGAAAAAGGAGATTATTCTGGATTATCTATGTGGGCCCAAGATAATCACAAGGACCCTTTAAAGTGGAAGAGTAAGGTGGCAGAGGAGGTCAGAGTGATGTGATGTGAAAAGGAGTCAACTTGCAAAGGCAAGGTTTTGAAGATGGAAGAAAGGGGACATTAGCCAAAGAATGCTGGTGGACTCTAAAGGCTGGAAAGGTCAATAAAATAGAAAAGACATTTCAGTACAATGAGGCCCAATTTAAACTTCTGACCTCCAGAACTGCAAGATAACAAACTTTTATGGGTGAAGCCACGAAGTCTATGATAACTTGTTACAGCCGCAACAGGAAACTGATACACCTGGACAGATGGAGATATTGCCCCTCACCCCCTGCCTGCTGGAGCAAAAGGCAAGCATGCTTACTGTACTGTATAATAAGAATGCTGTTTGTTTCTGGGGCAAAAGGTGTTTATTTCCCATTATAAAGTATTCACATTCCCCGAGTTTAGGTTTCTTCTGCTGGAACACCACCCACTGTCAATACTGGTACTTGGATGATCTTCCCCAAATGCTGATCCTCTGACTCCTGCTATTCTGATGGATAATCACCTGTCCTTTGTCCGTAGTCCAGGAAGTTGATGTCTTCTGCCAGCACCCATAAAACTCCAGTAGGCTAACTTGTTAGTGTGCAAGCAGTCCCTTAATATATTCTGATGGATAATCACCTGTCCTTTGTCCGTAGTCCAGGAAGTTGATGTCTTCTGCCAGCACCCATAAAACTCCAGTAGGCTAACTTGTTAGTGTGTAAGCAGTCCCTTAATAATGTGTTCATTTTAATGTTCGTCTACACAATTTCTTTAAAAATCTGCTAGATTGGGTGGCGCCTGTGGCTCAAGGAGTAGGGCACCAGCCCCATATACTGGAGGTGGTGGGTTCAAACCCAGCCCCAGCCAAACACTGCAAAAAAAAAAAAAAAAATCTGCTAGACTGAGAGTAAGCAACTCTGTAATTATGCCCTTCTTTTTCCATACTTTGTTGTATAATTCTCTTTCTCAGTCTTGCTATCTCCCCTTACCAAGATCAGAGATCAGTTTGCAACAATTTGGAAATAAAATAAAATACCAAAGTGGGTTGTTTACTATATATAGTTTGAAAAACATCTCTCTCTTTTGAAAGTTTACCACTAGGGCAGCTTTTAAAAAGTTCCCTTTTTTCTCATCTGTAGAATTTCCTTACTGCCGCATTTCTCCATTTATCTTTCTTTTTCCACCGTGTGCTGTAGAAAGAGAAAATCCTTGGGAATCAGTCTCTCATTCTTTTCTCACGAGAAGCATTCCCCTCTTGGAATTTTTGGCGAAACAGATTTCCTTCCTGCCTATACCATAAAGCATCTTGGTTTCTATAGCCTCTGCCTTGTTTTCAGCCTAAACTCCGTGGCCAAAGTTAAGTCAGTGTTTCAGAAGTCAGAGTGATCTAGATCCAGGATTTTTTCTTTCTTTCTTTTTTTTTTTAAAGAGATGTGAAAACCAAGGTTTGTAATGACTGGGAGAGGTTTTGCCTCTCTAAAGTCTCTTCTGACCTAACTACATGGTGTCTTGGGAGAAATGATCTTAGCCACGGTCAGTCCCCATCTGTCTGACATGGAGCTGACTCAGTTGTTGGTGTGGTTTAACATTATGGCTTCTCTTCAATGTGTCTGGAAGTAAAATTGTGAATTTGAAATTATTGTATTTCTAGTTTTCCTAGAAATTGACCTGTGGACCGGTTGAAAACAAGCTCATAACTATTCTCATTTTATAATTAATTAACTTAGAATGGGTATGCTGAGAGCCTCACGTGTGCCAGGGCCTCTGAGGTACGGGAATTGTATCTGGAGTGAGGCTGGGAGGAGAAGCTTCAGAGAAAGGCTGAGGATGTCTTTATTTGGAAAGGATCTGACAGGGGGATCCTGGGACCTGGGTTGTGAGGGGGTTTGGGGATACCAAGGGAAGGAAAACTTTGTGGGTAACATGTTATTTTTTTCTGGAGTCAGAAAGTTGAATGAAGTATTTCTTCCTCTTAACAGGTGTAATGAGAAAGGGATAGAATTTCTTTTTCTTTGACAATGAGTGAGAGAGAGAATGCAAACACTTTATATCCAAGCTCCTGGAAGTCATCAATAAGTAATATGGTACAGGGGCTCTGTTTACTCAGCAGGGGGCTGATTGAATTCTTTATGCTTGTTCTGAAATGTGCATTTCTTTTATTCTGAGGAGTACAAAATGGTAACTCCCCTAAGAGATTTAGGAGCTGAAGATTATTTGCAGCTTGGTTAATAGATAATCTTAGTGTACCTTCTGCAAAATACATTGTATATAAGATACTCAAATTTTAATGGCCAGGTGTGGTGGCTCACCCCTGTAATCCTAGCACTCTGGGAGGCTGAGGCTGGAGCATTGCTTGAGGTCAGGAATTCAAGAGCAGCCTGAATAAGAGCGAGACTCCGTCTCTACTAAAAATATAAAATTAGGTAGGGATTGTGGCCGGCTCCTGTAGTCTAAGGCTCCTGTAGGCTTAGCCCTTGAGGCTAAGGCCAGAGGCTGGTTTGAGATCAGAAGTTCCCCCGCACTGTATCCTGGGCAATGGAGAATTAAAAAAAAAGAGAGAGAGATGTTCAAATTTTACGAACAGAAGATTGGGCCATGTAGAAATTTAATTTTTTTTATTTGTTTGCTTTTGGATTAATATAAGGGTACACATGATTAGGTTAAATACCTAATAATGAGTACCAAGAATAAGTATATTAATTACAGCATATGTTTCTTCTATAGCAAAGTATCTTCAATAAAAATGATACTATAAATATTAACCTATATTGCCTACTAAAGGAAGGTTTTTTTTTTTTTTTTTTGCAGTTTTTGGCCGGGGCTGGGTTTGCACCCACCACCTATGGTATATGGGGCCGGTGCCCTACTCCTTTGAGCCACAGGCACCGCTCTAAAGGAAGATTTTTGTTAGGGAATGTTGGAGCTGTCGAGTCCTTCACCCAGGAGGTGTGCTGTATACCCCTACATGGTACCTGATAGGTGGGAGCTCACCCATCCCCTCCCTCTCCCCCACCCTCTAAATCAGTTGTGTTTTCTTCTCATGTGATCCTGTAGTTGTTCATCTACTAGTTTCAAATTAGTATTGAGTACATGGGGTGCTGACTTTCCCATTTTTTTATATGTGACACATTATTTTATTATTAAAGAATAAATTAATGAAAATATGCCAAGATCAGTTGTCGCTAAAGTTCATTGTAGTTTTTCATTTCAATTTTTTATTAAGTATCATCCAGTAAAATTCCCCATCTCATTCCTTGCTGTTAGTGCTTATATATGAAGGAAACACATCAGGTAACTGTGTGACTTTACTGGCTTGAGAGTAGATGAAAGACAGATTTTGTTTGTTCATTTGTTTTTATTGTTAGGGGTTTATTGAGGGTACAAAGAATTAGATGACACTGTTTGCATTTGTCAGGTAAAGTCCCTCCTATCATTGGGTTCCACTCCCAAGAGGTCTGCCATACACTGTGACCCCCATCACCCTCCTCCTCCTTACTCTCAGCTCCCTTGTTCCCCTGCCCCCCACCTTGAATTTATCTGAGTTTTTCTCCTCTCCCATGAGGGTATGTCTGAGATCACCTACTGGCTTTGTATTAGAGTTGAGAACATTGCATTCTTGCTTCTCCATTTGTGTGATACTTTACTAATGAAAGGCAGTTTTTTAGAAAATACTAAATTATTTGAACCGTTAGTGAATAATTTGTCACATTGGCAAACAACAGTTTTCACAAGGTACACCCCCCAATGGTGGACAGAATAAGGATATCTTAGAGAATGTCAGAAGAGAATGCTTTTCCATTCTTGAGATACTTTATCAAGCAGGATGTTCTTCAATTCCATTCAGGTAAATACAAAAGATGTAATGTCTCCATCTTTATTTATGTCTAAATAGTATTCCGCGGTGTATATTTTTAGCACAGTTTATTGATCCATTCATGGGTTGATGGGCCCTTGCATTGTTTCCACATCTTTGCAAGTGTGAACTTGAGCTGCTATAAACATTCAAGTGCAAATGTCCTTATGATAAAATGATTTTTTTTCTGGGTAGATACCTAGTAATGGGATTGCAGTATAAAATGGAAGGTGTACTTTTAGCTCTTTGAGGATTCTCCATATTTCTTTTCAAAAAGGCAATGCTAATTTGCCATCTTCCCAATGGTGTATAAATGTTCCCTTCTCTCTGCACCCACACCAGCATCTGCAGCTTTGGGACTTTGTGATATGGATTATTCTCACTGGGGTTAGGTGATTTCTCAGAGAGTTTTTTTTTGTTGTTGTTTGTTTTTTTGAGACAGAGTCTCACTCTGCTGTCTTGAGGAGAGTGTCATGGCGTCACAGCTCACAGCAACATTAAACTCCTGGGCTCAAGCAATTCTCTTGGCTCAGCCTCCCGAGTAGCTGGGACAATAGGCACCCACCACAACGCCTGGCTATTTTTAGAGGCAGGGTCTTGCTCTTGCTCAGGCTGGTCTCAAACTTGTAAGCTCAGGGAATCCACCTGCCTTG
The DNA here is from genome assembly GCF_027406575.1 of Nycticebus coucang. Taxonomy (NCBI): domain Eukaryota; kingdom Metazoa; phylum Chordata; class Mammalia; order Primates; family Lorisidae; genus Nycticebus; species Nycticebus coucang. Next base: position 39,940,919 of record NC_069791.1, on the reverse strand, counting down.
GCCTCCTAGAGTACTAGATTAGAGGTGTGAGCCACCATGCCTGGCCTTCAGAGAGGTTTTGATTTGCATTTCTCTGATGACTAGGGATGATGAGCATTTTTTCATGTGTTTGTGGGCCATGCCTATGTCTTCTTGGGAGAAGGTTCTGTTCATGTTTTTTGCCCAGTGATTGGGTTGTTTGCTCTTTTCTTGTTGATTTGCTTGAGTACTTTGCAGATTCTGGTTATTAGCTTTTTGTCAGGTTCGCTTTGTTTATTGTGTCATCAGCTGTGTGAAGCTGTTAAGCTTGATCAGGTCTCACGTCTTTATTTTTGTTGTTGCTGCAATTGCCAATAGGATCCTCTTCATAAAATCTTTCCCTAGGCTGATATTATGAGGCATTTTCCCCACACTTTCTTCTAGAGTTTTTATAGTTTCATGTTTTAGATTTGAATCTTTTATCCAGCATGGGTTAATTTGTGTAAGTGGTGAACAGTGTGGGTCCAGTTTCAGCCCTTTTTATGTGGCTAACCAGTTCTTCCAATGCTGAAATTTAATTCTTAACAATATTTTCTTGATTGGAGAAACATAACCAAAGAGTTTTACACATTCCAGTAAAGTCGTGTAGCTTATGGTTATTCTATTCTGACCATTACAAAAGGAAAGGGAAAAAATGTAGCAGAGATACACTCCAAAAAAGGAGATCAATAAAACCCTGAACCCCTGCTTCCCTCCAGTCTTCAAGAAGCATGAAGAGGGTCTACATAATGACAGAAGATGCTTCAGATCCCATTAGGAGTCTATAAATGGTAAATTAATGCAAAGGAATGGTTATTACCAAAAAAGATCCTGAAGCTATCTCTCAGACTTAACTTATGTATAGGCGGGAGATCACGTGTAATTTGTTGGCTGATAAAACTGTAGGCAAGAACAAATAAAATTTGTATAACTTTTATGAGAGATAAAACTAAATTTAAGAGCAGCTTATGTAGGCTGATATTTAGTTAAGATGATTAACACTCAATATTAAAAAAATCTTCTTTAGTAGGCAATGTAGGTTAATGTTTATAGTATCACTTTTATCTGAAGATATTTTGCTATAGAAGAAACATAGGTCATAATTACTATACTTATTCTTGGTACTGGCCTGGCCATTTAACCCACTACTTAAGCTGGTTGCCACCATTCATCTGGTAACTGTTTCTAGAATGGGGAGGGATGATTCCTAGAAAGAAATAAACTGCAGCAGTTTAACCTATTAAGCCTAAAAAGTACCAGCAAAATTCAGAGATAGAATAAAGAAGTTCTAAAAAATACTTTGCACAAAGAGCAGGACAGAAAGAATTAGGAATAAGTAAAAAGGCTGCATTTCCTCTGATGGGACAGAGTTTTCAATGATTCCTAAGGGCCAAAATATAAACTATGACCTGTCCAGTTCCTTTGCAGCTCTGTTATATTATATGATATTCTTTTCTTTCTCTGACATTAATTCCTTCCTACCTTAAGACAATTTTAATAGAATTTTTGTTTATTCATTTATATAAATATTATAGATTGTGGAAAAAATATGAGACACTTAGAACATGGTTTGGCAAGTGTCTCTGCTTCCTAAGTGTTGGTTATTACTGTGTTTTCACAGGAGTAAAAAGAACTTGTGATGAGTCTAGTATCTTTTAAGCTGTGTATGGTTAGTCTTTGGAATGCCTTTGGTCAAAAGTTTCTGAATCCCAGCACAACATTAAGTTCAATGCAGTTAGCTGGTTTCTCAGAGGGCTGGTTGGTATTTTTGACTTCTTAGGATGACTTTTGAGGCTCTCCTTGGTCTGCTGGTTTATGTCAGAGATCTCGCTCTTCTAGCCCCTTGAATTTAGGGGACAAAGGAGATGTTTTGAAGTAAACCGGCCATTAGATGTCGCTTTCTTCTCATTCTTTTTGTTTTAGGAACCCTGCCCTGGACTTAAGCTTTTTGGTGTTCTTTTTTTGAATGTTTATAAATAGTCTCTATGTCACAGCTAAACGGGAAATTTAATTTTAGATTAGTAGATAAGAGACAATACTCAACTCCTTGGAATGATTAAATTTGGGGTCTGTTTTAAGTTGGCCTGACTCAATGTCCCTAGTTGACTAAATTTGGAAATGTAGTTGGTGTCTTTCTTTCTTGCTGAAATTAGCCTAGCACTGTTTCTACACCAGACACTTACGCCCGGGGACATCTTTATTCACTCAGAGTTCATAGGTTGTTATCTAGTGACCCTGAGTTGAAAACTTACTTTTCAGACACTCATTTAGAGCTGCTTTTCCAGAAAACCTCTGGACCAAAGGCTTAGAAACAAGAACAGTTTGCAAAGAGACAAAACACTGCTGCGGTCTGAATGTTTATGTCGCTTCCAAAATTCAGGTTAAGACTTACTCCCTATTGGGGTGGTATTAGGAGGCAGAGCATTTTGGAAGTGATTAGACCATGAGGTCTCTCCCCTCGTGAGTGGATTAGTGCTTTATAACAGCAATAGAGGGTTTCCTCTTCCTAGGCATAGGAATAAAAAGGGGGGGGCGGCGGCTGTAGGGAACTAGCGTAGGCCCCTTTGTCCTGTGCCTTCTGCCACATGAGGATGCCACTGCAAGAATGTGCCACGGATGGAGCAGACCCTCCCCAGACACCAGACCTGCCAGTGCCTTGACCTTGTACTTCACAGCCTCCGCAACTGTGAGAAATTCACTTCTGTGCTTTGTGAGTTACCCAGCTTCAGGTATTGTATTGCAGGAACACAAATGGACTAAGATAACTGCAACTCATGATGTTAAGAATGAATCTGATTCAAGAATATCTTCTTTCCAGTTTTATACTTTCTGCTTTAGACTTTTCCCCATTGTCGCTTCTGTTCTACAGAAGCCTGAAACGGAGAAGCCTCTAGGAGGAGGTTTGGAGATTTTTGAGACTCATTTCTTTGGTGGTCATAAGGCTTTGCTTAGTGATAGTGAACGACTATCACTAGTAAAGATTATTATCAACTTTGGGTCTAGAGAATGTGTCTCAAATTTGTGAAGAGTGTACCTAACATGACAGGATTACAATTTACACAGATGTCCAAAACAAAGAGACAAATAAACAAGTAATTTGGCATTTTAAGTAACTGAGCTCTTATCTTGCTATTATTTCTATTGATGTGGATAAAAAAACCCCCACAACTCTTAAACCCTCTATAGACCTAGTTTTCTAGGTCTTCCGTAACAAAATACCATGGACTAGATGGCTTAAACAATAGAAATTTATTTTTTTATAGCTGTATGTATATATGTATGTAGGTATTTTTGAGCCCTGTCTCACTTTGTAGCCCTGTATGCTGTAGTGTCATAGCTCACGGCAGCTTTAAAGTTTTGGGCTCAGGCCCCGCCCCGCGACCGCCAGCTGGACCAGATGATTACTCTCGCAGTCCCCTGTACACTGTTCAGATGGCCCAATACGAGGAGGTGAACATGTCCGGCTTTGAGGAATTCAACCAGGCTGTCGAGGAGCACAATGGGAAGACCATTTTTGCCTACTTTACTGGTTCTAAGGACGCCGAAGGGAAAAGCTGGTGTCCCGACTGCGTGTAGGCTGAACCAGTCGTTCGAGAGGGGCTGAAGCATATTAGTGAAAGATGTGTGTTCATCTATTGTCAAGTAGGAGAAAAACCATATTGGAAAGATCCAAACAATGACTTTAGGAAAAAACTGAAAGTAACTGCAGTGCCTACACTACTTAAATATGGAACACCTCAAAAACTGGTAGAATCTGAGTGTTTTCAAGCCAGCCTCGTGGAGATGTTGTTCTCTGAAGATTAAGATTTAATGATGGCAATCATGTTTTGATTTGTGCTAGTATTAAAATGCACACTTCCTTTGAATTCATGTTAGCTATAAATATGTGATTATGCTAAAAATTGGTACATGCATAAAACAATGGAGTGATATTAAAATGCTCATGAATTAAAAAAAAAAATAAAGTTATGGGCTCAAGAGATCCTCTTGCCTTGGCCTCCCAGTAGCTGGGACTACAGGCCTGCCCCGCTGCACTCAGTTTTCCTATTTTTAGTAGAGACAGGGTCTCTCTCTTGCTCAGGCTGGTCTTGTACTCCTGAATTCAAGGAATCCACCTGCCTCCGGCCTCCAAAGCACTAGAATTATAGGTGTGAGCCAGCGCACCTAGCTGATTTTCTTGTAGTTTTGGAGCTCCAAGTCCAAGATTAAGGTGTTGGCAGGGTTAGTTCCTCTGGAGACCTGTCTCCTGGGCTTGCAGATGGCTACCTTCTCTCTGAGCAAGGGCCTGGGGCATCTACACATGTCCAAATTTCCTCTACTTAGAATTCTAGTTACATTGGATTAGTGTCCACCCTTAGGACCTAATTTTAACTTAATCATCTCTTTAAAGGCCCTCTCTTCAAATACACTTGTATTTTGAGGTACTAGGGGTTAGTGCTTCAAGACATAAATTTTGAGGGGCCATGGAGGGCGCAATTCAGCTCATATCATGGGCTAATTGAAAGTAACTCAGTTTCTTCTGTTTTTTTTTTTGTAGAGACAGAGTCTCACTTTATAGCCCTCAGTAGAGTGCCGTGGCCTCACACAGCTCACAGCAACCTCCAACTCCTGGGCTCCAGCGATTCTCTTGCCTCAGCCTCCCAAGTAGCTGGGACTACAGGCGCCCGCCACAACGAGTTTCTTCTGTTTTAAAATGATTTCTTTCTAGTAAATACCAATTAAAAGTTTAACCTCTCCAGCTCTTTCTACTCCTTAAGGGTTCTTTCCACATTCTTCCTTCCCAAGATAGTGTCTGGATTCAAGAGGAAGCTTGGTATCACGCTGAGATGAGAAGAAGGGTCTTTGTCCTCTGGCCCCTTGCTGCCTCCACTGATCGGGTCCTGATCTCCCCTTGGGAGCCAGGCACCCTGTGCTGGCGTTCTTTGTGGTGGGCTGGCTGGATCCTACTTCTGGTCATTCTCCTGACTTGCACTGCCGATGCCCATGACATATCCCATTGCCTCCCGAGCTGAGGTCTCTGCAGGCTTTTAATTTTTCCTCCAGATCTCAGGCCCCTTCCAATCACTGTGAAAGACTTTGAACCGAATGAAGAAGATTGTGGGGAGCCTTTAAGAGAAAACAATGTATACCCTGGTATATTATTTCATTGTCTTTGAGCTATTTTTACAACTTTGTAAGTTGTAGAAAATGAATATGATACAAATGATTATTTTTTAGAGACAGAGCGTAACTTGGTTGCCCTCAATAGAGTGCTGTGGCATCACGATTCACAGCAACCTCCAGCTCTTGGGCTTAGGTGATTCTCTTGCCTCAGTCTCCCAAGTAGCTGGGACTACAGGCACCCATCACAACACCTGGCTATTTTTTGTTGCAGTTTGGCCGGGGCCAGGTTTGAACCCCCCACCCTTGGTATAGGGGGCCGGCACCCTACTCACTGAGCCACAGAACCTGCCCAGAAACAAATGATTCTTGTTCACAGACATGCAAATTAGTTGTAGCTAGTGCAATGCAATAGTCTATTGCCCTGTGGAAAGATCGATTTTATATCTATTTGTAAATTTATTATAGCATATATGTGCGTGTGTATTTTTTATGTATGTGCGTATATGTACATATTTATGTATACAGAGTCCATAAAGTTCATGTGCAATTTAAAATAGTGTGCCATTTAAAATTGCACACAAACTTTATGGGCACCCTGTATCTATTTTTTTCTTTGCATTCTCCTTTGAACCAGATGCTAACATCTTACTTATTGATTAATGATTAATGGGTTAAATATAAACTTTGACATGTGCTCGGTATATATTTGCATGACAGTCATATTTTACCTCCTTAACAAAATAAAATAATTGTGCTTTAACAAGTCCATTGTCCCCAGAATTTCCGTGAGCCCCATGTAGACATAGACACGTTTCATGATGGACAACTTAGCAGTACCACCTCTGCCTCATCTCACTAGCAGGCGTGGGGATTTGCTTTCCTTTTTGGTAGGGGAGGATTCTCTCAGGATGCGGCACAGAAAGCTGGTGTGTGGGCCCTGATTTCTTTCTTAGGATTCCCTAGGTTTACTCTTCCAACTCTCTGTGCCTCCTGCCTGCTACTTGAGCTTTTATTTCCTTTTCTACACACAGGTAAGCTGCATCTTTCATACCTTCTGTCTCATAGTAAAATTCTATATTCTGGACTCAAAGCTCTGTGTTAACAGAAAAACAGAAAGATTTTATAATTAAAAAAATCAATTTCTCTACAAGTAAAGCCTATTGTCTCACTTGTGTTCAAATATATCTAAAACTTAAAATTGACTTCTTTTGAGTAATTAATACTATTGGCCCCATTGATTTAATGTGAGGGAAAGCCTTAGGAAAATGGGGAAGTAGAAGTTATTGGTGTGAAAGGCATTACCTTTACCTCTAAGAATACTATCCTCTTTTCATAATTGTGATTTTTTTTTTTGGGTCTGCATTGGGTATTTGTTGCGATATATAATTGCAATATATTCTTTGGTGTTAGAGAAAATACTTCTGTAGCAACACAGTGAATTAATGCTCCGTCTCATATATACTCCATATTCTGTGGGAAAATGCCTTGTCAACACTCTGAATCTACCTTTATCCATGGCAAAGGTCAGTTTAGTGCCCTCATTCTCTATTGCTTCCCTGGAATTTTCTTTCTTTTTTTTTTTGGGAGTTTTTGGCTGGGGCTGGGCTTGAACCCGCCACCTCCAGCATATGGGGCCGGCGCCCTACTCCTTTGAGCCACCCACTTCCCTGGAATTTTTATTTGTTTTTAATACATGTCTGGCTTTTTTAAAAAAAAAATCACATTTATGGCTCGGCTCCTGTGCTCAGTGATTAGGTCGCCGGCCACATACACTGGGGCTGGTGGGTTCAAACCCAGCCTGGGCCTGCTAAACAACGACAACTGCAACAACAGCAACAAAATGGCCCAGCATTGTGGTGGGTGCCTGTGGTCCTGGCTACTTGGGAGGCTCAGGCAAGAGAATCCCTTGAGCCCAACAGTTTGAGGTTGCTGTGAGCTGTGACTTCACAGCACTCTACCAGGTGTGACATGGCGAGACTCTGTCTCCAAAAAAAAAAAAAAAAAAAAAAATCACATTTATCCTGAGTCATCTGTTTTGTATTTCTTCATTCCATACGTTGATCCCCTTTTTTGATTTTTAGTATGGTTTAATTCCTCATAAATAAGCAATTTTTGCAGTTGGTTAGAACATTCCTTGAAACAGTCCAACCAACTGCTTTTTCTTGTTTTTATATAGAGCATACGGTGAACTTTACATCATATATCCCAGCTTTTGCTGAGTTTAATATTTTCCCCTTAATTTATCCAAAAGATACATTTTTTGGCTTTCAACCATCTCTTTCTTAAATTATTTACTTAATCTTTTCTTATATAATCAGGCAACTTTGTTGAGGAGAGGGGTGGGAAAGCATTTTCTACAGAGAATCAAAGAAAGTTTTATTAGGATAATCCATTGTTCAGATTGTAGAAAGTTATGTTGAACCACAGATTTTGGGCCATTGTCCAGGGCTACTCACTAAACACATACTTGCATTGTATTGTGCTTAATTTAATTCCTTCCTTTGCAAAAATAGACATTAAGGTATTATGAGTCTGTATGGTTTCTCACATATAGCTAAAACTCGTGGTACTAAATACATGAATGTCAAATACTTGAATACATGAATGTCAAAACAAAATGTAATTGTTTTAGTTCATATTCTACACTGTCACAGAATACCACAGACTGGGTAATTTAGAAAGAAGGGAAATGTATTTCTCACAGTTCTGGAGGCTGGGAAGTGGCGCTGGCATCTGGTGAGGGCTTCTAACGCCATCATAACTTAGTGAAAGGGCAAGTGATCACAAGAGACAGAGAGAGGAAATTCAGCTGAATTCACTTTTGTAACAAACCCTGTCTCCAAATAACTAACCCATGCCTGTGATAATAGCGTTAATCCATTCATGAGGACAGGGCCCTCATGACCTTATCACCTCTTAAAGGTCCCATCTCTTAATACTGTTACCCTGGCCATTAAATTTCAACATGTGTTTGGAGGAACCAGTCAAGCCACAGGAGTAATCCATGGTTTATAAAGTATACTGGTTTAGAATATTACTTTTAGAATACATTGTTTTTGTGACTTAGCATTAATTATAATACTAATAACAACTAACAACTACTAAATGTTCCCTATGTATTGAGTATTGGCCTCAACATTTTCTATGTATTAATTACTTTAATTTCATAACAGGTAGTACTACATATTATTACTTTCATGATAAACATCTGAAGCCTGAATCTTGGGGAGGTTAAGAAACTCCCCCAAGGTTCCGATGTAAAAATGTTTTTTTTTTTTTTTTTTTTTTATTGTTGGGGATTCATTGAGGGTACAATAAGCCAGGTTACACTGATTGCAATTGTTAGGTAAAGTCCCTCTTGCAATCATGTCTTGCCCCCATAAAGTGTGACACACACCAAGACCCCACCCACCTCCTTCCTTCCCTCTTTCTGTTCCCCCCCCATAACCATAATTGTCATTAATTGTCCTCATATCAAAATTGAGTACATAGGATTCATGCTTCTCCATTCTTGTGATGCTTTACTAAGAATAATGTCTTCCACGTCCATCCAGGTTAATACGAAGGATGTAAAGTCTCCATTTTTTTTTAATGGCTGAATAGTATTCCATGGTATACATATACCACAGCTTGTTAATCCATTCCTGGGTTGGTGGGCATTTAGGCTGTTTCCACATTTTGGCGATTGTAAATTGAGCTGCAATAAACAGTCTAGTACAAGTGTCCTTATGATAAAAGGATTTCTTTCCTTCTGGGTAGATGCCCAGTAATGGGATTGCAGGATCAAATGGGAGGTCTAGCTTGAGTGCTTTGAGGTTTCTCCATACTTCCTTCCAGAAAGGTTGTACTAGTTTGCAGTCCCACCAGCAGTGTAAAAGTGTTCCCTTCTCTCCACATCCACGCCAGCATCTGCAGTTTTGAGATTTTGTGATGTGGGCCATTCTCACTGGGGTTAGATGATATCTCAGGGTTGTTTTGATTTGCATTTCTCTAATATATAGAGATGATGAACATTTTCTCATGTGTTTGTTAGCCATTCGTCTGTCGTCTTTAGAGAAAGTTCTATTCATGTCTCTTGCCCATTGATATATGGGATTGTTGGCTTTTTTCATGTGGATTAATTTGAGTTCTCTATAGATCCTAGTTATCAAGCTTTTGTCTGATTGAAAATATGCAAATATCCTTTCCCATTTTGTAGGTTGTCTCTTTGCTTTGGTTATTGTCTCCTTAGCTGTACAGAAGCTTTTCAGTTTAATGAAGTCCCATTTGTTTATTTTTGTTGTTGTTGCAATTGCCATGGCAGTCTTCTTCATGAAGTCTTTCCCCAGGCCAATATCTTCCAGTGTTTTTCCTATGCTTTCTTGGAGGATTTTTATTGTTTCATGCCTTAAGTTTAAGTCCTTTGTCCATCTTGAATCATGCCTTAAGTTTAAGTCCTTTATCCATCTTGAATTTTTGTGAGTGGGGAAAGGTGTGGGTCCAGTTTCAGTCTTTTACATGTAGACATCCTGTTCTCCCAACACCATTTATTGAATATGGAGTCTTTCCCCCAAGGTATGTTTTTGTCTGGTTTATCAAAGATTAGGTGGTTGTAAAATGTTAGTTTCATTTCTTGGTTTTCAATTCGATTCCAAGTGTCTATGTCTCTGTTTTTGTGCCAGTACCATGCTGTCTTGAGCACTATGGCTTTGTAGTACAGACTAAAATCTGGTATGCTGATGCCTCCAGCTTTATTTTTGTTACAGAGAAGTGCCTTAGCTATACGGGGTATTTTCCGGTTCCATACAAAACTCAGAATCATTTTTTCCAAATCTTGAAAGTACGATGTTGGTATTTTGATAGGAATGGCATTGAATAGGTAGATTGCTTTGGGAAGTATAGACATTTTAACAATGTTGATTCTTCCCATCCATGAGCATGGTATGTTCTTCCATTTGTTAATATCCTCTGCTATTTCCTTTCTGAGGATTTCATAGTTTTCTTTATAGAGGTCCTTCACCTCCTTCGTTAGGTATATTCCTAGGTATTTCATTTTCTTTGAAACTATGGTGAAGGGAGTTGTGTCCTTAATTAGCTTCTAATCTTGACTGTTATTGGTGTACACAAAGGCTACTGACTTGTGGACATTGATTTTATATCCTGAAACATTACTGTATTTTTTGATGACTTCTAGGAGTCTTATGGTTGAGTCTTTGGGGTTCTCTAAGTATAAGATCATGTCGTCAGCAAAGAGGGAGAGTTTGACCTCCTCTGTTCCCATTTGGATTCCCTTAATTTCCTTGTCTTGCCTAATTGTATTGGCTAGAACTTCCAGCACTACGTTGAATAGTAAAGGTGACAGAGGACAACCTTGTCTGGTTCCAGTTCTAAGAGGAAAAGCTTTCAGTTTTACTCCGTTCAGTAAAATATTGGCTGTGGGTTTGTCATAGATAGCTTCAATCAGTTTTAGAATTGTGCCACCTATGCCTATACTCTTCAGTGTTCTAATTAGAAAAGGATGCTGGATTTTATCAAATGCTTTTTCTGCATCTATTGAGAGGATCATGTGATCTTTATTTTTGCCTCTGTTAATATGGTGGATAACATTTATAGACTTGCGTATGTTAAACCAGCCTTGCATCCCTGGGATGAAGCCTACTTGATCATGATGAATGACTTTTTTGATGATAAGCTGTAATCTATTGGCTAGGATTTTGTTGAGAATTTTTGCGTCTATGTTCATGAGTGAGATTGGTCTGAAATTCTCCTTTTTGTTTGGGTCTTTTCCTGGTTTTGGTATCCGGGTGATGTTTGCTTCATAGAATGTGTTGGGGAAGATTCCTTCTTCCTCAATTTTTTGGAATAATTTCTGCAGTACAGGAATAAGCTCTTCCTTGAAGGTTTGATAGAATTCTGGAGTGAAGCCATCTAGACCAGGGCATTTTTTGGTTGGAAGATTTTTTATTGTTTCTTTGATCTCAGTGTTTGAAATTGGTCTGTTCAGGAGCTCTATTTCTTCCTGGCTGAGTCTAGGGAGAGGGTGTGATTCCAAATATTGATCCATTTCTTTCCCATTGTCAAATTTCTGGGCATAGAGTTTCTGGTAGTATTCAGAGATGAAAAGAGGTGTTGCAATCTTATTTTCAGATACATGTGGATTTAAAGCAACTAAAGTCAAAAAAGACAAAGATGGTCACTTTATATTGGTCAAGGGAAAAATACAACAAGAAGACATTTCAATTCTAAATATCTATGCACCCATGTTAAATGCTCCCAGATTCTTGAAACAGACCTTACTCAGTCTGAGCAATATGATATCTGATAATACCATAATAACAGGGGACCTTAACACTCTTCTTACACAGCTGGACAGATCCTCTAAACAGAAATTAAACAAGGATATAAGAGACTTAAATGAGACCCTAGAACAACTGTGCTTGATAGACGCATATAGAACACTGCATCCCAAAGGTAAAGAATATACATTCTTCTCATCACCCCATGGAACATTCTCCAAAATTGATCATATCCTGGGACACAAAACAAATATCAACAGAATCAAAAGAATTGAAATTTTACCTTGTATCTTCTCAGACCATAAGGCACTAAAGGTGGAACTCAACTCTAACAAAAATGCTCGACCCCACCCAAAGGCATGGAAACTAAACAATCTTCTGTTGAATAACAGATGGGTGAAGGAAGAAAAAAACCAGGAAATCATTAACTTCCTTGAGCATAACAACAATGAAGACACAAGCTACCAAAACCTGTGGGATACTGCAAAAGCAGTTTTGAGAGGAAAATTCATCGCTTTAGATGCCTACATTCGAAAAACAGAAAGAGAGCGCATCAACAATCTCACAAGAGATCTTATGGAATTGGAAAAAGAAGAACAATCTAAGCCTAAACTCAGTAGAAGAAAAGAAATATCCAAAATCAAATCAGAGATCAATGAAATTGAAAACAAAAGAATCATTCAGAAAATTAATGAAACAAGGAGTTGGTTTTTTGAAAAAATAAATAAAATAGATAAACCATTGGCCAGACTAACGAGGAATAGAAAAGTAAAATCTCTAGTAAAAATGTTTTAAGTCAGGTCTGGTAAGACATGCAGATGTGTAAATGACTGCCACAAAGGAAGACGTTTTTACTCATTGTTCCCTAGAAATGGGAGGCACCGGGCTCACTCAGGCAGCCGCAGGAGTGGAAGAAAGGCACTTCCGTAGTGGAATCAAGGAGTATTTGTCTTTCTGTGGCTGGTTTATTTCACTTAGCATAAACTTCACTGCTGTGGTAAACAATATGGAGGTTCCTTTAAAATAATTAAAAATAGAACTCCCATATGATCCAGCCATTTCACCCGCTGGTGTTTATGTCAAAGAATTGAAACCAGGATCTGGAAAAGATACTTGAACTCCCATGCCAGTCTGGTCTTCCTAGGTAGAACTCTGTAGGGACACTGCTGTCCTGTCTTCTGAAAACATACTTAGCCCATTTTCTCACAGAACTATTCTTTGCTAGGGAAATGAAAATGAGCTAGCCCGTGTATAATGGTTTGCCTTTCTGGGGTGTGTTACTACAGGGAATTTCAATGACCTAAGCTGATAAAAGCAGATAGTGGAGATTGGGGACACAAGGGCAAATTAGAACGATGGATAAGATTATGACAGGGGACACTCCACTAACTCTCCTAGGTCATAGGAGAGGACCTATGCCTTATTCGTATGATCTGCCTACCTAAAATAAACAAAAGAAAACAAATCCATTTAATGGTGTCATCCAACATTATTTTCTGCATAGTCACAAAAGACTCCTTATAATTAAATTTTTTTTTTGTAGAAAATGTAGTCATTAATATAGTTACCTTTCTTAGGACCAAAGTTTTAGTAATTAAGAGTTAATGGTTCTTATGTTGTTTCTTATTTGTGAGACTCTGTGCCCAGAGGTTTCTGTTACATATGACTAAAAAATAAATCTTGGATGAAAGTTTAATTTTTTTTTTTTTAAGTTAAACAGGATACTTCTCACAGGCCAAATTATTCCTGAAACCAAATTATTCTCTAGTCAAATTATGATAAGGCTTCGGTAGTGAGAAAAGAAGTTCCAAATTTGTTTGACTGATATCTCCCACCTGCCTTTTAGTAAGTTTTGTTTCTTAAGGTGTCTTAGTCCATTTTGTACTGCTATAATATAATGCCTAAGACTGAGTAATTTATATATTTTTATTTTTATTTATTTTTATTTTTTTGAGACAGAGTCTTACTCTGTCATCCTTGGTAGAGTGCCTTGGCATTATCATAGCTCATAGCAACCTGGAACTCTTAGGCTCAAGTGATCCTCTTTTTTTTTTTGGCTGGGGCTGGGTTTGAACCCGCCACCTCCAGCATATGGGACCAGCGCCCTACTCCTTAAGCCACAGGCACCGTCCCTTCAAGTGATCCTCTTGCCTCAGTTTTTCTATTTTGTAGTAGAAACGGGTCTTGCTCTTGCTCAGGCTGGTCTTGAATTCCTGAGTTCAAGCAATCTACCTGCCTTGGCCTCTCTAAGCACAAGGATTACCAGTGTGAGCCACCATGCCTGGCCAAGACTGGGTAATTTATTTATTTATTTATTTTTTTGTAGAGGCAGAATCTCACTTTATTGCCCTTGGTGGAGTGCCATGGTATCACACAGCTCACAGCAACCTCCAATTCCTGGACTTAGGCGATTCTCTTGCCTCAGCCTCCTGAGTAGCTGGGACTACAGGAGTACACCACAATGCCTGCCTACTTTTTTGTTGCAGTTTGTCCGGGGCTGGGTTTGAACCCACCACCCTTGGTATATGGGGCTGGTGCCCTACCCACTGAGCCACATGTGCTGCCCAAGACTGGGTAATTTATAAATAGCAGAAGTTTATGGGTTCATGGTTCTGGAGGCTGGAAAGTATGACATGAAGGTGCTGGTATCTTGCAAGGGGCTTCTTGTCAGAAGCAAGAGGGTGAGAGAGAGCAAGAGGTGGTCGAACTCATCTTTTGTAATGGTACAAAGCCCACCCCTGAGGGTAAAGCCCTCCTGGACAAACCACCTGTGAAGGGTCCCACCTTTTAATATTGTTATGATGGCAATTAAATTTTAACATGGGTTTTGGAGGGGACAAACATTTAAATCATAGCATAAAGGAGACCTTACCTTTTTGCATGATCTTTAGTAAAGCTTGTGTAATTCATACAATAAAGATTGCTAATATATAGTTACATTGGGACATGCAGGTATTTCTTATAGATTTTAAGTACTGGATAAACTCCAGTATATTCTATATAGAATGCTTTCAGAATTTAAATCACTTTTGATTTAGAAACTAAGGAAAAGCCTGTAGTCATTGGCTTGAAGATTGATTACAAATGAATTTGTAGAAATAGTGCTTTCCGTCCCAACCTCATTCCTATCTGACATCAATTTTTTCTTACATAACAGACGTGACATTTAAATATTTCTCTAATGTTATTGGCATAATCAACTTTGTCAAAGAGCCATATGGTTTATGCAAACACAAAGATAATTTTGGAACATTGACATATGTAAGCTTAATTTAAAAAGCCTGTGAAAATAGTGGAAAGCAGATGGAGGGTTGCCATGGAAATCACTAACTCTTAGAGGAAGAAAAATGTTACTTTAGGGTCATTGTCGTTTCCAAAGGAATGGTCAGACTTGCAATGTTTTTTCCTACTCAATTGTCAGTAATAACAACAATTATTGGCATGTAAATATATATTAATTTACCTATTATTTTATAATATTTTTATTCTCTAAATATAAGTATGCACAAATTTTTTAATGGTGGAAGAGAATTTTTTAAAAATAAAATCTAACCATTTAACTTTCTTTTTTTTTTTTTTTTTTTTATTGTTGGGGATTCATTGAGGGTACAATAAGCCAGTTACACTGATTGCAATTGAACTTTCTTTTTCTTTTCTTTTTTTTGCATGATTTTCTAAATGCCATTGGCTTCTTTTCTTTTTTCTTTCTTTCTTTCTTTTTTTTTTTGTTTGTTTTTTTGAGACAGAGTCTCACTATGTTGCCCTGGGTAGAGTATCCTGGTGTCACAGCTCACAGCAACCTCAAACTCTTGAGCTCAAGCGATTCTCTTGCCTCAGCCTCCCAAGTAGCTGGGACTATAGGTGTCCGCCATAATGCCCAGCTATTTTTTGTTGTTTTTGTTGCAGTTGTAATTGTTGTTTAGCTGTCCTGGGCTGGGTCCGAACCCGCCACCCTTGGCGTATGTGGCTGGTGCTGTAACCACTGGGCTATGGGTGCCGAGCCTATTTTCTTTTTTTTATTTCAGGTTAATGTGAAGGTATAATCAACCGGGTCACAATATTTGAATTTGTTAGGTAGAGTCCCTCTTGTAGTTGTGTCCTGCAGCCAAAAGGTGTGCCATATGCCCCTACATTTGGTCCATTAAGTGGGAGAACTCCAAGCCCCTCCCCTTCTCCCTCTCTCTTTCCCCCTCCCCCAACTTGAATTGAAATGTGTTTTTCTCCTCTGTGGGTGTGAATTAGATCATCTACTGGCTTCATATTAGAATTGAGTACATTGGATATTTGCTTTTCCATTCTTGTGATACTTTACTAAGAAGAACGTGCTTCAATGCCATCCAGCTTAATACAAAAGATGTAAAGATCTATTTTATGGCTGAATAGTATTTCATGGTATATCTATATCTATATATCCATCTATCTATCTATCTATCTATCTATCTATCTATCTATCTATCTATCTATCTATCTCACAGTTTGTTAGTCCATTCTGAAGCTGATGGGCATTTAGGTTTTTTCCACATCTTGGCAATTGTAAATTGAGCTGTAAATAAGCAATCTAGTGCAAATGTCTTTATGATAAAATGTTTTTTTTTCTTCTGGGTAGATGCCTAGTAGTGGGATTGTGGGGTTAAATGGGAAGTCTAATTTGAGTTCTTTGAGGATTCTCCATATTTCTATCCAAACAGGCTGTATTAGTTTGCTGTCCCACCAATGTAAAGGGTTCCCCTTTCTCCACATCCATGCCAGCATCTGCAACTATGGGACTTGGTGATGTGGGGTAATGTTACTGGGGTTAGGTGATTTCTCAGGGTGGTTTTGATTTGCTTTTCTCTGATGATTGGGGATGAGCATTTTTTCAAGTTTGTTAGCCATTCATCTGTTTGGTGGAAGAGAATTTAAGTATTCACCAGTATTTTCAATAAAAAAATATGTTTTTCATTCTTCTGAATGAAATAATAAGTTGTGGCTTACTAGTTTTAAATTTACTTATGTTTTTTTATCCAAAATATTTATAATCACAAAACTATAGTCTTTAAAGGAAGATGATTCAAATTTGCATTTACAGATTAGTTGTACCGTCAAAAATAGAGACTTAAATTTGGATAGCTCAGTGAAAGTAATTAAATAATATTTTTGGCCAGATTCATTATTAGAAATTACAATTGCAAGCCACTATTTACCTTATTTAATCATAGGAAAGTTAAAAAATCTCTTTTTTGCTGCTCATTTTGCACCAGCAATTATTTACCCCCAGATTGTTTTATATATTCGTTACTATGCCCTTTGGAAAAGTCAATAACTAAATTCTAATTCTTTCTCTTTTCTTCTGAGGCAATTTTAGTTGCTGTGGTTCTGATGGAATAGACTAATCAAAAGTGGGAAAGAATTAGCTCTGGGGCTGGGGGATTTTGAACATCAACATAACATTTAATAAAATATGAAGTCAAATTAATGCTGTTTTTGACCTTGAAAATGAAATCTGAAGCATAAAGAGATAAATATCTATTATTCCAATTTGCAGCAGGAATTCATAAAAACTTGTTCCTTTGCAAAACACTAAAATTACACAGTAAAAGTCAATGGGAATTTAAAATGAGAATGCTGGGATCAAAGTAATATCATGCTAAATTTTTAAAAGACTACAGATGGATTAGCATCTAAATAGTTTTTTTTTCTTTCTGTTTCCTTTTCTTCTTCTTTTTTTTTTTTAGATTTGGAAGGCAAATTACCTTGTGACAATTGTGTTATGGCTACCATTGCAATTAAGAAATGGAAAATAAATTTCTGAGATCCAGTGAAGTCTGGTATCATCAGCATCAGAACCATGTATGGAAAAAGAAAACAAAATTCAAATTGAAGAGGATGGCCGAAGAGAAAGACCAGCAGTTATGCACTCATAAGCAGTGTAGTTGAACCTTGGGAATAAATCAGCCTTAGAAAAATTGCAGCTGGAGATATCCGTCATTTGTTAGTGTGCGATGGTTTAGTTGGCTTCATACATGAGCTAGTGGATCTTTAGATTCCCCAAGTTGTTATGGGCGAAGAAAAATCAGTATTTCTCTTTTGTGAAATGCTTTGCAAATAAAAAGAAAAGTTTATTGAAGTATGGCATACAGAAAAGTGCACAGACCATAGAACATAGCTAAAATCAATTTCCAAAACAATGAAGTTACTTATACTCAGAACAAGAAAAAACTGTCATTAGAAGCTTGAGACTAATCTTGTTATAATTGTCCCGTCATTACAGCCTCAAATGTGACAACCACCCTTTTTTTTTTTCTCACCACTCTGACTTTTAAACCAGAGAATAGTTTTGCCTGCTTCTGAAATTTTATAAATGTAATGATATAGGACATACTTTTTTGGGTCTGTCTTTTTTAGCTGAACTTTGTGAGATTTATATTCCTATTGTTGGCTATAACAGCATTCTTTGATCATCCTTAGTGCTCTATACTGTTCTATTGTATGAAAAGTTTGCATTTTTTCCCCCACTAACAATGCTACTATGAACATTCTTACGTACATTTTTTAAAGGAACATAGGTACACATTTCTCTGTGTATACACCTGGGAGGGGAATTGTTGGAGCATAAGGTGCTGATCATCTTTAGCAGAAACTGCTGAAGGCTTTTTCCAAAGTAGTTTTATGTGAATTTCATTTGCCAACTTTTGGTATCAGCATTTTTATTTTAATAGAAGATGGTAGTGGTATCTAATTCTGGTTTCAGTGAAAGAAGTTGAGTGTCTTTAGATGTGTTTGTTGACCCTCTGGGTATTCTCATTTGCAAAGTGTCTATTTAAGTTTCTTGCCCAGTTTTTCTATCAGATCATCTGTATTTTTCTTATTGATTTTATGAGTACTCTTGTATTGTAGATCTGAGTCTTTTGTCAGTAAGATGTATTGCAAACATCTTCTTCCACTCTAGGCTTAAGTTCTCACTTCATAATACTGTCTTGGATGAACAGACATTATTCATTTTAATGTAGCAAAATTTATTAATTTTGTTCCTTTAATGGTTAGTGCTTTTGTATTCTCTTTAAGAAACCTTTGCCTATCCAAAGGTCATAAAATATTCTTTTATGATTTCTTCTAGAATCTCCTTTAAAATTTTTTTTCTTTTTTTTTGCAGTTTTTTTTTTTTGTCCAGGGCTAGGCTTGAACCCACCACCTCTGGCATAGGGGGCCAGCACCCTACTCCTTTGAGCCACAGGCACTGCCCCCCTTTAAAATTCTTTTAAAAAATTGATGTATAATATTTGTACATATTTGGGGGTACATGTGCTATTTTGCTATACGTATATAGTATGTAATGATCAAATCAGGTTAACTGGGGTATCCATCACCTCATACATTTGTCTTTTCTTTGTGTTGGGAACATTATAAATATTATCTTCTAGCTATTTAGAAATATATAATACAGTTATATATAACTATAATTTCTGTATATAACTGTATTTCTATTTAATAACTAACTATAGGTTCTCAACTGTACTATCAAGTACTAGAGATTTTTTCTTTCTTTTTTTTTTTAGAGACAGACTCTCACTTTGTCACCCTCAGTAGAGTGTGTGGCATCACCGCTCACAGCAATCTCCAACTCCTGGGTTTATGTGATTCTCTTGCCTCAGCCTCCTGAGTAGCTGGGACTACAGGTGCCCGCCACAATGCCCGACTATTTTTTGTTGCAGTTTGGCTGGGGCCGGGTTTGAACCTGCCACCCCTCTGTATGTGGGGCCACCCTACTCACTGAGCCACAGGCGCCGCCCTAGAGCTTACTTTTACTAACTGTATTTTGTACCCATTAGCTGGCTTCTCTTCCTCCTTTTCTTTTTGGTTTCCTTCCTGGTCTCTCATAACCATCATTCTACTCTCTACCTTCATGAGATCCAGTTTTCCACTTTTTAGCTTTCACATTTGAGTGACAACATGCAGTGTTTGTCTTTCTGTGCCTGGAGAAGCCCTTTTGTTTTAGCTTTCATTTTTAGATCTATAATATATCGGGAAGTGTTATTTGCGTATGGTGTGAGATAGGGGTCCAAGATTCAGTTTTCACCTATGGATATCCACTTGACTCATATTCCCTTGACCCTGCAACCCTGACTGAAACGACTGACTGAAACGACTGAAACGACTACCATTCTCCTTACTCACTGTGTGTTACTTTTATCACAAATCACCTGGACTCTTCTTTCTTTTCCATTGCCTAAGACCTATCCTTTTGCTAATTCTCTTAATTACTGTGACATTATAAAGACCCCCAGCTTCATTAAGATCACTTTGACTGTCCTTTGCATTGTTATAACATAATGTTTGAACCAGTAAATATTGGTTCATAAATATTTGAACCAGTATGTTAAATTCCTTCAAAATATATATAACTGGGATTTGGATTGGAATTGCATTGAATCTATAGATAAATTTGTGAGGGAAAGGTATTTTTTACAACATTGAGTCTTCCAATCCGTGAATATAATCTCTCTCCCAATAACAATTTGTAATTTTTAGATATGTTACACATTATTCATTAGATTTATTTCCAGGTAAATTGGTATTTTTAAATGCTAATTTTCTTTTTTTTTTTTTTCTGAGGCAGAGTCTCAAGCTGTCACCCTGGGTAGAGTGCTCTGGGCATCACAGCTTACAGCAACCTCCAGCTTCTGGGCTTAAAGCAATTCTCTTGCCTCAGCTTCCCAAGTATCTGGGACTACAGGTGCCCACCACAATGCATCACTATTTTTTGGTTGTAATTGTCATTGTTGTTTGGCAGGCCCAGACTGGATTCGAACCCGCCAGCTCTGGTATATGTGGCTGGCACCTTAGCTGCTTGAGCTACAGGTGCTGAGCCTAAATGCTAATTTTTTTCAAATTTTGTTTTCTATTTGTTATTGACATATATACCCACATATATATTTATATATATGTCATATAGTTATGCTTTTTTTTTTTTTTGAGACAGTGTCTCTCTCTGTGCCCTGGGTGGAGTGCTGTGCTGTCATAGCTCACAGCAACCTCAAACTCTTTGGCTTAGGTGATTCCCTTGCCTCAGCCTCCCGAGTAGCTGGGACTACAGGCACCCTCCATAATGCCCAGCTAATTTTTTTTTTTCCTTATTTTTAGTAGAGATGGGGTCTTGCTGTTTGCTCAGGCTGGTTTGGAATTTCTGAGCTCAAGTGATCCACCTGCCTCAGCCTCCCAGAGTGCTAGGATTGCAGGTATTTGGCTCGTAGTTATGCTTTTTATAGAATAGTAAGACTTTAAAAAAGAACAACACCTAAAATCTCCAACTGTTCCAAGTCTTTGTCTAGTCTGATTATGGTTCTTACCCTGCATTGAGCAGAAATGTAACAATTCCTCTTTCTAAAGATCTTTAACAGTAAAAGATCCCTAGGTCTATGAATGATTTTTCAGATACTTTATAAGCTGCTACAACTTTCAGCTATACCGATCAATGGGCTTTTGGTGATATAACTGGTGACCAGTGACCAGCTCTTGCTAATTAATTGGATTTGTTTTTTGTATTTTCTCTTTTTTGCCTGAGGCAGAAATTATTTTTCTGTGCTAGAAAGTCTTCAGTTTTTTCTCTCCCTGGGAAGAGATGAGGAGCTCCATTTCCATACCTATGTTCTACTTAGAAGATTTCTTTCTCATCCACATACTCTTTTCCTCACTGAAGTCTTGAAAGTGCAGACTTGCATCTACAGCATTTGTTTCATTTTAGTATATATGTTATATATATTCACTAATTGTTTTCAGATCATTTTTAACCCATTTTCCATTTTTCTCAAAATATGGCTGGGAACAGTCTTCATCAGAAATAGTCATGATTCAAAGTATAGATTTCTTACTTTCTCTTTGGATTTATGAATTGGCAATTCTGGAGATGGGGTTCAGAGACCTTGTGTTTTATTACCATTATTATTTATTTGCAGTTTTTGGCCGGGGCTGGGTTTGAACCCGCCACCTCTGGTACATGGGGCCAGCACCCTAATCCTTTGAGCCACAGGTGCTGCCCTACTATTATTTTTTGTAGAGACAGAGTCTCACCATGTTGTTGGTCTCCAACTCTTGGGCTCAGGGTTTCTCCTGCCTTGGCCTCCCAAGGTGCTGGGCTCACAGGCATGAGCCACCACACCCACCTGGGACCCTGTATTTTAAAAACATCATGCTGGTTAATTCTTCTACATACTAAATTTAAACATCATTACTTTCATCACTTGTGTAAGCTTCTTGTGTACTCCAGGTGTGTTTTGTGTTTTTCTAACTCACATTTTGAAGTGACAGTTTTTTGAGAGAAGATAATGAAAAATGTTATGGAGAAAGTTGCTTAGTTCAAAGTTCAGCCCTCTGGGGGTGATAACAGTTTATCATTCTTCTGTGAATGTGGTGTTGTTAACTTCCCATCAGCAGATGTGTTCCTTCTGTTTGGCTAAGAGTGGTCACAGGTGGTTCTGGGCTGATCCCTGTGTGACCTTTAGCCTAATTCTTCTTGTTCCGTTTATGATCATGTAGTGATGTATTTCTTTCCCTATTCTTTGTGAAGAAATTCTCTGTTATGTGCATCAAAAACATTAATACAAAATCTATCTACAGATGAAGTGGTAAAGTTTTAAAAATAACAATTTTTTACTAATTGTCACCAATTAAAAATCTCATTTTTATGAGTGGCATGCTAGATCAAGTGATATCAGAGAATTTCAGAAATGTTTGTAACAGAAATAAAAGCCTGAAAAAGAGCAAAATGTTTGATAAGCTGTTTCTTTAACACCCCCTCATCCCCACTCTTTTTTTGGAATTAAAACCTGCTTCCCTACCCAAGGCCAGTAATCAGAGGGGCAGGGGAGTATTCTTTGTTCTTTGTACCACAAGAAATGACTCAGCAATAGCCCAAAGCTAAAAACTCCCTGTAAAAGCTCCATATTTCTGCTTATAGGGAAGATGATGGTGCTTTAAGATGAGAGTCTGCCATCCCTCTCATTTGCTGGTTTACTTTTACTCAGGCTGCTTGTTCTTATTCTTTGTTTGGCTGTGGGGACAAGGGCTGAACTTTCAGTAACATGTTCTCTTTCTCATCTCCAGCTCTTTGGACAGCTTCATGAAGGGGAAAGGGAAGCAGAATGAGAGGCTGTAAAGGCTCTGTTTATGTTCAGTATATGAAGGTAAGAATGTCCTGTATCCCTCTTAGCTTCAGTTTTCCCATCTGTAAAGTGGAACTAATAAAAGAACCCCCTTTATAGGGTTGTTAGAAGAATTAAGTGAGATAATTCATGCTTTACATGGCACATGAAGGAAATTAGAAACATTTAACCCCAAAATATATTTCTGTGATGTATTTCAAGATGGCTGTCATAAGTCTCACAGTTAGAAGTGACACTACAAAGCTGTCTTTTGTGGGGGTAAATTTACATCTGTAGAGAACACAGCTGGGTCTATCTAGAAAAGATTAATTGAGAGTCTGATATCTTTTAAGGTCTGAAAAGAAACATTCGCCATCTATTCTGTCTGAGAGCTGCTACCTTTGAGGTTTCATTCACAAAACAAGACTACCATTGCTAGCTACTCAAGCCTCTTTCTCTCTCTTTTCCTGCTTTCAAACTCCCATTCTTTAAGAACCTCTATACTCACTGAAGAGTTGAATCTTCATTTCTTGTATACACATTCAAATTTGTATAACTTTTCTCTTTATCTGCTTTATTGTGAGTTGATTTTTTTAGTGAAGTTTCTGAGGATGAAAGGGAAGTTTCTCCTTTGCCCCAATGCACATAATAAGTAGTCATTTTTATTATCATAGGCAAATTTTGTGATGTCTGAATCAGAGTTTTAAGAAAATGCCTGCCTCAAGTAGTTTCTGTGCTAGATATAAGGATGATACAAAGGAATATTATGTAAAACCATGGATCACAACTTTGCAGGTGTATACAAAGCCTTTTCAGTTCTGATAGGGTGGCATTACTAATAAATTATCCAATGGGAAAAAATAAACTATTAAAATATCTATTAAAGAAAGAGAAAAAAAACTCACAACGTATCATTGTCTCTTAAAAAAAAATCACAATATAATTGTCTCTTTAAAAATGTCACAACACATAACTATCTCCTAGTTTGATTAAACTCCTGGGACTTAACTTGTCTTTGAAACTAATCACCTGTGACTTAAGTTATTTTAAGAGTTTGTTTCACAACACTTAAAGAGAGCTAAAAAGATAAAAAAGTAGACCCTGGATCCTGTCATACCAGATTCTAAGGACCCAGATAAATCAACCTCATGGAAGAGAAAAGAAAAAGAAAAAGAAAAAGAAAAACAGATGCAGTCACTTCATAGACATTTTTACTATGAAATGACAACAACAACTTTTTTCTTTTACTTAATTCCCATACCCTTCCCAAATTCTTACCCTCTCTGCCTGATGCTGCTTCTTTCTTTCACGTGCCAAGCCCTTTCCTTGCTTTAGAAAATGAAATAAACTTTTTACTTCTTTCTATCTTAATGTTTGTCTATTCAAAAATTCTTTCTTAGCCTGAGCTTTGAGTTCCCATCTTAACAAATTTTATCTTTTTTAAAAAATGAACACTGAGCAGTTGTAAATTATATCTTTCTGTGTTTATTTAATTAAAATATGAAGATTACAGATGGGGTCTTGTTAATGTTGCCCAGGCTGGCCTTGAACACCTAGCCTCCTACCTTGGCCTTCCAAAGTGCTGGAATAACAGGCATGTGCCACCATATTTTACCTCTCTCACCTTGTGATGGAGGTGATTATCATTCCCCCGTTACTAGTCAAGAAAACTGGGACTCAGAGACATGAAATGTTCAATATCAGAAGCTGAAAGCAGCAAAAAGAGAAATCAAACAAAAGATGTATGACTCCACATGTAGTATTCTGCATTCTATCTCTACCCCAAACCACTTTTCATAACTAGAGATGAGCTCCTTAGGCATCTGAAGGCACCTGTCTGATTTGTAGGTGCCAAGATACAATTTGCTCATCTGAATTACAAGTTAAGTCAGAGAAATTAGGGAAAAAGCTAATCTTTCCTGGCTCCTGAGAAATCATGATAGTTATTGCT
This sequence comes from Nycticebus coucang, assembly GCF_027406575.1. Lineage (NCBI taxonomy): Eukaryota > Metazoa > Chordata > Mammalia > Primates > Lorisidae > Nycticebus > Nycticebus coucang. The sequence continues at coordinate 39,916,476 of NC_069791.1, read as the reverse complement.
CATTCCAACCCTCTGTGAAAGGGTGATAGGGCATGATTGTCATAGGAATCAGGAAGGCCCTTTTCTCTTTCAGCAGAAGATGTTATTATGGAGAAAATTCTTGTACTAATTGTAAGTGTTTTAAATAAAACCAAAATGAGCAGTTGTTTGGGGCAGTTTATTCTGATTAATCAAGACCGTAGACATGAAGAGGCCTTAAGAAATGCCATTTGAGGTATTAGACATAATCCCACATAGAAATTCACACTTCCTTTTCATGGTGAATCATTCCGTAAATATCTAGTGCTTGAAATGGGAGGAAGTGAGAGATAGTAATGTGCTCTTTTGGCAAATTAAAAACTATTTGTTCTCTAATGAGAAATTCTTGGGTTTAACTCTTGCTGCCTTTTTTCCTGTGAAGGTAGATGAAATGGATGTTATAAAGTGCACCCAGATTCCCCTTCAGAACTTATGAGTTATTCCCTCATGCGCTACCTTCTGATGAAGAAAGTCATCTTGTCAAGGTCATGACCCCTGCTGAGGTAGCCTGCATCCAATGACAGGTTGATATCTGATATAAAGATCCAATCACTTTTGTCTCAACTCAGAACAACTCTGATGAGCTATTCCAGCCTCAGGGGCGACTGTGAGTCAGCTGAGGTCTTTCTTGAGATGGTATCTCAGCCCAGTTTCTTTCTCTGCCAATCTTGTTCATTTCCTTACTCCATAGTTATCAGTCACTCCTTAATAAACTTCCTGAACATTAACCTCTGACACAAAGGCTGTTTCCCATGGAATCCAACCTGCAACTGTAGGGAACTGAGAAGGTATGTTTTCATAATGGTAGGGCGGAAGTCACAATTAGTGTACGTAGTTGGTTTAGATCCTAGCAAGCACACCAATGGTTCTGACTTGTAGAACTAAAGAGACTCTAGAGGTGTAGGAGTTACTTAGATTAGTTCTCAAACTTGGGTTATGTATCATAATCTCTTGAATAGGGTGTTTTTGTTTTTTTAAAAATTTGATACTTTCTGAATCATGTCTTTAGGAATGAGACACAAGATTAAAACAAATACTCTTTTTTTCTTTCTTTTTTTGAGACAGAGTCAGCCTGTTACCTTGGGATTGAGTGCTGTGCCTTCATCATAGCTCACAGCAACCTCAAATTCCTGGGCTCAATCAATCCTCATGCCTCAGCTTTCCAAGTAGTTGGGACTACAGGTGCCCACCATGACACCTGGTTAATTTTTCGATTTTTAGTAGAAATGGGTCTCCCTTTTGCTCAAGCTGGTCTCAAACTCCTGAGCTCAAGCTATCTGCCTATCTTGGCCTCTCAGAGTGCTAAGATTATAGGTATGAGCCACCACGCTGAGCCTAAAAAAATATTCTGATGAAACTAGTATATTGATCAGTACTTAAAATGACTGACCAAGGAAAAATATTTATAGATGACAAAAAAATCCTAATTTTTGCTATATACATTTTTATTTTAATTAATTAATGAATTTTTATTGAGACAGAGTCTCACTTTGTCACCCTCTTTGGAGTGACAGCATGTGCGTATGTCATAGCTTACAGCAACCTCCAACTCTTGGGCTCAAGAGATCCTCTTGCCTCAGCCTCCTGAGTAGCTGGGACTACAAGCGCCCACCACAATGCCTGTCTGTTGTTTGGGATTTTTTGTTTAGCAGGTCCCGGGTTGGGTTCGAACCCACTGGACCCAGAGCAGGTGGCCGGCACCCTAACTACTGACCTATGGGCGCCCAGCCTGTATGTATTTTTAATGACTGAAAGTCAAGGTTCTATAGAAAATGAAGGCCCATAGAAAGTTCTCGGTAAATGGAATGAATGAGGGCATGAACCTACCTTCATCATAGGAGTTAATTATTGTCTCTCTTGTGGAGGTAGGTATTTCTAATAACCCATGGGACATTTAAGCAAACATTACCAGACTCCATGACCAATACCAGAAAAATTCCTACTAGAGCTGCCCTCACAAAGCACAAATTGCCTCAGGAAGTACTAGTGAGTTTTACATCATGCGAGGCTATTCAAGCAGAATATGGAAGGCGTCTTGTTCCTGCAGTGGGAGTTTTGCACAGAGAAAGAACTTTAATTAGATTGTCTGAAAGAGTCTCTGATGCAAATGACAGATGGAGAATTTATATCTCCAGAGAGAAGAGAGAAAAATTTCAGCGGGAATGCTTAAGAAAGGCCTGAGTATTTAACTGTAATTTCCAGCACGACCTTTGATAGGCCTCTAGTCAAGAATGAATGAGCTGGGCACAGTGGCTCCTGTCTGTAATCTCAGCACTTTGGGAGGCTGAGGTGGGAGGATTGCTTGAGTCCAGGAATTCAACAGCAGCTTGGGCAACACAGAGAGACACTGTTTATACCAAAAAAAAAAAAAAAAAAAAAAAAAAAATTAACAACAAAAAATAAAAGGAAAAATGCTGTGGTATTCTTTCTGTTTGTTAAGAACACATTAACCCTGGTTTATCTTAAATGTGAGTGATAATATATGAAGGCTGTGTGTGTGTGAGAGAGAAAGAGAGACAGAAGAGTCAGTGCCTGAGGAGTTTCATTTTAGGCCCTGGACAGTTCACATACTCAGATTCCTCTGGGACTCTAATTGGGAGAGCAGAGCTGTTTTGTTCTTAATGAAATTCAATCTTTTTGCTCCAGAGATGAGCTCAGAACAAAAATAGGATTATATTGTCTCACAGAACAACTCAATACAAGTCGCAGTGGGATAAGTTTCATATATTTAATTGAATCTTTTTATGAGTGGCATTCCTTAATGAATTTTTTAATAGAAGATATAGTGTTTTCATTTAGTAGTAACAAAAGGGACAATTGCTTCATAAACATTTTAATAGAGAATTTATGTACTGAGAGCTGTGCTGCTCACTCAAGCGATTGTTCTGTGGTTATTCTCCCAAAGCAGATGGTCTTTCAGTGTGTGTCGTGAAGGTGCTACTCTTAAAAACTCTAATATTCTAATTACTTGACTGGGCATGAGAGCTTTTTTTTTTTTTTTTGTTTGCGGTTTTTGGCCGGGGCTGGGTTTGAACCCACCACCTCCAGCATATGGGGCTGGCGCCCTACTCCTTTAAGCTCTCGCCACCCGGCATGAGAGCTTTTTAAAAACTCTTTTCGAAAAGAAACCATTTGTGGAGAAGTGTATTATCAGGGTAATTTTTGAAGGCAAATATTTAATAATTTTGATCTGAACTAGGTGATCAGGATACAAAGCATGGTATAAGTGAAAAGAATAATGAAATACTAATTCTGGAATTGGTGTCATTCCCATCAACAAGTGTGTGATCATCAACAAATCTCTTTTCTTTCTGAATACTGGAATTTTCTCCTCTGCACAATGTTAGGATCACTGTTCTTCGGGGCACTTTTAGTTGTAAAATAGACTCTCATACGTATTATCTGAGAATTTAGTTTAGAACTCATCAACAAATTTACTTTCTCCTTTCTACTGCATGTAGGTGAAATGCACAAGTCCATGCTCTTAACCAGCTCTATGAGTGAGGATAACTATGTCATAGTTACTCTGAGGATTAAAATGAGATAATATGGTCAAAGTAATTAGAACATTGCATAGGTCTAGCATAGAAAAATGCCCGAAAAATGCCAGGTGTGGTGGCTCACACTGTAATCACAGCACTTTGAAAGGCTGACCAAGAGGATCCCTTGAGATCAGGAGTTTGAGATCAGCTTGGATGACCAAGCAGATCCTATCTCTAAAACTGCCCCCACAATACGTTGTATTTTTATATTATGTTACAAATTTTACTTCCTTGACAGATTATTTCCCCTCCATCTCTGTTATAGAGTCTTAAAGCCACAGTGATAGTGAACTTAGGTGTTTTCCAGGCAGAAATACTTAACATTTCTAAATGAGTGTTTCGTTATTATTGTAGCTATGACTGTTGTAAAATTAAAGGTTCCTGTTCTTCAAGGCTTGGAAATTTAGTGGAACTCCTTTAATCATGGACAAGTTGTATTGGCATTTATGTGCAAATATTAAATGTTTGTATTAAATATTTTTATTATAAAACGACCTTATACATACAAAATAAAACCCAGGAAATAAAGAAAAAATTTTCTTTCGGAACACAATGACCATTAATATTAACATTTTAGTAATATCATTTAATATTCATTCCATATATAAGTTCTCTCTTTTTTTAAACTTAGATTAAACCAGCTTGGCACCTGTAGCGCAGTGGTTACAGTGCCAGACACATGCAACAAGGTTGGTGGGTTCAAACCTGGCCTGGCCTGCTAAACAACAATGAAAACTGCAAAAAAAAAAAAGTAGCTGGGTGTTGTGGCTAGTGCCTGTAGTCCCAGCTACTTGGGAGGCTGAGGCAAGAGAATCGCTTAAGCCCGAGAGTTTGAGGTTGCTGTGAGCTGTGATGTCACAGCACTCTACTGAGGGTGACATAATGAGACTCTGTCTCAAAACAAAATAAAAAACTTACATTAAACCATGTGGTAGGTATAACATAGAATTCTATTTTTATCAGTTAATATTATACATAGTATTATAAGCGTGTCACACATAATTTGGTATTTTTACAAACATTTTAATGGACGCAAATACTTTAACAATTGTTGTAAATGCTTAATTTTATGTCTTTCAAATAATTTGGGGGGATATTTTTGGGTGTCCAGTTTTATTATCTACAGATATAGATTTACCTTTTAATAATATCACATGCTCAAGAATTGCCAGTAGTTTGGTATTGCTGATCCAAGGCATCACAGGATGGCAATTAGAGCTAACACAGAAAAGGGAGTGGATCTTGATCTGAAATGTCTTGAACGTTATGCTAACAATTTTGGGCTTTATTCTGTAGAAATGAAGAGATGTGTCAAAAAGGAAATTCAATTCTTATTTTATACCACACACATCAATTCCGTATGGATTATGAAGTAGATATGAAAGGCAAAAATGTAATAACACTTAGAAGAAAAGGAAAAGGACTGTCTACTTAATTATGATTACAAAGTGGAATGCAAATGTTCAGCCGAGTTTTTAAAATGCAGTTGGGAACACAAGTAGGAATGTTGAAGGAGAGAAGGGATGGTAAATTGAACAGTAGCAGTGTTCTTATAAAATGGGAAATAGATAGAGATAGAGTGTTGTTGGGTTAAAGGCATTTTATTCCTTACAGGGCAGTCATAAAGTTTCTAAAATAGTAATATAACTTTAATAAAAAGGGAGGATGGTAGAGGAGAGCAGCACAAAGTCAACAGGAAATGCCTAAATTAGGTGGAGAGTGTAGATGGGATGTCTCAAAAGGAAAAGTTACGGAGTAAGTGGTGTATGGGAATATGGGCTAGAGATTTTTCATTGTTCAGAGAGCTCGGGGATGAATTAGTGATCTGTAGATATTTCAACATTTTGAAAAAACCGAATTAATTATGAAATTCTGTCTTGAAAAAGAAAAAACAAAAAGAAATTTCATTTTTAGAGTAAGAAAAAGAGGAGCATCTTGTTAAGAAAAAGACAACCAGCTCAGTCCTGGTTATTTTCATCTTCCTATCACTTTTCTTCCTTTAGTGATCTTAAGGTAGTAAGTTGCCTGATTGTAAATACTACCCATATGCTAATGGCTTCCGTTTCTGTACCAGAATTCAAGGTTGACACATATCCAATTGCCTGCCTGGGGTCTTCACTTGGATGTTCTATAAACACCTTAAACTTAACGTATTCAAAACTGTGCCCCATCAAACCTACTTTGACCAATCTTCTTCCTTTCAGTACTTCTCAACCCACAGACAGATTCCCTCTGAACAGCCTTGGCACTGGTTGTTATCTCTCCCTGGGATAGTTTTGCCCCAGAGGTCCACATGGTGAGCTCGGCCAACATTTTCAAGTCTTTGCTCAAATGCAATTTTCTCAATGAAGCTACTTTGCGGCCGTTGACCGCTATTGCCTATATTCAATGTTTCATTATTGGTTTAAAATGGTGATATTTTATTTTATTTTTTTATTTTTTAAATGGTGATATTTTAATTCTACAAATTATCCTTTGCTTATTGGCTAGAATACTTTTATATAAACACATGATCAATTATTTGATTATCCTGAGGAATAATTTTTATAGCAAAAGTACAATAAATGGTTGGTTCTTTTTATGAGATGAGAAAGACCTTTTGATTGAATATCTTTATGATTATAAAATTGTTCAGCTTTTCTTTTCTTTCTTTTTTTTTTTTTCTTTTCAGTTTTTTTTTGGCCAGGGCTGGGTTTGAACCTGTCACCTCTGGCATATGGGGCCGGGGCCCTACTCCTTTGAGCCATAGGCACCACCTGTTCAGCTTTTCTTTCAACTCACTTCTAAGTTATTTTCTAGCTTGTTATGAAAGTTGGAAAATATTATTACTATTAATTTTTAACCTCATAAGCTAGTAACTAAATAATATTTTTATTAATTATATTTTATGTTACTATTAAACTGGTTTTACTGTTACTGTCTTTAATTGGAGGTATTTCTTTCATAACAGCAAATGGCTGGTTTTATCCTTTAGCAGAATAATTAATTACATTTGTAGTTACCCTTCTTTGGGGCAATAGAAAGACTTGGACTTAAATTTTGAATCTTCACGCAAATAAATCAAGTATTATTTTAGTTCTATCTTAATATTTTAACCCCCAAATATGGAGTTATTGCTATTGACTTACACAATGCTTTTTAAGATTTATTTCATTTTTACCATTTTAAAAAATTGTTACCGTATTTTGCATCTTAGCCCTTCTGGAACTAAAAAGTTCTTTTTTTTTTTTTTGAGACAGAGTCTCAAACTATTGCCCTGGGTAGAGTGCCATGATGTCATAGCTCACAACAACTTCAAACTCCTGGGCCCAAGTGATTCCCTTCCCTTAGCCTCTCAAGTAGCTGGGACTACAGCAGCCCTCCACAACACCCAGCTATATTTTGGCCTGGGTTGGATTTGAATCTGCCAGCTCTAGTGTATGTGGCTGGCACCCTAGCTGCCTGAGCTACAGGCACCGAGTTGTTATTTTTCTTTTTTAAGAAGTACATATTTTTAGACATTTCACTAATGGTGTCTGTTGGTAATAAACTCTTTGAATTTATGTTTTTAATACCCTTATTTCAACCTTTTTTTTTTGAGACAGAGTCTCACTTTGTCACCCTTAGTAGAGTGCCATGGTGTCATAGCTCACCTCAAACTCTTGGGCTCAAGCAATTCTCTTGCCTCAGCCTCCCAAGTAGCTGGGACTACAAGCAACTGCCACAACGCCTGGCTATTTTTTTAAAGAGATGGGTCTCACTTTTGCTCAGGTTGGTCTGGATTGTTCAGGCAATCTACCCTTGGCCTTCCAGAATGTTAGGATTATAGGCATGAGCCACCGTGCCTGGCCTTCAACTTTATTTTAAGAGATAGTGTTAATGGGAAATATAATTCTGCCTGAAAGTTGCTCTCTCTGCATTTTGAAGATACTCCACTTTTATTTTAGCTTCCATTGTTGCTCTTGGAAGACTGGTTATCAGTATGTCATTCTCCTATAAGTAATATGTGTGTGTGTGTGTGTGCATTTTCTTTCCTTTTTTCTCTCTGGTGGCTTGTAATATTTTCCTATTTGTCTTGGTGTTTTATAATTTCACAACAACGTGTCCAAGTGTGAATTTATTTGTATTTACCATCCTTGAATTTGTTGCCTTCTGATTCTGAGGCTTTTTATTTTAGACAGAGTCTTATTCTGTAAGCCTCGGTAGAGTGCCACAGCTCACAATAACCTCAAACTCTTGGGCTCAAGTGATTCTCTTGCCTCAGCCGCCTGAATAGCTGGGACTACAGGCTCCTGCCACAACACTTAGCTATTTTTTAGAGACAGGGTCTCGCTCTTGCTCAGGGTGGTCTTGAACTCTTGAGCTCAGGCAATCCACCCACCTTAGCCTCCCAGAGTGGTAGGATTACAGGCATGAGCTACCTGATTCTGAGGCTTTATATTTTCCTTACTTAAAAAAAAAATGAATTCAGGAAACTATCAGTGTTTATATATTTAAATATTATTTTTTGCATTCTCTCGAATCTCTCTTAAACTGTAATTATTATATTTTATGCCCCCACTCCTAAAATTCTCTTTAATTTTTCACCTCCTGATTTCTCTGTGATGTTTGCTATGCATTTTCTAACTTTATTTTCTCTTAATTTTTTCCTTTCTTTTTTTCTTGTGTTTCTTTCTTTTCCTTTTTTTTTTTTTTGCAGTTTTTGGCCAGGGCTGGGTTTGAACCCGCCACCTCTGGCATATGGGGCTGGCGCCCTATGCCCTACTCCTTTGAGCCACAGGCTCCGCCTTCTCTGTGTTTTTCTTAATTATCTTTTCTTTTTGTATTTTCCATCTGGGAAATTTCTGAATAGTTTCTTCAAAAATATATGTCAGCTAATTCTCTCTTCAGCTTTGTTTATTCATGTATTTAAACTGACATTCTAACTTTCCATTGTATTCTTGTTTTTCTAAGTTCTATCTGGTACTGTTTTCAAATCTGCATGGTTAGTTTTGATAGCCTCTTCTTTATTCATTTATACTTTTAGTATAATATTTTATTTCCTTTTATTTTGTATTTATTTCTTATTTAAATTTTGTTTTATTTTTATCTGATCATTCAAAATATGCAATTGTCTTATGCATCATTCTATATCTTCTTGATTCTGCTGGTTATTAGTTGTAGATGCGGTTTCTCTTTTTCTTTTGTTGTATTTATTGTTGAGCTCGTAATCTTGGAATTTCATTTTTGAAAATTATTTGAGAATTGGGGTTTAAATGTGTTTCTCCAGAGATAACATGAGTTTGGTTTGGTTGGGCACTTGGGGGGCACTATTGAGCCAGGACTACTTAAACTTATTTTCCGTTTGGAGTTTTCCCACTCAAGGGAGAGCTGATGATTATGAGTTCTTAGATTAGAATTTTTATACCTCTTCTCCCAGAGCCAAAGCCACACTAGGATAACGATTGTATCTTCCTATAAATAAAGCTTTCCCCCTTATCCACTCACTGATACCTTTATGCAGATTCTCTGCTCTGATTCTCTGTCAAGTACCCTGCCTCTGTCCTCTTTCCCTTGTGTGTGAGTTCCATTAAAAGCCAATTCTATCACCACCAGGGATCAATCCAGCTGATTCCCACTTTCATGGAAGTTTTGGTCTCTGACGATTTCTATTTTTTTTCTGCCTGCTCACTCATGTATTTTAAAAAATGTTTCTGCATTTTATCTAAAGTTAATATTAAAGAAGAAATTAAAAACAAGCATACTAAAAGAAAATTACATTTGGTTTTACGAATATACATCTTACTACCTATATAGTAATATAAATGATAAAACTGGTATTTTTTGTGCAAAAAAGAGAAAAATCGAAATAGATAAGAAACCATGCAAGAAATGTAATTTTTTTTTCTTTTTGGGACAGAGTCTCACTATGTCACCCTGAGTAGAGTGCTTTGGTGTCACAGCTCACAGCAAGGTCTTAAGTGATTCTCTTGCCTCAGTCTCCCAAGTAGCTGGGACTATCAGTGCCCGCCACAATGCCCAGGTATATTTTGGTTGCAGTTGTCATTGCTGTTTGGCAGGCTTGGGCTGGATTAGAACCCGCAAGCTCTGGTGTATGTGGCTGGCACCCTAGCTGCTTAGCTACAGGCACTGAGCCAAGAAATGTAATGTTTTAAAGAACTACCTTAAAAAATGAATTCTAGCTTTAGAATTGATATGAAAAGGATGCTTTTTATGTTCTATGCAATTTTCTTCAGTACAGGAAAAAAATAACTCTAATGCAAAACTCAGTAAAGAGAGTTCAATAAAATTTATGCATATTGATTTTGAAATCTTAAACAAAATCCTATCAAAGTGTGTTGAAAAAAAAAGTACAACATCAAGCAAGGTGTGATGGCGCATGCCTGGAGTCCCAGCTACTCAGGAGGCTGAGGTAAGAAGATTGCTTGAGCTCAGGAGTTTAAATCCAGCTTGTGCAACATACTGAGATCCTGTCTCTACCAACAAAACCAAGTAAAGCAAAGTGAAATGAAATAATAAATAAGTAGGGTGGTGCCTGTGGCTCAAAGGAGTAGAGCACCGGCCCCATATGCCGGAGGAGGCGGGTTCAAACTCAGCCCCAGCCAGAAACTGCAAAAAAAAAGAAATAATAAATAAGCAAATCAACTAAAAAATACATCTTAATGCAGAATTTATTTCAGGCACTTAAAGATAATTGACTATCAGGAAGTCTAACATTATAGTATAATATGTTAAAGGATAAAATGTGTGTTATTACCTCAAAAAGTCCTGAAAAGGTATTGAGAATATTCAGTGTATATTTATTATAAATGCTTAGTTCTTGGGAGTATAAGATTATATAGTTGGAAAAGAAAAGAATCAAGAATAGAACTTTGGAGTGCCTCTAATGAGTGGGCAGAAACTGAGACTAGGATGAGGCTGGAGAGCTTGGTAGAGAACTTGGGCAGTAAAGCTTATTGGAAAATATAATGAAGAAAGAGTTTTAAGTATATGACAAGGCCAAGTAATGTAAAATGTCGTAGAGTGGTTGAGGAGGAGAAGGATTAAGGAAAAGCCATTGGATTTGACTGTTTTGAAGTTACTGGCGAGGTATTTTCAGAGAGGTATTTTACTAGAGAACTGTGGATGGAACCCAGATTGTCGTTTACTGAGGGACGGTCCCCAAATGAAGTAGACAAAGTGATCATAGATTTCTCTACCTTGTTAAGTGGTAAAGCCTAAGAGAGACACAGATGCGTGTTAAGGAAAAAAAGCAAACCTCAAGGTTTTGTTTTTCCTATTTTTTAACAGGCAATGGTATTTATAGAAGACTAGAAGGAAACTTTTATATGGAGAGATTAAAGATTTTGATGAAATAATGTTTTAGATATTAATAAACTAAAAAGGAAGGAAACTTTCAGATGGAGAGATTAAAGACTTTGATGAAATATTGTTTTGGAGAAGTCAGGAAACCATAGAGCAAAGAACTGAGTAGTGTGCCCTAACTTTGGTATGGAAAGGGATACTTTATGATCTGAGACAGGAAGAAAGGAGAGAAGTATGTGAGTGCACAAAGAAATTTAGAAGTGGGAGGAAGGAGGTTAAGGGAAATGATGGTTCGCCTTGATTTCTGTGAAGTGAGGTCATTTATTGAGACTATAGATAGTATGAGTATGTTTTTGGAGACTTGAAAAATGTAAAACATTTTCTCTAATCTTTGAGGCTGTTTGATAATAAGTTCATCAAATGATTGAAACATAATTTATTAGCAAAATTGAGAGAGGAGCTGAAATGCAGTATTGTCGAAAATTGTTTTTATTATTGTATAAATATGCATATTGCAGGTCAGGTCTCCTAGAGAGACAAATTTGCAAGCAGGGAGTTTTGGGGACGTGCTTTCAGGATCAAAGATTGTGGAAGAAGATAAGGAGGCAGGCTGGAGCATCAGGAGCTATTAGGTTGTGGTACAATTTCAACAAGGACCCTCGCTTAGGGTGGGTGCCCTGGTACCCTGCAGAGTTGTCACGTGTTGAAGTAAGGGGGCCAGGCTGTTATAAAGCCAAGTTGATTTGTCATTGATACAGATGGCTCCTGGTTAGGATGCTCTTCTTAACTGAGGGAAATTTCTAGACATGCATGACAGTTGAGGGCAATACAGCTATCAGCCCTCAGGAAAAATGAGTGTTTGGTCTGCAGGGGCTGGGGCCCCCGTTGCAACGTCCATTTTAGCACACTCCCTCTGCTACTCAAATCCACTTTTCTACATCACTTCTGGGAACAGGTCCTCTGTGATTGTGCCCAGCTCTTTTCAATGGGGGACGCTTGCAAGAGGATGGTCAGGGATGAGGTGTGGTCTGTTTGACCCCCCTCAGCTCAAGGGGCAATAGAGGTTCCCTTCAGCTCACATCTCTTCTGGTCTAGGTGCTCTATCTTTTGGGGTACTCAGACCCTTATCTCTGGTCATCCTGCTCCTTCAGGCTATAACTGCTATGCTCATGAATTTATCTCCCAATTTGGGCAAAAGCATACACTCAGAGGTGTCAGAGATGGATCACCTTGGGGCCAAATATATTCCTTCCTTCCCCATCACCTCCCAAAGATCAGAATCACTTATTTGTTATTACTATTATTATTATTTATTATTTAATAATAAATAATAAATATAACTTATAGTTATTACTATTATTATTATTTTTCCGTGGCGTCACAGCTCACGGCAACCTCAAACTCTTGTGCTTAAGCGATTCTCTTGCCTCAGTCTCCCAAGTACCTGGGACTACAGGCACCCTCCACAATGCCTGGCTATTTTTTGTTGCAGTTGTCATTGTTGTTTAGCTGGCCTAGGCTGGGTTTGAACCTGCCACCTTCATTGTATGTGGTTGGTACCATAACCACTGTGCTATGGGCACTGAGCTGAGAGCCACTTATTCTTCATAGGGTAATAATTTGTACTTTGAGTCCTTTTAGCATAAAGACCCTGAAGTGCCTGAATATCAGCCATAGCATAAAAATTGCTGGGTCTTGGGTGGCACCTGTGGCTCAGTGGGTAGGACACCAGCCCCATATACCAAGAATGGAGGGTTTGAACCCGGCTCTGGCCAAACTGCAACAAAAAAAATAGTCTGGCGTTATAGGGAGCACCTGTAGTCCCAGCTACTCGGGAGGCTGAGGCAAGAGAATCGGCTAAGCCCAGGAGTTGGAGGTTGCTGTGAGCTGTGATAATACAGCACTCTAGTGAGGGTGATAAAGTGAGACTCTGGCTCTAAAAAAAGAAAAAGAAATTTGCTGGGTCTCTTCTGGGAGCCAGGAACCACTAAACCTACAGAAACCAGAGTTGCAGGGATGGGAAGTACAAACTCTCTAAGTAGGCCCTTGAAGTGAGGCTAAGTGGTGCCTCTGATGCTTCATCCTGGTTCCTAGCTCACTCTGTTTCTCCTGTGGAGATGGACTTGGACTGTAAAACGTGTCCTCACAGAGGGCTCCCTTCCTTTCAGGGGACTGTGCTGAACTGGCAGCTCAGCTGTGATGTTAACAGCCTCTTCGGTCTACTCTGCCAGGCCTGCAGTTCCTGGCTGGGTTGGTTTGGGGGGGTATGGAGGAGCCCATTGCCACACTTCTTTTGCTGTAAAAAGGGTCTCTTGGTTTGCTGGCTGTTATGTGATGGGGCGTCAAATGGATTGAAAACCCTCCTGTGGTAGCACTGGCTGTTGCTCTGTGGGCATGAAGTCAAACTCACGTTCATGTTGTGTGTGTGTTCCAGTCTGGATGAACGCCTGGTCGGTTTCTTTGAGGAAGGGGTGTTTGGTATTGATGGAAGGTTGCGCATTCTGTAGTGGTGGTGGGTAGGTCAGCCTTGGTGAGCCTTCTGGGGCCTTGTAGTCTTTTTTCATTATGGCTGCTTCATTCATGCTCCTATAATTCAGCACTGGGCTGGTGAGGGACAGACACTGGTTGATACCAGCCTGTTGACTGATAAGATTTGATTGTTGAATTTTTCTTCTCTGTAGGGTGCTTTCTGGAGGATATTAACAGAAGACAATGGGTATTCACACCCATTCCCATAGTGTATCCACATGTTTTTCCCCCAACCCTTGATCCTTCCATTTTTCTGCTATCAACCAGTTTACCAACTGGCCAAGCCATTTGCTACCATCCACGACTCCTTCCACACAAGGTATGTGACCAGGTCCTCTGCCTGCAGCTCTGCCCGTGAGTAAGATTTCTTTTCATTGCTAGCTTTTAAGGTTGCCTAGGTATTGCAGATGCCATCTAGTTTTCACTTGCTCTCACGTAGTGAGCCAGCCATCTGTGAGCCAAGCCCCGTCAGTGGTCACAGGGGACATCCATTCATCCACAGGGTACACGGAGGCTCCAGGATACAGTGGTGGGTGACAGGGGGATCTAGAGCACAAGTCAATTCTTTTTCTTTATTTAGTTAAAATCATATTACACTGGGCACTGATATTTCTGGAAACATCCATTCATTTCAGGCCTGCATTGCCTTTAGTTTGTAATATTGTCTTGCTTCCATATGTTTATATGCTTTTGAAATTCATCCTCCCTGTAGTATTTATTTACATATATAGGTATTTTTTCGTTCAGTTTTTTTTTGGATTAATATGAGGGCACATGTGATTAGGTTACATTGTTTGTGTTTGTAAGGTAAAGTCTGAGTTGCAATTGAGTCTTTCCCCCAGGCAGTGTGTCATGTTCCCCTATGTGGTATCTGTGAGGCGGGAACTTGGCAAACCGCCTGCTCCCTGGGGCACAAGTCATATTCTACTGGGCCTGCTTGCTCCCAATCCTGGAAATGCCATTTGCATTTAACTCTGGACAAGGTGCTAAATGTATCGGAAATGATGGAAAATAATACATCCACCACATCAATGCCAAGTGTCATACCTGGCATAACAGCTGCCATCAGGGTTACTATTTGGGTGAGTTTATCAACCTTGGGGATCTCTCTGGAATTTATAGGAACTAGACTGGTCAATAAAAAGATGATATAATGGGGACCATCACCCCTGCAGGTCTTTTAAAAAGGCACTAATCCCTGTGATTCTCTCAGGGAGATGTTAGTGTTTTACCTTTCTATCTAGGTGAGAGGATAGGCAAGGCAGCTACAGAGACTTTCACTTGGCCGTCCTTCCAGCAGTAGAGCTTACTCTTGAGGCCAAGGAACCAGTGTTGGGCTTCTGCGAACTACCAAGTATATTTATACTGATACATATTTGAGGGCCAGGAAAATGACCACTGTGGGGGTCCATGTACCTGGTGGAGCCTTATGAATTGAATGGGCCAATGCTACATTTATTACCCGGCCTCAGATACCACCCTTCAACAGGGAGGGGACAATGACAATGCTGTGACTCCTTGGGTACCAATATCTCCTAGATTCTGTATCCTGCGATCCTCGAATGTTTCAGTATTTCCTTTTCCTCAACACAGGATTGCCCAAGTAAATGCCTGAGCTCCTTTGAGGAAAGACTAGGGGAACCATTATCATTTACATTCATCATGATGTTTCAGGGTCCTTTCTCCTGCAGACACAGCCTCTACTTCATTAAATGGATTTTGAATCTGAAAACAGGGCAAGGGATTGTGTCTTTTTATTGGCATGGCTGCCCTCAGTATCCTGATCTTTCATCTTATTTGCTTATATTTTTTGGTTGTACAGCTTGAACAAGGTCTTGGTTGGCATCTTATCTACTTTGCTCAAGGGATGCATGTTTTATTAACTATCTTCATAACTCTGTGTCCACCTAGCTTGCCACTAATTATGACAATACCCTGAATTATCTCTGATAGATAAGCAATGGCACCTGGCTTTTATAATTTTGAAATTCTATCTTCCCCATTGCTACCAGTGAAACCAGTTTGGTACTATCATCCCATTGGTACCAGTGAAACCAGTTTGGTACTGTCATCCTGTACCTTCAGTAGTGGCCTGTGGATGAGTGCTAGCACTGATCTTCTCAATGGTGCTGGTGCCCCTCTTTCCAGTACATCTTCTATTCCTTTGGAGAATGGAGTTATGCTTGGGCTCTTCCATAGAGAATAGTTATCTGGCGGGTTTTCTGACTTAGAGTTTACCTACTCTAGCATTCTCCCTTCTCAGAGCTATGTGACCCTTCTTCTACTGTCTGCCATGGGATTTCTGACAAGTCTGCTTCACTAAGCATGGGCCACCACTTTCTCTAAGCCCTGAGAGCCATCCTGGCAGCATATTAATACCACGTCCAAGGGCACTGCCAGGATAAACCCCTACATCCTAACCAAACTTACCAATGTTGATAAACTCTTCCCTAGGTCTGACCCAGCCCTACTGATTCCCATATTTATTCTGCTGGCTACTGTCAGTACATGTAGGCTACATCCTGCAGTTCCTTTGGATTAGTCTCTTTTATCCTTTAGCAAGCCTACCTCTTCCTTGGATCAGTAATGTGACTTAACCCTGTTTATTGATGCCAGGGAAAGGGGGATGAGACCCCTAAAAAGGCCACTTGTTTTCTTGCAGGAAGGGGCCTCCACATTGTCTTTGAACAATAGGGAAGAGTGAAGTCCTGCTGTAGGCTGGAGAACTCAGATTTATAATACATCATCCTAGATGACTTCCATCCTGTATCTTAGATTCCTATTTTTTGCCAATCATAGTCTTACCTTGGCACACAAGATTTCTCTAGGATGAGAATTCAACTTTGGAACTTTGTTCCTCAGCTTCCTCTGCCCTCCAGCTAGAGGAGATAAGGTTCTGCCAAGGAGACTCTCAGGCTTTCATACTTAGTTGTTTATTTTTCTCCTTAGACTATAGATTCTAAAAATTGAGTCTAATTCATGTACCGTAAAATTCACCCTTTACTATGTACAATTCTGTTTTTAGCATATTCACAAAGTTGTACAACCATCTTTGTAATATCCAAAATATTTCCACTTCTCCAGGGAGAAACCCTGAGCTCATTAGTGATCACTCATTCCCTCCTCTTCCCAGTTCCTGAAAATCACCATTGGGTCTCTGTGGATTTGCCTGTTCTGAACATTCTACACAGATGGAATGTTCATTCCGTACAACATGTGGCCTTTTGTGTCTGGCTTCTTTCACTCATGATAATGTTGTCAGGGTTCATCCGTGAAGCCTGTATCAGTACTTCACTCTTCTCTATGACTGAATAATATTCCACTTTATGGGTATACCACATTTTATTCTTTAGCAAGCCTACCTTGTTTCTACATTTTGGCTATTATGAATGATGAATGCTGCTATGAACATTGATGTACATTGTTTTTTTTTTTCTTTTTTTGGTAAATGTGTGTTTTCAGTTCTCTTGGGCATATACCTAGGAGTAGAAATGTTGGATCATATGGTAACTCTATGGTAGACTTTGTTTGAACCTGCCACACTGTTTTCCAAAATGGCTTTATGATCTTACATTTCTAATAGTAATATAAGAAAGTTCCCATTTCTTTACATACATCATGGCCAACACTTAGTGTAGTCTGTATTTTTTTTTTTTTATTTTGGCCGGGGCTAGGTTTGAACCCACCCCCTCTGGCATAGTCTGTGCTTTTGACTTGTTTATTTATTTTTTGGTTGTGTTAAGTATTTTAATGTTATAATGCTGTATTTCTTGGGCTAGTTTTCTCAGAATCACATTTTTTATTGATACTTGTAATTTCAGCTATTAGAAAATTAGCATTGTATCTAAATTCTTTTTTAAAAATTTGGATTATCAGGTGATGCCTTTGGCTCAGTGGGTAGGGCCCTGGCCCCATATACCAAGGGTGGCAGGTTCAAACCCAGCCCCAGCCAAAACTGCAACAATAAAATAGCCGGGCACTGTGGCGGGTGCCTGTAGTCCCAGCTACTTGGGAGGCTGAGGCAAGACAATCGCCTAAGCTCAGGAGTTGTAGGTTGCTGTGATGCCACGGCACTCTACCGTGGGCAATAAAGTGAAACTCTGTCTCTACAAAAAAAAAAAAAAAAAAAAATTGGATTATCATAACAGTACATACGAGTAGGCTCCATTGTTTGTGCTTATAAGGTAAAGTTTGAGTTGTAGTTGAGTCCTTCACTCAGGAGGTGTGCTATGTACCCCTACATTGTACCTGATAGGAGGGAGCTTACCAAACTCCCTTCCTCCCTTTTTGAATTTAATTGTGTTTTTTTGTTATGTGGGTCTATAGTTGTTCATCTACTAGATTCAAATTAGTATTGAGTACACGGGATGCTTGCATTTCCATTTTTTTTTTTTTTGTCTCCTTTTGTCAACCTCAGTAGAGTGCTGTGGCACCATAGCTCTTAGCAACCTCCAATTCTTGGGCTTAAGCAATTCTCTTACTTCAGCCTCCCAAGTAGCTAGCATTACAGGTGCCCACCACAATGCCCAGCTATTTTAGAGATGAAGTCTTGGTCTGGCTCAGGCTGGTCTCGAACCTGTGAGCTCAGGCAATCCACCTGCCTCAGCCTCCTAATGCTTTTCCATTCTTGAGATACTTTACTAAGGAGAATGTTCTTTAGCTCCATCCAGGTAAATGCAAAAGATGTAAAGTCTCTGTCTTTTTATGGGTGAATAGTATTCCACAGTATGCATATACCATAATTTATTGGTCCATTCATGGGTTGATGGGCACTTGGGTTGTTTCTATATCTTTGCAATTGTGAATTGAACTGCTATAAACATTCAAGTGCAAATGTTCTTATGATAAAATGATCGTTTTTCTTCTGTGTAGATACCTAATAAGGGTATTGTAGGATCAAATGGGAGGTCTACTTCTAGCTCTTTGAGGAGTATCCATAATTCTTTCCATAAAGGCTGTACTAGTTTTCAGTCCCACCAGCAGTGTAGAAGTGTTCTCTTCTCTCCACATCTGTGCCAGCATCTGCAGTTTTGACGCTTTGTGATGTGGGCTATTCTCACTGGGGTATAGTCTGTTTTCTGACCATAGTCATCCTAGTGGGTGTGATGTGGTTTTGACTCATAACTCTCTAACGACTAATGATGAATAACATGTACTTATTGTCCATTTCTATATTTTCTTGGAGAAATGTCTATTCAAATTCTTTACCCATGTTTTATTTGGGTTGCTTGTCTTTTTCTTGAGTTGTAGATGTTCTTTGGATATTAAATCCTTGGCAAATATGTGACTTATAAACACTTTGTCCCATTCTGTGTGCTGTCTTTTCACTTTCTTGATAAGGCAAAAAAGGTTTTTTATTTTAGTGAAGTTTAATTTAGCTGTTTTTCTTTTGTTGCTTTTGGGTTCATATTTAAGAAACCATTGTCAGATTTAAGGCTATGAAGATTTGTTTCTGTTTTCTTTTAAGAGTTTTAAATTTTTAGCTCTTAAATTTAAGTATTTGTTCCATTTTAAGTTAACTTTTATATAAAATGTGAGGTACGGGCTCAATTTTATTCTTGTGATGTGGGTATTTAATTATCCCAACTTGTTCAAGAGACTGTTCTTTTCCTATTGAATAGATTTGGCACATTGCCAAAAACCAATTGGCTGAAAATGCATGGATTTATTTGTTGACCTCATTGGTCCACATGTGTATCTTTACCCCAATACTACACTGCCTTGATTACTTTATCTTTGCAAGAGTTTTTGAAATTGGGAATTGTTAAGTCCTCTAACTTTGTTTCACACTTCTAACTTTTTTTTTTTGTGAGACAGAGTTTCCCTCTGTCACCCTGGATACAGTGCCATGGTGTCATAGATCACAGCAACCTCAAACTCTTGGGCTTGAGCAATCCTCTTGCTTCAGCCTACCGAGTAACTAGTATGATATGAGCTCGCCACAACGTCCAGCTAGCTTTTCTATTTTTAGTAGAGATGGGGTCTCCTTCTTGCTCAAGCTGGTCTTGAACTCCTAAGCTTAAGCAGTCTACTTGCCTCAGCCTCCCAGAGTGCTAGGATTACAGGCGTGAGCCACTGCACCCAGCCTCTTACTTTTTTTGAAGACAGAATCTCACTCTGTTGCTTGGGCTAGAGTTAAGTGGCATCATCATAGCTCACTGCAACCCCAAACTGCTGGACTCAAGTGAACCTCCTACATAGGCCTCCCAGAGTGTTAGGATTTCAGATGTGAGCCACTGCACCGGGCCAAATTCTACCTTCTTAAAATTTTAAGTGTACAACACAGTATTGTTAATTATAAGCACAATGTCGTACAGCAGATGGCTGTAATCATCTTGCACAACTCAAACTTTATACCCATTGAACACACAATCAAGAATGTAATCATCTTGCACAACTCAAGCTTTATACCCATTGAATACACACACAATTAAGAATGTAATCATCTTGCACAACTCAAGCTTTATACCCATTGAACACCAACCATACACAGACTTAGCTTTAAATTAATGATTTATAACATCAGCTTTTCATTTTTTGTTTATCAAGAGCATCAGTTGTCCCTAGAAAGTGTCATCTAATTCTGTTTTCCTTAGAATTTCTATTCCCTCAAATTCTTGCAGTTCTTTCCACTGTTATATCATTCTAGATGAATACTGGTGAAAATAACATTTACACTATCTGCTTTGATCAAGCTTTCTTAGAAGCCAGTTTCATCCATATTAGTTTGCTTTCTTCTGGTGTATGTTGGGTGGATGAGGGGGAGGTGTATGGAGGACCTGAGGTGTTTGGACTGCACCACCAGTGATAAAGTCTTCCTTGTCAGCCAACTAGAGAATATCAAACACCAATATCCCATCATAGCATGCTCTTTTTCTTTTTCATTTGTACCATGTTGGTACAAATGGACACAGACTCTGGAGATTGGCATGCAAGAAACTTACTGTGGAGTACTTTTGGGAATGACATTTTTTTGTGTGGAAGGATAGGAATAGGATGGGACAGAGGGAGAACGTAGGCTGGTATTTAGTCTCCACATAGCCTCAGCAAACTTTGTGGGACTTCAGAAGTTGGTATGGCTCTTCAAAGTTGTCCTAAATTGGTATGAGAGGACCATTATTAATCTCCTGTACTGACAAGTCATTTTATGGGGCTGTGTTTATGAGTGGTGCAGATATCTTCAGCTGGAGGTAACTCCTGGAGAGAGCTTTGAGCTGAGGGCTTTCTGCCAGTACTACTTCTAGCCACTAGGGAATAAACCTTTCTGTCATGAGAGGAGATTTGGGTTCCCATCACATAATACACTATAATAATCAATTAACTAGCAAATGTAATTTCAATGATTATGTGTGAGACGGTGACAGATTCTTCCATTTTTCTTTTACCATTGACATGAAAGAGGGAGTTAGAGAGCTGAAAGGCATCAGGCCCTGTAGGTAGTATGGGACCTCATCTGATGAGATTACAGAGAAAGGTAAAGCTGTTGAAACACTTCTCTAATTGTAATTGGGTTTTGCTTTTATTCAACTGTGAAGAAATAGAAGCAGAAGGCTACATTTTCTTGTTATTACTATTTGTGTTTTTGTTCTTTAGAAGTTTAGCAGAGCTCTCATCTAAGCTTTCAACACTAGGGTAACTTTTCATGGTTTTAGGAGATTTTAAAATGTAAATAGAAAACCTTTATTGGCTCAGTGCTCATAGCTCAATGGGTAGGGCACCAACCATATACACCGAGGCAGGCAGTTTCAAACCCAGCCTGGGCCTGCTAAACAACAATGATAACTACAACAAAAAAAATAGCCAGGCATTATGGTGGGTGCCTCTAGTCCCAGCTACTTAGAAGGCTGAGGGAAGAGAATTGCTTAAGCCCAAGAGTTTGAGTTGCTGTGAGCTGTGACACCACTATATTCTACCAAAGGTGACAAAGTGAGACTGTGTCTTAAAACAAAAACAAAAACAAAAGCAAAAACAATTTATTTTTTTGTCTTTGTACAATGGCTCATGCCTGTAAACCTAGAACTCTGGGAAGCTGAGGCAGGTGGATTGCTTGAGCTCAGGATTTGGAGACCAGCCTGAGCAAGAGCAAGACCTCATCTCTACTAAAAATAGAAAACTAGTCACATGTTGTGGCAGGTACCTATAGTCCCGGCTACTCAGGAGGCTGAGGCAAGAGGATTGCTCAAGCCCAAGAGTTTGAGGTTGCTGTGAGCTATGACGCCATGGTACTTTGCCCAGGATGACTTTGTCTTAAAGCACAAAACAAAGCCTTTATTTTCAAAGGATTGTTGAGGGGCCATTTTGTTGACGTTCACTAGGAGTGTAAGTGGGATTTATTTATGGCTGCAGTACATTGGTTCTCCAGGTTGCATGCTCTGAGATACTGTCTATTATACAGTGTGCACTAGGGAGTTTCCATGTGGTCAGACCTTTGAAGAGAGGTGGCGGAAGCAGGTTGACAGGGGGAGGAGTCCAGCTATGATACAGGCCCCGCCTGGCAGCCACATCTGACTCCATAGGGAACACGGGAGCTGAAAAGACCTGGCAGAGATGTCTTGCACTAGACCAACATTCCTTATCCTTTTTATCCTGATCAGATGTGGATGTGGGCTGCCTCTGGGAGATTAAGATTTTGGGTGGGCAGGGGGTGCTCTGTGGCTAAAGCTGAGATGATCCCCCAAGGGACTGAAAGCAAAGGCTGCACACTCCATAGCTTGGGCTGTAAGATGTTCCTAGAACTTTCTCAACGTCACATAGCTCATATGTGGTAAGGAATCTAGGATTTCTGACTCCCACAGATGAGAATTTCCCTCTTTTACATGCTGCCTCTCACTTCATGTGACTGCACAATGGGGTCAGCACCAAGCTTGCCAATGTGCTCTTCATCCTTGTCCTTGGCAAGCAGTGGCTGAGTGATGTGGACTTCATGTGAAAGTAATATTTTTGAAAAACCTCAGGTGGCCTAGGCTTAGCAAAGTAAGTTCCAGGATTGGCTGAATCAAAGCATTCCTGGCGTGGAATCATTGCTAATTCACCAAGTTTTCTCCCAGACAATTTATCATAAATCTGAAGGGACACTGAACTGGCCAGCTCGCTTCCCATTTTTGTTCATTTCCAGAGTGACTACTGAGTTTGGCGTCTCACTGGCTCCCTTTGCTGCCTGAGTATGTCAGTCTTGATCTAAAAATAGCTTGTATGCTACTAGGGTCAATGTGGGTTGACTAAGGTTCAACTTCTCTGGAACTCTGAGGAGGCTGGAGAGGACGACAAAGGGAATCATTAAAGAAATGAATAGATTTTATTTGGAGTTAACATGGATGGCTTTGTCCGAGCTTTAGAAACAAGAGTCATTACTTCAGAAAGGCCAGGTTAATGTGGAAGAGATTACTTGTTAACTTTTAAGAGAGCAAGTAGCTATTATGCAGCTGTGTAGGCACAATAGGGGAGAGACAATGACTAATGGCTGAAGGGACAGCATGGAGGCACAGCAAAGAATAGTCCAGGAGTCAAAATCTTTGGATTCTTGTTCCGATTTTTCTACTTACTAGAATGTGCCTTTGGGTCAAATTCTTTATCTCTCTTGGTTTTAGTTTTTCCATCTTTAAAATGGTTCTGATGATGTCTAATTTGCCTTGTTCCATTGGATGTTATAGGGAACAAATAAAAGAATGGATTTAAATGTGTTATGTTCCATATAAAAAAGAAAGAATTTCAGGCAGTGCCTATAGCTCAGTGGTTAATGTGCTGGCCCCACATACGGAGGGTGGTGGGTTCGAACCCAGCCCTGGCCAAACTGTAACAACAAAATAGCCAGGCATTGTGGTGGGCACCTGTAGTCCCGGCTACTCAGGAAGCTGAGGCAAGAGAATTGCCTAAACCCAGGAGTTGGAGGTTGCTGTGAGCTGTGACGCTACGGCACTCAACTGAGGGCGATAAAGTGAGACTCTATCTCTAAAAAAAAGAAAACAAAAAAACAAAATAAGGAATGAATTTCTCAGGCTCTTACACATGAATCCCATAGCTTTGGGTAATTCTTGTGATTCTGAGCTATAAATGAAGGGAATAGTAGAGTTTGGAAGGTCATATATCATGGATGTCCTAATTATCTTGGGAAAGGTGTGTTGGAAAAATAAAATTCCCTTAGGGTGTAGTGTGGGTTAAACTGTCCCACATAAGCCACACAAGGCAAGTCTGTAATGGGTTAAAAATGGCTTTTGCTAACAAAAACGCAAAAAGGGAACTGGACTCCCCTCTGAGACATACTCAAAGCCTGTTTCTGAAGGGTTTCTCTGATGTTATGCTCCCGTTAAGCCCACGTGGTCAATCTCTCCGCTGGAGATACGGGCTAGAGAGGTTGACAAGTGTTAAAAACACATTGTCTTTGGAGCCTAAAGGTCTCTGCCTTGTGGAAGAACAAAGTCATTACTCCATTATGAGGTAAACTAAGTGTGTGCTTGAGGGATTTTGTTTCCCCTTCTTCCCCAGGAGTTCTTTGTAATTTTTATTTGGATACCTTGCTCAAGAATTAACATATGTCTGAGAAGAAAGAAAAAGCAGAGGAAATTGTGCTGATTTGTAGACTTGATGTCTCCTCACAAGTTAAGGTTAGATAGAAAGAGTTAGAGATCATAGATTAAGTGTGTATGTGACCACCAGTGTATATAAGGTAGTCAAGAATAAAGGTGTTTTGCTACACGCCATCCCACACGATGCAGTCTGTTTCTTGTTTACCCTTCATAATTACAGAAGCAATCTTATACCCATGGCAAAGCTGCTGTTCTTTCGTGTCTCTGGTCACGCAACAGTGTAATTTTTTTTTTTTTTTTTAAGATTGTAGGAGTCTTGGCTCATCTATTTCTTTGGCAGTCCTCTTGAAATTTAGAAATCACTGGGTCTTTATAGTTGGCCTGAGACTGTTGCTGCCTCAACTCTTAGACAAAATGAAGTTCCCTTGAGGCAACTGAAAGTTCAGGAAATGAGTCAAGAGGACTAAGAGTTGCTAGTGGTGCAACATGACATGGATCCAATGAAAACATATTCTTGGTATAGGAATTTGTTAAGGTTTGAGAACAAGATCACGTATTTTGTGAAAATTCAGTCAAGCAATAATAATAATAATTATTATTATTGAGACAGAGTCTCACTATGTTGACCTCGGTAGAGCACTGTGGCATCACAGCTCACAGCAACCTCAAACTCTTGGGCTTAAGAGATTCTCTTGCCTCAGTCTCCCAAGTAGCTGGGACTACAGGTGCCCACCACAATGCCCAGCTATTTTTGTTGTTGTTGCAGTTGTCATTGTTGCTTTAGATGGCCCAGGCTGGTTTCAAACCTGCCAGCCTTGGTGTATGTAGCCGGTGCCCTACCCACTGAGCCATATATTCTCATATTCTTGCTGTGGACTATAACTAAAGAACTAGAAGGAAGAATGAATGGTCAATAGTAGATGCCAAAAAATATTTCATCTGTTCTCAATTTTCAAGAACAAGTGACATTTTTTTTTGTCACCAATCTTATAGGCTTAACTATTAAACTTATCACAAGCTCAAACTCTGGTGCTAATGTGGTTTGTATCTTCTTTCACTTTGGAGAAAATTCTTCTGAGGGTATGGACTATACTATCACCAAGTTCTGGCTCAATGCTTTACACATTGCCAAAGTGGACTAGTTGAAAGAAGGTGATAATTCTGTACGTTAAAAAAAATTCTTTCAGAGAAACACTTTAAAGTGTTTGTAGGAGCTTGCATAAAGGACTAGTTATATAAGTTATTTAAGTTATATACGACTTAAAAAATAATGTCATTCAGTGATTACATTAGGTACTTGTAATGTGCCCTTTAGTGATTAAATTAGGTGCTATGTCAAACTGAGTCAGAATTGTTTGACTCAGCACCTAATACAATAGAATATTCAATAAGTCCCTGTTAAATGGCCTTGGAAATGAATTCTTACTTGTTTGGATCTTTATTAGGGAAGGATACTTATACCATATGATAGAAATGAAGACATATTGCAAAGTTAGACAAAGCCCTGGAGAATACTTTTCATTTCTTTCTTTTTTTCTTTTTTTGGATATGACCTTTGTTAAGCTTATCCACTGGAGTGCCAATAATGTCTATATAAAACCAAATGTTTGTTACTGTAACTTCTGCATCACAATTAAAATTCAAACAGATTTTTAAAAACTGTCAACTCAATCAAAACTACTACTTCATAATTATAGCTTCTTTGAAGACCCAGTAAGACTTAATGGTCAACATGGCATGGCCTATGGGCCACATGTGGATTGAGTGAGGACTTTTTCGCTTATCTGTGGTGGTGGATATTGCAAAAATTATGCATGGACAGACCTTTTTCTTTTCTCATCAGCTTTCATTAGGGTTTGTGTATTTCATGTGTGGCTTACAACAACTCTTCCTTTTTCAATGTGGTTTTGAGAAGTCAAAAGTTTGGACGCCTCTCTAATCTGCTGTCAGAGATTTGTGATGTGTGGTTTGACACCACCACCAGCAATCATAGCCTTGATGGGAGAGTCCAGTTCTTCATCTCCACCAATAGCGAATTGCAAGTGAGGAGGGGTAATATGCTTTGCCTTTAACTCCTTTGATGCTTTTCCTGCCAGTTCAAGTACCTCTGTGGTGAGGTACAGGATGGTTGTGCTTTACACAGCAGCAGTCACGGTCACACCTCTGTGATTGACAGTCCTAGATTTCTCCCTGGGAACTGCAAGCCAGCTCTTTGTGAGCAGGAAACCACATTTGCCTTGGCCTTTTCAGCATCCCTCCCAGGCCTTACCACCAGCCATTTTGAATTTAGCTGAAGTTCAAATAAGCAAGGGAGAGAAAGGGCTAATCAGTCACACAGTGAGATCCCACCACCTCCTCCTTTGGCATATTCTGGTTCAAATTGTCTATTTTCCATGTTCCATATTTATGAGCCCTAAATAAGTCTTTAATTGAATAGAACCATTTTAAAGATGAAACAGGGCACAGAATTAATTGATTATTTGTTAGCATTATGAGAACAGGGGACAAAACAGAATGTTCTGGATCCTCAGCCGTGTTGTGTTATGCACATTTTAAGGACTGAACACAACAGGTTATGCCAAATCACCATGTTGAGGTTATTGTGGGATGTCTAGAATAAGATTAAAACTAAGTCATTTTCTCTATGACCACCTTCCCGGTTAGCTGTACAGTGAGAGCGTGGTTGATTCTTGGTTCTCTCAAAGTG
Organism: Nycticebus coucang; assembly: GCF_027406575.1. Classification (NCBI taxonomy): domain Eukaryota; kingdom Metazoa; phylum Chordata; class Mammalia; order Primates; family Lorisidae; genus Nycticebus; species Nycticebus coucang. Next base: position 39,889,873 of record NC_069791.1, on the reverse strand, counting down.
GATTGTTCCAAGCCTGCTGTTCCCCTCTCAGTTCTCCTTTCCTGGTCTGTGTAGTTGAGTGTAGGTTCTGGATTCTCTGTGTATTGCCAGTTCTTGTGCCTAAGGAACCCATCTGTGCTATGACTGCTTGACTATATTCTCTGTTCCATCCTTTGTTTCTGTCATCATAATTAGTACTGCCTATTTAATAAAAAAAGAGGACACTTACTATTTCCTAAATACTTGTTAGGGGCTTCTGCATATCTCACTGAATATAATTCACACAAAATCTCATGAGGTGAGTATTGTAATTTCCATTTTGTAAAAGAGAAAATGGGCTAAGAAAGATCTTATTCTTTGGAAGACCACATTATTAGTATTTGTTTATTCACTGAATATTTTCTTGCTCAATGCAAGACAGTTTATGTTTGTAAAAAAGAAGTCATTGCTTTGATGGAGCTTGTATTCTGGTGGTATCAAAGTCACAGAACCTTTGCCTTTAAGGCTGACATGTAGCTGAGCAATCCATACCGTAAGATATGGAAAGTGGGGGCCATTGAAGGGACTGTATCAATTAAATTACTGAATCGAATAGATTCTGGAAGTTAGAATTTATTCTTATCTGCTGTTTATTGTTTTCTTCTTACTGGACATTTGAAAAGGTGGATACATATGCAGTGGTGGAATGGATGGGTAGCCTCTTCCCCAGCTCATTTCTTCCAGTGACTTTTCTTTGACCCAGATTCCCATCCGATGATTATTTAGCTGAAAGTTCTCTAATTACTGACTCCTAATAAGCTTCAAATGTATGGTATATGAAACACACAATCTAGTAAGTTGTTACTGATATCTCAACACAAATTAGTTTACTGGATGAACAGCAGCACGTGTTTTGGGTAGAAGGGCACAGGTTGAAGCAAGGAAATAGAAGTCTAGGTAGATTGTTCAGATAGGGCTATTTTTTCTTCTAAGGAAGACAGGTATAGTCTAAGTAATCAGGGTGAATCTCAAGGCCCACAGTAGGGGTGGGAATGTATGTGAGTGCCCAAAGTCTTATGGAGCTTTGATGACATATAGGAAGTGTGTGTGTGTTTCAGAGCTTTGCCTAAAGCACAATTCATATTTAAGAATTATCGTTTGTAACTACTAAAAAAAAGCCCTGCAGTTTAACTTGGCTTCTTTTTGGAGTTGGCTGTTAAAACACTGTATAATTGATGTAGTGCTTTCGTTTCATCAGGAGCTGTTACAGTTCTTGTGCTAGGTTGAGTCAACAAGGCATTAGAAGGCCAGTATTGCGGGCGGCGCCTGTGGCTCAGTCGGTAAGGCGCCGGACCCATATACCGAGGGTGGCGGGTTCAAACCCGGCCCCGGCCAAACTGCAACCAAAAAATAGCCGGGCGTTGTGGCGGGCGCCTGTAGTCCCAGCTACTCGGGAGGCTGAGGCAAGAGAATCGCCTAAGCCCAGGAGTTGGAGGTTGCTGTGAGCTGTGTGATGCCATGGCACTCTACCGAGGGCCATAAAGTGAGACTCTGTCTCTACAAAAAAAAAAAAAAAAAAAAGAAGGCCAGTATTGCATATTAATCATTATCTAAGAGCATGCTCTCAGCCGTGTGTTGCCATGAGAGTACCTGCTTCTCCATAGTGTATCTTTCACTTAAATTGGAATTAAGGGAAGAAATGGAGCAAATGATGTTTTATGAATGTTGTTGCTTCATCGAGGCTACTCTAGTAACTTTGTGGTCTTAATTTAGAAGTCTATTAGCTACTCTAGTAACTTTGTGGTCTTAATTTAGAAGTCTATTAGGGAGAAGGGATATTTACAGGTGGGTAATAAGAGGGCTCCACACAGCCAGCTAAATGAGAATGTGGTTCTTTGATTTTCTTTTTTTTTTTTTGTAGAGACAGAGTCTCACTGTACTGCCCTCGGGTAAAGTGCCGTGGCGTCACACGGCTCACAGCAACCTCCAGCTCTCGGGCCCACATGATTCTCCTGCCTCAGCCTCCCGAGCAGCTGGGACTACAGGCGCGCACCACAACGCCCGGCTATTTTTCTGTTGCAGTTTGGCCGGGGCTGGGTCCGAACCCGCCACCCTCGGCATATGGGGCCGGCACCCTACTCACTGAGCCACAGGCGCCGCCCGAGAATGTGGTTCTTAATGACTGTTGAAACAATGCTGAAGACAGTAAGGATTGTAATATTTTTGAAAAGCAGCCTGCACATCCAATTCAAGAGGAGAAAAGATTTCTCATTTTCTTATTTTTGGAGCCAGCAGGATTTCCAGCTGCATGTAATTTTAGGAAGTGATACGACCATTTATTCAATAATGCTTTGCAAATTTCCTGGGAAATGATGAAATAATTCTGATGAAATTATTGAAATATATGTTGTACTATTTTCCACATATTATTTCTTGTCTGTTTAGCCATTTTTTTTTTCTTTTTGGAGACAGACTCTCACTCTGTTGACCAAGAGCTGTGGCATCAGCCTAGGTCACAGCAACCTCACACTCCTGGGCTCAAGTGATCCTCCTGCCTTAGCCTCCTGAGTAGCTGGGACTGCAGGTGCCTTCCACAAAGCTTGGCTAATTTTTCTATTTTTAGTAGAGATGGGGTCTTGTTCTTTCTCATACTGGTGTCCAACTCCTGAGCTCAAGCAATCTTCCTGCCTCAGCCTCTCAGAGTGGTAGGATTAGAGTTGTGAGCCATGGTGCCTGGCCCTGTTTAGCCATATTGTTTCATTTTGAAATGAAAGTAAACTCTTAGTAAATACTTTATATAGGCATGTTTTCTAAGAGCAATAATATGTTATAATATGTTATCAAAATCCAAATCACCAAAGCCAGCCAAATAAAATAAATATTTAGTGATTGTCAGCTATGTACCATGCATGATGCTAGGTTATTGGGAAAACAAAAATCAACTTTAAACATTTTTTTTAAATCCCTCTTCTGAATGGCTCCTCTGGACTTCCATAAGGAAACTAAAAACATCACTTTTCTTTGAAAAAGCCAGGCTATCCATCCCCTACCTCCAAAAGCAGCTAGTTTGAATGGCTGGAAACATATTTTGCCAGAATACATATTTACTAATATTTGAGTACAATTGGTTCACAATTTTGTACTTGGGGCAATAGCACTCAAGTCCCAGAGAAGGAAATTTTTTTTATGCTAGACAATTTTCTAAGTGTTCCCCTTCTTCTTTTTTCTTCCTCCTCACACCTTCAGTCACATACTTCTGAGTCCATGATACAGAATGTCAAATAATTTTAAAGAACTCTGGGGAAAAATAGGGAGACATATCGTAAATCAAATAATGGCTCTGGGCTTTGGCTGCCTAATTTTGAAGTAAGCATTTACAGCTATGAACTTCCTGCCTAGCACTGCTTTTCTTATATTCCAGAGATAGTGGTAGCATGTGTTGCTTTTACCAGACAGTTTGAACAATTTTTTTATTTCCATCTTGATTTCGTCATTGACCCAAGGATCGTTCAGCAACAGGTTATTTCCATGTATTTGTGTAGTTTTGAGAGTTCCTTTTGGAATTGATTTCTAGTTTTATTCCACTGTAGTCTGAGAAGGTGTATGGTATGATTTAGATTTTCGAAAATTCATTGAGACTTTTTTTGTGGTCTAACGTATCTACGTTGGAAACTGTTCCATATGCTGATGAGAAGAAAGTATATTCCATAGTTTTTGGGTAGAGTGTTCTGTAAATGTCTGTTGGAGACCCATTTAGGTCCAGTGTTTCTTTGTTGATGATCTCGTTGATGATCTCTTCCTTGATGATCTCGCTAGTCTCTCAGTGGAGTACTGAAGTCTCTATTATGATATTGCTGTTTATTTCTTTCCTTAAGTCTAGTAATATTTGTTTTACGAATATAGGAACTCATGTGTTAGGTGTGTGTATATTTAGGATCTTTATATCTTTCTGTTGAATTGATCCCTTAATGTTATATAATGGACATCTTTGTCTTTTTTCTTACTGTCTTTGATTTAAAGTCTATTTTATCTGATATAATAATATATATCTCTTGCTCGCTTTTTATTTCCATTTAGAATAACATTTTTTCCCCACCCTTTTACCTTGAGTCTATAAGAAACATAAGTTAAATGGGTTTCTTGGAGACAGCATATATTTGGGTTAGTTTTTAAAAAACTTTATTCAGCCAATTTACACCTTTTAATTGGGGCATTTAGACCATTTACATTCAATTTTAATATTGATAAGTGAGATACTATACTTGTCATCATTTTGATTGCTACCTAGTTGCTTTGTTTTCTCCCTTGTGTAATTTATTTATAAGAGCTGTGAGTTTTTACTTTTGTTTGTTTTTACTCTGGTGAGTGTAGATCAGTGGTTTTCAACCTTCCTAATGCTGCGGCCCTTTAATACAGTTCCTGTGGGTCGTGACAGGGTTCCTGTGGGTTGAGAACTGCTGGTATAGATTATTCTATTCATTGTCTAGAGAACTTTTAGGGATTTGTTGTAGGAAAGGCTAGTGATAACAAATGCCCTTAATGTTTGCTTGTCTGGGAAAGATTTTATTTCTCCTTCATTTTTGAAACTTAGTTTTGCAGAATACTAAATTCTTGGCTGACAGTTACTTGGTTTAAAGTTAGGATTCCATTCCCTCTGAGAAGTCTACCGTTAGTCTGATGGGTTTTGCTTTGTAACTTACTTAATGCTGTTATCTTGCAGCTTGGAGAAGTCCTTCACTTTGTGGCTGGTCTGATGACTATGTACCTTGGTGATGTCCTATTTGCAATGTCCTTCACTTTGTGGCCGGTCTGATGACTATGTACCTTGGTGATGTCCTATTTGCAATGAATCTTCAGGAATTCCATGACCTTCTTGCATCTGGATGTCTAAATCTCTAATAAGACCAGGGAACTTTGCCTCCATTATTCTCTCAAATAGGTTTTCCATGGTTTTTTTTTTTTTGCTTTTTGTCTTTTTCCTTCAGGGATACCTTTACTTCTTATATTTGGTCATCTTACAAAGTCTCATAGTTCTTGAAGACTTCCTCATTCTTCTTGATTAATTCTTCTTCATTTTTCACTGACTGGATTAATTCAAAAGGCTTGTCTTCAAGCTCAGAATTTCTTTCTTCTTCTCATTCTAGTCTGTTGTTAAAACTTTCTACTCTACTTTGAAATTTCCTGAATGACTCTTTCATTTCCAGAAGTTCTGTTAATATATTTTTTAAAGTATGTTTCTCTTTAGTGAAGTTTTCATTTATGTCTTGAATTACTTTTTTGGTTTCTTAGTATTGGTTTTCAACTTTCTCATGGATCTCATTGAGCTTACTTGCAATCTGTATTTTGAATTCCATATATGGTGTTGCAAACATTTTTTTTGGTTGAAGTCTATTGCTTGAGAGCCAATGAGATTCTTTGAGGGTATTGAAACAAGCTGTCTGAGTTCCAACTTCAGTGTTAATAACTGTGTTAATAACATTGGGGGAAGTTATTTAACCTCTATATACCTTATTTGAAAATGAGGTTGTTGTAGGAATATTTAGTGTTGTTGTAGGATTATTTAGTGTTGTTGTAGAATTAAAGGATATGCTTGCAAATTACTTTAGAAAAATTCTTGGCATGTCATAATGGTATTATTTTTGTATAGTCTTTAGGTCAGATATCAGTATTCATTTTCTAGACATGATGCTAAATCTTCATTTTCTCTCCTGGTACAGTGGAAATCAGACTGACCTATATTCACACTTATAACAGAGAGAGAGTGCCAAGATCCTCGATGTGTCCTTTGATTAATACTACTTAGTAATTGTAATCACTACCTCTATCCTAGATCCAAACTAGTTAGCTTTCACTGAAGAAAGGAAGTGTATATAGCCAGTGAAGAAGTGTGTCCTTTTATTACTATTCTTCTGGATTTTTATGTCACTTGAATTTTTTTCCAGGTTGCACTCTCTAAATTTGAACATGTAGCAGCCTCATATAAGAAAATATAGGTTATTAAGTTTGTCAGTTCATAAGAGTCTTGAATCGTGTATTTGTGAAGTGGTAGCTAGATTATGAAACCTAACATAGAATATCAGGATGGGTTCTTATGATGCCACACATACTCTCAATGTGGCATCAGATATCATTGGCTTGAGTTGGCATAATATTTTTGTATATGAATGGAGGCAGTTTAAGGGATTGAGAATAATTTGTTTTTATAATTAGTATAATCCCTGCTTCCATTTTATTTATACTACACCTTGCTTAGTGATTCATCTTTTCATATATTATATAAAAAAGAAAATTTCAGTTCTGTCTTGATGAATTGTGGTAATTTCTAAGAGCTCAGAGCACAAATTAGTACATATGTGTGTGCTTCTGCACATGCATACCTATGCTTATTAAAAAATGATAACCTATGGCTCAGTACCTGTAGCTCAGTGGCTAGGGTACCAGCCACATACATGGGGGCTGGTAGTTTCAAATCCAGCCCAGGCCTGCCAAACAACAATGACAACTACAACCAAAAAATAGCAAGGCATTGTGGTGGGTGCCTGTAGTCCCAGCTACTTGGGAGGCTGAGGCAAGAGAATCACTTAAGCCCAAGAGTTGGAGGTTGCTGTGAGCTGTCATGCCACGGCATTCTACCAAGGGTGACAAAGTGAGATTCACACACACACACACACACACACACACACACACACACACACACACACACACAGACACAGTGACAACCTATGGAGACTGTTCTGGATTTTTATAGATAAAAATTCCAAAGTGCTTAAAATTTTTAAAATATATTGTGCAAAAAATAATCCACTAGAGCTAGTATTCCACAGGGAACGAATTGGATATCAGATAGACTGGTAGAATCTATAATAATGGGTAGACTCACTCAATAAACAGTTTATCAGGATAAGTCTATTAGGGGAAATGTAATAAAATTTCTCTGTGGAATTTTTCTCTGAATAAAATTACCAGGTCTATTAAGAGATAAAAGGGGAAGTTTAAGTATTTCACTAAGACTAGAAAAATGTTTATACTTCAGAGAGAACTGGTTTAGAAGTAGAAGATGAATAGCAGAAATAAACAGATACTTCTTTAGATAAAGAAAATGGATAGTGTAGTATGCTCAGATTTGGAGGGAGTGAGTGGAAGGGTGCATATACTGAGAAATAACAAAAAAAGTCCAGGTTTCTTTTTAAAGACTGACTCAGTGATTCTCTCTCTCTTTTTTTTTTTTTTTTGAGACAGAGCCTCAAGCTGTCACCCTGGGTAGAGTGCCGTGGCATCACAGCTCACAGCAACCTCCAACTCCTGGGCTTAAGCAATTCTCTTGCCTTAGCCTCCCAAGTAGCTGGGACTACAGGCACCTGCCACAATGCCTGGCTATTTTTTGGTTGTAGTTGTCATTGTTGTTTGGCAGGCCTGGGCTGGATTCGAACCCGCCAGCTCTGGTATATGTGGCTGGTGCCTTAGCCTCTTGAGCTACAGGCGCAGAGACTGACTCAGTGATTCTTGAGCTAAGTATTTCACAGTTGGAGAAGTAGGATGGCAAGCTGCTGATAGAACTAGAAACTACAAATGCATCATCTGTATTCCTGAGGGGTAGAAAGGGGAGCTTTCTGAAGGTATTGTTCTGAGATCATTAGGCTTGGAACCAGATATCCTTAGGAGGAATAAGAGTGTCTGATCTATATTTTAGGTTGTATCAAGACTACTGAGAGTGGAAAGAGAATCAAAGCTAGAATGACTAGACAATTCACTTGGTCTTTAAATACCAATATATTAGAATGAAAGAATGCTCTCAAGGTTATTAAAAGATTAATGGGAACACATATTTTACACTAGTAAACGTGCTACCCTTATTTAGATGAATTTGACAGTTTTCTCCCTTGCTCTCCATTGAACCATGCATGTACATAACATTATTGTAGCGATTTTAACACTTCATTCCATGTATTGCCTCATATATCCATCTCTGTTTTGCTTTACATAGGGTCTAGAACTGGCACATGGTAAGAGATTAAAATGTTTGCTGAATAAAATAATAGCATCAAAGTGCAAATAAGGATGTCTGGGGGTATGCTCATAATTTTTTGAGACAGATAACAGGTATCAGCAACATTCTTCCTGAATGTACCTTTTGTGTCATAGTGAGAGAACATAGATGGGACAGTGAATTGGCCATGGATGTGAAGCCAGGCAAAGTGAGTGTTCACTACACTGTATAGTGAGTAGGATTTAGGCAAAGGACAGGCTGATGCATCTAGAGGGGCCAAGAGAAAGGCTCATTCTTTGGTTTTATTTCGCCTTTGATTAGGTGATTGGTGAAATGGTATTTTGTATAAGGGTAGAATAAAGTCGATATGATCAAATCAATACCTCTATTTTCTCGATAATTTTGTTTATGCTATTTCTAAGAATGCGGTTGAATACTTGATATTCGATCTTTTCAAATTTAAAGCAAAAGGGTTTGATGTGATTCAGAGCATGTGATAAACACCAGTGTATAACCCACACACACAAAAAAATGCATGGACTGCCTATTATAATTCTTTTAGGAATTTAAAAAAGTGTTTTTTAAATCTACAGTATTAAGATATTAAAGACATTTCCTATGAGTAGAAGGAAGCATTCTGCTTCTAACTAAGCCTTTGTTACCACAATTAAAGGATTCCTTTAGTTTAGAGTATTATTAGGTAGATTATTATAATTTTATTAAAAACACTTGTTACGCAAATGCATATTAATAAAGACCCATCTATTGCTGGATATTAAACAGATCTGAAACAGAATTGTATTTATATTTAATTTAATTTATCACAGAGTTGATACCTAAAAGATACCAAAAAACTACCTACTTTTTTTTTTTTGAAAAAGAGTCTCACTGTGTTGCCCTGGTAGAGGGCCATGGTGTCACAGCTCACAGCAACCTCCAACTCTTGGGCTTAAGTGGTTCTCTTGCCTCAACCTCTCAAGTAGCTGGAACTACAGGCGCCTGCCACAACGCCTGGCTATTTTTTTTTTGTTGTTGTTGTAGTTGTCATTGTTGTTTGGCAGGCCCGTACCAGGTTTGAACTTGCCAGCTCCGGTGTATGTGGCCTGTGCCATAGCCACTGAGCTACAGGTGTTGAGCCCAAACTACCTACTTTTTAAGACCACTGTTGAAATTATTGCTCAATATATTTTATGATGCCTTTTATCCCAGGATTCAAATAATAAATTCCTGTTTGACTATAGTTCCAGGAAAAAAAAACCCTGTAAATAATTTTATGTGTTTTCGGCCAACAGAAAATGGAACTTATTACTCCATTTTTGCCTTACCTTCCAAAAAATTAAGAGTCAGATAATTTGCGCAAGCACTAATCTCTTTCAACAAAAGAACTTAAAAGTACTGTAGTCTCTGGTCCTCTGAAAGTATAAGTTCTAGTTTATTTTTAAATGCCTCATCTTGCATTGTGTTTAGGTTAGATAAAAATATTTTTCTGCTAATAAACCATATATATATATGCACTGTAGAAAATTAGAAAAATACAGGAAAGTATAAAATGAAAATATTGATAATTCTAATCAAAGGTAACTTGTTATTATGTTGTCTTCAGTGTTTCTTTCTGTTTGTCAGTGACTATCTACCTGGTAAACATGCTTTTTGTTTACAAATATTGACTTATGATCACACCTATTACCTACCTGTTATTTTCACTGAACAATATATCAAAAGCTTCTTCTGAATTCATAAACCATTTTTCTAAAACATGATTTTTCTTGGCTTCATGGTATTCCATTAGAATGGGGAGATAAAAATTTATTTTCATTTTATCAATTTAGTCCATGTAGACATTTATAGTTTTCCATTACTTATCTGTTGTAATTAACTCTGAGATAAACAATCTTATAAATAATTCTGGGTTCCTCCTAGAAATGAGATTACTGGATGAAGGGTATGAGTATTTGTATATTTTTAAGGCTCTATCTGTATCTATGTCTATTGTTATTTCTATTTTTCTTTTTTTTTTTTTGTGACAGAGTCTTACTGTGTCACCTTGGGTAGAGTGCCTGGTGTCATAACTCACAGCAACCTTAAACTCTTGGGCTCAAGTGATCATCTTGCCTCAGCCTCCCAAGTAGCTGGGACTTGAGGTGCCTACCACCAATGCCTGGCTAGTTTTACTGCATTTTTTAGTAGACGGGGTCTCTTTCTTACTCAGGCTGGTCTTGAACTTCTGAGCTCAGGGAATCCACCTGCCTCAGTGCTAGAATTATAGTAGTGAGCCACCACGCCTGGCCTATCTATTTCTACATCTGTATCTAAGTGTTGGATCAATTTACTTTTGTACCAGCTATTTATGTGAGCAATCTGTTTGCTTATGTTCTCGATAGTGCAAGGCTGGTGAATTACAGTATTTCCTTGTTTTAATTTTTTCTTCGACTACCCCTATTGGTATTTTGTTGGCCATATATATTTTTATCATTTTTTTGTGAAATATCCTGTGTTTTTTCACTCTGTAGCCCTAATTTTTAGACTCAGTATTAGAAGAATTCATTTCTTTCTTTTTTTTTTTAAGAATTCGTTTCTTGTACTGACTCTGCTGCTGTGAGATCTTGATAAAAGGTAATCTTTAGGGTCATTTTAAATATATTTTTTGTACTAATATCAGATTGATATATTAAAAAGCAAATTTGATTTTTGTCATTTTATTGTTTTAACTCCTTATTGGCATCCTTCAGTCTAGAGGGAAAGTCTTTCTTTGGTACCTGTGTGTTGTCATCTCTTGCTATGTGTGACAGTGCCAGCTATTTGGGTGACCAATGAATTCATCAGCAGAAAATATGGTAGTTTTTGAAGAAACCAACATTGGTTTCATTATAGGTTATGATTAAGCATTTACTAGTAATGTCTCATTGACAAGCTCGATTGGATTTTTAGTTCTTTAGTAGACATTATTTAAGAGGAGAAACCCAGCAGCTATTTTCCAACTGTGAAAAATTGAGTCAGTGATCTCAAGTGATCTGTAAAGTGGTGTGCTTGTCTCAGAGGGTATCCCGAAAACAAATGAAATATGATATATGGGAAAACAGCTTATGGAGAAAAATGAAATATTACAAATACAATACAAATGTAAATTACTCCTCTTGGTCTGAATGTAGTTACTGCAGTTGATCTGGTGTTTTTCAATGTTGAGTAAGTTTGAAGAGTGGCATGTTTTAGATCGTTTAATTTCCTCCATGTTGTCTATTGTCATCAAGTACTTTAAAATCCATGACTGGTTTCCTGCATTCTTGTGGATGTGGTTGCAAAGCTCTGTCATTAGTCCTTTGGCAAGACTGGTAGAGTCATACAGAATGACCTAGAGACATTTTCTCGGAGAACCAGAAGCCTATGTGAGGTGCAGGCAACTGCATTTGTACGTCCTGGTACGGGTAATAGCAAAGGTGTGAAGATGGGAAACCATATTAACTGAAACAACTCTTTGGTCATGAAATGATTTTAATTAAACATACAGACTATGAATAATCTGTAAGGAGGCTTATTTATATTCACACACAGATGAAATAATACAATTGATAGAATCTTTGAACAAAGAACAGTAAAACATGTTTTTTAATACACATTTTGTCTTTGCTTATGCCTCAATTTATTTACAGTGTGTTAGTTAACCCAATTTAATATTTGGATTTTCCAGACAACTTCCCAGCAAGACATCATGAAAAAATAAAAGGGCTTTGATGCCAAGAACCAATGAATTGTTAGATTATCTTCATAATATGGGTAAGGCAGAATGTTCCTAGGAATGCCAAGGGTCCTACAGAGTTGTGCTATTCCATCTCTTGGATTCTTGGAAATATTGAACCTCATCTGCTTAGAATGATTGTTATTTCCAGTTAAATGCTTTCTCCATAGGAAGTTTCAAATACTATTTTGAATAAAAAGCATTCTAGTTGTCTCACACACCATCTTAGATTTCAACAATGTGATGAATAATTATCCAACATTTCAGGGCAATGGAGTAAATTTTCCTGGGATTACCTCAGATTTACTGGATTTAGTAATTTGATTGAATTTTTTTGTTTGTTTTTGTTTTATGTGAAACATTTCCTGAACCACTCCATCACTGTAGGGAATGCTCTTAAAAGAGAATCTTTTCTTAAGAAGATTTATTTTGGGGGGAGAGAGGATTAACGAGTGTCAGGGTACTCTTGGTGGCCCAGATGGTAATGCCACGGCACTCCATGAAGGAAAAAGTCAGTAAGTGCTTCAGTATGGCCTCCATCTACTTCTCAAGGTCGGCTGGGAGGCATGAAATTGCAGTTAAATATGATACATGACTTTGCAACTTAATGGCGTGTTCTTTCTTCCTTCATTGTGCCTTGTTTATGGAATTATCACTCAGGTTGCTGCTGTCGAACCGAGGACTATTTTGATGTTATTTCCTAACTGTATAAATGCTCCAAATATTCAAGCTTTCTTAGAAGCTTTTAAAGAAAGACATTACTGGGCAGCACCTGTGGCTCAGTGGGTAGAGCGCCAGCTCCATATACCGAGGGTGGCAGGTTCAAACCTGGCCCTGGCCAAACTGCAACAAAAAATAGCCAGGTGTTGTAGCAGGTGCCTGTAGTCCCAGCTACTTGGGAGGCTGAGGCAAGAGAATTGCATAAGCCCAGGAGTTGGAATTTGCTGTGAGCTGTGTGACACCACGGCACTCTAGCAAGGGTGATAAAGTGAGACTCTGTCTCTACAAAAAAGAAAAAAAGAAAAAAAAAGAAAAGAAAGACATTACCTACTTACGCTTGGACCCAAGAGGTTTATAGTCTTTATTATTATTATTATTATTTCGAGACAGAGTCTCATTTTGTTGTCCTGGGTAGAGTGCTGTGTCATCATCATAGCTCACTGGAACCTCAAACTCCTGGACTCAAGTGATCCTCCAGCTTCAGCCTCCTGAGTAACTGGGACTATAGACTCACACCAGGATGCCTGGCTAATTTTTCTATTTTTAGTGGAGATGGGATCCCGATCTTACTTGGGCTGGTCTTGAACTTATGATCTCAGTAGATCCCCCTCCTGTGGCCTCCCAGAGTGCTGAGATTATAGACGTGTACTACCATGCCTGGCCATATAGTTTTTTGATATGATAAATATTGTAGGATCTAATTAAAATAATTATTAAAAATTTATTTTATTTTATTTTATTTATTTATTTATTTATTTTATTGTTGGGGATTCATTGAGGGTACAATAAGCCAGTTACACTGATTGCAATTGTTAGGTAAAGTCCCTCTTGCAATCATGTCTTGCCCCCATAAAGTGTGACACACACTGAGGCCCCAACCCCCTCCCTCCCTCCCTCTTTCTGCTTCCCCCCCCATAACCTTAATTGTCATTAATTGTCCTCATATCAAGATTGAGTACATAGGATTCATGCTTCTCCATTCTTGTGATGCTTTACTAAGAATAATGTCTTCCACTTCCATCCAGGTTAATATGAAGGATGTAAAGTCTCCATTTTTTTTAATGGCTGAATAGTATTCCATGGTATACATATACCACAGTTTGTTAATCCATTCCTGGGTTGGTGGGCATTTAGGCTGTTTCCACATTTTGGCGATTGTAAATTGAGCTGCAATAAACAGTCTAGTACAAGTGTCCTTATGATAAAAGGATTTTTTTCCTTCTGGGTAGATGCCCAGTAATGGGATTGCAGGATCGAATGGGAGGTCTAGGTTGAGTGCTTTGAGGTTTCTCCATACTTCCTTCCAGAAAGGTTGTACTAGTTTGCAGTCCCACCAGCAGTGTAAAAGTGTTCCCTTCTCTCCACATCCACGCCAGCATCTGCAGTTTTGAGATTTCGTGATGTGGGCCATTCTCACTGGGGTTAGATGATATCTCAGGGAAGTTTTGATTTGCATTTCTCTAATATATAGAGATGATGAACATTTTTTCATGTGTTTGTTAGCCATTCGTCTGTCGTCTTTAGAGAAAGTTCTGTTCATGTCTCTTGCCCATTGATATAAGGGATTGTTGGCTTTTTTCATGTGGATTAATTTGAGTTCTCTATAGATTCTGGTTATCAAGCTTTTGTCTGATTGAAAATATGCAAATATCCTTTCCCATTGTGTGGGGTGTCTCTTTGCTTTGGTTATTGTCTCCTTAGCTGTACAGAAGCTTTTCAGTTTAATGAAGTCCCATTTGTTTATTTTTGTTGTTGTTGCAATGGCCATGGCAGTCTTCTTCATGAAGTCTTCCCCCAGGCCAATATCTTCCAGTGTTTTTCCTATGCTTTCTTTGAGGATTTTTATTGTTTCATGCCTTAAATTTAAGTCCTTTATCCATCTTGAATCAATTTTTGTGAGTGGGGAAAGGTGTGGGGCCAGTTTCAGTCTTTTACATGTAGACATCCAATTCTCCCAACACCATTTATTGAATAGGGAGTCTTTCCCCCAAGGTAAGTTCTTGTTTGGTTTATCGAAGATTAGGTGGTTGTAAGATGTTAGTTTCATTTCTTGGTGTTCAATTCGATTCCAAGTGTCTATGTCTCTGTTTTTGTGCCAGTACCATGCTGTCTTGACCACTATGGCTTTGTAGTACAGACTAAAATCTGGTATGCTGATGCCCCCGGCTTTATTTTTGTTACTAAGAACTGCCTTAGCTATACGGGGTTTTTTCCGGTTCCATACAAAACGCAGAATCATTTTTTCCAAATCTTGAAAGTACGATGTAGGTACTTTGATAGGAATGGCATTGAATAGGTAGATTGCTTTGGGAAGTATAGACATTTTAACAATGTTGATTCTTCCCATCCATGAGCATGGTATGTTCTTCCATTTGTTAAAATCCTCTGCTGTTTCCTTTCTGAGGAGTTCATAGTTTTCTTTATAGAGGTCCTTCACCTCCTTCGTTAGGTATATTCCTAGGTATTTCATTTTCTTTGAAACTATGGTGAAGGGAGTTGTGTCCTTAATTAGCTTCTCATCTTGACTGTTATTGGTGTATACAAAGGCTACTGACTTGTGGACATTGATTTTATATCCTGAAACATTACTGTATTTTTTGATGACTTCTAGGAGTCTTGTGGTTGAGTCTTTGGGGTTCTCTAAGTATAAGATCATGTCGTCAGCAAAGAGGGAGAGTTTGACCTCCTCTGCTCCCATTTGGATTCCCTTTATTTCCTTGTCTTGCCTAATTGTATTGGCTAGAACTTCCAGCACTATGTTGAATAGTAAAGGTGACAGAGGACAACCTTGTCTGGTTCCAGTTCTGAGAGGAAAAGCTTTGAGTTTTACTCCATTCAGTAAAATATTGGCTGTGGGTTTGTCATAGATAGCTTCAATCAGTTTTAGAAATGTGCCACCTAATGCCTATACTCTTCAGTGTTCTAATTAGAAAAGGATGCTGGATTTTATCAAATGCTTTTTCTGCATCTATTGAGAGGATCATGTGATCTTTATTTTTGCCTCTGTTAATATGGTGGATAACGTTTATGGACTTGCGTATGTTAAACCAGCCTTGCATCCCTGGGATGAAGCCTACCGGATCATGATGAATGACTTTTTTGATGATAAGCTGTAATCTATTGGCTAGGATTTTGTTGAGAATTTTTCCATCTATATTCATGAGTGAGATTGGTCTGAAATTCTCCTTTTTGTTTGGGTCTTTTCCTGGTTTTGGTATCAGGGTGATGTTTGCTTCATAGAATGTGTTGGGGAAGATTCCTTCTTCCTCAGTTTTTTGGAATAATTTCTGCAGGACAGGAATAAGCTCTTCCTTGAAGGTTTGATAGAATTCTGGAGTGAAGCCATCTGGACCAGGGCATTTTTTAGTTGGAAGCTTTTTTATTGTTTCTTTGATCTCAGTGCTTGAAATTGGTCTGTTCAGGAGGTCTATTTCTTCCTGGCTATATCTAGGGAGAGGGTGTGATTCCAAATATTGATCCATTTCCTTCACATTGTCAAATTTCTGGGCATAGAGTTTCTGGTAGTATTCAGAGATGATCTCTTGTATCTCTGTGGGATCAGTTGTTATTTCCCCTTTATCGTTTCTGATTGAGGTCACTAGAGATTTTACTTTTCTATTTCTAGTTAGTCTGGCCAATGGTTTATCTATTTTATTTATTTTTTCAAAAAACCAACTCCTTGTTTCATTAATTTTCTGAATGATTCTTTTGTTTTCAATTTCATTGATCTCTGATTTGATTTTGGATATTTCTTTTCTTCTACTGAGTTTAGGCTTGGATTGTTCTTCTTTTTCCAATTCCATAAGATCTCTTGTGAGATTGTTGATGTGCTCTCTTTCTGTTTTTCGAATGTAGGCATCTAAAGCGATGAATTTTCCTCCCAAAACTGCTTTTGCAGTATCCCACAGGTTTTGGTAGCTTGTGTCTTCATTGTTGTTATGCTCAAGGAAGTTAATGATTTCCTGTTTTATTTCTTCCTTCACCCATCTGTTATTCAACAGAAGATTGTTTAATTTCCATGCCTTTGGGTGGGGTCGAGCATTTTTGTTAGAGTTGAGTTCCACCTTTAGTGCCTTATGGTCTGAGAAGATACAAGGTAAAATTTCAATTCTTTTCATTCTGTTGATATTTGTTTTGTGTCCCAGGATATGATCAATTTTGGAGAATGTTCCATGGGGTGATGAGAAGAATGTATATTCTTTATCTTTGGGGTGGAGTGTTCTATATGCGTCTATCAAGCATAGTTGTTCTAGGGTCTCATTTATATCTCTTATATCTTTGTTTAATTTCTGTTTAGAGGATCTGTCCAGCTCTGTAAGAGGTGTGTTAAAGTCCCCTGTTATGATGGTATTATCAGATATCATATTGCTCAGACTGAGTAAGGTCTGCTTCAAGAATCTGGGAGCATTTAAATTGGGTGCATAAATATTTAGAATTGAAATGTCTTCTTGTTGTAGTTTTCCCTTGACCAATATAAAGTGACCATCTTTGTCTTTTTTGACTTTAGTTGCTTTAAATCCACATGAATCTGAAAATAAGATTGCAACTCCTCTTTTCTTCTGAATGCCATTTGCCTGAAAAATTGTCTTCCAACCCTTGACTCGGAGCTTTAATTTGTCTTTTGAAGCCAGGTGTGTTTCTTGCAGACAGCAAATGGATGGCTTGTGTTTTTTAATCCAGTCAGCCAATCTATGTCTCTTCAGTGGGGAATTCAAGCCATTAACATTTATGGAGATAATTGATAAGTGTGGTAGTATTCTATTCGTCTTATTTTGTGAGAGTCCATTGCTTAGTTTTATCTTTTGCATCAGTGTGGAGGTTAGGTTCTGTCCTTTGGTTTCCGGGTTCTTACTTTGCTGCTGATCCATTGTGGTGGTCCGTGTACAGAACAGGTTGAAGTATTTCCTGTAGAGCTGGTCTTGTTGTGGCGAATTTCCTCAATGTTTGTATATCCGTAAATGATTTGATTTCTCCGTCAATTTTGAAGCTTAGCTTAGCAGGGTACATAATTCTGGGCTGAAAATTGTTCTGTTTAAGTAGATTAAAGGTAGATGACCATTGTCTTCTTGCTTGGAAAGTTTCATTAGAGAAGTCTGCGGTCACTCTGATGGATTTGCCCCTGTAGGTCAACTGGCGCTTACTCCTGGCAGCTTGCAGAATCTTTTCTTTTGTCTTGACTTTGGACAGGTTCATCACAATGTGTCTTGGAGAAGCTCGGTTAGAGTTGAGGCGACCTGGGATCCGATAGCCCTCTGAAAGCAGTGTGTCAGAATCTTTGGTGATGTTTGGGAAATTTTCTTTTATAATATTCTCTAGTATGGCTTCCATTCCTCTGGGACATTCTTCTTCCCCTTCTGGAATTCCTATAACTCGTATGTTGGAACGCTTCATAAAGTCCCATAATTCTGACAGTGAACGTTCTGCTTTCTCTCTCTTCTTTTCTGCCTCTTTTACTATCTGAGTTATCTCAAGAACTTTGTCTTCTACCTCTGAAATTCTTTCTTCTGCATGGTCTAACCTGTTGCTGATACTTTCCATTGCATCTTTAAGTTCCCTGATTGACTGTTTCATTTCCTTCAGCTCTGCTATATCCTTTTTATATTCTTCATATCGTTCATCTCTGGTTTGATTCTGTTTTTGGATTTCCTTTTGGTTATTTTCCACTTTATTAGCAGTTTCCTTCATTGTTTCCATCATTTCTTTCATAGTTTTCAACATGTGTATTCTAAATTCCCTTTCTGTCATTGCTAACATTTCTTTATAGGTGGAATCCTCTGCAGTAGCTACCTCATGGTCCCTTGGCGGGGTTGTTCTGGACTGGCTCTTCATGTTGCCTGGAGTTTTCTGCTGATTCTTCCTCATGAGTGATTTCTTTTATCTGTTTCCTTGCCCTAATTTTCCTTTCACTTCCTCTTGCTCTTTAAGTTCTTGTGCCTGTGGACTAAGGGTTACAGGACCAGAAGGGTGAGAAGGTTGAAGAGCAAAAAAGGGGATGAAAGAAAGGAGGACCGAGTGATAAGAAAAAAAAGAAAGATAGAGAAAGGAGAGGGGGTGGGGATAAGGAATATTGACAAAAAGAAGATAGGCACAGAAAGAGGGAGACAGGGCAATATAGGTGTACAGTAGGGTACTTTGACACAACCTTAAAAAACCCCACCTTCTGGGGGTGCCCAGTGGGGTGGTTCCCTTGAGGTCAGCAGCTCTTTGCTAACCTGATCAGACACAGTACCCCACCTCCACCAAGTAGAGAGGAAAGACAAAAATGCTATAAATCAAACCAAAACAAGCAAACAGAAATCTTTACGGGGATAAAATTGGGTGAAAAACCAAGTGATAGCGGTAGAAACACTAGCAAAAATGAAGTTGTAGTTATTAAAAAAGGCAGCAATGGGAAATTATAATTAAACTAGTAAAATTGAGAAAGAAAAAGGGATCTGTATGGAAAAGATTGAAATTAAAAAACAAAAGAACATCAACACCGTCAAAATAAACAAACAAAAAAACCCAACCAAACAAAAAAAAAGAAAAAAATACACAACCAAAAACAAAGCAGTTTGTATATGTTATTGAATATTGTCTGGGCAACACGTGGTCTTCTGGGGTATGAGATGTTAGTCACAGTTCTGATACGACTGGAGGCTGCTGATTTCTCAAACCCCAGCAGGTAGACACCCTAAATCTCTCTTCAGCCCACTTAAAAGGCACTTTGAACTTGTAAACTTGCTGAGCAGAAGCTTTCCCAGCTTTCTCGCTGGAATCACTGCTGAAGTGGCTATCCACTTACCCAGTGTGCCAAAACCAGTCTCACTCTGCCCCTGAGGGTTAGGGCTGCAAGGCAGCTCATACCGCACCCTTAGGCTACTTGGTTGCTGGGTTACCAGCTCCCACCCGTTTCTAGCTCTGCGACCCTGAGGGCGGAGCTTGCCGGGGCAGATCACTGACAATGGCTCCGTGTGACCCACCGCCAAACACTTTTAGCTCCGTCTGGCTCAGCGGCTCAGACTGGGGCCCTAGACAACGGCCAAAGTTCTCTGCACTCCCGCTCAGGCCTTCCCCAAGGCAGTTCAACTCAGTGCCAAGTCCAAGGACATCAAAACAGTTCACAGGTAAGGCCTTTCTGGTTTGCAGTCTCGCTGCTACTGAACTTACAGTTGTGGGCGGGTTTAGACGGATTGAACACACGCGACCACTTGCCGGTTTTCCACTGTTTTAGTCCTCCTCTTGGGGTCCAGTAGTCTCTCACTGACTCCCTGTATCCTCATAGGAGTGATGACAGGCAGTTCCCACCAGCCAGAGATGCCTGGAGTCCTATCTCCCCAGACTCACGGTGCCCAGATGCAAGGAAGCTGTTACTCGGCTGCCATCTTGCTCCGCCTCCTATTAAAATTTTATTAAAATAATACTTTAATTCGGAATAATATCATGATAAGCCCATATATTTGGTGCATTTTGGACTTTGGATTTTCCTATTTAATAGCACCTGAAGCTGTTGAGAATCTCAGTGTTTTCATCAAAGCAGCGTGTAGACTTAAGTTTTATTTTTTATTTATGAGGATACAGATGGTTGGGTTACATTGTTCGTGATTGTTAGGTAGAGTCCAAGTAGTAGTTGTGCCCCTCCCCCAGGACCTGTGCCATGTGTCCTAACACTGTTCCTGTTGGGTGAGAGCACACCAATCCCCCTCCCTCCTCTCCTCTCCTACCTCGCCTCTGCCCCCACTGCCCCTTGAGTTTAATTGTGTTTTTCTCCTGTGTTGGCATGTATTTGTTCCTCTACTGGTTTCATATTAGCATTGATAGATTCAAGTTTTAGAAGTTGTGGAATAGCAATTTTATTGTATAAAGTTGTAAAGATACTGTTAGTAATGTAAGCCAGCAGATGGCACTCTTACCTTTGCGCTTATATAAAGAGATGTTTGGGCTTGTGGAGACTTCTCAGAGCTCAGAAACTGTTGAGAATTGCATTTCCCTATTTTTATTTGAACACAGTTTTATAACAAAACAATAAAGTTATTTTTACTGTTATAGAGAAAAGTGGATGAATGAACAAAACCGTTTCTATAGATAGTCTGTTCAATCATGTGTTAGCACGTGAAATAGTTAAGATCCATATGGATGAAAAATGCTTTTCCTGCAAATGTGTTCTACATTATGTCAATTTCTTTTCTTCCTTATTTATAAACGCAGAATCTTTATCTGATAAATCCAGCTGGATGGACAATAGAATGAGAACAATGCCCTTCTTGTCTTTTGTTTTTGGGATTTCATAACATCTTGGATTGATAGAATTTTAGTGTTATAGGGAACCTCAGAGATCATCTGTTTCAACACACAAACTTGTAGGTGAGGAATCAAGGCCCACAGTGGTTAAACAACCTGCCAAATCTGGAGGGAGGGACACCTTATTTTAATTATAAGCAGAAATTGGGACTCAACTATCTGCAGAGCAAAGCTGCCACAATAATCTTATGCTTTATAATACCATATTCCTGTTATTCTCAGATGTTATGGAAAGCAAGAGAGCTTTGGGAACTTGACTTACTAGTGGAGACTGATGCATTTGTCAGCTTCGTCTGCTTTTGCTTTGTTTCATAAAATTTCTGCAGAAATTAGTAAAGATTATCTAAAAAACCACCTGAGCTATATCTGGATATTCAAATCAGGCACAAAAGGTAATGTAGGAACATTTTCCCATAGCAATTACTAATTTAAAGAGGGATGCCTACACCTTTAATCAACTTTAATTCAATCAAAAGGGGTATACCAAGATCCGGGATAACCTATACATTGCAGGTATAAAATGTTCCTGAGCCTCTTAACTAAGTCTAACCCCATGGGTAGTTAGTTCATTTGCACCAGAGGTATTTGTGGAACCAAAAAACATTCATAGAAGGAGGAAGGATTGTAATAAGGTTCTTAGAGCAAGACTCTGTCTTTACAAAACAGAAAAATTAGCTGGGTGTGGTGGCATCTGCCTGGAGTCCCAGCTCCTTGGGAGGCTGAGGCAGAAGGATTGCCTAGATGTTTGAGGTTGCAGTGAGGTATAATGACACCATTGCACTCTACCCTTGATCCTGTCTCAACAAAACAACCTTCCCCAAAACAAAAACAAGCAAACAAAAAAATAGGATAGAGTTTCCTAAGGCAAGGGAGGATTCTAAAAGGTTTTTCCTGCCACAGTAAAGGAACTCCAAGATTTTCAGTATGACACTCAGATACAAAAAGCATCTCACATCTTTGTTGCTATGAATCAAGTTAATTACGGGTCATTCTATTCAACTTAGTTAGCAGGACACCCAAATTCAAGTTGTTTTTTTCAGGAGACCTTTCCTACTTCCCCCAGAATGGTGAGAGAGGCAAGGGGCTAAATGAACCAGAATAATTAGATCAGGGCCTCTGCTCTCTCTGTTCTAATTGTTGGTTGCTGAGATATTTGTTGTTACAAGCTTGTGTGGCCCATTTGAAGGCATTTCCTCATTACCACCCACTTCCTCTGTGGAACACTGAGCTGCACTCCCGAGCCAGGCTGAGTTCTGGACATTCACACGGAAGCTCTGCTACTTCTTAGGTGCTGTCTTCCACTCCCGATCTGCCATCACTGCCCTAGAGCCCCTCATCCTCAGCTTCTAGTCTCTGAACATCTGGCTCTTTCCAGGGTCAAGTAGGGCAAAAAATTCCATGCCCTCTCCCTTTGGGACTGTATTGGTTCATCTACTCCAGTAGCTCTGAAACCAAAAATGACTACTTTTCTCCTGGGAAATTCAGAACACCCCCTAAATGTCCAAGAGAACAGAAAAAATAATGTAAATAACAATTTTTCTTTTGGCCAATGAGTTTTCAGCAAGAAGATAAGATACATTTTAATTTTTCAATAGTACGGCATGTTTCATAAGGCTATACTTTCTTCTTGCTACGTATTTTTAGGACAGTGCCGGGGACGATCTGGGAGGGGGGCAAGAGGAAGATGCAAACTCACAGAGGCTGCTGCTTCTACTTGTTTAGATAACACTACAGGTCCCCAAGCTCCTGCTGGGTGAAAAATAAGTTAAGTTTAAGTGAACAACTGTTAAGAGTACAAAGATGGAAGTGGGCGTGGGGAATAAAGAGCAGTTGTTTTTCACAGAGGAGAAGGCCTCTTCTCTACAGCTGAGAATGTTTATTGCCACTTGATGTTCTATTGCCAAACTTGATTTTTTATCTTCTCAGAGACTTTCAGCTTTGTATAAAATAGGATCCAGACTTACTGCCTACTTACTCCTTATGGATCCTTGAGAATTTCCTGGGTTAATTTATGCTAAGTGCTTCATTCTAGCCAATAAAGGTAATTCAGAAATCATCTTAATAACTGTACAGCTTCCTGCTTCCTTTTTTTAAGTTGTTCTTGAGGTACGTGGGTCATCGCAGCAGTTTTGAGATATACAAAAAAATCAAACAAAAAATCCACGTGGATGGAAACCAAGGAAGCCTCCCAGCGATACTGATAAGCGGAACAAGTTGAAACTTGCACAGGTGAATCAGAAAGCACGTAGTCCACTGTGTCTCTTGGAAATAAAAGAATGGACCATAATACAGTCTATCTCAAAACTTTCATAGTGATCCACTTATCTCCTAGACTAGGATCAGAGATAAAAGCAAAGCTCCTAGAGAACATTCCAGTGAGGAAAGCTTGCCAAGTTTGTGAGGCAGAAGAAAAACACCGTGTCTGATAAGCTCCCCCGCCTCTCTCCAAATGTTGGTATATGAGCTGAATTTTGGGGATTCTGCCTCCTTTTTTTCTTCAGCCCTGGTGGGTTCCTACCAGCTTTGGGAGTGGACCATGTGTATCTCTTCCTGACACTGTGTTGGGGCTTCATGCTGGTAGTTTGAATCAGCCCCAGTGAGGGTATTTATAAGGAGGTGCAGGTAGAAATCAAACGGGGGAGGACAAGAAGAGACGATGGGTAAAAACTACCTAACAGGTACAATGAACACTGAGTGACGGGCACAATTACAGTCCTGACTGAACCATGGCAGATTGACACATGTGACCAAAACCATTTGTACCCCTGTAATATTTTGAAATTTAAGAAAAGTAAAAAAAAAAAAAAAAAAAATACAAGGATGGGCAAAAACTACAAATGATAGTTGGTTGCTAACCTAGCATGCTACTGCCTAAAAATCACATTTGAACCAGTGTATTGGATAATTATTATTATTGTTGTTATTTCTTTGGTGTCATAGTTCAAACTCTTGGGCTCAAATGATTTTCTTGCCTCAGCTCCCAAGTAACTGGAACTATAGGTATCTGCCACATTGCCTGGCTATTTTTAGAGATGGGGTCTCACTCTTGCTCAGGCTGGTCTCGAACTCCTGAACTCAGGCAATCCACTTGCCTCAGCCTCCCAGAGTGCTGGGATTATAAGCGTGAGCCACTGCACCCAGCCTGGATAATTCTTTTCTAAAAAAAAAAAAAAATTGTAAGGATCTAAAGGTTTTTCATTTCAACTTTGTATGAAAGGAATGTCTGGAGAGAGAGTTTGGGTGATTCATAATGAGAAGACTATTCCCTCCCTTTCAGCATATATTAATAATAATAATTTTAAATTGTTATCACTGCCTTTGTTTAATACAAATTAATTGCCGTGTACCAGAGATGATGTGTTTTTGCAGTATGCTATACTTTTGCTCTCTAAAAAGAAAAATGTAAGAAAATGAATGAGAAATTTTTTTGAGTCAATGCTTTAAAAAGATGTGGAGGGATAATAAGGAATGCCATTTGAATTCTGTTGCAGGTAATATATTTAAAAAGAGCTGTATGTATCTTAATGCTTATTGCTCCTCCCCTCCTTCCCCAGCTGGGCCAGAGATGAGTCCTATTGAACCTAAATTACTTCGGCAATTATCACAGATTTTAAGGAATGCTGTGCTAAGCCTCGGGGTGGGGGTGGATTAAATAACATAGTGAATTAATGACTGCAAAAATGTGCTATCAAAGAAAAATCCTTCCTCTCCCCTCAAAATCACCCTCACTATAAACAAAAATACCCCGTGCTTGACCCAATAACCTGTCAAGTTTGACTGTGCTTTTATTTTCATTAGAACCATGATATAGGGCAAAGAAATGACTTTCTATTCAGTGCTATCATATTTCGAAGCAGGATTGTAAAATAATGTATATTTATATGTTTTAAGTCAAGGATTCTGTTAAGCCTCCAGGAAGCTTAGGTATCAAATATTATTGTTTGAAAAGCAAACAAACAACTTCCCGAAAAACACAAACAGAAGAAAAGACCTTCATGAGAAGTTAAGTAACATGGTAGGATAGTAGGAGGCCATCCTTAGATGGGGAGCCCTGCAGCATTGCTGATTCTGTTATCTCTCCAGGTGCTCATGTTTACACTTGAAAGAATGTCAGCTACACGGCTATGGGTTCACCAAGCAATTCCTCCAAAAACTCAAGAAGTCAGCCATACAGCTTTCTGCCTTTAGAAGCATCTCATGTTGACTTTGTTCAAATAGCCTAGTGTCAATTGTGAACCACAGGTAGACTGAAGCCCCAAGCCTCAATATCAGAGAGGGGGATGTTGCCCTGAATATGCTTCCTGAATGTGCTTCTCAAATGTCCAGCTCTACAGACGTGGCTGAATTCCCACTCTGCTCCCTCCAGGGAAAGAGATAGCTTGGCATGGAGTCTGGCTAGAGTACTGAAAATTCATCATAATGTTTATACTTTATAGTCTTCTATTCTTGTGCCTTCTAGCCCTCAAAATGGCTATCTAGAAGTTATCCCCCAATTTCTTCTATCTTATTTGGAAGGATATTATGGATGCTTGAGGGTAAGAGACATGAGTGGCTGGATTTGAGCCTACATGTCTCAGATCTTAAAGTTCATCGACGGTAGGTACACATTCCTTCAGTCAGCATAACTCTCAAATCTGATCTTACTAACTCAACACAATATGAGAAAAATAACCAGAATTTCTGACACACTATCAAAAGAATGCTCTGAATTTCAGACCATTGACCATTGGTAAGTGAAGATATTCAGGTGTATCATCATTCATTGTATTTCCATGCACAGGGGCTCATTTGTAAAGACGGTTATTCAATAGACATTGCTTGAGACCAAACATGTATTTGAAACAAATCAAGAAGAATTTCTTTTTCCTGTTCCAAGAACTGTGACAAGGGCTTTTAAGGGATTATTAAGAAAATCTAGAGTCATACAACTTGTAAGTTTTATAGCTGGGATATGAACACAACTGGTGTGAGTCTATGGGATTAACTCCCCACAACATGGCTATCACATTATATGAAACAGTGTCAGTGGGCGCCAAGGGAACAGCTGCAGTGATCCAAGGAGGCAAGTCAACTCAAAAGACATACATTTGGATCCAAATTTTAACATGTGTTACTATGGCTCAATGCTATAGGATGTATTAGCAATGTGAAGTTGATAGATTGACAAATTGAAAATCTCTTAAAATTTTGGAAGGAGCAAATGCCACATGTACTATCTCACTTCACTTCTCATCCCTTCATCTCTCTGGTCCACCAGAACACCACTGACAGAACTCTAAGGACCTGCTATTTCAGCTCAAATACCCTTCCATCATCACCTTTCCAAGCTTTGGTTTACAAATCTATATTTTTTCACTTCTTTTGCTGTCAGTCCACAGAAAATCTTTGTTATCTTAGTCCTTTTCATGATGTCTGGCTTATCAGAGCCTCATAAGATATTGGTTGAATTAATTTTAAAGAGGATTGTCTCATTTTTTTCTTTTTCTTTTTTTAAGACAGAGTTTCCCTATGTCATCCTTGGTAGAGTGCTATGGCATCACAGCTCACAGTAACCTTAAACTCTTGGGCTTAAGCGATTGTTTTGCCTCAGCCTCCCAAGTAGCTGGGATTACAGGCACTCACCACAATGCCTGGATATTTTTTATGTTGTTGTTGCAATTGTCATTGTTGTTTAGCCGGCCCGGGCCGGGTTCGAACCTGCCAGCCTGGGTGTATGTGGCCAGTGCCCTACCCACTGAGCTACGGGCACTACCCGATTGTCTCATTTTTTATTTTTATTTATTTATTTCTTATTGTTAAATCAGAGCTGTGTACATTAATGCAATCAAGGGGTACAATGTGCAGGTTTCATATACAATCTGAAAGATTCTCATCAAACTGTTTAACGTAGCCTTCATGGCATTTTCTTAGTTATTGTATATAGATATTTGTATTCTGCCTTTAGTAAGTTTTGTCTGTACCCATTCTAAGATGCACTGTAGGTGTGGCCCCTCCAATTACCCTCCCTCCACCATAACCTCCCCCCTCCCTTCCCCTTCCTTGGCCCTTTCCCCATAGTCTTGTGCTATAGTTGGGTTATAGCCTTCATGTGAAAGCTATAATTTAGCTTCATAGTAGGGCTGAGTACATTGGATACTTTTTCCTCCATTCCTGAGATACTTTGCTGAGAAGAATATGTTCCAGCTCCATCCATGTAAACATGAAAGAGGTAAAGTCTCCATCTTTCTTTAAGGCTGCATAATATTCCATGGTATACATGTACCACAATTTAGTAGTCCATTCGTGGGTCGATGGGCACTTGGGCTTCTTACATGACTTAGCGACTATGAATTGGGCTGCAATAAACATTCTGGTACAGATGTCTTTGTTATATTGTGATTTTTGGTCTTCTGAGTTTAAACCTAGTAAAGGAATTATAGGATCGAATGGCAGGTCTATTTTTAGATCTCTAAGTATTCTCCAAACATCCTTCCAGAAGGAATGTATTAGTGTGCATTCCCACCAGCAGTGTAGAAGTGTGCCCTTTTCTCCACATCCACACCAACATCTCTGGTTTTGGGATTTTGTTATGTGGGCTACTCTTCCTGGGGTTAGGTGATATCTCAAAGTAGTTTTGATTTGCATTTCTCTGATGATTAAGGATGATGAGCTTTTTTTCATGTGTTTGTAGATCATGCATCTGTCTTCTTTAGAGAAGTTTCTCTTCAAATTCCTTGCCCACCCTGAGATGGGATCATGTGTTCTTTTCTTGCTAATACGTTTGAGTTCTCTGTGGATTCTGGTTATTAGACCTTTATCGGAGGTATAACCTGCAAATATTTTCTCTGATTCTGAGGGCTGTCTGCTTGCTTTACTTACTATGTTCTTGGCTGTGCAGAAGCCTTTTAGTTTGATCAGGACCCAGTAGTGTATATTTGATACTGCTTCAATTGCCTGGGGAGTCCTTCTCATAAAATATTCACGCAGGCCAATTCCTTCAAGAGTTTTCCCCGCACTTCAAGTCTTTTTATAGTTTCATGTCTTAAGTTTAAATCTTTTATCCAGTGAGAGTCTATCTTAGTTAATGGTGAAAGACGTGGGTCCAGTTTCAATCTTCTACAGGTTGCCAGCCAGTTCACCCAGAAACATTTGTTAAATAGGGAATCTTTTCCCCACTGAATGTTTTTAATTGGCTTGTCAAAGATCAAATAACAGTAAGTAGTTGGATTCATCTCTTGGTTCTCTATTCTGTTCCAGACATCTACTTCTCTGTTTTTGTGCCAATACCATGCTGTTTTGATCACTATCAATTTATAGTGCAGTCTCAGGTCTGGTAGCGTGATTCCTCCTGCTGTGTTTTTATTGCTGAGTAATGTTTTGGCTATTCGAGGATTTTTTTCTGATTCCATATAAAACAGAGTATTATTTTTTCAAGATCTTTAAAATATAACAATGGAGCTTTAATAGGAATTGCATTAAAATTATATATTGTTTTGGGTAGTATAGACATTTTAACAATGTTGATTTTTCCCAGCCATGAGCATGTTTTTCCATTTGTTAACATCTTCAGCTATTTCTTTTCTTAAAGTTTCATAGTTCTCTTTGTAGAGATCTTTCACGTCCTTTGTTGGGTATACTCCCAAATATTTCATCTTCTTTGGCAATACTATGAAAGGAATAGAGTCCTTGACTGTTTTTTCGGCTTGGTTATTGTTGGTATATATAAAGGCTACAGATTTATGGGTGTTGATTTTGTAGCCTGAGACATTGCTGTATTCCTTGATCACTTCTAAAAGTTTTGTAGTAGAATCCCTAGTGTTTTCCAGATATACGATCACATCATCTGCGAAGAGTGAAAGTTTGATCTCTTCTGACCCTATGTGGATACCCTTGATCTCCTTTTCTTCCCTAATTGCAATGGCTAAAACTTCCATTACAATGTTAAAGAGCAATGGAGACAAAGGGCAAACTTGCCTGGTTCCTGATCTAAGTGGAAATGATTTCAATTTAACTCCATTCAATATGATATTGGCTGTGGGTTTGCTGTAGATGGCCTCTATTAGTTTAAGAAATGTCCCTTCTATACCAATTTTCTTAAGTGTTCTGATCACGAAGGGATGCT
This sequence comes from Nycticebus coucang, assembly GCF_027406575.1. Taxonomy (NCBI): domain Eukaryota; kingdom Metazoa; phylum Chordata; class Mammalia; order Primates; family Lorisidae; genus Nycticebus; species Nycticebus coucang. The sequence goes on along the minus strand of NC_069791.1, from coordinate 39,861,094 downwards.
GGATATTATCAAAAGCTTTTTCTGCATCAATTGAAAGAATCATATGGTCCTTATTTTTTAGTTTGTTTATGCGTTGAATTACATTTATAGATTTATGTATATTGAACCAGCCTTGAGACCCTGGGATAAATCCCACTTGGTCGTGGTGTATAATTTTTTTGATGTGTTGTTGGATTCTGTTTGTTAGGATCTTATTGAGTATTTTAGCATCAATATTCATTAGTGATATTGGTCTATAATTTTCTTTTCTTGCTGGGTCTTTCCCTGGTTTGGGGATCAAGGTGATGTTTGCTTCATAGAATGTGTTGGGTAATATTTCTTCTTTTTCTGTATTTTGTTTTTTTTTTTTTTTTTTTTTTTTTTTTTTTTTTTTTTTTTTTTTTTTTTATTTTTTTTTTTTTAATTTTTTTATTAAATCATAAGTGTATACAATGATATGATTATGGGGCATCATACACTCACTTCATAAACCATTTGACACATTTTTATCCCAGTGGTTAACATAGCCTTTCCGGCGTTATCTCAGTTACTGTGCCAAAACATTTATATTCTACATTTACCAAGTTTCGCAAATACCCCTGTAATATGCACCACAGGTGTGATCCCACCGATTCCCCTCCCTCTACCCACCCCCCCCTTTCCCACTTCCCCCTATTGTTAAGTTGTAGCTGGGTTATAGCTTTCATGTGAGAGTCCCAAATTAGTTTCATAGTAGGGCTGTGTACATTGGATATTTTTTCTTCCATTCTTGGGATACTTTACTAAGAAGGATATGTTCCAGCTCCATCCATGTAAACATGAAAGAGGTAAAGTCTCCATCATTCTTTAAGGCTGCATAGTATTCCATGGTATACATATACCACAATTTATTAATCCATTCGTGGATCGATGGGCACTTCGGCTTTTTCCATGACTTAGCAATTATGAATTGGGCTGCAATAAACATTCTGGTACAAATATCTTTGTTATGTTGTGATTTTTGCTTTTTCTGTATTTTGGAAGAGGTTTAGTAATATAGATACTAGTTCTTCTTTAAAGGTTTGGTAGAATTCTGATGTAAAGCCATCTGGTCCCGGGCTTTTCTTTTTAGGGAGGTTTTGTATAGTTGATGCTATTTCAGAACTTGATATAGGCCTGTTCAACATGTCCACTTCGTTCTGGGTAAGTCTTCGTAGGTGGCATGCTTCTAGGTATTGGTTGATTTCTTTCAGATTTTCATATTTCTGATAGTTAAGTTTCTTGTAGTATTCGTTAAGGATTTTTTGAATTTCTGAGGTGTCTGTTGTTATTTCATCATTACCATTTCTGATTGATGAAATTAGATTTTACTCTTTTTTTCCTGGTTAGGTTGGCCAAAGGTTTATTTATTTAATTGATCTTTTCAAAAACCCAACTTTTGGGTTTATTGATCTGTTATATAATTCTTTTGTTTTCAATTTCATTGAATTCTGGTCTGATTTTGGCTATTTCTTTTCTTCTGCTAGGTTTGGGGTTGGAGTGTTCTTCCTTCTCCAGTTGCTGGAGATGTCCCATTAAGTTATTAACTTTCTCTCTTTCCGTTTTCTTGAGGAAGGCTTTCAGTGCTATAAATTTCCCTCTTAGGACTGCCTTTGCAGTATCCCAGAGGTTTTGGTAATTCGTGTCTTGATTGTTGTTTTGTTCCAAAAATTTGGTGATTTCCTTCTTAATCTCGTCTATAACCCATCTATCCTTCAGCATAAGGTTGTTTAGCTTCCATGTTTTTGTATGGGTATGCAGGTTCCTGTTGTTATTGAGTTCAAATTTTATTCCATGATGGTCTGAGAAGATGCAAGGAATAATTTCTATTTTTTTAAATTTGCTGAGGTTAGGTTTGTGGCCTAGGATGTGGTTGATTTTGGAGTATGTTCCATGGGCTGATGAGAAGAATGTGTATTCAGTTTTGTTGGGATGAAATGTTCTATAGATGTCTGTTACGTCCAGATGTGAATGGTTAAGTTTAAATCTAAAATTTCTTTGGTTAGCTTCTTTTTGGAGGATCTATCCAGCACTGCTAAAGGGGTGTTAAAATCTCCAACTACTATGGAAGTGAAGGAAATGAAGTTGCTCATGTCTGTTAGAGTTTCTCTTATAAATTGAGGTGCATTCTGGTTGGGTGCATAAATATTAATAATTGAAATCTCATCATATTGAGTATTACCTTTAACAAATATGAAGTGTCCATCCCTATCCTTCCTTATTTTGGTTGGTTTAAAGCCTATTGCATTTGCGAATAGGATTGCAATGCCTGCTTTTTTCTGCTTTCCATTTGCCTGGAGTATAGATGAACATCCCTTCACCTTGAGTCTAAATTTGTCTTTTAATGTAAGATGCGATTCTTGTATGCAGCAGATATCTGGCTTGAATTTTTGTATCCAGTCAGCCAACCTGTGCCTCTTTAGAGGACAATTTAAACCATTCATACTAATTGAAAATATTGATAAGCCTTGTGAGAGTTTGGTGGACATTTTTAATCCTTTTGCAACTGTGGAAGTTGGAATTTGATCAAAATTTTCTGGATGAGTTTACTTTTGTGGTGGAGAATTATGCTGGTCTTTATGGAGGATAGGTATGAGAATATCCTGGAGAGCTGGTTTAGTTATGACAAATTTCTTCAACATGTGAATGTCATTGAAGTATTTAATTCCTTCGTCATAAATGAAACTCAGTTTAGCTGAGTATAGGATCCTGGTTTGAAAGTTATTTTGTTTTAGGAAATTAATAGTCAATGACCATCCTCCTCTAGCTTGAAAGGTTTCAGCAGAGAGATCTGCAGTTATTCTAAAATTCTTTCCCTTGTAGGTGATGGTTTTCTTTCATCTGGCTGCTTTCAGAATTTTCTCCTTCATATTAACTTTAGTGAAATTGATTGTGATGTGTCTGGGGGATGTCTTATTTGGGTTGAGTCGTGCTAGAATTCTGAAACTGTCTGCTATCTGAATTTCATCTCTTGGCATGTCTGGAAAGTTCTTTTTCATAATCTCATGGAGCAGAGACGCTGTGCCTTGTGAAGCCACTTCATCACTTTTGAGGATCCCTATAAGACGAATATTAGTTTTCTTTGAATTAGCCCAGAGCTCTCTGAGACAGTGATCTGTTTTTGCCCTCCATTTCTCTTCCTCTTTGAGAGTTTGGGAGCATTTGAAAGCTTTGTCTTCAATGTCAGAAATCCTTTCTTCTGCTTGCTCCATTCTGTTACTGAGAGATTCTACTGTGTTTCTCAGATCTTTGGGGGCTGCAACTTCTTGTCTCCATGTGTCAAAATCTTTGGTCATTTGGTCTTTGAATTCGTTGAATTCTTGAGATGTCTTTTGTGTTACTGCTTGGAATTCTAATTTGATCTTATTTGCTATCCAGATTCTGAATTCGATTTCTGACATCTCAGCTATTTGTTTGTGCATGGGATCTTGTGCTGTGTCTGCCCCATTGATTCTTGGGGGAGTTGCTCTACTCTGATTATTCATATTGCCAGAGTTTTTCTGTTGATTTTGCCTCATGATTGCTTTTCAGTGTTGCCTCTGGTTGTCCTCAGAGTTGGGGAGGTGTGTCTGTAAGATTAGACCCCTGCGGGATCACTCTGTTGTTGCTGGATCTTTGTAGGGAGTGACCCTGTGTAGTTCCTCTGGGGCTGCCCCAGCCAGGGAGTTCTGGTTGTGGAAGCAGCTCCGGAGTGTGACACACCCGGATCCAGCAATAGGATGGGAGGTGGCGTGCATGGTTGTGGGAGTGCCTGGCACTCAGTGACTTTGGCACAGAGAGTCCAAGTCTCCAGCAGTCTCTGGCCAGGAGAAGGGCTCTGCTTAAATGCAGGGAAGTCTCTGGAGGGCACATGGCTACCAGAGTCCCTGGCCAGACGAACGGGCTGGTGTGGAGGCAGGGAGGGTACAGGAGGGAGGACGCAGGGTTGCGTGGCTCCCACAGTTCCTGGTCAGGGCATGCGGAGGACCGGCGGGCGTGGGTTATGGGTCGCGTGTTATGGCACAGCTCTTAGGGAGGTCCAGGCAGTGCCAAGCCCAGGAGTTTGAGGTTGCTATGAGCTGTGACTCCACGGCACATTAACCAGGGCAACAGCCTGAGGCTCCAGTGTGCCAAAACCAGTCTCACTCTGCCCCTGAGGGTTAAGGTTGTAAGGCAGCTCAGTCCCTGCCTTTAGGCTGCTCAGTTACTATGTTACTAGCTCCCGCCTTATCCTTGCTCTGAGACCGTGAGGGCGGAGCTTGCTGGGGCAGTTCTCTCACAATGGCTCCCTGTGGCCCACAGCCGAACACTATTAGCTCCATCTGGCTCAGCGGCTCAGTCTGGGGCCCTAGACAATGCTCAAAGTTCTCCGCACTCCTGCTCAAGCTGTCCCCAAGGCAGTTCAACTGACTGCCAAATCCAAAAACACCAAAACAGTTCACAGGTAAAGCCTTTCTGGTTTGCAGTCTCACTGCTGCTTGTACTTACAGCTGCCCTTGGGATTAGGTCGATCGAACACATGCAACCACTTGCCAGTTTTCCACTGTTTTTGTCCTCCTCTTGGGGTCCAGAAGTCCCTTGCTGACTTCCTGTATCGTCAAAGGGATGATTATAGGCAGATGCCACTAGCCAGAGATGCCTAGAGTCTTATTTCCCCAGACTTACCATGCCCAGTTGCAGGGAAGCTGTTACTCGGCCTCCATCTTGTTCCACCTCCAATCTGATTGTCTCATTTTTATTTTCAATTGTTTCTTATTTTATAGTCACACCATTTTCATTAATCAAACTTCCTCATTCCAAATTTCCTCCATCTTTCCCCTTACAATGCTGAAAAATCTGTAAAATTAAACTCTTAGGGAGAATGAGAATGGTAGGAGGTATTACTGACAACTTTTTCAGGACTTGGAGTGGATAAAATTCTAGACAGGAGATGGAACTCTTTTGAAACAGAAAGAGTTTAATTTAAATGGAAGGGCTTCTTGATTCTTATTTGTGTTTAAATGGTATGGGTTGGATAGTTGCTCTATCCATGGCTGCCAGATACAATCTGTTGATGATTTGACTCTGATAGAATTAGGAGGAGTGCCTGCAGAAACAAGTGATCAGGAAAAATTAGCTAACTTCTGGTTTAGGCTGAAAAATTAGCTAACTGCTGCTTTCTTTCTGGTCTGCACTTATGCCATTCCCAAAGGGATGTTGTGATATGATGTTTGCACAGTGCTTCCTATCACTAACATTGGCAGAGCTGAGTTCTGTGTGATTTTGGTCACAAACTCAAGACTCCTCAAGTTGCCAACATTCAGACATCATTAGTGACCTCAGTAATGCCATTTTGATAAGACATTTACATCATTGCTTTTCTTATATCTGTTCTTGATGCATCTTGCAATGTCTGTTGTATATTTCCCCGCATCCTTCATTTACCACGTATTTGTTTGATGGGTGTTTTTTGAGTTGGTAGTGTTCTATATTCTCAATCCCTTTTGGCTAGAACCCAAATGTTTGATGTTCCAGATCATAAGCCTTGCACCTTGGCAAGAAAAATTCTGCTGAAGGCACTGTCATAAGAAGTATTCCCTATTCAGAAGTCTCACTGTGACTCTGGGAAGGGTTACTTTTCATTTCTGTCCTTGTGTAAATTGAATACAGCCAGTAGGGCATCTGAATACCAAAGGACATCTGTAACTGCTATTTTTTATTGTACCAATTCTAGCTAATTTCATTTCCACAGTGGTTCTCTTCTATGGGATCTGAATTGCCTGTCCCCTGGAATTAGTTACTCTTATAATGGAAGTAGCTTCTGCCTTGGATCACTGTCACCTCATGGTCCCCAGGGTCCTCATAGTGACTTTCCTGTCTGTTCAGATTCCTGAGTGACAACCTTACCTTGACCTCTGGACTATACGCTCTTTAACCTTGGTTTTCTTGAACACCCTGCTTTATCCTGATATAGCTCATCTATGTCTAATCTATCTCAGAAATTTCTACAGGAATGTTTGAGACTGGTAAAAGGAGCTTTGGTTCTTAGACTTCCCTCACTATTAGCTATTTCTTTAATCTGTCTTCCACAATCCTTTGTTATGTAGCCAGCAAAACCAACATTAACTTTTTTTACTGTTGAACAATTAATATGCAACTGTATACTTTGAATGTTTAAAGGGGTATATACTATGAAGCTGTATCTCCTCCAGTATTCAGCTTCTGATTGCCTTCTGAACACCCCTATCCCTAGCTTTCGGGGTGCATCCTGATAACTCTGAAGTAGTGTTTCTATTTATGCACCTGCATCACCTGGAGAGGTTTTTTTTTTTTTTTTTTTTGTAGAGACAGAGTCACACTTTACCACCTTCGGTAGAGTGCCATGATGTCACAGGACTCACAGCAACCTCTAGCTCCTGGGCTTCCATGATTCTCCTGCCTCAGCCTCCCGAGCAGCCAGAACCACAGGCGCCTGCCACAACGCCCGGCCACTTCTTGGTTGCAGTTCAGCCGGGGTTGGGTTTAAACCCGCCACCCTCGGTATATGGGGCTAGTGCCCCACTCACTGAGCCACAGTGAGGTTTTAAAAAATAAAAATGCTCCAGTCCCATCCCAGATATACTGAACTGGAGTCTTTGGGCTGGGGGACCTGGATATCTCAAAAAGTACTTCCTAGGCAATTCTAAAGTCCAGTTGTAATGGAGAAACATAAGTCTTGGCCAATTAATCTGCTGTGACATTTGCTGTAGTGTCTGTGATTGTCTTATTTTTTAAGGTAAGGCTGCACATTCACACTGAAGGGCAAAGCTAATAAGGAAATACCTGTAGATGTTCCCAGTTGAGTCTGGCTGTCATCTCATGACCAGCTTTAAGATGAATTTGGAGTACTCTGGATGAGAAACACAGAGAGTGGTGTTTAATGAGAGCTTCAAGCATTCAGTCAATTAACCCTGAAACTTGTCTTACTTCTGGACTTCTCATTATGTGAGAAAATTTCTGAGCTGTGGTTTGAACTGTGGAAATTGGGATCAAAGGAAGATTTAATTCATGGAAGAACCTAAAACCTACATCTTACAGTTCAGTGTTATTTGTGTACATTCTATGAATACATCTCTCAAGAGATTGTTGAGATTTCATCTTTTTTGAGAATATACCTAGAAGAGGGATTGTTAGATTATATGGAATGCCGTTTCTTTAGGAATCTTTATACTGTTCTTTATAATGGCTGGGTCAATCTGTATTTCCACCAATAGTGTTCTAAGGTTCCCGTTTCTTCACGCCGTCACCAACCTTTATCCCTTGTCTTTTTGATGGTAGTCATCCTAATGGGTACATGGGAATATCTTACAATGCTCTTAATTTTCATTTCCCTGATGATTAGTAATGTTGAGCACCTTTTCGTATACCTGTTGGACATTTTTTTGAATGGCATTTGCTAATTAAATTTTTTAACTTTTAAAAACTTTGCTTATAACTGACACATGATAATTATACTTCTTTATTGCATACAGTGTGATGTTTCCATATATGTGCACATTGTGTAATGATCCAGGCAAAGTAGTTAGCCTGTCCATAACCTCAAACCTTTATTATTTCTTTGGGTGGTAACTTGCAAGACCCTCTTTTATAGCTATCTTCAAATGTACAATTGGTTGTTACTAGCTAGTTCCTCTACAGTGTAATAGAACACTAGAACTTACTCTTCCTGTCTAACTATAACTTTGCATCCACTGACTGACCTCTCTCCATATTCCGCCTTGACTTTTCTTCCCAGCCTCTGATAACCACAACTTAACCCTCTATTTCTATGAGATCAACTTTCCTACATTCCATATGTTAAATCATGGAAGGGAGATAATATAGTATTTGTCTTTCTTTGCCTGGCTTACTTCACTTAATATTATGTCCTTCAGATTCACCCATGTTATTGCAAATGACAGGATTTTTCTTTTAATATCTGAAGAGTATTCATATATATACATATATCACATTTTCTTTACCCATTCATCCTTTTTTTTTTTATTAAATCATAACTGTATACAATGATATGATTATGGGGCATCATACACTCACTACATAAACCATTTGACACATTTTTATCACAGTGGTTAACATAGCCTTTCCGGCGTTATCTCAGTTACTGTGCCAAAACATTTACATTCTACATTTACCAAGTTTCGCAAATACCCCTGTAATATGCACCACAGGTGTGATCCCACCGATTCCCCTCCCTCTACCCACCCCCCCCCCCTTTCCCACTTCCCCCTATTGTTAAGTTGTAGCTGGGTTATAGCTTTCATGTGAGAGTCCCAAATTAGTTTCATAGTAGGGCTGTGTACATTGGGTATTTTTTCTTCCATTCTTGGGATACTTTACTAAGAAGAATATGTTCCAGCTCCATCCATGTAAACATGAAAGAGGTAAAGTCTCCATCTTTCTTTAAGGCTGCATAGTATTCCATGGTATACATATACCACAATTTATTAATCCATTCGTGGATCGATGGGCACTTGGGCTTTTTCCATGACTTAGCTATTATGAATTGGGCTGCAATAAACATTCTGGTACAAATATCTTTGTTATGTTGTGATTTTTGGTCTTCTGGGTATATGCCCAGGAGAGGAATTACAGGATTGAATGGCAGATCTATTTTTAGATCTCTGAGTGTTCTCCATATATCTTTCCAAAAGGAATGTATTAATTTGCATTCCCACCAGCAGTGCAGAAGTGTTCCCTTTTCTCCGCATCCACGCCAACATCTCTGGTCTTGAGATTTTGTGATATAGGCTAGTCTCATTGGAGTTAGATGATATCTCAAAGTAGTTTTGATTTGCATTTCTCTGATGATTAAAGATGATGAGCATTTTTTCATATGTCTGAAGGCCGTGCGCCTGTCTTCTTCAGAGAAGTTTCTCTTCAAATCCCTTGCCCAGCCTGTGATGGGATCCCTTGTTTTTTTCTTGCTGATGCGTTTGAGTTCTCTGTGGATTCTGGTTATTAAACCTTTGTCAGAGTTATACCCTGCAAATATCTTCTCCCATTCTGAGGGCTGTCTGCTTGCTCTGCTTACTGTGTTCTTAGCTGTGCAGAAGCTTTTTAGTTTGATCAATCCCAGTAGTATATTTTTGAAGCTGCTTCAATTGCCCGGGGGGTTCTCCTCATGAAATACTCACCCAGACTGATTTCTTCAAGGGTTTTCCCTGCATTCTCCTCTAGTATTTTTATAGTTTCATGTCTTAAGTTTAAATCTTTAATCCAATGAGAGTCTATCTTAGTTAATGGTGAAAGGTGTGGGTCCAATTTCAGTCTTCTGCAGGTTGCCAGCCAGTTCACCCAGCACCATTTGTTAAATGGGGAATCTTTTCCCCACTGAATGTTTTTAATTGGCTTGTCAAAAATCAAATAGCGGTAAGTAGCTGGATTCATCTCTTGGTTCTCTGTTCTGTTCCAGATATCTACTTCTCTGTTTTTGTGCCAATGCCATGCTGTTTTGATCACTATCGATTTGTAGTAAAGTCTGAGGTCTGGTAGTGTGATTCCTCCTGTTTTGTTTTTATTTCTGAGTAATGTCTTGGCTATTCGAGGTTTTTTCTGATTCCATATAAAACGAAGTAATGTTTTTTCAAGATCTTTAAAATATGACAGTGGAGCTTTAATAGGGAGTGCGTTGAAATTATATATTGTTTTGGGTAGTATGGACATTTTGATAATGTTGATTCTTCCTAGCCATGAGAATGGTATGTTTTTCCATTTGTTAACATTTTCAGCTATTTCTTTTCTTAGAGTTTCATAGTTCTCTTTATAGAGATCTTTCACGTCTTTTGTTAGGTAAATTCCCAAATATTTCATCTTCTTTGGCACTACTGTGAATGGGATAGAGTCCTTAACTGCTTTTTCAATTTGACTGTTGTTGGTGTATATAAAGGCTACCGATTTATGAATGTTGATTTTGTAACCTGAGATGCTGCTGTATTCCTTGATCACTTCTAGGAGTTTTGTAGTAGAGTCCCTAGTGTTTTCCAGATACACAATCATATCATCTGCGAAGAGCGAGAGTTGGATCTCTTCTGACCCTATATGGATACCCTTGATCACCTTTTCTTCCCTAATTGCGGTGGCTAAAACTTCCATTACAATGTTGAAAAGCAATGGAGACAATGGGCAGCCTTGTCTGGTTCCTGATCTGAGTGGAAATGATTCCAATTTAACTCCATTCAATATGATATTGGCTGTGGGTTTGCTGTAGATGGCCTCTATCAGTTTAAGAAAAGTCCCTTCTAGACCAATTTTCTTGAGTGTTCTGATCATGAAGGGATGCTGGATATTATCAAAAGCTTTTTCTGCATCAATTGAGAGAATCATATGGTCTTTGTTTTTTAATTTGTTTATGTGCTGAATTACATTTATAGATTTACGTATATTGAACCAGCCTTGAGACCCTGGGATAAAACCGACTTGGTCATGATGTATAATTTGTTTGATGTGTTGCTGGATTCTGTTTGTTAGGATCTTGTTGAATATTTTTGCATCTATATTCATTAGTGATATTGGTCTATAATTTTCTTTTCTTGTTGGGTCTTTTCCTGGTTTGGGGATCAGGGTGATGTTTGCTTCATAGAACGTGTTGGGTAGTCTTCCTTCTTTTTCTACATTTTGGAACAGGTTGAGTAATATAGGTACTAATTCCTCTTTAAAGGTTTGGTAGAATTCTGATGTGAAACCATCTGGTCCCGGGCTTTTCTTTTTAGGGAGGTTTTGTATAGTTGATGCTATTTCTGAACTTGATATGGGTCTGTTCAACATTTCCACTTGATTCTGGTTAAGTCTTGGAAGGTGGCGTGCTTCCAAGTATCGGTCTATTTCATTCAGATTTTCATATTGCTGAGAATAAATTTCTTGTAATATTCATTAAGGATTTTTTGGATTTCTGATGAGTCTGTGGTTATTTCGTCTTTCTTGTTTCTGATTGATGATATTAGAGATTTTACTCTTTTTTTCCTGATTAGGTTGGCCAGAGGTTTATCTATTTTATTGACCTTTTCAAAAAACCAGCTTTTTGATTTATTGATCTGTTGTATTATTCTTTTGTTTTCAATTTCATTTAATTCTGCTCTAATTTTGGTTATTTCTTTTCTTCTACTGGGTTTGGGGTTGGAATGTTCTTCCTTTTCCAGTTGCGTGAGATGTCCCATTAAGTTGTTAACTTCCTCTCTTTCCGTTCTCTTGAGGAAGGCTTGCAGTGCTATAAATTTCCCTCTTAGAACTGCCTTTGCAGTGTCCCAGAGGTTCTGATAGTTTGTGTCTTCATTGTCGTTTTGTTCCAAAAAATTGGTGATTTCTTTCTTAATCTCATCTCTGACCCAGCTATCATTCAGCATAAGGTTATTTAACTTCCATGTTTTTGTATGGGTATGCAGATTCCTGTTGTTACTCAATTCAAGTTTTATTCCATGGTGGTCCGAGAAGATGCATGGAATAATTTCTATTCCTTTAAATTTACTGAGGTTAGACTTGTGACCTAAAATGTGATCAATTTTGGAGTAAGTTCTGTGGGCTGATGAGAAGTATGTGTATTCAGTTTTGTTGGGATGAAATGTTCTGTAGATGTCTGCTAAATCTAAATATTGGATGGTTAGGTTTAAATCTAAGATTTCTTTGCTCAGCTTCTTTCTGGAGGATCGATCCAACACTGCCAAGGGAGTGTTGAAATCTCCAACGATTATGGAGCTGGAGGAAATCAAGTTACTCATGTCTGTTAGAGTTTCTCTTATAAATTGAGGTGCATTCTGGTTGGGTGCATAGATATTTATAATTGAGATCTCGTCATATTGAGTATTACCCTTAACAAATATGAAGTGACCATTCTTGTCCTTCCTTACTTTTGATGGTTTAAAGCCTACTGTATCTGCAAATAAAATTGCAACACCTGCTTTTTTCTGATTACCATTTGCCTGAAATATGGATGACCATCCTTTCACCCTGAGTCTGTATTTGTCTTTTAAGTTGAGATGTGACTCTTGTATGCAACAAATATCTGGCTTGAGTTTTTTTATCCAGTCAGCTAACCTATGCCTCTTTAGAGGACAGTTTAAGCCATTCACATTGATGGAGAGTATTGATAAGTCTGGTGGAATTTTGGGTATCGAGTTTTTCAAAGGTCCAGTGGACATTTTTAATCCTTTCACCAGTGTGGAAGTTGGAGTTTGATCCGAAGTTTCTGAGTGAGTTTACTTTTGTGGTATAGGATTGGGTTGGTCATTGTGGAGGATAGGTCTGAGAACATCCTGAAGAGCTGGTTTACTTATGGCAAATTTTTTCAACATATGAATGTCATTGAAGTATTTAATTTCTCCATCATAGATGAAACTCAGTTTAGCTGGATACAAGATCCTGGGTTGAAAGTTTTTTTGCTTTAGGAGATTAAAAGTTGATGACCAGCCTCTTCTTGTTTGAAAAGTTTCAGCAGAGAGATCTGCAGTTATTCTAATATTCTTACCTTTGTACGTTATAGTTTTCTTTCGCCGGGCTGCTTTGAGAATCTTCTCTTTCATGTTAACTTTAGTGAAGCTAATTATGATATGTCTGGGAGATGGCTTATTGGGGTTGAATCGTGCTGGGGTTCTGACGCTGTCTGCTATCTGAATTTCAGATTCTCTAGGCATGTCTGGAAAATTTTCTTTCATAATTTCATGTAGAAGGGCCTCTGTGCCCTTGGCAGCCACTTCATCATTCTCCGAAATTCCTATAACCCTTATGTTGTTTTTTTCCGAATTATCTGAGAGTTCTCTGAGTGAGTGATCCGTTTTTGCTCTCCATTTCTCTTCCTCTTTCAGAGATTGGGAGCGTTCGAAGACTTTATCTTCAATGTCAGAAATCCTTTCTTCTGCTTGCTCCATTCTGTTACTGAGGGATTCTACTGTATTTTTCATATCTTTGAGGGCTGTAAGTTCTTGTTTCAGTGTGTCTAAGTCTTTGGTGGTTTTGTCTTTAAATTTGTTAAATTCTTGAGACAATTTTTGAATTTCTCCTCGAATTCCTAATTCCATTTTATTAATCTTGTCTGCAAACCAAATTCTGAATTCGACTTCTGACATCTCAGCCAGTTGTTTATGAATGGGATCTTCAATCACATCTGCCGTATCTTTTCTTGGGGGGTTGATCTATTCTGGTTATTCATGTTACCAGAGTTTTTCCGCTGATTCCGCCCCATGGTTTACTCCCTTTGGTTTTTCCCCTGGGGTTTTATCGAGGGCCCGTACAGTGTTGTGGCCTGAGAAACTGGGGCCCTGTCTGGTGTGGTGGAGCAAAGTGGTTCTGTCTTGTTTTCAGCTGGTTTCTGTTCGATCCTATTGCAACTTCTACTCTGGCTTGAAGTCTCAGCTGTGTGGAAAAATCAGCAATTAAGTCACCCCGCCTGCCCACCTCTGGCCCCAGTTGGAAAAGGAGAATCAAACCTTCCTACAATCGCACACCCAGGACACCACCTGAAAAGTCCTCAGTCTATTAGCCCAGTTCAAAAGGTCCGAATCAACTGTCTCAATCGGCACTTGTCTCGGGTGGAAGGGTTGAAGAGGTATCTGGGAACTGGATCACAGGGGCCTGGTGACTCCTCTGAGACAGCTCACCCCAGTGCAGCGTGGAGTCAGGAGGAGCCACCCAGCAAACAGAGCAGTCTGGGAAGGTTGACGTCTCCTTCCCCACTTTGCCCCTCTGTCGGACCCAGTCACTGGTATCTCTGCAGATGGCTAACCCAGTTGCCTGCAGTGAACAGACACTCCAGGGGTTTGCACCTGCCTGAATCGCAAGGAAGTCTGCCAGGCCCCCGCAGACTGCCGCTATCTAGCAGGAGGAGATGGGGCCTGACATCTTTGAGTGTTTGATGCAGGTGATGGGAAGGAGGTGTTCACTCAGGCTTAGCCCCATCCCTAATGGATGCTGCTAACAGAACAGAACAGAACAGACAACTTTGTGAGGTTCTGTCTCTGTTCCTGTCGTCGCCTACAGAAGACGGGCTGTTTTGAGTTCAAACGTCTTTGCTGCTGGAGAATTGCGTCTGAACACCTCTCCGGGTCGGCCCCGCCCTGGAAGCTTCCCGGGTTTGTGAGCCGTGTCACTGGTGGCCTCCTCTGGTTGCCCAGGGAGACAGGGGGTGTGGCCTCAGAATATGCAGAAGTGAGCATTCTGCCGTTAAAGAAAAAACGGCTGTTGATCTACCTCCAGGGAACTGCTGCTCTGGTGTGGGCACTCAGGCGACCCTTTTCTCCTCTGTCCCGCGCCCCAGAGTCAGCACTGAGCGGCCGCAGTTTGTGCTGGGTCCACACCCCTTAAGAGATCCCCCAAGAATCAGAACTCTTGGGGGATGAGCCCCCAGACCCCGATTGGGAGTGGGGGTGGGAAGCTAGAGTTTCATTCAGTTTTACGCAACACTATGGCCCGGGGAGGGCTCCTGCACTGCACCGCAGGGAAGTGCCACCAAGGCTTGATTTCCCCTCAGCAGAGTGCCCTCTCCTCGCTCACGTATCCCAGAGTCCGCGCTGACCTGACGCAGCTCAGGCACTGTGCACTCCCCTCGAGAAATCACCCAAGGAGCCGAACTCCTGGGGGATAGGCCCTCAGACCCCGAGTGAGAGTAGGGGTTCTCAGCTCTCAGCGGGGAGGCCAGAGTCTTATTCAGTCTTGGGCCCCGTATGCCCGGGGAGGGTTGCTGCACTGCACTGCAGGGAAGTGCCGCAAGGCGTGACTCCCCCTCAGCCCGGTGCCCTCTCCTCACTTGCGCACCTCAGAGTCAATGCTGACCAGTCGCAACTCGGGGACTGTCCACTCCCCTTGAGAAATCACCCAAGGATCCGAAGTCCTGGGGGACAGGCCTCCAGACCTCAGTGGGCGGGAGGGGAGCGCCGGGGATTCAGGGTTGCCGGCAAAGGATTCCCAAAGTTTTATTCAGCCCTATGTCCGGCAGGAGAACGCCCCGGCACCCCAGTAGGGGAGGTAGGTCCAGTTTTTAGAAGGTCTCTCCCGTGGAGTGTAGTGGGAGGGCCTTTAATTTCTGCCCGCTTGTTCAATTGTGGGGCTCTTGAGCCGGTCTCATGGGGGAGGGGGACTCCCGTCCGCTTGGTGGTGGATTTTGTACCTTTTGTTTGCGTCCTTGTGATCACAACTTGCCTCAGCGGTGTTGATGTGGGTTCTTCAGCCTTCTCTCTTGGTGAGGCTCAAGTCCACCAGGATACTTACTAAATTCCTGTCCCTTAACTCTCCTTCTGGACGGGAGCCTTTGTTGAAAGCTGGCTTCAGTCCGCCATCTTGTCTCCCCTCCTACCCGTTCATCCTTGATGTATGCTTAGGTTGATTCTTGGCCACAGTAAACATATGAGTGCAAATATATATATATACTTTTTCCTTCCTTCCTTCCTTTCTGACAGAATATCACTCTGTCAACCTGGGTAGAGTGCTGTGGTGTCACAGCTCACCTCAACCTCAAACTCTTCAGCTCAAGCGATTCTCTTGCCTCAGCCTCCAAAGCAGCTGGGACTACAGGTGCCCACCACAGCACCTGGCTATTTTTAGATATGATGAATCCGTATACTGCTTTGAATGGGGTCTCGCTGTAGCTCAGGCTGGTCTTGAACCTCTGAGCTCAGGCATCCACCCACCTCAGCCTCCCAGAGTGCTAGGATTACAGGCATGAGCCACCAAGCCCGCTGAGTGCAAATAAATTTTTGATAAACCGGTTTATATTTCCTTGGATGTGTACCCAGGATGGAATTGCTGGATAATATGGTAGTTCTATTTTTAATTTTTTGAGGAATCTCCATATTGTTTTCCTAAAGGCTGTCCTAACCTACCTTCCCAATCCACTTGGCCAGTTTTATGTCTCCTTTGGAGATATATTTGTTTAAGTCCTTTACCTATTTTTTTAATGTAGTTATTTCTCTGCTATTGAATTGTAAGAGTTCTTTTTGTGTATTTTGGATATAACCTCTTATTAGATATGTGGTTTACAAATATTTTTTCCCACTTCATAGGTTGCCTTTTCATTTTGTTTACTGTTTTCTTTGCTCTGTAGAAGATTTTTAGTTTGATGTAGATCAATTTCTTTATTTTTGCTTTTGTAGCCTGAGTTTCTAGTGTGACAGTCACAAAAATCATTGTCAAGGAGATTTTACCCTATGTTCTTTTCTAAAAATTTTTATAGTTTCAGACCTTACATTTAGGTCTTTTATCCATTTTGAGTTGATTTTTGCATGTGGAAATATAATTTTTCCAGTAATGTATTTGAAAAGATTACCTGTTCCCATTGTGTCCTCTTGGTGCCCTTGTTGAAAATTAGTTGGTTGTATGTTTGGATCTATTTCTGGGCTCTCTATTCTTTTTGATTGGTCTGTTTCTATTTTTGTGCCAGTACCATACTGTTTTGGTTACTGTAGCATGGTGGAGTATTTTTAAATTGGGAAGTGTGATAGCTTCAATTTTGTTTTTCTTTCTCAGTATTTTTTTTAGCTGTTTGAGTTTTCTGGTGATTTTATATGAATTGTAAGATTATTTTTTCTGCTTCTGTAAAGAATGCCATTTGAATTTTCATAGACATTATGTTGAATCTGTATACTGCTTTGAATAGTGTAGACCAGGGATGTCCAGCCTTTTGGCTTCTCTGGGCCATATCAGAGAAATGCAGAAACACAAACAAAAGCTGATGAGAAAAATTTTTTAAAAGTCTGTGCATAATTTTCATGATATTCATCCCTGCAGATGAGCAAAAATGTCCTCACATAATAATTCTAATTATGCAGCAGCCTGTTCAGAGAGTCTTTTAAAATCATCTAGCAGGTTCTAAGTTTATAATCACTAATACAGAAAATGTACATATCTATGGAATAAAACATCTTTGCTTTTTAATATTTCTTATTATAAAAATAAAAGTCATCATCTGGCTCAGTGTGCGTAGCACAGTCATTATGGTGCCACCCACCTACACTGAAGTTGGTGGGTTCTAATCTGGCCTGGTTAGCTAAACGACAATGACAACTGCAACAAAAAATAGCTGGGCATTGTGGTGGGCACATGTAGTCCCAGGTAATTGGGAGGCTGATGCAAGAGAATCGCTTGAGCCCAAAAGTTTGAGGTTGCTGTGAGCTTGGACACTATGGCACTCTATCGAGGGTGATATATGAAACTCTGTCTCAAAAACAACAACAAAAAAAGTCGTCAACATAAAACTAGTGGATATTTAACATTGTATTTGAGAAACTAATGCATCAGAATATGGTCTGATGGAAGTAGTTGTAATTCAGAGTGATTCCTCAAAGTGTTCATCAGATATTTTGGTTCTAATTTTATTTGTATGTGCTTCATTCTTGAAAATTGTTGCTTGCAAATATAGGGGCTGCCAAAAAGTGAGGACATGAATAAAACGTGATTGTGAAGTGAGGGATATTTGTCTTTGGGAAGATAAGACCTGTAAAAGTTCAGTAAGAGACATGATCCAATTTTTCTTAAAGTTGAATGTCAGATTGCATTCCATTTGAAAATTTGTAGATACCCATATGCCAGAAGTGGCGGGTTCAAACCCAGCCCCAGCCAAAACCTGCAAAAAAAAAAAAAAAAAAGAAAAAGGAAATGGAACTGAGTATCAAAACTACATCTGTCTAATTCCAGAGGCCTCTTCTGTACAATGAAAATAATTTTGGGGAAAAACCTAGACCTCAGGACTCCAGAGAATCTAAGACCTCTGCTCAGGGAGAAGCATGGACATGGCTGTGCCCAGCCAGCCCCCATTCTCTGCCTTTCTGGTTCTCCACTGAAGGGCCCATCTCCACCACTCTCTGTCCATGGAGTATGAGAGAATCTGATCCCATCCCAGCTTTAAGGATATCCACATGACCGAGAACCTGATCATGGATGGCCATACAACCCAATGTAAGCCAGTGAGAGCCAAACTGATTTTTATAGGAAAAGCTGAGAAAGCTCATTCACTTTCCTCTGGGTTTCTGGGCTGATAGGACATTCCCCCCTACCCCTTTTTTTTTTGAGACAGAGTCTCACTTTGTTACCCAGGCTAGAGTGCTGTGGTGTCATAGCTCACAGCAACCTCAAACTTCTGGGCTCAAGTGATCCTCCTGCCTCAGCCTTCCAAGCAGCTGGGACTACAGGCACCCACCACCATGCCTGGCTAATTTTTCTATTTTTAGCAGAGCCAGGGTCGTATGCTTGCTCGGGCTGGTCTTGAACTCCTGAACTCAAGGAATCCTCCTACCTCAGCCTCCTAGAGTGCTAGGATTACAGGTGTGAGCCACCTCGCCTGGCTGATAGGATAATATTATTTAGCAGCACCAGCAGCAGTTGTAGTAATGAAATAACAGCTAATACTTACAGAGTATAAAATGTTTAGCTGCTGTTTAAGTGCTTCACATATATTAATTTGCTTCATCTTCCAGAGAGACATGATTATCATTCAAGCACCTGGATCCCACTGTGCCTGAAGTTAGACACCCCTGGAATTTTTTTTATATGACCCAATAAATTCTCTTTTGCTTAAAAAAAAAAAGAAAATTTGTAGATAACATATTTAGGTTGATAGAAAATGGAGTTGTAAATGCACCAAAATATTAAAACCTATTTTCAAATTTTTGTATCAAATTAAAAAGCAAGGCTGCATTTTTCACTGTTCACGCAGGACTGTGCTTAGCCAAAGTATTGAAATGTATAAAATTGTCTTAATTTGAGCTTGCCATAATTTTAGTTTCATTTGGAATGCTGATATGGTTTGAAACATTGCATTGGTAAATTGGTTTTCACCTTGAGGATGCATATTTAACTCATTTAAATGAGCAGTTAAATCCACTAAAAATGCTAAATCTGTAATTGTTAAGTTCTGGCGCAAATTTGTTTTTTTATACCATAAACCACTTGATAACATGCCAC
The DNA here is from genome assembly GCF_027406575.1 of Nycticebus coucang. Lineage (NCBI taxonomy): Eukaryota > Metazoa > Chordata > Mammalia > Primates > Lorisidae > Nycticebus > Nycticebus coucang. The sequence goes on along the minus strand of NC_069791.1, from coordinate 39,842,221 downwards.
AAATCATAAAATCTTTCAACATTTGGCTTTGACTTAGCCATCTTACTTGTGAAAAGTAAATGGTGTCGCCATAGTGAGCATGAATACTTTTAAGAAATTCCTGGAATTGGCAGATTTAATCCCTGGGCCCTTATGAAATTCACAGTCTTGATGACAATTTACATGCTGTTACCCATTTTTAAAGGTTTTGTGCATAAATTTTCCTGATGTACTCTGCAAATGATACTTCATCAAACATGAGTTTTGGGTGGCAATTGCATCATCTTCTATTAATTTTACAAGTCCCTCTCTTTTCCCTGCCACCAATGGAGCACCATCAGCAACTATACCAGATATGTTGACAATGGACAAAGAAAATTGCTTTAGTTGTGTCTTTTAATGGCAGTTATGAAGCTGACAATGCCATGTTGCACTTGCAAGAATATAGTTAATGCTGCTTACAACTTCTTTCAGAGTGTCACTTAACAGGGTAGCTTAAGCACAGAGATTTTGCAGATGCAAAAAACAATGAAAAGAAATGAGAGCATCCGGATCTCCTAATACTTTTTTCTATCTGTGCACTAAACCCTTGGTGTTTTCCTGTCATGGAAGGTGCACCATCTATATATACACTCACTAAATTTACCAAATTCAGTTTATTTCACAACATTTATCTTGAAAGTTGTTGAACATATTTATTCCCTGTGTTCTGTTGGCAAGAGTAACCAAAGTGAGTAACTCTTTGTAGCAGAGAAAATATTCTGTTATGATCCAAATGAAGTATAAACCTGTGCCATGTCAGAAGTATCAGTTGATTTATGCAAAGCAGTTGAAAAATATATTTTTTTCCTTTTGAAGTATTGCTTGAAGTTGTTCTGTTAAGTTGAAGGCTAATTCATGCTGCTGATCAGTTATACTTCTCCTTGCAAGAGGTAGCTCTTTGTACTTGGAGATGTTATTGGGGTCTAAGCATCCTACAAGTTTGACAATGCATTCTTTTATAATTTCTAGTTCACTGAATGGCATCCCCTTTCCCCTGAGTTTATAAGCTACTTTACAAATTGATTCAGTGGAGTTATTTCCAGTTCTTCGTAATTTTTGAAAGAATTATCTTTGCTTTTCATCTTTTAGTTTCTGCCATATGTGAGTATATCCTTTCACACCTGTCCCTATAATATATTCTTTTTATTTATTTTTTTATTGTCTTTTTATTTTTATTTTATTTTATTATGAAATCATAGCTGTGTACATTAATGTGATCATGGGGCACCATACACTGGTTTTATAGACTGTTTGACACATTTTCATCACACTGGTTATCATAGCCTTCCTGGCATTTTCTTAGTTATTGTGTTAAGACATTTATATTCTATATTTACTAAATTTCACGTGTACCATTGTAAGATGCACCACAGGTGTAATGCCACCAATCACCCTCCTTCCACCCCCCTACCCCCCTCCCTCCCCTCCTTCTCCCCTTTCCCTATATTCTTAGGTTATAACTGGGTTATATCTTTCATATGAAAGCCATATATTAGTTTCATAGTAGGGCTGAGTACATTGGATCCTTTTTCTTCCATTCTTGAGATACTTTACTAAGAAGAATATGTTCCAGCTCCATCCATGTAAACATGAAAGAGGTAAAGTCTCCGTCTTTCTTTAAGGCTGCATAATATTCCATGGTGTACATACACCACAATTTATTAATTCATTCGTGGATCGATGGGCACTTGGGCTTTTCCACGACTTAGCAATTATGAATTGGGCTGCAATAAACATTCTGGTACAAATATCTTTGTTATGATGTGATTTTTGGTCTTCTGGGTATATACCTAGTAGAGGAATTATAGGGTTGAATGGCAGATCTATTTTTAGATCTCTAAGTGTTCTCCAAACATTTTTCCAAAAGGAATGTATTAATTTGCATTCCCACCAGCAGTATAGAAGTGTTCCCTTTTCTCCACATCCATGCCAACATCTCTGGTCTTGGGATTTTGTGATATGGGCTAATCTTACTGGAGTTAGATGATATTTCAAAGTAGTTTTGATTTGCATTTCTCTGATGATTAAAGATGATGAACATTTTTTCATATGTGTGTAGACCGTGTGCCTGTCTTCTTCAGAGAAGTTTCTCTTCAAGTCCCTTGCCCAGCCCGCGATGGGATCACTTGTTCTTTTCTTGCTTATACGTTTGAGTTCCCTGTGGATTCTGGTTATTAAACTTTTGTTGGAGACATAAACTGCAAATGTCTTCTCCCATTCTGAGGGCTATTTGCTTGCTTTACTTACTGTGTTCTTAGCTGTGCAGAAGCTTTTTAGTTTGATCAGGTCAGAGTAGTGTATTTTTGAAGCTGCTTCGATGGCCCGGGGTTCCTCCTCATAAAATACTTGCCCAGACCGATTTCTTCAAGGGTTTTCCCTGCACTCTCGTCTAGTATTTTTATAGTTTCATGTCTTAAGTTTAAATCTTTAATCCAGTGAGAGTCTATATTAGTTAATGGTGAAAGGTGTGGGTCCAGTTTCAGTCTTCTACAGGTTGCCAGCCAGTTCACCCAGCACCATTTGTTAAATAGGGAATCTTTTCCCCACTGAATGTTTTTAATTGGCTTGTCAAAGAACAAATAACAGTAAGTAGCTGGATTCATCTCTTGGTTCTCTATTCTGTTCCAGACATCTACTCCTCTGTTTTTGTGCCAGTACCATGCTGTTTTGATCACTACCGATTTATAGTATAGTCTGAGGTCTAGTAGCGTAATTCCTCCTGCTTTGTTTTTATTTCTGAGTAATGTCTTGGCTATTCGAGGTTTTTTCTGATTCCATATAAAACGAAGTATTATTTTTTCAAGATCTTTAAAGTATGACGGTGGAGCTTTAATAGGGATTGCATTAACATTGTATATTGCTTTGGGTAGTATAGACATTTTAACAATGTTGATTGTTCCCTGAGCATGGTATGTTTTTCCATCTGTTAACATCTTCGGCTATTTCTTTTCTTAGAGTTTCATAGTTCTCTTTATAGAGATCTTTCATGTCCTTTGTGAGATAAACTCCCAAATATTTCATCTTCTTTGGCACTACTGCGAATGGAATAGAGTCCTTAACCATTTTTTTCAGCTTGACTATTGTTGGTATATATAAAGGCTACTGATTTATGAATGTTGATTTTGTAACCTGAGACACTGATGTATTCCTTGATCACTTCTAAGAGTTTTGTAGTAGAATCCCTGGTGTTTTCCAGATATACAATCATATCATCTGGGAAGAGCGAAAGTTTGATCTCTTCTGACCCTATATGGATACCCTTCATCACCTTTTCTTCCCTAATTGCGATGGCTAAAACTTCCATTACAATGTTAAAGAGCAGGGGAGACAGTGGGCAGCCTTGCCTGGTTCCTGATCTGAGTGGAAATGATTTCAATTTAACTCCATTCAATATGATATTGGCTGTGGGTTTGCTGTAGATGGCCTCTATCAGTTTAAGAAATGTCCCTTCTATACCAGTTTTCTTAAGTGTTCTGATCATGAAGGGATGCTGGATATTATCAAAAGCTTTTTCTGCATCAATTGAGAGAATCATATGGTCTTTGTTTTTTAATTTGTTTATGTGGTGAATTATACTCATAGATTTACGTATATTGAACCAGCCTTGAGACCCTGGGATAAAACTGACTTGGTCATGATGCATAATTTGTTTGATGTGTTGCTGGATTCTGTTTGTTAGGATCTTGTTGAATATTTTTGCATCTATATTCATTAGTGATATTGGTCTATAATTTTCTTTTCTTGTTGAGTCTTTTCCTCGTTTGGGGATCAGGGTGATGTTTGCTTCATAGAACGTGTTGGGTAGTCTTCCTTCTTGTTCTACATTTTGGAATAGGTTGAGTAATATAGGTACTAATTCCTCTTTAAAGGTTTGGTAGAATTCTGACGTGAAGCCATCTGGTCCTGGGCTTTTCTTTGTAGGGAGATTTTGTATGATTGATGCTATTTCAGAAATTGATATGGGGGAGGGGAGACAAGATGGCGGACTGAAGCCAGCTTTCAACAAAGGCTCCCGTCCAGAAGGAGAGTTAAGGGACAGGAATTTAGTAAGTATCCTGGTGGACTTGAGCCTCACCAAGAGAGAAGGCTGAAGAACGCACATCAACACCGCTGAGGCAAGTTGTGATCACAAGGACGCAAACAAAAGGTACAAAATCCACCACCAAGCGGACGGGAGTCCCCCTCCCCCATGAGACCGGCTCTGTAGCCCCACAATTGAACAAGTGGGCAGAAATTAAAGCCCCTCCCACTACACTCCACGGGAGAGACCTTCTAAAAACTGGACCTACCTCCCCTACTGGGGTGCCCTGGCGTTCTCCTGCCGGACATAGGGCTGAATAAAACTTTGGGAATCCTTTGCCGGCAACCCTGAATCCCCGGCGCTCCCCTCCCGCCCACTGAGGTCCGGAGGCCTGTCCCCCAGGACTTCGGATCCTTGGGTGATTTCTCAAGGGGAGTGGACAGTCCCTGAGTTGCGACTGGTCAGCATTGACTCTGAGGCGCGCCGAGTGAGGAGAGGGCACCGGGCTGAGGGGGAGTCACGCCTCGCGGCACTTCCCTGCGGTGCAGTGCACCAACCCTCCCCGGGCATACGGGGCCCAAGACTGAATAAGACTCTGGCCTCCCCGCTGAGAGCTGAGAACCCCTACTCTCACTCGGGGTCTGAGGGCCTATCCCCCAGGAGTTCGGCTCCTTGGGTGATTTCTCGAGGGGAGTGCACAGTGCCTGAGCTGCGTCAGGTCAGCGCTGACTCTGGGATACGTGAGCGAGGAGAGGGCACTCTGCTGAGGGGAAATAAGCCTTGGCGGCACTTCCCTGCGGTGCAGTGCAGGAGCCCTCCCCGGGCACAAGACTGAATAAGACTCTGGCCTCCCCGCTGAGAGCTGAGAGCCCCTACTCTCACTCGGGGTCTGAGGGCCTATCCCTCCGGAGTTCGGCTCCTTGGGTGATTTCTCGAGGGGAGTGCACAGTGCCTGAGCTGCGTCAGGTCAGCGCTGACTCTGGGATACGTGAGCGAGGAGAGGGCACTCTGCTGAGGGAAAATCAAGCCTTGGCGGCACTTCCCTGCGGTGCAGTGCAGGAGCCCTCCCCGGACAGTAGTATTGCGTGAAACTGAATGAAACTCTAGCTTCCCCCCGCCCCACTCCCAATCCGGGTCTGGGGGCCCATCCCCCAAGAGTTCTGATTCTTGGGGGATCTCTTAAGCGGTGTGGACCCAGCACAAACTGCGGCCGCTCAGTGCTGACTCTGGGGCGCGGGACAGAGGAGAAAAGGGTCGCCTGAGTGCCCACACCAGAGCAGCAGTTCCCTGGAGGTAGATCAACAGCCGTTTTTTCTTTAACGGCAGAACGCTCACTTCTGGATATTCTGAGGCCACACCCCCTGTCTCCCTGGGCAACCAGAGGAGGCCACCGGTGTCACGGCTCACAAACCCAGAAGCCTCCAGGGCGGGGCCGACCCAGAGAGGTGTTCAGACGCAATTCTCCAGCAGCAAAGACGTTTAAACTCAAAACAGCCCGTCTCCTGTAGGCGACGACAGGAACAGAGACAGAACCTCACAAAGTTGTCTGTTCTGTTCTGTTCTGTTAGCAGCATCCATCAGGGACGGGGCTAAGCCTGAGTGAACACCTCCTTCCCATCACCTGAATCAAACACTCAAAGATGTCAGGCCCAATCTCCTCCTGCTAGATAGCGGCAGTCTGCGGGGGCCTGGCAGACTTCCTCGCGATTCAGGCAGGTGCAAACCCCTGGAGTGTCTGTTCACTGCAGGCAACTGGGTTAGCCATCTGCAGAGATACCAGTGACTGGGTCCGATGGAGGGGCAAAGTGGGGAAGGAGACGTCAACCTTCCCAGACTGCTCTGTTTGCGGGGTGGCTCCTCCTGACTCCACGCTGCACTGGGGTGAGCTGTCTCAGAGGAGTCACCAGGCCCCTGTGATCCAGTTCCCAGAGACCTCTTGAACCCTTCCACCTGAGACAAGTGCCGATTGAGACAGTTGATTCGGACCTTTTGAACTGGGCTAATAGACTGAGGACTTTTCAGGTGGTGCCCTGGGTGTGCGATTGTAGGAAGGTTTGATTCTCCTTTTCCAACTGGGGCCAGAGGTGGGCAGGCGGGGTGACTTAATTGCTGATTTTTCCACACAGCTGAGACTTCAAGCCAGAGTAGAAGTTGCAATAGGATCGAACAGAAACCAGCTGAAAACAAGACAGAACCACTTTGCTCCACCACACCAGACAGGGCCCCAGTTTCTCAGGCCACAACACTGTACGGGCCCTCGATAAAACCCCAGGGGAAAAACCAAAGGGAGTAAACCATGGGGCGGAATCAGCGGAAAAACTCTGGTAACATGAATAACCAGAATAGATCAACCCCCCCAAGAAAAGATACGGCAGATGTGATTGAAGATCCCATTCATAAACAACTGGCTGAGATGTCAGAAGTCGAATTCAGAATTTGGTTTGCAGACAAGATTAATAAAATGGAATTAGGAATTCGAGGAGAAATTCAAAAACTGTCTCAAGAATTTAACGAATTTAAAGACAAAACCACCAAAGACTTAGACACACTGAAACAAGAACTTACAGCCCTCAAAGATATGAAAAATACAGTAGAATCCCTCAGTAACAGAATGGAGCAAGCAGAAGAAAGGATTTCTGACATTGAAGATAAAGTCTTCGAACGCTCCCAATCTCTCAAAGAGGAAGAGAAATGGAGAGCAAAAACGGATCACTCACTCAGAGAGCTCTCAGATAATTCGAAAAAAAATAACATAAGGGTTATAGGAATTTCGGAGGCTGAGGACGTGGCAGCCAAGGGCACAGAGGCCCTTCTACATGAAATTATGAAAGAAAATTTTCCAGACATGCCTAGAGAATCTGAAATTCAGATAGCAGACAGCTTCAGAACCCCAGCACGATTCAACCCCAAAAAGCCATCTCCCAGACATATCATAATTAGCTTCACTAAAGTTAACATGAAAGAGAAGATTCTCAAAGCAGCCCGGCGAAAGAAAACTATAACGTACAAAGGTAAGAATATTAGAATAACTGCAGATCTCTCTGCTGAAACTTTTCAAGCCAGAAGAGGCTGGTCATCAACTTTTAATCTCCTAAAGCAAAAAAACTTTCAACCCAGGATCTTGTATCCAGCTAAACTGAGTTTCATCTATGATGGAGAAATTAAATACTTCAATGACATTCATATGTTGAAAAAATTTGCCATAAGTAAACCAGCTCTTCAGGATGTTCTCAGACCTATCCTCCACAATGACCAACCCAATCCTATACCACAAAAGTAAACTCACTCAGAAACTTCGGATCAAACTCCAACTTCCACACTGGCGAAAGGATTAAAAATGTCCACTGGACCTTTGAAAAACTCGATACCCAAAATTCCACCAGACTTATCCTTACTCTCCATCAATGTGAATGGCTTAAACTGTCCTCTAAAGAGGCATAGGTTAGCTGACTGGATACAAAAACTTAAGCCAGATATTTGTTGCATACAAGAGTCACATCTTAACTTAAAAGACAAATACAGACTCAGGGTGAAAGGATGGTCATCCATATTTCAGGCAAATGGTAATCAGAAAAAAGCAGGTGTTGCAATTTTATTTGCAGATACAGTAGGCTTTAAACCATCAAAAGTAAGGAAGGACAAGAATGGTCACTTCATATTTGTTAAGGGTAATACTCAATATGACGAGATCTCAATTATTAATATCTATGCACCCAACCAGAATGCACCTCAATTTATAAGAGAAACTCTAACAGACATGAGTAACTTGATTTCCTCCAGCTCCATAATCGTTGGAGATTTCAACACTCCCTTGGCAGTGTTGGATCGATCCTCCAGAAAGAAGCTGAGCAAAGAAATCTTAGATTTAAACCTAACCATCCAGTATTTAGATTTTGCAGACATCTACAGAACATTTCATCCCAACAAAACTGAATACACATACTTCTCATCAGCCCACGGAACTTACTCCAAAATTGATCACATTTTAGGTCACAAGTCTAACCTCAGTCAATTTAAAGGAATAGAAATTATTCCATGCATCTTCTCGGACCATCATGGAATAAAACTTGAATTGAGTAACAACAGGAATCTGCATACCCATACAAAAACATGGAAGTTAAATAACCTTATGCTGAATGATAGCTGGGTCAGAGATGAGATTAAGAAAGAAATCACCAATTTTTTGGAACAAAATGACAATGAAGACACAAGCTATCAGAACCTCTGGGACACTGCAAAGGCAGTTCTAAGAGGGAAATTTATAGCACTGCAAGCCTTCCTCAAGAGAACGGAAAGAGAGGAAGTTAACAACTTAATGGGACATCTCACGCAACTGGAAAAGGAAGAACATTCCAACCCCAAACCCAGTAGAAGAAAAGAAATAACCAAAATTAGAGCAGAATTAAATGAAATTGAAAACAAAAGAATAATACAACAGATCAATAAATCAAAAAGCTGGTTTTTTGAAAAGGTCAATAAAATAGATAAACCTCTGGCCAACCTAATCAGGAAAAAAAGAGTAAAATCTCTAATATCATCAATCAGAAACAAGAAAGACGAAATAACCACAGACTCATCAGAAATCCAAAAAATCCTTAATGAATATTACAAGAAACTTTATTCTCAGAAATATGAAAATCTGAAGGAAATAGACCGATACTTGGAAGCACGCCACCTTCCAAGACTTAACCAGAATCAAGTGGAAATGTTGAACAGACCCATATCAAGTTCAGAAATAGCATCAACTATACAAAACCTCCCTAAAAAGAAAAGCCCGGGACCAGATGGTTTCACGTCAGAATTCTACCAAACCTTTAAAGAGGAATTAGTACCTATATTACTCAACCTGTTCCAAAATGTAGAAAAAGAAGGAAGACTACCCAACACGTTCTATGAAGCAAATATCACCCTGATCCCCAAACCAGGAAAAGACCCAACAAGAAAAGAAAATTATAGACCAATATCACTAATGAATATAGATGCAAAAATATTCAACAAGATCCTAACAAACAGAATCCAGCAACACATCAAACAAATTATACATCATGACCAAGTTGGTTTTATCCCAGGGTCTCAAGGCTGGTTCAATATACGTAAATCTATAAATGTAATTCAGCACATAAACAAATTAAAAAACAAAGACCATATGATTCTCTCAATTGATGCAGAAAAAGCTTTTGATAATATCCAGCATCCCTTCATGATCAGAACACTCAAAAAAATTGGTCTAGAAGGGACTTTTCTTAAACTGATAGAGGCTATCTACAGCAAACCCACAGCCAATATCATATTGAATGGAGTTAAATTGGAATCATTTCCACTCAGATCAGGAACCAGACAAGGCTGCCCATTGTCTCCATTGCTTTTCAACATTGTAATGGAAGTTTTAGCCACCGCAATTAGGGAAGAAAAGGCGATCAAGGGTATCCATATAGGGTCAGAAGAGATCAAACTCTCGCTCTTCGCAGATGATATGATTGTGTATCTGGAAAACACTAGGGACTCTACTACAAAACTCCTAGAAGTGATCAAGGAATACAGCAGCGTCTCAGGTTACAAAATCAACATTCATAAATCGGTAGCCTTTATATACACCAACAACAGTCAAATTGAAAAAGCAGTTAAGGACTCTATCCCATTCACAGTAGTGCCAAAGAAGATGAAATATTTGGGAATTTACCTAACAAAAGACGTGAAAGATCTCTATAAAGAGAACTATGAAACTCTAAGAAAAGAAATAGCTGAAAATGTTAACAAATGGAAAAACATACCATGCTCATGGCTAGGAAGAATCAACATTATCAAAATGTCCATACTACCCAAAGCAATATATACTTTCAACGCACTCCCTATTAAAGCTCCACTGTCATATTTTAAAGATCTTGAAAAAACATTACTTCGTTTTATATGGAATCAGAAAAAACCTCGAATAACCAAGACATTACTCAGAAATAAAAACAAAACAGGAGGAATCACACTACCAGACCTCAGACTTTACTACAAATCGATAGTGATCAAAACAGCATGGTATTGGCACAAAAACAGAGAAGTAGATATCTGGAATAGAATAGAGAACCAAGAGATGAATCCAGCTACTTACCGCTATTTGATTTTTGACAAGCCAATTAAAAACATTCAGTGGGGAAAAGATTCCCTATTTAACAAATGGTGCTGGGTGAACTGGCTGGCAACCTGCAGAAGACTGAAATTAGACCCACACCTTTCACCATTAACTAAGATAGACTCTCATTGGATTAAAGATTTAAACTTAAGACATGAAACTATAAAAATACTAGAGGAGAATGCAGGGAAAACCCTTGAAGAAATTGGTCTGGGTGAGTATTTCATGAGGAGAACCCCCCGGGCAATTGAAGCAGCTTCAAAAATACACTACTGGGACTTGATCAAACTAAAAAGCTTCTGCACAGCTAAGAACACAGTAAGCAGAGCAAGCAGACAGCCCTCAGAATGGGAGAAGATATTTGCAGGGTATAACTCTGACAAAGGTTTAATAACCAGAATCCACAGAGAACTCAAACGCATCAGCAAGAAAAAAACAAGGGATCCCATCGCAGGCTGGGCAAGGGATTTGAAGAGAAACTTCTCTGAAGAAGACAGGCGCACGGCCTTCAGACATATGAAAAAATGCTCATCATCTTTAATCATCAGAGAAATGCAAATCAAAACTACTTTGAGATATCATCTAACTCCAATGAGACTAGCCTATATCACAAAATCTCAAGACCAGAGATGTTGGCGTGGATGCGGAGAAAAGGGAACACTTCTGCACTGCTGGTGGGAATGCAAATTAATACATTCCTTTTGGAGGGATATATGGAGAACACTCAGAGATCTAAAAATAGATCTGCCATTCAATCCTGTAATTCCTCTGCTGGGCATATACCCAGAAGACCAAAAATCACAACATAACAAAGATATTTGTACCAGAATGTTTATTGCAGCCCAATTCATAATTGCTAAGTCATGGAAAAAGCCGAAGTGCCCATCGATCCACGAATGGATTAATAAATTGTGGTATATGTATACCATGGAATACTATGCAGCCTTAAAGAAAGATGGAGACTTTACCTCTTTCATGTTTACATGGATGGAGCTGGAACATATTCTTCTTAGTAAAGTATCCCAAGAATGGAAGAAAAAATATCCAATGTACACAGCCCTACTATGAAACTAATTTGGGACTCTCACATGAAAGCTATAACCCAGCTACAACTTAACAATAGGGGGAAGTGGGAAAGGGGGGGGTGGGTAGAGGGAGGGGAATCGGTGGGATCACACCTGTGGTGCATAATACAGGGGTATTTGCGAAACTTGGTAAATGTAGAATATAAATGTTTTGGCACAGTAACTGAGATAACGCCGGAAAGGCTATGTTAACCACTGGGATAAAAATGTGTCAAATGGTTTATGAAGTGAGTGTATGATGCCCCATAATCATATCATTGTATACACTTATGATTTAATAAAAAAATTAAAAAAAAAAAAAAAAGAAATTGATATGGGCCTGTTCAACATTTCCACTTGATTCTGGCTAAGTCTTGGAAGGTGACGTGCTTCGAGTATTGGTCAGTTTCCTTCACATTTTCATATTTCTGTGAATAAAGTTTCTTGTAGTATTCATTAAGGATTTTTTGAATTTCTGAGGAGTCTGTTGTTATTTTGTCTTTGTCATTTCTGATTCATGAGATTAGAGATTTTACTCTTTTTTTTCTGGTTAAGGTCTCCAAAGGTTTATCTATTTTATTGACCTTTTCTAAAAACCAACTTTTTGATTTATTGATCTGTTGTATAATTCTTTTGTTTTCAATTTCATTTAATTCTGCTCTAATTTTGGTTATTTCTTTTCTTCTACTGGAATGTTCTTCCTTTTGTAGTTGCTTGAGATGTCCCATTAAGTGGTTAACTTCCTCTCTTTCCATTCTCTTGAGGAAGGCTTGCAGTGCTATAAATTTCCCTCTTGGGACTGCCTTTGAGGTATCCCAGAGGTTCTGATAATTCATGTGTTCATTGTCATTTTGTTCCAAAAATGTGGCAATTTCCTTCTTAATCTCATCTCTGACCCAGCTATCATTCAGCATAAGGTTAATTAAGTTCCATGTTTTTGTATGAGTATGCAGATTCCTGTTGTTACTGAGTTTAACTTTGATTCCATGGTGGTCCGAGAAGATGCAAGGAATAATTTCTATTTCTTTAAATTTACTGAGGTTAGACTTGTGACCTAAGATGTCATCGATTTTGGAGTATGTTCCATGGCTGATGAGAAGTATGTGTATTCAGTTTTGTTTGGATGAAATGTTCTGTAGATGTCTGCTAAATCCAAATGTTGGATGGTTAGGTTTAAATCTAAAATTTCTTTGCTCAGCTTCTTATTGGAGGGTCGATCCAACACTGCCAAAGGAGTTTTGAAATCTCTGACTATTATAGAGCTGGAGGAAATCAAGTTGCTCATGTCTGTCAGAGTTTGTCCTATATATTGAGGTGCATTCTTGTTGGGTGCATAAATTTTAATAATTGAAATCTCATCATATTGACTGTTACCCTTAACATATATGAAGTGACCATTCTTATCCTTCCTTACTTTTGTTGTTTTAAAGCCTATTGTGTCTGCAAATAGAATTGCAACACCTGCTTTTTTCTGATTACCATTTGCCTGAAATATGGACGACCATCCTTTCACCCTGAGTCTATATTTATCTTTTAAGGTAAGATGTGATTCTTGTATGTAGCAAATATCTGGTCTGAGTTTTTGTATCCATCAGCCAATCTGTGCCATTTTAGAGGACAGTTTAAGCCATTCACATTAATGGAGAATATTGATAAGTCTGGTAAAATTTTGGATATCAAGTTTTTTGAAAGTCCAGTGGACATTTTTAATCCTTTCAGTACTGTGGAAGTTGGAGTTTGAAGAAAAGTTTCTGAGTGAGTTTACTTTTGTGGTAGAGGATTGGGCTGGTCATTATGGAGGAAAGGTCTGAGAATATCCTAAGAGCTGGTTTGGTTATGGCAAATTTCTTCAACATATGAATGTCATTAAAGTATTTAATTTCTCCATCATAAATGAAACTCAGTTTAGCTGGATACAGTATCCGGGGTTGAAAGTTATTTTGTTTTTGGAGATTAAAAGTCGATGTCCATCCTCTTCTGGCTTGAAAAGTTTCAGCAGTGAGATCTGCAGTCATTCTAATATTCTTCCCTTTGTAGGTAATGGATTTCTTACATCTGGCTGCTTTCGGAATTTTCTCCTCCGTATTAACTTTAGTGAAGTTAATTATGGTATGCCTGGGGGATATCTTATTCAGGTTGAGTCGTGCTGGGGTTCTGAAAGTGTTGTGCTATCTGAATTTCAGAATCTCTTGGCATGTCTGTAAAATTCTCTTTCATAATTTCATGGAGAAGGGCCTCTGTGCCTTGTGAAGTCACTTCATCACTTTCAGGGATTCCAATGCGGCGGATATTAGCCTTCTTTGATTTGTCCCAGAGCTCTCTGAGAGAATGATCCATTTTTGCTCTCCATTTCTCTTCCTCTTTGAGAGTTTGGGAGCGTTCAAAGGCTTTGTCTTCAGTGTCAGAAATCCTTTCTTCTGCTTGCTCCACTCTGTTAATGAGGGCTTCTACTGTATTTTTTAGATCTTTGAGGGCTGCAAATTCTTGCCTCAGTGCATCAAAATCTTTGGTGGTTTTGTCTTTAAATTTGTTGAATTCTTGAGACAACTTTTGAATTTCTCCTCAAATTTCTAATTCCGACTTTTGAATTGCTCCTCAAATTTTTAATTCCAAATTTTCCTCCATTCTCTTAATCTTGTTTTCAATCCAAATTCTGAATTTGATTTCTGACATCTCAGCCAGCTGTTTATGACTGGGATCTTCAGTTACATCTGCCATATCTTTCCTTAGGGGGGTTGATCTGTTCTGGTTATTCATGTTACCAGAGTTTTTCTGCTGATTCTGCCCCATGATTATTTTATACCATTTTACTTTTTCCCCTGGAGCTTTGTCAAGAACCCATACAGTGCTACATCCTGAGAAACTGTGGACTTGTTTGATGTGGTGGGGCTGAGTGGCTCTATCTTGTTTTCAGCTGGTCTCTGTCCGACCCTAGTGAAACAGCTACTTTGGGTTGAAATCTCAGCTGTGGAGAAATACCAGCAATTAAGTCACCCTGCCCCCCACAGGTAACAATTGGAAAAGGAAAATCAAACCTTCCTACAACCACATACCGAGGGCGCCACTTGGATATTCCTCAGGTGATTGGCTCAGTTCAAAAGGTCCAAATCAATTGTTTCAGTTAGCACCTGTCTCAGGTGGGAGAGTTTAAAAGGTCTCTGGCAACTAGATCGCAGGGGTCTGCTGACAACTCAAGCATGACTTTCTCCGGTGCTCTTTGAAGTCAGGAGGACCCACCCAGCAAATAGATTAGTCTGGGAAGGTTGATGCCTCCTTCCCCACCTTGCACCTCTGTCACACCCAGTCATTGATAACCCCCGCAGGGCTGTGACCCAGTTGCCTCTTATGAGCAGATAGTCCAGGGGTTTGTACCTGCTTGAATCATAAGGAGATCTATGTCTGCTCAGCCAGGCCACTGCTCTCTGATTCTATCCGGCAGGGGGAGGTGAGGCCTGACAACCTTGGGAAGCTGGCGCTTTTCACTCAGTTCCAGCCCCACCCCTGATTGATGTTACTGACAGAACAGAATAACTTTGTGGGAATCTGTTTCTGACCCTGCTAAATTCCCCTGCCCAAGAGAAGCTGTTTTGAGTTCCCAGAACTTGTGCCTCAGGCCCTGTCTGTGCTGCTGTATGGTCTCAGCTGTAGTTTGTTTTCTCAGCATGGGTACCTGTCAGATCCAGCCTCTCCCTGCCCTACTTTGTTTAAGCTGATGGTCCCCTGGGGGCTGGGTGTGTCTTAGGCTCAGTAAAGTGGTCTCCTGGTTCAGCCCTGCCCTGGGAATCTCCCAGCTCTGCGGGTGTGTTTTCTAGTCCCCGCACTACACCCAGGCTGGTTCCGCCTCAGGCAAACCCTTTACTCATGTGGCCTGCGTTTCCATCCCAGATCTGTTCTGCAGTGGTTGGCACCTAAGAAGATGCCCAGCCTCCTCTGGTTGCCCAGAGAGACAGGGGGTGTGACTTCAGAATGTCTGGGGGTGAGCCCTATTGTTGCCAAAAACGGCTGCTGCTCTGTGCCTCAGGGCACTGCTGCTCCGGCGTGGTTCCCTCTCAGCCAACCATCCTCTCCTCACTCCCGTGCTGCAGATACAGCACTGACCAGCTGCAGTCCAGGCTCTGTCCACACCCCTTGAGAAATCACCCAAGAATCTGGACTCCTGGGGGACAGGCCTCCAGACCTCAGAGTGAGAGTGGAAGGGAGTGCTGAGAGCTCATAATTGCAGGTATAGAATATATACAGTTTTATACAGTTTTATGCCTGGCAGGAGAGCACCATGACACCCTAGTAGGGGAGTTAGGTCCAGTTTTTAGAGGGTCTCTCCCATGGAGTATAGTGGGGGAACTTTTGAACTCTGCTCATTTGTTTGTGGCGTACTCCGAGCCATTCTCATGAGGGAAGGGACTCCCGTCCACTTGGTGATGGATTTTGTACCTTTTGTTTGTATCCTTGGGGTTGCTGTTTGCCTCAGTGGGGTTGATGTGTGTTCTTCAACCTTCTCTCTTGGTCCATCTCTAATCTACCAAGATTACTTGCTAAATTTCTGTCCTCTAACTGTCCTTCTGGATGGGAGCCTCTGTGGAAAGCTGGTTTCGGTCAGCCATCTTGTCTCCACTTCTCTCCTGTCCCTCTAATTTAAAATATTTGTGGTCTTTATGAGTAGTAAAATGCTGATGAGCATGGAATTTCTTTAATGTTGACATTGTAGTATCTCAAAGCTAGTAAATCCTCTCATATTTAGCAGAAACAAGATAATATTTCATTTCCCAATCTTCATTAAAATATGTTTTATTTTTCTTCAGTGTTCTATTGGTCTTTTTTGACATGATTAGCTGTTAAGCAGAATTTAAAAATACTGGTTAGCTGTGCAAATATTTACAAACTCCACTTCAAACAGAAACAGTGTGCCCTTGTCAAAAGCTCATAGTCAACTGTCATACTCAACCCCCATAAACTCTAACCAACCAGCCTTGTGTTGTACTGATGCCAGTAAGGTGGGAGAAGTTAGTACTACATCATGAGCATAGTAGTCATCGGTTTAGTCCTTACGGCTTATAATGTTCTAATGTGTGGTCAGTCTGAGAGGATTATTTCCTTAGGACTTACTTTAGGTGTGCTTTCCTCTAACAGGCCCAATGTAAGGGTTTATGGCACGTCTGCTCGATAAAGGGCACAACTACAACTTGGACTTTACCTAACAAATGCAAACCATGTAACCTAATTGTCTGTACCCTCATATTAATCTGAAATTTTAAAAAATATATTAAAAAATACTTATTTTGTCTTTGGTATTTTTGTTTAGTTAAAAAAAAAAAGATGAACAAAAATGTATTAATAAAGGACTAAAAGGACTAGAAGGCCGTATGTGGCCTTCTGGGCACAGGTTCCTCACCCCCGATCTAAGAATTGCTTGAGAGGATTTAATCTGAGTTAAATGGCTCAAGATTTCTTATCAGTAGGAAACAGGTTCAATTGTGGGAACAGGGGGCATTCCTATTTTATTTCTACATAATTTTTATTGTCTGATTATATGAACTTGGTTGTATCTTTTTTTATTTTTAGATACATCTTGGTTGCATCCCTCTCTTTTTTTTTTAGATACAACATTTTTATTACAATTCTTGAAATATATACAGAATGTATAGAAGTTCCTGTCTTTTCCCTCATCTACCAAATTCAGACTGAACCAGTTGCCTCCATCTGTAAGCTAAATTGCTTTTTGTGACAAGTTTTCTACTAACTTACCACAGGATAAAGAGAGCAGTCTAGCAATATTCCCCTTGTATTGCTCATAATTCTGGGCAGATAATAAACCAATTAAACGGTGCAGCTGTACAAACATTCCAACTATAATTTATGAAGTTCAGATCATGAACACATTTTCATTGTCTTCTTTCTCCATATGGAATCTCATTGTTTCTTTTAATTATTTTTTTTTAAATGTGTTTATGTGTGATGGAATGTTCTTTAGCTAGTGAAAGTAAATTTAAGCTGCATTTGAAATGTTGGAAGGATTTTTTTTTTTTTTGAGGGGAAAACATTTTTGGCAGAAAATTTGTTTAGAATAAATTATATGCTTTGAGAATAGGAATGATGGAATCACTGAGTCTAGCTTAGACTATGCAAGACTGAAGCTTCCTCTTCAGTGTTTCTTGGCGGTTACCTGGTGGGACAACCTCTTGGGATAGGTGGCTAGCTTACTAACCACAAGTCACTTTGCTAAATGTATAATCATTACAATAAGCATTGATGAGCACTTGATTTAAGGCAAACCTATTCCAAGTGCTTTATATGCTATTTAATCTTCAAAATGACCTGACAGTGTGCTTACAGTTACCATCCCATTTTGCAGATAAGGAAACAAAAATACACGTACAGAGAGGTGAGTAAATTGCCCTTTGTCATGTAGCAAGCCAGTATTTAAACCCAGGAATTTTGACGCCAGATTCATACTTTTTTTTTTATGTTGTTCACCAAAGGAACACTTCCCATCAACTTTTTTTTTTTTTTAATTTCAGATTGCATTTTTTAGGTAAGGTCACTGTTGTAGTTGTGTCCCGCACCCAAGAGGTGCACCATACACCTTTACGTTGTGCCCATAGGTGGGCATCTCCCTCCCTCTTCCCTCCTTCCCCCTTCTTCCAACTTGAATTAAATTGAGTTTTCTTTTTTGTTGAGCATGTATTAATTTGTTTACTGGCATCACCTTAGTATTGAGTACATTGAATACTTGCTTTTCCATTCTTGTAATACTTTACTAAAGAGAATGTTCTCCAATTCAATCCAGGTTAATATAAAAGATGTAAAGTATATTTTTATGGCTAAATAGCATTCCATAGTATATATATGCCACAGTTTATTAATCTATTCATAGGTTGGTGGGCATTGGGGTTGTTTCCACACTTAATGATTGTAAATTGAACTGCAATAAACAGTCTAGTGCAAATGTCTTTATCAGAGCCATACTTTTAACCATCATGCTGTATTCCTGTCCTTTAAATGACTTTTTTATCCCCTTAGAGCCACTAACCAGTTCACCAACTAACTGGTTGACTAGCCATCAAATGATAATGACACAATTTTCCTTTATCTCATTACCCAAAGGAAGACCAGGGGTAATCACTTCCTGGAAATAATTAGAGAAAGAAGAAGAAACATTTTAGCTCTATTTAAAACATGTGGACAAAATTATCTGTTAACTTTTTTGCTTTTATTTCTTGATTGTTTGGTACACTTTCACTTTGCATGTGATCAAAAACAGAACCATCTGTTGAATGTGCCATATTCTATTACTTTTGACTTTCCTGTATTTTCATGAAAATAATTCATTGAACCTCAAGGATAAATTCATTCTTCTTTTCCACTTCATTCCTGTAACTATCTAGGAAGTGACAAACTCTTAAATGAATCACTCCCTTGGTTGTTCATTGCTCAAGTGTAGTTTTGCCCTTCCTTTGAAGACAAGTCGTAGCTAAGGATGAAAGGAGTATACTTTCCATAGTCTTTGACGTGTCTCTGTCTCATCTAATTTTTCTCGAAGCATATTTTAGATACTTTAGATACCTTAGGGATAGGGGTACAGAAGGTAAATGACTTTCCAAAACACATGCATTTTGACTGCTGGACTTGGAGTCACTAGCCTAGAACATTTCCAGCTAAATTTCTCTTCTCCCATCTTAATTGCACTTTAATCTTTGTAGTTTCCAGTCAAGCAAAAAACTGTGCTTTGAAACGTTCTGCCTCTTTGGGGGCTTATCATTTGTATATAGTTTTGAAAATGTACCAAATAGAAGCTCTGCTATGTTTTTTTTTGAGACAGAGTTTCATTTTGTTGCCCTCGGTAGAGTGCTATAGTGTCACAGCTCACAGCAACCTCAAACTCTTGGGCGCAAGTAGTTCTCTTGCCTCAGCTTCCTAAGTAGCTGGGACTACAGGTGCCCATCACAATGCCCGGCTATTTTTTTTTTTTGTGTGTGTGTTTTTGTTGTAGTTGTCATTGTTATTTAGCAGGCCTGGCCAGGGTTTGAACCTGCCAGCCCTGGTGTTTGTGGCTGGTGCCATAACCACTGAGCTAAGGGCACTGAGCCTATAGGTGTTTTTCGTTGTTCCTTAAAATTCATTATAGGGTTTGGCTGGGGTATGAGATCTGACAATTAAGTTCACAAACTCATCCTGGAACAAGTACTATATACCTCATTGCTGAATATCACTATGGTCACCTTTGAAAACACTCCCCTTGGGAAGCTCTATACTGATGTCAGTACATAGTCCACCCTTCAAAGCAATTTTGGGACTCTTTATCTGGAATGGCCATCAGAGCTATCACTGTATTACTCTTGATGCCCTGATTGCCATCAAAATGTCTTCCTTTCAAAATTTCCTTTATCTTCAGGTAAAGAAAAGTCACAGGGGCCAAATCAGGTGAGTGAGTAGGGAAGGTGTTCCAAGACAGTTATTTGTTTAGTGGCTGAAAACTCCCTCACAGATAGTGCCATGTGAGCTGGTGCATTGTCTTGATGTGAGTGCCATGAGCTGTTACCTAAGATTTTCAGTTAAGATTTTCCTAACTGTTTATGACTGTTTACTTGGTCTGCTATGCTTCTCACAGTCAGCCAATGATTTTGATGCACAATTCAATGAATGTTTGCAATGTCTTTTTCATTTCTGCTTGTTACTGGCTACCCTGACCTCTCTTCATCAGTGACACTTTCTCTCCTCTCAGAAAAACATTTAATCCATTTGTAGACTGCTGTTTTCTTCATGGAACTATCCCCCCAAACTTGGACTAACATGTCCTTGATTTCCTTTCCACTCTTACCAAGTTTAAGAAGAAATTTATTGTTCTTAAATTTATTGTTCTTATTGTTTATTCATTGCTCTAATTCAAGCTCGGACACACAAAAACACTCAACAATAATAATGAATGCCACTCAGTAAGACACTGCCACACGTTGACATGAACACAACTGTGAGACACTGATACACCAAGGTTACGAAACCTTACTGTGTTGTTCATATAGTGCTCCCAGTCTAAGCACATGGTGGTAAGTTCATGAACTTGATTATCAGGCTTCATATAAAATAATCTATAAATTTATTTATTTATTTATTTATTTATTTATTTCAGAGCCTCGCTATGTCTTCCTCGGTTGAGTGCCCTGCTGTCACAGCTCACAGCACCCTCAAACTCTTGGGCTCAAGCGATTCTCTTGCCTCAGCCTCCCTCCTGTAGCTGGGACTATAGGCCCCTGCTACAACGCTGGGCTATTTTTTTTTTTTTGTTGTTGTTGTTTGTTCAGCAGGCTTGGGCCGGTTCAAACCCACCAGCTCTGATGCATGTTCCTGGTGCCCTAACCACTGAGCTACGCCAAGCCAAAATAATCTATAATTAATTGGCTTCAAGAATAACCCCTGTGTGAAGAACGAGTTTTGTTTTTTATTTGGGAGGAACTTATGAGGTCAAATTTCTTTTATAAAAGGAATTCTTTTTCTTTCTCTGTCAGGGGAAAAAAAACCCTCATGTCTACTCTCCTAGGCTTAGCTATTGGGACTTGTGATCAACAACAACAAAAAAATGGATCAGCAAGGGAAAAGAGATTTTCATTTATGTACATTTGAATGAGTTACAGAAATATGTGAACTTAGGGATTACATGCCATCTTAATAGGAGAAAGAGGGGAGAGTGGCAAAACAAATGATTTTTAGTAAAGATAAGTCAGCCCTTAGGAGAATGGATGGGAGATGTGATAGTTTGTGACAATGTCTGTTTGGGCAATTTCTTATCCTTGTGCTGACTTCTCATCTCTGGCTGTAGGAGTCAATCTTTCCAGTTGTGAAACTGCTGGGGGAGTATATTTTTGACAGCTGAATTCTTTTGGAAAGCTTTGCTTTTAGAGAGATAAAAGGAGTCCAGGAAAAAAAATCCCCAACTCTTCACAGTGATGTATTCTGGATCCCTTCATCTCCAGAGAACACTGCTCCCAGGAAGGTAGTTCATAGGGGTGGACCATTTGACTTTACAAAGCTTGTTTATGGGTTAGAGTAGGCTCCAGGAATATATTCCTTCAGGTTTTAGTTAAATTTAATAGCTCAACACTACCTTCTCTTAGTTAGTAATGGTAAATTTGCAGAGCACAGGACTAACATTCTGATTTCTTCAAACTCTCTGTTTCTGTACTCCAACTTACCATGCAAACATTGAGTTATGGTGTTTCTCATCTCATTTCCTTCTATTATTCTTATTTTTTTCATTTGTAAATACATTCTCTTTTCTTGCTTACCAGAACAATTTTGTGTCCATTTTGCATACTACTTAGCACTTCTTACACCGGGATGGAA
Organism: Nycticebus coucang; assembly: GCF_027406575.1. Lineage (NCBI taxonomy): Eukaryota > Metazoa > Chordata > Mammalia > Primates > Lorisidae > Nycticebus > Nycticebus coucang. The sequence goes on along the minus strand of NC_069791.1, from coordinate 39,820,659 downwards.
TGAGCATAATTATTAAAAGAACTGCATATTGTGGGTTCAAATCCAGCCCCGGCCAAAAACCACAAAGAAAAAAAAAAAAAAGAAGTGCATATCAAAAGGAGTCCTTTCATTTTCTGCTTCCTCTTTGTCATCATTTGCTTTGTTTTTGGTCTAACTAGGCTCACAGTTTCCAAATTACTTTATTCCTGTCAAGATTAGAGAGTTAGTAAAATAGAAAGAAGTTAATCAAATATTCAGAATTTGTTCAACCAACAATGCATACCTTATAAAAGTGTGTTGTGAATTAAGTCTAAAATACATCCCTGCGTCTGTCTGCTTCTTTATGGCTCAACTATTATTTGTTTTATTTAGTTAATTTATTTCAGAATATTAGGGGGTACATATATTTTGTTTACATACTTTGTTTTTGGTAGAGATTAAGACAAAGTTGAAAGTGTGCCCTTCACCCAGTGTGCACACCATACCCAATAGGTGTGAATTTACCCATCCCCTCTCTCCTCTTCCCCCAGCTTGATTTTCATTGAGATTTACTTCCATATGTTCACTTAAGTGTTGATCTATTAGTTCCAATTTGGTGTTGAGTATGTGTTTGTTTCTCCATTCTTGTGATGTTTCACTTAGAAGAACATTTTCCAGTTCCATTCTGGTTGTCACAGTAGATACTGGAGTGCCATTTTTGTGTGACCAAGTAATACTCCACACTATGCATATACCACATTTTATTAATCCATTCATGTATTGGTGGGCATTTGGGTTGTTTCCACATCTTTTGAGATTGTGCTGCTATAAACATTCAAGTACAGGTGTCCTGTTTATAAAATGACCTTTTTTCATTTGTGTATATACTTAATAGTGGGATTGTTGGATCAAATGGTAGGTCTACTTTAAGTTTTGGAGGTATTTCCATACAATTTTCCATAACTAGTTTGCAGTCCCACCAACAGTGTTTAAGTGTTCCTTTCTGTCTGCATCCATGCTGCATCTGTTGTTTTGTGACTTTTTAATATGAGCCATTCTCATTGGAGTTAGGTGATATCTCATTGTGGTTTTGATTTGCATTTCCATAATGATTCGAGACATTGAGCATTTTTTTATGAGTTTGTTGGCTGCAAGTATATCTTCATTTGAAAAGTTTCTGTTCATGTCTTCTACCCACTTTCTAATTCAGTTGTTTAGTTGTTTCTTGGTGATTTGCTTGAGTTCTTTGTAGATTCTGGTTATCAGTCCTTCCTCAGATATATAGCATGAAAATATTTTCTTTTATTCTGTGGGTTGTCTATTTGCTCTTTTGATTATATCCTTGGCTATAAAGAAGCTTTTAATTTGATCAGGTTTCATTTGTTCGTTTTTGTTGTTGTAATTGCTTTTGGAGTCTTCTTTATGAATTCTTTGCCTAGGCTGCTATCTATGAGTTTTTCCAACATTTTTTTCTGGGATTTCTATAGTTTCATACCTTAGATTTAAGTCTTTTATCTGTTGTGAGTTAATTTTTGTGAGTGATACAAGGTGTGGATTCTGTTTCAGTCTTAATATATGTGGCTATCCAGTTTTCCCAGCACCATTCATTGAATGGGTATTCTTTTCCCTAGTGTATGCTTTTTTCTGTTTTGTCAGAAACCAGACAGGAATATGAGAATTATTTCATTTCTGGGTTCTCAGTTCTGATTGTTTTACCTTTTTTTTTTAAACCAGATAAATTCCCATTTGGACTCTAATAACTTCTCAGTTTATCACTTTGCTTCCTTTCTCCTATCCTTGCAATCAATTTATTTGTCTTGTAGTATAGTGATTTTTTTTTTAAGCGTGAAACAAAGCTTATTGAGGTATAGGTTTATAGAGCAAGATATGTTTGTCACATATGTATGTATGTATACACACACATATATATCTATCAAAATCATAGTTCACACAATATTTCCAATTCAAGTCCTCTCTAAACATATCCTAATTTGCCTTTGGTTGAGTTTACATGGTAATATCTTTGTTGCCTACCTATACTCCAAGTCTAGATGACATTTGATTGCAAATTTTAAAAAGTCCTAGCCATGATGGGTATTGCATTCATTGATATCTGAGAGAAAGTGTGGCTAGATGAAACACTTAGGGGCAAGATATAGGGTAAAATATTGATAATTAAATGAATATATAATCATACATTTTCACAATTACACTTTGTTTATAATAAATTCATTAGAATGATACACCATTTCTCCATCTTCCTGACCTGGATTCAGGTAATCATTGAGTATGCTTTCGCTGCAGTTTTAGCTAAGACAAGTTGTTCAGTATTCTTCAAGTCCATACTACTTTGCTTACTTAATAAGCAGGCAATTAAGTTTGTGAGTTCATCCTGGAAAAAGTACTATATACCTCATTGCTGAATAACACTGTAGTCACCAGATGGTCAAGGGTAGGACTTCACAGGTGACCATAATGATATTCAGCAATGAGGTATGTAGCAATTTTTCTAGAATGAGTTCATGAATTTAATTGTCAGACTTTGTACAAAGACAGCTCTGATGGCCATTCTAGTAAAAGAGTCCCAGAATTGCTTTGAAGAGTGGAGTAGGGGCTGGCATTGCTGCATAGCTTCCCAAGGGGAGTACATTGAAGGTGACCATAGTGATATTCAGCAGTGAGGTATGTAGCATTTTTTCCAGGATGAGTTTGCAAACTGAATAGTCCTCCTTTTGTACATATGTATTCACTTACATGTCATATCATAAATTTATACGCTATATAAGATAATTAGAATCAACTTATGATCTGGGAGTGGATGAAATAGGTATTTAGTAATTTCAGGCTTCCTCAATAAAAAAAGCAATGCCAAATCATTGCATGACTGGTAAATGTGGAGAAGTTTAGAGGGAGGACAGTAAGTGTTGGAAAGTTAGACATAGGTGTGGACAAAATGAGAAAATGAACTCTGCCTAAAGACTGGGTAACAATTCCAAATACAGCCTTGCTGTTTTCATAAACTTATGTGAGGGTGAATTGGCCATTAAAACATTAAAGTCCATGTTAATATCAGTAAGAGTGAGAAATTGTGGTATAGTGAAGAGTAATTATTAGAAAAAACTCACTTGCATTGAGACTGGAAAAGCTGGTGCATAGAAAGAGCCAGAAGTGCTATAGGCTGGTTTTCCCTGACAATGAAGGATAATTTAGGGGTGGAAGGGGAGGCAAAAACAAAAATACCTGAACCGTTAAATGGTGCTTCTGGAGTTTAGCCTCGAGCAAGATCCCTGGTTGGTCTGTTGAAATGATTAAGGTCAATAATTAATTTAAAATCAAAACATTGTATCTGTTGTCCTTAATAATACAGCTCCTTTGAGATCAGATTTAAATGCTCTCCCTTTTCTTGTTTTTGGCTCCACAACTCTCCAGGAAATGGAGTGTATATCTGAAAAGCAGTTGTTTTTTTCTGTCCTAGCAGGAAAGAAACCTAAAGGGAAAAATAGTATTTCCACTGCAGTAAGTTTTTGCTTAATTTTCCAACTTATTTTAAATGAAGAAGCAAAGTGATTTCTATCAAAGAGGCACACAAGAAAATATCCTCAGGATGCTAAATAGTTTCAGATTCATTGTTATTTCATTTTAATGATTTCAATTGTGATGTAGATCATTAGTTTTCTATTTCTATTTTTTGTATTATGGTCATTTTTCTTTATAAAGTAATGCTGTTAAATTGATGTTCCACAACATAAAGGAGAATTGGTTTATTGTGGCTTTTAATGTTTCTAGAAAGATTCATTTTGGCAAAACTGTTCTTTTGCTTCTTAATAGTACTATGGCTTGAAAAAATGTAGAAAGCTCGTGAACACAAATTCATCTTAGCTGTAAACCCGTTTTCGTTATTGTGAAAAAAATTAGCTAAAATTCCTTGCTGTTTAAAGTCATTTTGTTATTGTTCTACTGTTACTGTAAGTATTATCAGGACTTTTCCCCTGATAAATAAAATGAAGGTAAGGCTCCAGCGCTGTCATGGAGCCAATCACTGCACCAATTCCTCTTTGCCACTAGATGTCCCTGTATAGATGCTCCTTCTAACTCAGAGACTGCTTTGCAAAGAAACCAACAAAATCACAGGAATATTTGCTAACTCCTCAAGTCATTTTTCTTACTCTACTCTAAGTTAGCACCTTCGTATAGACCAGATGCTTTCCCCTACTTTTGGGAGGATTAATTTCAAAGGATTGGATAGGACCTAAACTAAGCCAAATACAAGTAGAATTAGGTTTAAGCATTAGCCCAAATATACACATCAATTAACTACTGAACCTAGTGAATGTGGAAAGCTGTACAAATAATAGTTCAGATTTATAGAGAGCTTTAAGCATGCTGAAATAAGGAGGGGCTTAGGGTCGAATTAGATCATCAAAATGGCAGGTAATTTAAAGTTATATTTGGAGAGAAAATATTATTTATATATTTATTCCAAAATATTAAGGGAATACAAATGTTTTTGTTACATGGAAAGCCTGTATAAAGCTTAAGGGGGGCTTCTAGCCTGCCCATCGCCAGAATAGTGTTCATGGTACCTGATAGGTAAGTTTTTACCTTTTACTTCCTCTCACTCTCCCTCCTTTTTGGTTTACGATGACCTCTATATCTCTTTGTGCCTGTGTGTGCCCATCATTTAGCTCCTAATTGTTAGTGAGTACATGTGTTTTCTTTTTGTTTTTTCCATTCTGGAGATACTTCACTGAGCATCATGGTCTCCCGTTTCTCCATGTTGTTGCAAATGACATTATTTCGTTCCGAGTTACAACTGAGTAGTACTCCCTGGTATACAGCACCACTTTTTCTTAATATACTCATGACTTGATTGGCATATGGGTAGACTGCACATCTTTGCCATTGCAAATTGTGGCTGCTATAAATATTTGAACGTAAGTATCTTTTTGACAAAATGATTTCTTTTCCTTTGGGTAAATACAATACTCAGTAAGAGATGGCTAGGTCAAATGGTAGGTCTGTATTTATTTCTTTGACAAATCTCCATGCTGTTTTCCACAGAGATTGTACTAATTTTCAGTTCCACCAACAGTATATAAACATTCCTTTTTCTCTACATCCATGCCAACATTGATTGTTTTCCCACTTTTTAGTAATGGCCATTCTGACAGGGTAAGGTGGTATTTCATTGTTATCCTAATTTCCATTTCCCTGATGATTCGTGATGTTGAGCATTTTTTCATGTGTTAGTTGGTCATTTGTCTCTCTCCTTTTGAAAAACTTCTATTCAGGTCTTTTGGCTACATTTTGCTTAAGATTACTTTGGCAATTTGTGCTCTTTTTTGCACAAATGAGACATGGGGTTATTTTTTTCTAGATCTGTGAAATATGATGTTGGTATTTTGAGGGGAATTGCTTTGAATATGTAAATCACTTTGGACGGTATGGACATTTTAACAATGTTGATTCTATCAATCCATGAGCGTGGGATGTTTTTTCATTTGTTTGTGCCATCATGATTTCTTTCATCAGCATTTTGTAGTTCTTGTTGTAAAGGTCTTTCACCCTGCCGAAGTATATTCCCAGCGATTTTATTTTCCTTGTAGCTATTGTAAATGGTAGTGAATCCTTATTTGACTCTCAGTTGCCTGTTACTAGTATATAGAAACGCTACTGTCTTGTATACATTGGTTTTGTAGCCTAAGGTCCTTTGCTGAATTTATCAATTATAGGAATCTTTTTGTAGAGTTTTTAAAGGTTTTTAGATTCAGGATAATATTGTCAGCAAACAGGGATAATTTAACTTTCTCTTTCTCAGTTTGGAAACCCTTTATTTCTGATTCTTGCCTGATTCTCTGGGTAGGACTCCTAGGACTATGTTGAATAGAACTGGGGACAGTGAGCATCCCTGTGTTGTTCCAGTTCTTGGAGGGCATGCTTGAACTTCTCCACGTTCAGTATGATGTTGACTGTGGGTTTGTGATAGATGACATTTTGAGGTATGTTCCTTCTATACTTAGTTTGTTGAGGGCTTTTTAATGATGAGAAGGTGTTGCATTTTATTGAATGCTTTTTCTGCATCTATTCAGATGAGCATATGATCTTTGTGTTTGTTTTTGTTTATGTGGTGAATCACAGTTATTGATTTAAGTATCTTAAACCACTCTTGTATCCTGGAATGAAACCCACTTGATCATGATGAATTATCTTTGTGATGTCCTGTTGAATTCAGTTTGCTAGTAATTTGTTGAGGATTTTTGCTTCTATGTTCATAAGGGGTATTGGTCCATAGTTTTTTTTTTTTTTTGTGTGTGTGTGTGTGTGTGTGTCCGTCCTTTCCTGACTTTGGTATCAAGTTGACACTGGCTTCAGCGAATGAGTTGGGGAGAATGCCCTCCTTTTCAATGTTATGGAAACGTTTCTGAAAGATAGGTACCATTTCTTCTTTGTACGCTTGATATAATTCAGCTGTGAGTTTGGTATGGGATTTTTTGTTCCTGGGAGATTTTTTGATTGTTGCTTTACTATCCCTGCTCATTATTGGTCTATTCAGGATTTCTGTTTTTTCCCGATTAAGGTTTGTGAGATTGCGTGTTTTAGAGAATTTATCCATTTCTTGTACATTTTCTAGTTTGTGTGCACAGAGGTTTTCATAGTATTCACAAATGACATTTTGTGTTTCTGAGGGATCAGTTATTATGTCTGTTTTATAGATTCTGACAGGTTATTTGAGTTCTTTCTCTTCTATATCTGGCTAGTGGTCTATTGATTTTGTTTATCTTCTCAAAGAATCAACTTCTTGTTTCATTGATCCTTTATATTGTCCTTTTGTTTTCCATTTTGTTTAGTTCTGCTCTGAGCTTTGTTATTTCTTTTCTTCTGCTGACTTTGGGTTTGGTTTGCTCTTTATTTTCTAGTTTCTTCAGTGACATTAGGTTGTTAATTTGTGATCTTTTTGTCTTTTCGATGTAGACATTTAAGGCTGTGAACTGAACTTTCCCTTTAGGACTGCTTTCACTGACATATTTAAATAGTTTGTGTCCCTTTTATTGTTCAGTTCAAGGAATCGTTTGATTTCCATCTTAATTTCATCATTGACCCGAAGATCATTCAGCAGCAGGTGGTTTGATTTCCAAGTTGTAGATTTGAATGTTTCTCTTGGAATTAATTTCTAGTTTTATTCCACTGTGGTCTGAGAAGATACATGGTATGATTTTGATTTTTTTTAATTTGCTGAGACTTGTTTTATGGCATAAAATGTGATCAATCTTGGAGAATGTCCCATGTGCTGATGACAAGAATGTTTATTCAGTAGTTTTTGGGTAGAATGATCTGTAAATGTTCTAGAGTTTCCTTTAAATCCAATGTTTGTTTATGGATTTTTTTGTTTGTTTGTTTTGATGATCAGTTCTGTTCCAGGGGTGTTGAATTCTCCTGAAATTATAATGTTACCATTTATGTCTTTGCTTAGCTCTACAAATGGTAGAAAATGCTTCAGGAATCTGGGAACTCCTGCATTAGGTGCATATATATTTAGGATCATTATTCTTGTTGAATTGCTCCCTTTACTATTATATAATGGATTTTATTCTTTCCTTTCCTTTCCTTCTTTTCCCATATTGGTTTAAAGTTTATTTTATCTGATATGTGAATTGTTACACCTACTTGATTTGGGTTCCATGGCATTTTTTTTTACATCCCTTTGCCTTGAATATTTCTGAGTTAGAAGTGTTTCTTGGAGACAGCATATACTTGGGATGTATTTGTTAATCTATTAAGCCCATCTATGTCTTTTAAGTGGCACATTAAACCATTCACATTCAGTGTTAGTTTTTGTGTGTGTGTGTGTGTGAGACAGAGTTTCACTTTGCACACTCAGTAGACTGCTGTAGCATCATAGCTCACAGAAACCTCAAACTCTTGGGCTCAAGTGATTCTCTTGCCTCAGCCTCCCAGGTAACTAGGACTACAGCTGCCCACCACAAAGGCTGGCTATTTTTAGAGACAGGGTCTCGCTCTTGCTCAGGTTGGTCTGGAACCCATGAGCTCAGGCAGTCCACCCACTTTGGCCTCCCAGAGTGCTAAGATTACAGGTGTGAGCCACTGCACCTGGCCTCAGTGTTAGTATTGATATGTGGGATAGTGTTCTGCTCATCTTGTTGGATAATACCTTGTGATTTTGTTTTCCTTGTTGTGCTATTGTTTTTTAAAGTTATTAGTTTTAACTTTTTTTATACACTGGCAGGTGGGTATTTCTTTGCTGTTTGTTGTATAATTCAGTTCTGAGTATTTCTTATAGGGAAGGTCTATTATTAATAGTAATAAATTCCCTTAGCATTTGCTTATATGGAAAAGTATTTATTTCTTCATCATTTATCTAACTTAGTTTTACAGCTTTTGATCTTAAGAGAGCAGTACATGTGAGCAACTTCTAGTCTGTTATCTTGTCCTTGGTCTCAAGAAAATATTTTCTAATTTATGTTTTAGATATGAGAATGTCTGGTATTCTTGGAATTAATGAAAGTGTCAATAACGAACTTATACAGATAATATTGCTCTTCAAGGAAACTTGAAGATGTGTCATCACCTTGGATGTTGCCTCAGCTGATGGCTGGATTTAATTCCCTTGAGGTCCCTGTGTACCTTCTGTCTTTGAGCTGGAACCTATTCTTTTTGGGTTTCTAGAGAGGGTGTGAATCACACCTTCTAATTTTGTCTTTCTTCCCTTGTCTCCTTAATTCCAATGAGTAGAAGAAAAGGCTGGCCCTTAGAATTTGCAGCCATGATTTTGAATGTCATTATTTGGCAATTTTTTTTTTCTATCCTGAAGAGAATTTGAGGTGCTTTAGATTAGGCAATAATTTGCATTGTATAGTAGGAATTGACTGAATGATCCAGAAAGTAAGCTGGTTATTGGAAGATTTCTGGTATTCCTATTATTGAATACCATATTTTATTTTTATTGCTGATGTGGATGAGAAAACTACAAATGGCACAATGAGCACATTTGAGATGGTGCATAAAGCAAGGAGCCATTACAAATACATTGCCTGCCAGAAACACCATGTAAGATGATTTTGCTAGGTTGAAATGTTGGATCTAACAAGAAACCAGTCACACAGGATAAGGATGAGGTGGTCAATTTTTATACATGTGAAGAGGACTCCTTTGTTTTGGTTTATCACAATCTCAATATGAATGAACATCTTATAAGAGAACAAAAATGACCAAAAGAAACTTAGTTTGCCTTTAGAATTTGCCTCAAAATAAGCCTTCAATATTATTTTTGCGTCTGTACAAAGAAGAATACTGACTAGAGGAAGACAAGGATCTAGAAATCAGGCTAAGCACAAAGTTGAAAGCAGTGAGGAAGTTTGATCTGGATATGTGACACCTTTCCGTGATGGTCCAGTCTGATGTAATCAAACACCTCTTCTGTTTTCATAGTACTTCATGGCCGTTGTAATTTTTTTATTTCAAATTAATATGAGGGTATACATTTTTAGGCTACATCATTCTAACTTCCAAGGTAAAGTTAAAGTTGTAAAAGAGCCTCGTACTTAGGGTTCATGCTGACACCTTCACAATGTACACATTAGGTGAAATCCAACCAACTGTCCTCTCTCCTGGATGTTGTAATTTCGATAGTAGAAAAAGTTATTCCCGTCTCTTCCTTAGAATCTTGAAGGTCAGATCATTCCTTTTAGTTATCTTTTTTTTTTAACATGTATAATGTATTACATATGCATTTTAACTTTATTCTAATAATGCATAACATTTTAGTTCTTTAATCTTAACCTATAAACAATAGCAAAAAGTCATATATTCCTGCTTTGAAGGTGGTGTCATCAATTGGCTAAAAATGTTTTTCACATCACTTAGAAGCCCAGCAGATTTCTTTTTTTTTTTGAATTTTTTAATTATTATTAAATCATAGCTGTGTACATTAATGTGATCATGGGGCACCATACACTGGTTTTATAGACCATTTGACACATTTTCGTCACACTGGTTAACATAGCCTTCCTGGCATTTTCTTAGTTATTGTGTTAAGACATTTACATTCTACATTTACTAAGTTTCACATGTACCCTTGTAAGATGCACCGCCGGTGTAATCCCACCAATCACCCTCCCTCCACCCATGTCCCCACTCCCTTCCTTCCCCTTCCCCCCTATTCTTAGATTATAACTGGGTTATAGCTTTCATGTGAAAGCCCTAAATTAGTTTCATAGTAGGGCTGAGTACATTGGATACTCTTTCTTCCATTCTTGAGATACTTTACTAAGAAGAATATGTTCAGGTCCATCCATGTAAACATGAAAGAGGTAAAGTCTCCATCTTTCTTTAAGGCTGCATAATATTCCATGGTGTACATATACCACAGTTTATTAATCCATTAGTGGATTGATGGGAACTTGGGATTTTTCCATGACTTAGCAATTATGAATAGGGCTGCAATAAACATTCTGGTACAAATATCTTTGTTATGATGTGATTTTTGGTCTTCTGGGTATAACCTAGTAGAGGAATTATGGGATTGAATGGCAGATCTATTTTTAGATCTCTAAGTGTTCTCCAAACATCTTTCCAAAAGAAACGTATTAATTTGCATTCCCACTAACAGTGTAGAAGTGTTCCCTTTTCTCCACATCCACAACAACATCTCTGGTCTTGGGATTTTGTGATATGGGCTAATCTTTTGGAGTTAGATGATATCTCAAAGTAGTTTTGATTTGCATTTCTCTGATGATTGAAGATGATGAGCATTTTCTCATATGTCTGTAGGCTGTGCACCTGTCTTTTTCAGAGAAATTTCTCTTCAAGTCCCTTGCCCAGCCTGTGATGGAATCACTTGTTCTTTTCTTGCTTATACGTTTGAGTTCTCTGTGGATTCTGGTTATTAAACCTTTGTCGGAGACATAACCTGCAAATATCTTCTCCCATTCTGAGGGCTGTTTGCTTGCTTTACTTACTGTGTTCTTGGCTGTGCAGAAGCTTTTTAGTTTGATCAGGTCCCAGTAGTGTATTTTTGAAGCTGCTTCAATTGCCTGGGGTGGGGGTGGGGGATCCTCCTCATAAAATACTTGTCCAGACCGATTTCTTCAAGGGTTTTCCCTGAACTCTCTTCTAGTATTTTTTATAGTTTCATGTCTTAAGTTTAAATCTTTAATCCAGTGAGAGTCTATCTTAGTTAATGGGGAAAGGTGTGGGTCCAGTTTCAGTCTTCTACAGGTTGCCAGCCATTTTACCCAGGACCATTTGTTAAATAGGGAATCATTTCCCCACTGAATGTTTTTAACTGGCTTGTCAAAGGTCAAATAACGCTAAGTAGGTGGATTCATTTCTTGGTTCTCTATTCTGTTCCAGACATCTACTTCTCTGTTTTTGTGCCAGTACCACGCTGTTTTGATCGCTACCAATTTATAGTATAGTCTGAGAGGTCTGTTAGCATGATTCCTCTTGCTTTGTTTTTATTTCTGAGTAATGTTTTGGCTATTCGAGGTGTTTTTTTTTTGATTCCATATAAAATGAAGTATTACTTTTTCAAGATCTTTAAAATATGACAGCGGAACTTTAATAGGGATTGCATTAAAATTGTATATTGCTTTGGGTAGTATGGACATTTTAACAATGTTGATTCTTCCCAGCCATGAGCATGGTATGTTTTTCCATTTGTTAACATTTTCAGCTATTTCTTTTCTTACAGTTTCATAGTTCTCTTTATAGAGATCTTTCAGATCCTTTGTTAGGTAAACTCCCAAATATTTCATCTTCTTTGGCACTACTGTGAATGGAATAGAGTCCTTAACCATTTTTTCAGCTTGACTATTGTTGGTATATATAAAGGCTACTGATTTATGAATGTTGATTTTGTAACCTGAGACGCTGCTGTATTCCTTGATCACTTCTAAGAGTTTTGCAGTAGAATCCCTGGTGTTTTCCAGATATACAATCATATCATCTGCGAAGAGTGAAAGTTTGATCTCTTCTGACCCTATATGGATACCCTTGATCACCTTTTATTCCCTAATTGCGGTGGTTAAAACTTCCATTACAATGTTAAAGAGCAGGGGAGACAATGGGCAGCCTTGTTTGGTTTCTGATCTGAGTGGAAATGATTTCAATTTAACTCCATTCAATGTGATATTGGCTGTGAGTTTGCTGTAGATGGCCTCTATCAGTTTAAGAAATATCCCTTCTATACCAATTTTCTTAAGTGTTCTGATCATGAAGGGATGCTGGTATTATCAAAAGCTTTTTCTGCATCAATTGAGAGAATCATATGGTCTTTGGTTTTTAACTTGTTTATGTGGTGAATTATACTTATAGATTTACGTATATTGAACCAGCCTTGAGATCCTGGTATAAAACCGACTTGGTCATGATGTATAATTTGTTTGATGTGTTGCTGGATTCTGTTTGTTAGGATCTTGTTGAATATTTTTGCATCTATATTCATTAGTGATATCAGTCTATAGTTTTCTTTTCTTGTTGGGTCTTTTCCTGGTTTGGGGATCAGGGTGATGTTTGCTTCATAGAACGTGTTGGGTAGTCTTCCTTCTTTTTCTACCTTTTGGAACAGGTTGAGTAATATGGGTACTAATTCCTCTTTAAAGGTTTGGTAGAATTCTGACATGAAGCCATCTGGTCCCGGGCTTTTCTTTTTAGGGAGATTTTGTATGGTTGATGCTATTTCAGAACTTGATATTGGCCTGTTTAACATTTCCACTTGATTCTGGCTAAGTCTTGGAAGGTGACGTGCTTCCAAGTATCGGTCAATTTCCTTCAGATTTTCATATTTCTGAGAATAAGTTTCTTGTAATATTCATTAAGGATTTTTTGAATTTCTGAGGAGTCTGTTGTTATTTCGTCTTTGTTGTTTCTGACTGATGAGATTAGGGATTTTACTCTTTTTTTTCCTGGTTAGGTTAGCCAAAGGTTTATCTATTTTACTGACCTTTTCAAAAACCAACTTTTTGATTTATTGATCTGTTGTATAATTCTTTTGTTTTCAATTTCATTTAATTCTGCTTTAATTTTGGTTATTTCTTTCCTTGTACTGGGTTTGGGGTTGGAATGTTCTTCCTTTTCAGTTGCTTGAGATGTCCCAGTAAGTTGTTAACTTCCTCTCTTTCCGTTCTCTTGAGGAAGGCTTGCAGTGCTATAAATTTCCCTCTTGGGACTGCCTTTGCCATATCCCAGATGTTCTGATAATTCATGTCTTCACTGTCATTTTCATCCAACAATTTGGCAATTTCCTTCTTAATCTCATCTCTAACCCAGCTATCGTTCAGCATAAGGTTATTTAAGTTCCATGTTTTAGTATGAGTATGCAGATTCCTGTTGTTACTGAGTTCAACTTTTATTCCATGGTGGTCCGAGAAGATGCAAGGAATAATTTCTATTCCTTTAAATTTACTGAGGTTAGACTTGTGACCTAAGATGTGATTGATTTTGGAGTATGTTCCATGGGTTGATGAGAAGTATGTGTATTCAGTTTTGTTTGGATGAAATGTTCTGTAGATGTCTGCTAAATCCAAATGTTGGATGGTTAGGTTTAAATCTAAAATTTCTTTGCTCAGCTTCTTATTGGAGGGTCCATCAAACACTGCCAAAGGAGTGTTGAAATCTCTGACTATTATGGAGATGGAGGAAATCAAGTTGCTCATGTGTTTTAGAGTTTCTCTTATAAATTGAGGTGCATTCTGGTTTGGTGCATAGATATTAATAATTGAAATCTCATCATATTGAGTATTACCCTTAACAAATATGAAGTGACCATTCTTATCGTTCCTTACTTTTGTTTGGTTTAAAGCCTATTGTGTCTGCAAATAGAATTGCACCACCTGCTTTTTTCTGATTGCCATTTGCCTGAAATATGGATGACCATCCTTTCACCCTGAGTCTATATTTATCTTTTAAGGTAAGATGTGACTCTTTTATGCAGCAAGTTGATGTGCATTCTTCAATCTTCTCTCTTGGTGCAGGTCTAATCCACCAGGTTACTTACTAAATTTCTGTCCTTTAACTCTCCTTCTGGATGGGAGCCTTTGTGGAAAGCTGGCTTCAGTCAGCCATCTTGTCTCCTCTATCCCCAGCAGATTTCCAGGAAGGCAAATGGAAAGTACACAGGGAGGAAGATGAACTGTGGCAAAGCCTTTGTCATATGATAGTGACCTAGCAGGCTCGCTGGGCTTGAGGGCGTGTGTGTGGCTTGCCCTCAGCGGCTAGTCAGGGTTTCTCTATAGGAAAGTGGAGAGAAGCTCCCGGAGCCGCTCTGCCTCCACTTCACTGTACCCTGCTCCATATCCCTTTTAGTTGTCTTTATATCCTTTCTAAGATGATATGAGATGCTCACATAGCTCTTAATGTCATATATATTTATTGAAAGAAAGAAGACCTAGATATTAGGTCTTCTAATTGGAGGTCTTCTAGATCTGTCCTTCAAGTTGGAGGACAGATCTAGTATCGAGTAGTAAAAGTAACAAGGAGGGGCTAGGCATGGTGGCTCACACCTGTAATCCTAGTATTCTGGGAAGGCAAGGATGGTGGATTGCCTGAGCTCAGGAGTTTGTGACAGGCCTGATCAAGAGTGAGATCCTGTTTCTACTAAAATAGAAAAACTAGCCAGGTGTTATGGTGAGTGCCTATAGTCCTAGGTTCTGGGGAGGCTGAAGCAAGAATATACCTTTAGCCCAAGAGTTTGAGGTTGCTGTGAACTATAATGATGTCAGGTCACAGAGTAAGACTGTCTCAATAATAACAGAAAAAAGTAACAAGGAGATAGATTTTGGCTCAATAGGGGACAAAAGAGATTGTAATAGACCTCTTAAGTTCTTTTTTTTTTTGACAGAGTCTCACTCTGTTACCTTGGGTAGAGTGCTATTGTGTTGCCATAGCTCACAGCAACCTCAAACTCTTGGGCTTGAGCAATTCTCTTGCCTCAGCCTCCTGAGTAGCTGGGACTACAGGTGTCTGCCAGTACTACTGGCTAGTTTTGCTATTTTTAGTAGAGATGGGGGCTTCCTCTTGCTCAGGCTGGCATTTACCTCCTGTGCTCAAGTTATCCGTTTGTATCAGCCTCCCAGGGTGCTATGATTACAGGTGTGAGCCACTGTGCCTGGCTGACCTCATAAGTTCTTATGGTGGATTTTTTTTTTTTTTAATTCCTCTTTCCACCTTGAGGTGGATTATATTTCCTCATCCTCATTACTGCAGGATTGGCCACTTCACTTGTTCTGGCCAAAGAAATGGGAATGGAGGCATTAACCTATAGTTTTCTATGTCCTCTTTTTCCTCTGTCAAGATGATTAGCATTGTTCCAGATAGAAGCTGCTCCTTCAGTCTGGGTCCTGGGGAAGAGATGATGTGTGCATATGGCTCTTATAATCTTGAGATCTGTTCCTTCTATGCCTACTTTGTTGAGGATTTTTATCATGAAAGGGTGTTGAATTTTGTCAAGTGCTTTTTATACATCTATTGAACTAATCAGTTTTTGCTTCTATTTGTGTGGTGAATCACATTTATTTATTCATTTTTTATTTCAAAAAATTTTATTTTGACACATAAGAAAGAAGAAATTTATTTTAAAGCTGTGGGTAGAAGTAAAGAGAAAAGGGAAAAAATAAGAGTAAATCCAAAGAGCCTTCTAATTAATTGTCCATGTTGCTGCCATTAGGTACTTATTCTTTATGGATAAAATATCCTTGAAAGGATGGTCTCCTTTTATCTTTCCTTCAGTGAATTCATGGCGTTAAGGCCCTGCCTTGTCCTACTCCCAGGAGAGCAGTTCCTGACTACCTATCATTTCCTCTGTCTATTCTGGAGGCCCAAATCATTGGGTAGGGGGTGTTTACTCATCTGGCTGCTTCCTGCTGAAAGGGGTTGAAGATTTTAATTAGGGGGGCCTCTTGCAGGCTTTGTAAGGACTTCAGTAAATGTCCTCAGTAGATGGCTATAGTTGTAGGTGCAAGGAGGAGGTAGGTACTGGAACTGTAGAGAATAAAGAACATGGCTTGGTGGCTACTAAATGGATGCAATAAATTTAGTTAGAAAATTTACGAGGATCAGTTCCAATGTAAGAACTCCCAGGATGCTAAGTGACAGTGACCAAGGGAAATATTTCAGATAACAACCAAGGCCTAGAGGTCTCACATCATGTTTGCAAATTGGAGGCAGACTCTGGGATGGCCTAGATGTTGTGCTGAACCTGTCCTGACTTATTAACATAGAAGTAGTGCTGTTCCTTTAAGAACAAACATGTGCCCCCTTCTGCTGCAGTTAGAAGCTCGGGGCCCACCAGCTAATCTAACTGTTCCTATAAGAGGGCAAGTATATGGCTGGTTTTTATCAGGCCTTATGCTTTCTGCATAGCCAAAGACTGCTACAGGCCCAGGGAAGCACCTTCTATTCCAACAAAGGCAAAAAACGTAATTAAGGGAAGTGCCAGTTTGTATAGGCAGCCTGTACAATGGGAAAGGTAAGGTGGCTGAATCCTGGGAAATTTTGATGCCTGGATATACCAGGCCCAGGTAGCAGTGGCCTCTCCAGTGAAGGAATATCACCCGGTATGCTGGGGTGCATGTACCCTGTATATCTCCCACTCGGGAGGAAGTTGGCCAGTGAATGTGGTGTTGGCTAATAGGACAGAAGCTGATTTGTGGCATGAGGTCCTCTTCTCTGGAATTTCATGTCATGTTATTCAGCTTCTTGGACTGTGGATCTGATAAGGGATTAGTCAAGGAATGAACAAATGAAGAACTACTTATCTGAAGAAGCCCCTGCAGAATTTTGTTTGAACATGTATTGGAGATCCTCCAAGGGAGTTTAGGAGAATGATGTCCTCTAGAAATTTTAGGAAAAATCAATGGCCTTTTTAGTTCTAGTCATTAGAGTTAGGGTCTTTAAAAAAAAGGCAAGTTGACTTGTCTAGGCAGAATTTATCTAAGTCAGGTTTATTTGAGTCACACAGCACCAAAAATGTTGGGTTTCAAGGCAGCTTCCTGTCTCCTAAAATGTTGGGGTTTTAGAAAGCTGCTTGAATCCTTGGTTCTTGGAGTGCTCTTGGTTAAAAAATGACCAGATGCTCAAAGTAAGGCAAGCATGAAACAAAGTTTGTTGAGGAGGAGAAAGGTAGACTCACAAAGTAAGAAAGATTACAAAGCAGGCTATATTCACCATAGATAGCAAATGGGCCTCTCTTGCTAGGGTGAGTAGGTTAGGCCCATCTGTATTGATTTACGTTTGTAAAACTATCCTTGCCTTGCTGCAATGAAGCCCACTTAGTTGTGGTGGATTATTTTTTTGATATGCTGTTGAATTCAGTTTGGTGGTATTTATTTTTGCCTCTATGTTCATAAGGGATATTGATCTGTCGATTTCTTTTTTTGTTGTATCCTTTCCTGGGTTAGGTATCAAGGTGAAACTGGCTTCATTAAATGAGTTGGGGAGGATTGTCTCCTTCTCAATGTTTTGGAATAATTTCTGCAGTATGGATACCAACTCTTTTTTGTACCTATGATAAAGTTTGGCTGTGAATTTATCTGGTCTGGGGATTTATTTTTGTTGGAAATGTTTTTATTGCTGCTTTAATTTCATTGCTTGGTCTATTCAGGACTTCTGTTTCTTCCTGCTTGAGTCTTGGGAGGTTGTGTGCGGAAATTTGAGGAAAGAAATTATGGAAGATACAAACAAATGGGAAAACATATCATGCTCATGGATTGGTAGAATCAATACAAAGTGATTTATAGATTTGATGCAATCCCTATCAAAATACCAATGTTGTAATTTGATAGATTTAGAAACATTTAGTTTATTATATTTTAAACAAGAAGCAGTACAATTAATCAAAGTACACTCTTAAACTATTGACACAGTTATGCCATCTTAACGGGTAGCTTGTGTACACCAGCAGCGAAGAAGCCGGGAGAGTTATGTAACTGTGAAAAGTGTTTTCCACAGCTGATCAAGAATTGAATATTTTTTCCTACAAGAAGTGGTCCAAAGCTTGGAAGGAGTGGTAGTCAGTTGTTGCAAGGTGTGGTGAATACGGTGGATGACAGAGAGTTTCTAAGTCCAGCTTCTGCAAGTTGAACACCATTGTTTGTGTGACAGCGTTGTCTTCCAAAAGGTTGGCCTATGTGTAGGGGCTAATCTTGACTGCTTCATTGGAAGTGTCCTCATCATTTCATACATTTGATTGTAGTAGACATCTGCTGCAATGATTGACCAGGTTTCATGAAGCTGTGGTGGATTATACTAGCACTGGACCACCAAACAGGTACCATTAGGTTTTCTTGGTGAATATTTGACTTTGGACTATGTTTTGGCTTTGGACTATGTTTTGGCAGTTCATCTTTATCCATTCATAGTGCCAAATGTTTGCAGTTGTCAAAAAGAATCCATTTTCATCACTTGTAACAAAATGGTGTAGAAATGATTCACCTTTATGTCATGATAATAAAGAAAGGCAAACTTAGGCACAATTTCTCTTTGATGCTCCTTTAATTCATGCAGAACCCATCTATCCAGCTTCCTTACCTTGCTGATTTGTTTCAAATGATCCAGTATTGTTGGAATAGTAATGTTGAACCTTGCTGCTAATTCACGAGTAGGTTGAGATGGATTCACTTCCACTAAAGCTTTCAGTTCATCATTATCCATCTTGGTCTCAGATCGCCTACATGACTAATTTTCAAAATTAAAATCACCAGAATGGAACTTTACAAACCATCCACCAACTGTGCATTCATTAACCGCATCCTTCTGAAACATTTCATTGGTATTTCAAAGCTGTCTGTACTACACTGGTTCTAAGATGGAAATCATATTCAAAAATAACATGAAGTTTTGACTTATCCATGGTTTCACAAAAAGTTTTCTAAAAAAATTTGAAAGATAATTACAAGCCAAAACATCCATTTGAAAGAATGAAGATATACTTTCACGATAAAAAAAAAAACAAAAACAGTGTCGAAGTGAAATGTCAGAGATATCAACTGTCAAACTTAGGATTTGGTTATTGTAAGGAAATCAGATATTTCTTACTTAATGATCTAATAACTAAAAGGTGCCCTGACAAAGTTTATGAATAGTGGCAGTGTTTTGAAATGCCTACAGCTGACAACTCCAATATAACGTGCCTGTTTTTTTTGTGGAAATGCCTGATCCACACACACTGATCTTTTTATCCTCCCACATGAACTCATAGTCTAAACATATTTTCTTTCAGTGGATTTATTGTGTGAAATGGAACAAAGGAAGGTACAATATAGGATGTGGCTGAAACTAATTATTCAGACAAAGTCTAACGAACAGCCACTTAGTGATTTACTAGAGAGTTAACATTTTTGGGGAGGGAAATGTCTGTCTAAAGTTTATTTACCTAGATGTTCATTGTTTTTGGTAAGGGCTGGTAGTAGTTCAAGTTTATCTTGCAGAGCCCATAAAATGATAAATTATGCTTACATTTATTCCTTTGATTCTCAATGCATTTTTAAAAAATAAAAATTCATGGATACTCATAGAAAGCAAAAGATTTCAAATTATTTTAGCTGACTATGTTCCTTAAATGAAATCTAACAAGGAAACAAGTATATCAAACAAATTATTGTGGAGTTGCTTAGTTTGAAATTGGGAAAGAATAATGTTCTACAGAAAACCACTAGCAATCTTCCTTAACTCGAGGCAGCCTTTGAAGCTTCTCTGGAGAGCACAAAGGTTATGGAAAACATAGTTGAAAATCTCTAGTATTAACATAATGCAAAGGATATCAGTTGAAGTTCTAGACTCATCTTTATAACTAGTTAAGCATTGTTAGACAAGTCTCTTTATCTCTCTCTGTCTTTGTTTTCCCCTTGTGAAAACAGAGGTGGTGGAATGAAATGATTTTTTATGATACCTCCTGTTTCTAATATCTTTGCATTCTAGATGAAGCTCCTTAATGAAGATAGACACACAAAATATTAGGCTAAGAATAGCACCTGGCTAAAAACTTATAGCTGTGGAAAAATTTAATTTTAATTGTTTGGTCAGTAACAAAGATCTGGAGGATGATTTTTTCTATTTATTCAGTTTTTAAATCCTAGAACTGTAACACCCTATTAGATATAAGCCAGACACCAGCTTTAATATTTAAGAACCCTCTTTTTAAAATTTAATTTTTAATTAAATCTTAACTGTATACATTTATGGGGTACAATGTGATGATTTGATATACAATATGGAATGTTTAAATCAAAGTGATTAATATAACCACCATCTTACTTACTAATTTTTAATGGTAAGACATTTGTAATTTATTCTTAGTTATTTTGAAATATACCCTTGTATTGTGCACATTAGGCAGATCCCACCAAATGCCCTCCCTCCTCCTGCCAATTGCCCTCTCCCTCCGTCTCCTCCCTTGGTAGACTGTATTTGGGTTTTATCATTTGTATGGGTGGTTAAGCATTTATGTATTAGTTTTATAATAGTATTGAACACATTGGATGCTTTTTTTCCCATTCTTGAGATACTTTACTAAGAAGAATATGTTCCAGCTCCATCCAGGTAAACATAGAAGATGTAAAGTCTCCATCTTTTTATGGCTGCTTAGTATTCCATGGTGTACAGATACCACAATTTGTTAATCCACTCATGGATTGATGGGCATTTGGGCTGCTTCCACAACTTGGCAATTATGAATTGGGCTGGAATAAACCTTCTGGTGCAAATGTCTTTGTGGTAAAAGACCTTTTGTTCTTCTGGATAGATACCTAGTAATGGATTTGTGGGATCAAACAGAAGGTCAACTTTAAATTCCTTGAGGATTCTCCATACTTCTTTCCATAAAGGTTGTATTAGTTTGCAATCCCGCCAGCAGTGTAGGAGTGTTCCCACTTCTCCACATTCACACCAGCATCTGCAGTCTTGGGATTTTGTGATGTGGGCTATTCTTACTAAGAACCCTCTTTTAATCTACTTCTGCTTGTGGGAGTTAATTGACTCTTTCTTTTTCTTTTTTTTTTTTTTTTGCAGTTTCTGGCCGGGGCTGGGTTTGAACCGCCACCTCTGGCATATGGGGCTGGCACCCTACCCCTTTGAGCCACAGGAGCCACCCATTGACTATTTCTGTCATTTGATACTTTCCCCCTGTTTTATAATCACTGAGTTTCAAATGTGATATTCCAGGCTTTAAACAAAGGAAGAAAGTTACACTTTTGAATGCCTTTTCATTCGTGCTGGCAATCCTGCCTTTCTGGGATATGCAGTGTTCCAAGGATTACCATGACAAGTGTGAGTAATGTCAGAGTCTGGGAAGGGCATTTTTGTGGGTGAAATTTTCCTTTGTGTGCTTCATCAAGATTGCATAGTGAAGCTGTGGCTGTGCAGTGATGAAAAGAATCGGTGGGATGTGCTCAGGGTTTGAGCAGTGATTTGGAGATCTGGCCCACAGGTGTTCTCCCTCATCATTCCTGCACACATGTGCAGTGTCCTAGTGCTGAGGGATTAATTTATCATTTTATGGCTGAGTACTACTTCACGGTATACCTGCAACATGTTTGTTAATTCCCTCATGGACCGGGCTCTTGGGTTGATTCCACTTCTTTGCAATTATGAATTCTGTTGCATTAAACATTCAAGTGAGTTTTCTATGTTGAACTAGGTAATGCCATTTTAAAAAACATTCAAAGAATTGTATTACATACAATTTATTTTATATATAATTATACACTATTATATATAATTTTGCTGGTCAGCCTGGAGGCCTAGATCACATCAAATGCTGCTGGAGTTGAATGGGATGTGTCTTTACCCTCCACCTATTTTAAGATTTGCCATGATAATAAAATTAATAATATTTCCAGTGTATTGAACACATGTAAATTAAACCACGTAATCAGAAAGTAACTTCTTTTTTCATTGCATTGTTTCTTTTCATTTATTAAGTGAAGCTGGTTCTTCTCTTTCCCTGAGAATGTATTCCATCTCATGAATTTTCTGGACAATATTGAGTAATTCAGAGTCTAAATCCAAAAAGTAAAACAGTCAGTTGCATGTGAGAGCTGTTGATCATCATTAAACCGTGAAACTTGATGTAAAGTCGAAGCTCCTTTTCCTTCTGCAATCCATGCCTGCTACAGGTGGAAACTGTGGCTCTAGAACAGGTGGGCTTCAGTGGACATGTCACAAGCTTTCTTTCTCATGCTCACCTAGCTTTTAATTCTTCTCCTCACTTGCTACCTTATTTATGACCTTTCCCGCGTTGGTAGGTTGGGATGAAAAAGAGGACAAGGATAGGACATTTTCCTTGCCTTGGTGGAGGTGGTGGGGACGTACCCTGCACATAGCAGTCGTTAAAGCCAATTCTTCCCTATGTGGGCAGGCACACAGGTCTTCAGAGATGAGCCCCCTATTGCAACTTCTCCAACAGGGCAGGTACATTTGTATTTAGCCTGGTTGTTCATTTCTTCTATTACCCCAAAGAACAAAAACGTTTATTTCTTCCTGTTGATGCTTGTTCATTTTTTTTTTTTTTGCAGGTGCTCTTAGTATCTAAAATTCCTCATATAGCTCTCTCTCCCACATAAGACCACGTTTGGTCCAAGAGAAACACTCATAGTAAACATTAATACATTGATAAAGTCCCAGAAAAGTTACTTTCCTGCTGAGGCTGCTATAGTTAGGCTCTTGCCTTTTGTCCCAGCATCGGGGGCCATTGCCATGTGGCCTCTTTTTAAAGTTACTGTTCCTTGGCTTTAGGTGAAGGGTAGGGTCATCCTCTGAAAAACCTTTAAAAACAAATACCTTTCTGAGTTTCTGTGGTGCTAACCATGTTCTGTTTCTTGAATGAAATGGGAGCTATATATGTGGGTATTTATTTAGTGATAATTTATTTTGCTTTACATTTATGTTTTATAACTGTTCTCTATGTTAGACTCCAATAATGCTAATTAAGGGAAAAAGTCAAAATAATATCATGTAGGTGCTAAAAAGAATGTGACAAGTAGCCTCCTTCCTCATCTCCAACTCCTGTAGGTGCTAAAAAGAATGTGACAAGTAGCCTCCTTCCTCATCTCCAACTCCTAATATTCATACACTTTTTAATAGGGCCTTCTCTCTGGTTCTTTGATTTTTTTTCTTTTTCTTTCATTCTGGTTCTTAGATTTTTAAAAATAGTTTGACATCTAGTTCTAATGCCTCATTTTAGGAAGTGTCTCGGTTGAAACTTTTAATACCTGTACATTCATTTTAATCATAATTTAGTGAATTTTATTATCAAATGCTACATTAGACCTTTTACCTATATTATTTCAAGAAATCTTCTGACAAATGCAAAAGAATTCACAATCTCCAAATAAGGAAACTCTAGCCCTATGGATGGAGTACTTGCCCAAGATTACAGAACAAATAAATGGCTGTTCCAAGATTTGAATCCAAAGTTTTTTTTTTTTTTTGAGATAGAGTCTTGCTATGTCGCCCTGGTAGACTTCCAGGGTGTCATAGCTCACAGTAACCTCAAACTCTTGGGTTCAAGTGATTCTTAGCCCCCTGAGTATCTGGGACTACAGGCAGCATCCGGCTATTTTTAGAGACAGGGTCTTGCTGTTGCTCAGGCTGATCATGAACCCATGACCTCAGGCAATCCACCTGCCTTGGCCTCCCAGAGTGCTTTGACTTCATAGCCCAAGCCTTTTTCCTATAAAACCATTCAGTCTCAGAACAAGGATTTTTATGGGCATGACTTGGGGGCCACCACAAAATACGAAATGAGGGTACAATTACTGGACATATCAAGTTTCTAAGTCTGTTGCAGAGGTGTGGGTGCAAGCATTTGTATGAAGACCTCAAGTCTGGTGAGGAAAGCTTGTTTGAAGGCAGAGGGAATTCTATGAGAGACTTAGGACTCTTGTGATTAGCAAAGCTAATACCTGTCCTAAACCAAACACAAAACAGAGTAAAAGAGTGAAAAAGGAGAAGAGGTAGTTCTCACAAAACTTACTCAGCTACTGTGGTTGCTTGGCATAGTTTTACCCTGCAGAACCGATTATTAGTGGTCTCATAATTAAGACAACTTACTTGTAAACTTTGGAAGAATAATTTAGCTCTCTGTCATGAACTTGGAAAGCAATTGCCCATTAGGCCAATTTAGGGAAATAGAACTTGTGCATCTAATAAACCAGATAATCTGGTCTTTGTCTGT
The DNA here is from genome assembly GCF_027406575.1 of Nycticebus coucang. NCBI lineage: Eukaryota > Metazoa > Chordata > Mammalia > Primates > Lorisidae > Nycticebus > Nycticebus coucang. The sequence continues at coordinate 39,796,514 of NC_069791.1, read as the reverse complement.
GTACCTCAAGCGGCAGAGAAAATGTTTATTCAGCAGATATTGAATGAATATGTTGATAGTGGTTAAGTGAGCAGTGCTGCTGGGGTGTTCTTGTTAACTCAATGCTGTTTTGCTGAGTTTTTATAGTGCTAGAATGTGGGACCTCACAGTACGGAGTAAGACCCACTGAGTTGGTTATTTCTACTCCTTGTCAAGTAAAATCAAATTACTGATGCACTGACTGTAGAGTCTGTGCGTTGGAACCAGAGTTGCATGCATTACACTGCTTCCGTTTCTTAGTTAATTCAATCCATTGAACTTAAAATTATCCTGAAAATTTTTTTCAAAAATATGATTTCCAATTTTCCTCATTATAAACATAATAAAAATTCACTATAGATAATTAGAAAAATTAAAAGAGGGTAATAAAATTATACCTATTCTATGGCAAGGATTGTTAATCCTTTCTTTGGTATAGCTAAGCTCAGAATGTCTAAACCAGGGGTACTCAAACTACGGCCCATGGGTGACATGCAGCCCGCCGAGGACATTTATCTGGCCCACCAGGTGTTATTGCCCCAGCTGCCTGTCCTGCTTAGCAGCCGACTCATCCCGGGCCGCAGTGCGCATGTGTGGAATGTGTGCCAACTCTCTGACTCTGCTCCTTCTCTCTGTCTCTTCCTACTGGGTGTTTTTGCCATCCTGCTTAGCAGCCCATTTGTCCCAGCCTGCAGTGTGCATGTGTGGAATGTGCCCTACACGCTCCGACTCCCCTCCTACTCTCAGACTCCCCTCCTTCTCTCTGTTTCTTGACTCCTCTTCTCAGTCTCTGGTGTAATTGGAGGAGTCACCAGGTTGCCTGTGCAGAGCCTGCTGCTGCCTAAGGACCAAGGTAAGAACAAGTTAGGAAAGTTAGGATTTTTTCTTTTTTTGAAGTTAGGAGGTCTATCTATTTTTTTTTTTTATTTTGCAGTTAGTAGGGCCTTTTTGTGCGGTTAAGGCGAGCCTTTTTTTCCTGACGTTAGGAGGTCTATTTTTTCTTGCAGATGGGGGTGCCTTTTTTTGAAGTTAGAAGAGCCTTTTTTTTGAAGTTAGGAGAGCCCTTTTATTTTTAAGTTGGTTAGTTGGTTGGGAGTGGTTTCCAGGGGGGTTGCATCACAGTGGTAATGCAAATAGTGCTCAGTGCTAATGCAAATTGTCAGTGCTCAGAGGTAATGCAAATAGTCAGTACTCAGTGGTAATGATAATTGTAAGTGCTCAGTGTTAATGCAAATTGTTAGCACTCAGTATTAATGCAAATTGTCAGCAGTCAGTGTTATTGCAAATGGTCAGTGCTCAGTGTTATCGCAAATGGTCAATGGTCAGTGTTAATGCAAATGGTCAGTGCTCAGTGTTATCGCATGGGGGCCCCAAACTGGTAATCTGCCTAGGGGCCCATGGGAACTTTATTTGGCTCTGCAGACAGCCGAGGAGTAGGAAACACAATTTAATTGGCAATAAGTGCATTTATATTCTGATTGCTATTCAGTTGGGTATGATGTATGTATGACGTATGTTGTGCGCTGTGTAAGCCCTGGTTCACACTGTTGTGATCTCTGAGCAGTGCGAGTTTAGCCATATAAGCATATGGCTGAACTGACATTAGATTTGTAAGAAAAAAGGCATACATGCCTTCTTTTTTCCTGCAGTGGAATCTGATCGCATGGGTGAGAAGACCCATGCGATCAGATTCCTGTGCGAGTTCACAGATCGCAGTGCAATTTGCACAGGTAGTGTGAACTGGAAAGGTGGTGGAGGAACTGGCTCTGTAATCAAGCCTATTCCCATGCTGCACCAGTGTGAGCCTGAGGTAAAAGCGGAGTTCCACCCTATGGGTCCTGGCAAGGCTGAAATGATGTGGACTGTCAAGGCTACATTGATGAACACTGATCAGACTGCATTGATGGGCAGTGCAGTCTATATGTCTCTGTATGGGCAAAGTTATTGCTGGTATATTGTTTTTGGAGCGCTATATATATATATATATATATATATATATATATATGTATTTTAGTAATAGCAATTTGGAGTCCCTAGGAAACAATGATATCAAGAAAGAGAAAAGTTGCCAAGCTAATAGCATGGACTGGCAGACCATTTGTGGAGGGAGAATTTGTTAAAGAATGACTTCTTTCTGTTGCCAAAGAGATGTGTCCAGAGGAGGCTGATTTATTTAGTACAGTGAGTCTTTCAGGACCTATAATTACACAAAGGATTGAAGAAATGGGAGACAATTTGCATCAGCATTTGCAAAACTCTGCAAAAAAACTTCCTATTTTTCCTTGGCACTTGATGAAAGTAATGATGTTCGTGATTCTGCACAACTTCTAATTTTTATTCATGGGACTAACAACTATTTAGAAGTTACAGAAGAGCTTGCTGCACTGCAAAGCATCAAAGGAACAACTACAGGAGAGGATATCTATGAAAAGGTTTGCCAAATTGTGAATGGTTTGGAGCTGGACTGGGCAAAACTAGCCAGTGTGACAACTGATGGTGCTCCTAGCATGGTGGGGTCTAAGAAAGGAGTAATTGCTTGCATTAACCAAGAGGTGGACAAACATAACCATTCTCATCCAATAGCCACACACTGCCTCATCCACCAACAAGCGCTGTGTAGTAAATCACTGAAGTGGGACTCCGTTATGAAAACTGTGGTATCTTGTGTTAACTTCATTAGAGGTAATGCAGTAAACCACAGACAATTTCAGGAATTTCTGTCTGAGCTAAATGTTGCCTGTGAAGATGTTCCGTACTACACAGAAGTCTGTTGGCTGAGTCAAGGGAGAGTTTTGAAACATTTCTATGACTTACTTCCACAGATGACAGCTTTTCTGCTTTCAAAAAACAAAGAAGTACCAGAGCTCAAGGATGCAGAATGGAAATGGCACCTTGCCTTTCTGACAGATGTAACAGAGTTACTCAACAGTTTCAATGATATGCAAACACATGTGAAAGCGTTTGAAGTTAAATAGGCCTCCTCATCAAACAAGTGAAGGAAGAAAATTTCTGTCATCTCCCCACAACTCAAAATCTGTTAGCAGAAAAATCACTGGTTGCATTCCCAAATAAAACATGTGTGGATTCACTGGAAAAGTTGCAAAAGGAGTTCCAATTTAGATTTAAAGAGCTTCATCTCCATGAACAGGACATACAGCTTTTCCGTAACCCATTTTGTATTGACATTGAAAATGTGGATATGATTTACCAAATGGAACTGCTGAACTGCAGAATTGTGACTCTCTGCAAGACGCATTCAAGTCAAGCAGCCTTCCTAATTTCTATGCATCTCTCCCCTCTGAAACATATCCTAATCTCAGGAACTATGCACTCAAAATGGTAACCATCTTTGACAGCACTTATGTCTATGAACAGACTTTTTCCAGAATGAAACATCTGAAATCTCCAACCAGATCTAGACTGACTGAGGCATACTTGCATCACTTGTTACGACTAGCAGTGACAAATATGGAGCCAGACATTGACCATCTTATTAGCCAAAAGCAGGCCCATAGTTCCCATTGAAATACTGGTAAGTTTGTTTATTTAACTTTACTTGTTCTTCATTTTGAATATTGTATTTGTTCCCGTTTTGTTTTTTTACTTCAAAATAAGATATGTGCAGTGTGCATAGGAAATTGTTCATAGTTTTTTTTTTTTTTTTTTAAATTATAGTCTGGCCCTCCAATGGTCTGAGGAACAGTGAACTGGCCCCCTGTTTAAAAAGTTTGAGGATCCCTGGTCTAAACAATTTCATTGTCCCCTCCCACTTAACCTTATAAGATATGTTATTATAAAATTAAATATATTTAAATGTATTATTAAATATTAAATAAATATGTATTTTCATGTTTTTATGATGTTTCAATAATGTGACTAAATCACAGTTTAAGCATTCTTCTACTCATGAATCATTCGTTTTTTTCTATTCCATTAAATACACAGTAAACATTTGTGTATAAGACTTTTTTTGTTAAGTGTGTGTTAAGCAAAATACGCAAGAGTGGAATAACTGGATCAAAGGGGAGACACTTTTAATTCTTTGATATTTCTCAAGAAATGGTAAAAGTAGGGCTGTGCCGTTGGCTCAGTGAGTAGGGTGCTGGCCCCATATACTGAGGGTGGTGGGTTCAGATCTGGCCTCTGCCAAACTGCGACAAAAAATAGCCAGGTGTTGTGGTGGATACCTGTGGTCCCAGATATTTGGGAGGCTGAGGCAAGAGAATTGCCTAAGCCCAAGAGCTGGGGTTCGCTGTTAGCTGTGACACCACAGCACTCTACCGAGGGTGGCAAAGTGAGACTCTGTCTCTCAAAAAAAAAAAAAAAAAAAAAAAGAAATGGTAGAAGTAGAGTTTAATCTAGAGACAAGCATCAAAAAAAAACATTTTTAAAGAGAGGTTAGAATATAAACAATATTTGCCTTTTGTTTTCTTTTCACATTTTATTTTTATAAGAAGTCCCAAAGTTCATGACATAGTATGAAAAAACTTGTATTTAGGGTGTCCATTTGGAAAGAATGCAAAGTATTTTATTCCAGTGGTTCATGTAATTCTTTGAGGTAGGTGGCAAAATTAGTGTATCATAATCAAACAAAATGGAGCTAAGGCTTTTAAAAAATTCATTTAACTAGGGTTTGACAGAGATCCAAATAGAGTTTTTATTTTTTATTAAAAAAATGACCTGCTGTGCATTTATAACTTTAATTTAACTTCTACCAGAAAACTATTCATATAGCAAAGAAAAATAATAAATGCCATACATATATCTTCCCCTTAATAGAAGTATAACAAAAAAGAGAACTAAAAGGGCATAAAGTTGAATTTTCCTCATTTTAAGTTATCCCAAAGAATTTATGCAAAGACCAAATTAGCACGTTGTTTTTCCTAGTTGGGTACATTTGTGCATATTTAAAATAGAGTTTATTCTTTTTTTTATATACTTTTTTTATTGTATTGTATTTTATTTTATTTATTATTATTATGTTATTAAATCATAGCTGTGTACATCAATATGATCATGGGGCACCATACACTGGGTTCATAGACCATTTGACACATTTGACATATAGACCATTTTCATCACATTAGTTGACATAGCCCTCCTGGCATTTTCTTAGTTACTTTGCTAAGACATTTACATTCCACATCTACCAAGCCTCACATATACCCTTGTAAGATGCACCACAGGTGTGATCCTTTCAATGCCCCTCCCTCCCCACCCTTTCCCCCTTCCCCCTATTCTTAGGTTGTAACTGGGTTATAGCTTTCATGTGAAGGGCTTAAATTAGTTTCATAGTAGGGGTGAGTACATTGGATACTTTTTCTTCCATTCTTGAGATACTTTACTGAGAAGAATATGTTCCAGCTCCATCCATGTAAACATGAAAGAGGTAAAGTCTCCATCTTTCTTCAAGGCTGCATAGTATTCCATGGTGTACATATACCACAATTTATTAATACATTCGTGGATTGATGGGCATTTGGGTTTTTTCCATGACTTAGCAATTATGAATAGGGCTGCAATAAACATTCTGGTACAAATATCTTTGTTATGATGTGATTTTTGGTCTTCTGGGTATATGCCCAGGAGAGGGATTACAGGATTGAATGGCAGATCTATTTTTAGATCTCTAAGTGTTCTCCATATATCTTTCCAAAAGGAATGTATTAATTTGCATTCCCACCAGCAGTGCAAAAGTGTTCCCTTTTCTCCACATCTGCGCCAACATCTCTGGTCTTGGGATTTTGTGATATAGGCTAGTCTCACTGGAGTTAGATGGTATCTCGAAGTAGTTTTGATTTGCATTTCTCTGATGATTAAAGATGATGAGCATTTTTTCATATGTCTGAAGGCCGTGTGCCTGTCTTCTTCAGAGAAGTTTCTCTTCAAATCCCTTGCCCAGCCTGTGATGGGATCACTTGTTTTTTTCTTGCTAATGCGTTTGAGTTCTCTGTGGATTCTGGTCATTAAACCTTTGTCAGAGACGTAACCTGCAAATATCTTCTCCCATTCTGTGGGCTGTTTGCTTGCTTTACTTCCGGTGTTCTTGGCTGTGCAGAAGCTTTTTAGTTTGATCAAGTCCCAATAGTGTATTTTTGAAGCTGCTTCAGTTGCCCGGGGGGGTCCTTCTCATAAAAAACTCGCCCAACCCAATTTCTTCAAGGGTTTTCCCTGCACTCCCTTCTAGTATTTTTATAGTTTCATGTCTTAAGTTTAAATCTTTAATCCAGTAAGAGTCTATCTTGGTTAATGGTGAAAGGTGTGGGTCCAGTTTCAGTCTTTTACAGGTTGCCAGCCAGTTCACCCAGCACCGTTTGTTAAATAGGGAATCTTTTCCCCACTGAATGTTTTTAATTGGCTTGTCAAAGATCAAATACTGGTAAGTAGCTGACCAGCCGCAGCTCGGGGACTGTTCTCTCCCCTCTAGAAGTCACCCAAGAATCCGAACTCCTGGGGGACAGGCTTTTAGACCTCAGAGAGAGTGGAGGGAAGTGCTGGGAGCTCAGAGTTGCCGGCAAAGTATATTTACAGTTTTATACAGTTTTATGTCTGGCAGGAGAACACCTAGGCACCCTAGTAAGGGAGGTAGGTCCAGATTTTAGTAGGTCTCTCCTGTGAAGTGTAGTGGGAGGGCCTTTGATTTCTGCCTGTTTGTTTGTGGGGTTCTTAAACTGATCAGGTGGGGGAGGGGGGACTCCCGTCCACTTGATGGTGGGTTTTGTACATTTTGTTTGCGTCCTTGTGGTCGCAGCTCTCCTCAGCGGGGTTGATGTGCGTTCTTCCAACTTTCTCGCTTGGTGCTGCTTGAATCCATCGGGTTACTTGCTAAATTTTCGTCCCTTCACTCTCCTTCAGGACGGGAGCCTTTCTGTGGAAAGGCTGGCTTCAGTTCGCCATCTTGTCTCCGCCCCCCCCCTTTTTTTAATGGAGTTTATTCTTGAGTTATACAGAACTTTCTACTTGTCTTCCTTCTTCCATATGTTTTCCTTGAACTCTAGATGAGTATAAGTGTGTATATATTTTACACTTGATCTTAACCAAAAGGCTGAGATGTGGTATGTATATTTATAAGAATGTATAGATTTTTCCAATAAAGAATTCAATAATCACTTATTTTAAAAAGTTTTTCTTACTATAGAAGAAAAACACTCATTGTATTTATAAAAAAAATCACAAAGATATTAAAACTAATAATGGTGCCAGCTTCACTGGTTTGTTGTGAGGATTAAATACGTAGAACTGAGCACAGGTCTGTATATCTCATACATGAGCAATAAACATGAGCTATTGGTAGTATTAGACTTGGGGGCTGACATGGCAGAAAGCTGAAGAGGTAGGGAATCCAGACGGTAAAGGAGTTTTTGAAATGGATGGTCAGACAAAACCTCGAGGAATAGTGAAATATGTTAGCAGAAGGATATGGTTGGACATCTTTAATTAGGAGTAGAGAGAAAGGTGGATAAAAAGAGACTTTGGACAGAGTACTTGATAACAGAAAACCTGCTTTCAAAATATTTTTCTTTGTTTTTCCATTCTGACATATTTCATAAGCAAGACTGAGGGGTGGGAAATTACAACAAATAAAGCAAGAAAAAGAGATAAAAAGTTAAGAAAGGAAAAATAATACAAGTCATTTTCACAGATGAGATACAGATAAGCTATTAGAATTAATAAGTGACTTTAACAAAGCCATTCGAACAGGTCACTATTAACAAATCAACATATTTCTAAATACCAGGAAAATTTAGAACGTGATATTTGGTGAGGGGCTCTTTTACAACTGGAACTTTATTCTGGAAGTGAGAACAATGTAACCTAAAAATTATACCCTCATATTAATTTGAAAAAATAAAAAAATTACTATAAAAAAGAAAGTGAAATTTAAAAACAATATTATTTATAATACAACAATATCACACATGTAGGAATAAATTTAATGGAAGACATGCAGGTATTTTCATAGAAAATTAGAAACATTTTTAGAGAAAATTATAGAAAAACTAAATATAGGAAAGGTTATATGTAAAAGTTCAGGGTTGGGAAGACTTCATATTTTGAATATGTTGCTTTCTCCCAAATGAACCCATAGATCCAACAGAGTTATGTGTGTGTGTGTGTGTGTGTACGTGTTATGTATAAATTGGCAAGTTTATTATGAAATTTATATGGAAATATAAAACTTGAAGGATACAAGGTTGGAAGATATATACTAATGAATATCAAGATTAATTTTAATCCTAAATTAATTAACACAGGTATTAATTGTGTTAATTAGGCAAGTAGCTCCATGGAACAAAACACAAATCCCACAAACTGACCCACCTCTAATTCATAGCAAATGCAGAGTAGTGGAAATATGACAATTTTGTAAATAAATGGTTTTGAATCAATTAAATAACCATACGGGAAAAAGTAAAACTTAAGACTTACTTCACAGGCTATTCAAAAATCAGTTTGAGGTAGAATTTAGTTGTACGCATGTATGGTAAAACAATAAAGTTTCTAGAAGGTGATATCTTCATGACCTTGGGATAGGGAGTGATTTCTGGAAAGTGAAGCAAAAAGTGCTTGCTATAAAGGAAAGCGTTAATAAGTTGTCCAACACTAAAATTAAAACCTTTTGTTCATCAAAGGATATTCTTTAATAAACAAAGAGGTATAGCACAGTATGAGAAAAGATATTAGCAATGTACATAACTGACAAGGCTTGTAGCCAGAACATTAAGACTTCCTGAGATACATACAGACAGTTGAATAAAAAAATGGGCAATTGGCTTGAACAAGTACTTTAGTTCATAAATATAAAATGGTGTTCCAATTCGTTAGTGGTCAGGGACATGCAAGTTAAAATTACAATAATGTAGCATGAAGTAGCCACTAGAATAGTTGGAAGGAAAAAGACTGATGATACCAAGTATGGAAGCGGGTGTGGAACAAGTGGAACTCTCTTACTCTGCTGTGAGAGTGTACACTTTTGCTCTTGTTTTGAAAAACTGGCGCTGTCCACATCAGATGAACATGAACATACTCTGTGACTTAGCCATTGTATTCCTTGGCATGTATGTCTACCAAATGACCTATTCAGGAATGTTCATTGTACTTTTATTTGCAATAACCTAAAACTGGAAATGATTTAAATATCTAGTTTGTATTATATTCATGCATTTGCACCGTGTAACACTGAGAAATGGGAGTGAGCTATAGCTAAACATGCGGTGATATGGTTGAAGCTCACAAACATAATGGGAGAAAGCAGATGCACAAAATAACTTATAATGTGTGATTCTTCTTATCTCGTTGAGAACCAGAAAAAGTACTGGTGATGGAAATTGGTGATAGAGAGTTGAAGAGGAAATTGGTAGTGGGTTGGGCACTTGGGTGCTGTCATTGTTCTATTTTTACTGCAGTGAGCAGAGCCATGTGGGCCAGTTTAATGTGTGATACTCTGTTGACTAGACAGTTACTAATTTTGTATTTTTCTGTATGTGTGTTACATTTCCTTAGAAATTTCATATTGAAGCATCAGTTGCACATATTTGCCATTTGTAATATTAGCAAAAGTTAGGATCCTAGGAATGAAAAATGTGCAAGCTCTGTGTGAAAAAAATCATTAACTTTCTTTAAAGACATTAAAACTATTGAAACTCACGGAGAGACATACCATGTACCAAGAGCAAGATTCAATATTGTAAAGATGCCAGGTTCACAAATAATTAAATATAAATTTATAAATGCACATTTAGAAAATGTCCCAAAGTGTTTTAGAAATGATTTTAAAGAGCCCATAATAAGCAGGACACTAATGAAGAAAATTAGCAGTATGGTGCCCCATGATCATATTATTGTACACAGCTATGATTTAATAAAAAAAATAATAAAAAAATAAAATTAGCAAGGTATGAGTTCATCCTGTCAGGGTTCAAGAAGACATCAATGTGGAGAAATTGAAATTCTCATTATTTTGAAGATATAATGATATCTTTGAAGATATAATGATTATGACAACATGATGTTGATACAGTGTGGTATTGGTATAGAAAGAGAACAGGGAACTCAGAAATGGAAGGGACCAGTACTGTGTATATCCTTGGTGTATGATGTAGTATAGACACAAACTTTTGGAGACTAGTGGAGAAAGGATGGATTTTTCTGTAAATCACAGGGGTGAGGGTTATTTTATGTTTGATGACATAAAAATAAGAAAACCAAACTGTTAGATCCCTACATCATTGCAAATAAAAGCAGCACCTAAATAGACTAAAGACTTAAATGTGCAAACCAAAACTAAAGCAATTTTAGGCAACATGATATAGGAGAATATCATTATGATCTCAAGGTAGGGTGGATTTCTTTAAAAAGACACAAAATGTATAAACCATAGAGAAAAAGATTTGTATATCTAATCACACTAAATCGAGAATTTCTATTCACTGAAAGAAAGCAAAAAGTGAGTGAATATAGTGATAGATAACAGAAGATATAAGAAAACAATAAACAAAAAGATGAAAAAGATAAAAAGAGACAAAAAACATTAGGAATTTTGAAGAAGAGGAAGTGCTAATGGCTCATAACCATCTGAAAAGACGGTCAGACTCATTAATAATTAGGCAAGTGCTAATTATTGAGATTTTTCACTTTTGTAAAATTGGCAAGTATTAAAAATTTAGCTAAATAAATTGCAGTATGTTCATACACTGGAATATCATAGAACAGTAAAAATTCATGAACTCGGGTATATATATTAGTGTGCTTGAGTCTCGGAAACATCATGTGTGCTCAGGTATCCAACCTTCTCTGCCGCACCCTGCAAGAAGAATTATCTTGGGCCACACATGAAATACATAAACACCAATGAAAGCTGAGTAGAAAAAAAAAAAAAAAAGAGGTCCGTGCATAATTTTTGTGATATCTGTCACCATAGATAACCAAAAAAAATGTCTTCACAAACCTAGCATGTGGGCAAAGGCTCAGGTTGGACACCCTTGAGAGTAAAAGAAACAAATTACAGAGGAATCCCTCAAGTATGATCCCATTCACATGAGTTCTAAAAAGAGACAAAGTGCTTTTTAATGCATTCACAAATATGTGACAAACCCATAGAAGTAAGGGAATAATTAGCATAAAATTCAGAATAGTCGTTACCCAGAGAGGGAAGAAGGAGAGACAGAAAAGGGACACACAGGGGAGGGGCCTGCAGAGAGCCTGTAACTACCAGCAGAGCTCCGTGTCTTAAGGTGGGTGGCATGTACAGGGTGATCGTTTTGCTATTTCTTTCTGAAATGTCAGCAGACGATTAATACACTATGTAGGTGTGACATTTTCGTAGCAACAATGTAAAAGAAAAAAGGAAAGAAAGTTTTTATAGTCATTGTGAAAGAATAGAAAGTCTAATAATAAGATTATTTAACTTCACTAGCAAAGCGAAGAAATTTAAACTTGGAAATGGGTGTCCTGACAAATCTTTGAAATTTCCAGAGGGAAAGTTTCATCTTTGTAGTAAGATTTGCCAATACCCTTAGCAAAGTGTCTGAAGAATGGAAGAAAAGGTATCCAATGTATTCAGCCCTACTATGAAACCAATTTATAGCTTTCATATGAAAGCTATAACCCAACTATAGCCCAAGAAGAGGGGGAGGGAGGAGACGGAGGGGATGGGAGGGGGGAGGATGGGTAGAGGGAGGGTAATTGGTGAGAACATACCTACGGTGCATTCTACAAGGGTACGTGTTAAATTTACTAAGTGTAGAGTATAAATGTCTGAACACAAGAACTAAGAAAATGCGGTAAAGGCTGTGTTAACCAGTTTGATGAAAATATTTCAAATGGCATATAAAACCAGCACATTGTACCCCATGATTGCATTAATATACGCAACTATGATTTAACAAAAAAATAAAAATATACATTTACATTAAAAAAAAAAAGATTTGCCAATACTCTTTTTTTTTTTTTTTTTTTTTTTTTTAATTTTTTTATTAAATCATAAGTGTATACAATGATATGATTATGGGGCATCATACACTCACTTCATAAACCATTTGACACATTTTTATCCCAGTGGTTAACATAGCCTTTCCAGCGTTATCTCAGTTACTGTGCCAAAACATTTATATTCTACATTTACCAAGTTTCGCAAATACCCCTGTAATATGCACCACAGGTGTGATCCCACCGATTCCCCTCCCTCTACCCACCCCCCCCTTTCCCACTTCCCCCTATTGTTAAGTTGTAGCTGGGTTATAGCTTTCATGTGAGAGTCCCAAATTAGTTTCATAGTAGGGCTGTGTACATTGGATATTTTTTCTTCCATTCTTGGGATACTTTACTAAGAAGAATATGTTCCAGCTCCATCCATGTAAACATGAAAGAGGTAAAGTCTCCATCTTTCTTTAAGGCTGCATAGTATTCCATGGTATACATATACCACAATTTATTAATCCATTCGTGGATCGATGGGCACTTCGGCTTTTTCCATGACTTAGCAATTATGAATTGGGCTGCAATAAACATTCTGGTACAAATATCTTTGTTATGTTGTGATTTTTGGTCTTCTGGGTATATGCCCAGCAGAGGAATTACAGGATTGAATGGCAGATCTATTTTTAGATCTCTGAGTGTTCTCCATATATCCCTCCAAAAGGAATGTATTAATTTGCATTCCCACCAGCAGTGCAGAAGTGTTCCCTTTTCTCCGCATCCACGCCAACATCTCTGGTCTTGAGATTTTGTGATATAGGCTAGTCTCATTGGAGTTAGATGATATCTCAAAGTAGTTTTGATTTGCATTTCTCTGATGATTAAAGATGATGAGCATTTTTTCATATGTCTGAAGGCCGTGCGCCTGTCTTCTTCAGAGAAGTTTCTCTTCAAATCCCTTGCCCAGCCTGCGATGGGATCCCTTGTTTTTTTCTTGCTGATGCGTTTGAGTTCTCTGTGGATTCTGGTTATTAAACCTTTGTCAGAGTTATACCCTGCAAATATCTTCTCCCATTCTGAGGGCTGTCTGCTTGCTCTGCTTACTGTGTTCTTAGCTGTGCAGAAGCTTTTTAGTTTGATCAAGTCCCAGTAGTGTATTTTTGAAGCTGCTTCAATTGCCCGGGGGGTTCTCCTCATGAAATACTCACCCAGACCAATTTCTTCAAGGGTTTTCCCTGCATTCTCCTCTAGTATTTTTATAGTTTCATGTCTTAAGTTTAAATCTTTAATCCAATGAGAGTCTATCTTAGTTAATGGTGAAAGGTGTGGGTCTAATTTCAGTCTTCTGCAGGTTGCCAGCCAGTTCACCCAGCACCATTTGTTAAATAGGGAATCTTTTCCCCACTGAATGTTTTTAATTGGCTTGTCAAAAATCAAATAGCGGTAAGTAGCTGGATTCATCTCTTGGTTCTCTATTCTATTCCAGATATCTACTTCTCTGTTTTTGTGCCAATACCATGCTGTTTTGATCACTATCGATTTGTAGTAAAGTCTGAGGTCTGGTAGTGTGATTCCTCCTGTTTTGTTTTTATTTCTGAGTAATGTCTTGGCTATTCGAGGTTTTTTCTGATTCCATATAAAACGAAGTAATGTTTTTTCAAGATCTTTAAAATATGACAGTGGAGCTTTAATAGGGAGCCAATACTCTTTAAAGAGAGGTGCCCTTGCACAATGGGAAAAGAAGCCCGAAAACACCAGAAAGAAAATTCTCAAGAAAGGTGAATACTAGTTGAGCATCTCTTACCAAAATACATTGCTGAAACTTTCAGAGATGTGGGCCAAAGATCACACCAAAGGGCAATTCAGTTTTATATCTTGAGTTCATATAAAAATATGCTTCACAGACCATTGGTTAGTCTGCCCATGGAGAAGGTATGTGTGTTGCCATTTTAAACAGAGGCAGTAAGTCTCATTAGGCGAAAACTCCTGAATAAGTTATTACTACAGAGATTCATTTATGGAAGGAAGTTCAGGAAAAGGGGCATGAACATTTCAGGAGAGAAAAGCTTAGTCTGCAAAAGATGCTGTGGAGAGAGTATCCTGCCAACTATGATGGGAGAAATTTGAGAGAAGGAGGTTATTCTTATACAAAGAATAACAAAGGTGATATTAGAGAAAATGAACTCTTTGGAAATGGAAACATTCATTTCCCTTTGTACATGCCAGCTCTTTTGTTGGGATTCTAGACTTAAAAATGAACCTAATTGAAAACTCTTTTACAAATTTAAATTTTTAAAAAAATTCAAGTTCTGCCAATCGACAAGGAAGGAGGGGGGTTAGAATGTCTCTTTCTTTTTTTAAAGAGCTCTCTGAAAATTTTAACCTGACAAAAGTTTATTCTTAATACTATTTTTTCTTGTTTTTCATACTATATTGTTTTCATATTCTTTGTCTTGGGGCAGTTTTTTCCCCCTTACTACCAGTTTGCAAGTGAGTTGCATTTGGAATATTAATAGTTAACAACTGACAGGGGTTAGAAACCAGACAGGTACAAATGCTTGTTGAAAAGTAAGTTTGGAAAAAATCCCGGGAATGTAAATGAAGATCCTATCTTTGAAAGTGAATACGGTTCTGGGAATGAGCAGAAATGGCTTGATGCAGGTGTGATGGCAGACTGTGGTCTTATTTTTGGATGAGATTAGTTTGGAGAGTTTGGTTTTAATCATCTTATTGGCAGAAAAGCTGCATGAAACAGTCTGATAAGGCAAACAAATGTGCAACAATGTTTTCTTTAAAATATTGAAGTGAGGCGGTCTTTGGTTTATACTTAAAATTCATTGAATTGGTATTCTTCTAGAAAACACTAATCAAAGTGATCTACCATGGATTGTGTAGCCAATTGCTAGACACTTTAGTTCATTCATTTACATAGCAGATGTTTAGCAAATGCCCTTCTTGTGCATGTGCAAACCCTGTGAAGAGCCTGAGCATGGGAGGCGAGACAGATATCTAGTCCCTGCCCTATTTAACTTAGCTTATGATAGCATGAAGCAGAAAGACTTCAGATAGCTACAAAGGAAAAGGACAGGAAGCAGATGATGAAATGAGGGGACTTAGTCTACTCTGGAGGTGACATGTTGCTGAAGCTGAGAGCAAACGTTATGCAACAAATAATTTTGATTGGATACCAATAGCATCATTGCGGACCTGAGTGTTTTGAAAATTCTTCAATTCATAACGTTTTCATTTGTCAAATTTCCTTTGTTGGCTCTCAGAATAACCAGATTAAGAAAGAAGAGACGTCTGCCTTCAACCAAAACCTAAGAAATGCTCCATAAGTAGAAATCCAAGAAAAAGATAAGTGAAAGAAATAAAAAAGTTACAGTCAATGTGATAACTTTCTGTTAGGACTGTAGCTATATTTTCATTTTACCTATCAATTTTTGGGTCTTGAGGAAGATTTAAGCTGACTTAATCATTTTATAGGTGTTGTATATTCTACAAATGATTGTGTGAACCTTATTTCTTCAATATAAATTAACTGGGTTGAACACGTTTAGAATTAGAAAGTTGACTTGCTGAAATCCCAAATTTATAAGCTGTTGTGTGAATTTGGGTAAGCCTTAATCTCAGAGACTTACCCTTCTCATCTGAAAAAATCGGCGTTTTTCATTTCTGCTGTTAGAATTCAATCAGATATCAGATGGAAATGGCTTATTACCACTGAAGCATGGCAGTTTCTCAGCAAGCATCAGGCTTTTCTAGTGTTTCAATACATAAAGTGCCTAGTCATGATAGATGCAGAATAAATGTTCATTGCTCTTTTTCATAAATTTCATTAAGAAAGCACCATTATTAGATGAGACATTTTTTCGGTATTCTCAGAGGAGGTAATTACTCTAGAGTAGGACAGGAAAAACTAAACTGCCATCCTGAGAAATGACATTTTAGGCAATAGTTAAGGCATAAATTGCTTGGTATAACCATTAGGCATCCAATTTTTATAAAAATACCATTTCATAAAAGTGGTTGCATCAAGTACAGATTAAGTATGTGATGATATGTGATAAGTGGTACATTGTATGTCGGGCCTGGTACTTGTCACACACTGAGTGTAGTTGGCCTGTGGCCTGTGAACAAAGAGCTCATTGGTTTAGGATGGGTTTAATCCTATAAACCCAACTGAAGTCAGAACCATCTGTATATAGCTCCTTTTGTCTGTTAAGTATCATGTCTTTATTGTGCATGAGAAAATTTCTATTACTCCAACCTCTGGGTGAATTTTGGGATAGAGCTAGGTTGTAATTTAGAGGACATCAAATTGATAATTACTCAAAAAAATGACAAATAATAAACATATTCCTTGTTCTCTGTGGAATTCTGTACTTCGCAAAAAGCTTTCACATAGTTGGCTTTTTACCCTCACAATGATACATGAGGGATGCATCACCCAGACTTCTCCCTCTACCTGACTCTTTCTTCTCTTTCTTTTTTTCTTGTTCTTTTTTAAAAAATTATTTAATTAATTAAATCATAGCTGTGTACATTGATATATTCATGGGGCATCATTCACTAGCTTCACAGACCGTTTACCAAGTTTCACATATACCCTTGTAAGATGCACCGCTGGTGTAATCCCACCAATCCCCTTCCCTCTACCCACCCCACTCCTCCCTCCCCTCCCTTTCCCCCTTCCCCCTATTCTTAGGTTGTAACTGGGTTATAGCTTTCATGTGAAAACCCTAAATTAGTTTCATGGTAGGGCTGAGTACATTGGGTACTTTTTCTTCCATTCTTGAGATACTTTACTAAGAAGAATATGTTCCAGTTCCATCCATGTAAACATGAAAGAGGTAAAGTCTCCATCTTTCTTTAAGGCTGCATAATATTCCATGGTGTACATATACCACAATTTATTAATCCATTTGTGGATCGATGGGCACTTGGGCTTCTTTGATGACTTAGCAATTATGAATTGGGCTGCAATAAACATTCTGGTACAAATATCTTTGTTATGATGTGATTTTTGGTCTTAAGGGTATATGCCCAGGAGAGGGATTACAGGATTGAATGGCAGATCTATTTTTAGATCTCTAAGTGTTCTCCATATCTCTTTCCAAAAGGAATGTATTAATTTGCATTCCCACCAGCAGTGCAAAAGTGTTCCCTTTTCTCCACATCCGCGCCAACATCTCTGGTCTTGGGATTTTGTGATATAGGCTAGTCTCACTGGAGTTAGATGGTATCTCAAAGTAGTTTCGATTTGCATTTCTCTGATGATTAAAGATGATGAGCATTTTTTCATATGTCTGAAGGCCGCGTGCCTGTCTTCTTCAGAGAAGTTTCTCTTCAAATCCCTTGCCCAGCCTGTGATGGGATCCCTTGTTCTATTCTTGCTAATGCGTTTGAGTTCTCTGTGAATTCTGGTTATTAAACCTTTGTTGGAGATGTAACCTGCAAATATCTTCTCCCATTCTGAGGGCTGTTTGCTTGCTTTACTTCCGGTGTTCTTGGCTGTGCAGAAGCTTTTTAGTTTGATCAAGTCCCAGTAGTGTATTTTTGAAGCTGCTTCAATTGCCCAGGGGGTCCTCCTCATAAAATACTCGCCCAGACCGATTACTTCAAGGGTTTTCCCTGCACTGTCCTCTAGTATCTTAATAGTTTCATGTCTTAAGTTTAAATCTTTAATCCAGTGAGAGTCTATCTTAGTTAATGGTTTCAGGTGTGGGTCCACTTTCAGTCTTCTACAGGTTGCCAGCCAGTTCACCCAGCACCATTTGTTAAATAGGGAATCTTTTCCCCACTGAATGTTTTTAATTGGCTTGTTGAAGATTAAATAACAGTAAGTAGCTGGATTCATCTCTTGGTTCTCTATTCTGTTCCAGACATCTACTTCTCTGTTTTTGTGCCAATACCATGCTGTTTTGATCACTATCGATTTGTAGTATAGTCTGAGGCCTGGTAGCGTAATTCCTCCTGCTTTGTTTTTATTTCTGAGTAATGTCTTGGCTATTCAAGTTTTTTTCTGATTCCATATAAAATGAAGTATTATTTTTTCAAGATCTTTAAAGTATGACGGTGGAGCTTTAATAGGGATTGCATTAAAATTGTATATTGCTTTGGGTAGTATGGACATTTTAACAATGTTGATTCTTCCCAGCCATGAGCATGGTATGTTTTTCCATTTGTTAATATTTTCAGCTATTTCTTTTCTTAGAGTTTCATAGTTCTCTTTATAGAGCTCTTTCACGTCCTTTGTTAGATAAATTCCCAAATATTTCATCTTCTTTGGCACTACTGTGAACGGGATAGAGTCCTTAACTGTTTTTTCAACTTGACTATTGTTGGTATATATAAAGGCTACCAATTTATGAACGTTGATTTTGTAACCTGAGACGCTGCTGTATTCCTTGATCACTTCTAAGAGTTTTGTAGTACAGTCCCTAGTGTTTTCCAGATATACAAACATGTCATCTGTGAAGAGCGAAACTTTGATCTCTTCTGACCCTATGTGGATACCCTTGATCGCCTTTTCTTCCCTAATTGCGGTGGCTAAAACTTCCATTACAATGTTAAAAAGCAATGGAGACAATGGGCAGCCTTGTCTGGTTCCTGATCTGAGTGGAAATGATTCCAATTTAACTCCATTCAATATGATATTGGCTGTGGGTTTGCTGTAGATGGTCTCTATCAGTTTAAGAAATGTCCCTTCTATACCGATTTTCTTAAGTGTTCTGATCATGAAGGGCTGCTGGATATTATCAAAAGCTTTTTCTGCATCGATTGAGGGAATCATATGGTCTTTTTTAAAAATTTGTTTATGTGCTGGATTACATTTATAGATTTACGGATATTGAACCAGCCTTGAGACCCTGGGATAAAACCGACTTGGTCATGATGTATAATTTGTTTGATGTGTTGCTGGATTCTGTTTGTTAGGATCTTGTTGAATATTTTTGCATCTATATTCATTAGTGATATTGGTCTATAATTTTCTTTTCTTGTTGGATCTTTTCCTGGTTTGGGGATCAGGGTGATGTTTGCTTCATAGAATGTGGTGGGTAGTCTTCCTTCTTTTTCTACCTTTTGGAACAGGTTGAGTAATATAGGTACTAATTCCTCTTTAAAAGTTTGGTAGAATTCTGACATGAAACCATCTGGTCCTGGGCTTTTCTTTTTAGGGAGGTTTTGTATGGTTGATGCTATTTCCGAACTTGATATGGGCCTGTTCAACATTTCCACTTGATTCTGGCTAAGTCTTGGAAGGTGACGTGCTTCCAAGTATCGGTCAATTTCCTTCAGATTTTCATATTTCCGAGAATAAAGTTTCTTGTAATATTCATTCAGGATTTTTTGGATTTCTGAGGAGTCTGTTATTAATTCGTCTTTGTTGTTTCTAATTGATGAGATTAGAGATTTTACTCTTTTTTTCCTGATTAGGTTGGCCAAAGGTTTATCTATTTTATTGAGCTTTTTGAAAAACCAGCTTTTTGATTTATAGATCTGTTGTATTATTCTTTTGTTTTCAATTTCATTTAATTCTGCTTTAATTTTGGTTATTTCTTTTCTTCTACTTGGTTTGGGTTTGGAATGTTCTTCCTTTTCCAGTTGCTTGAGGTGTCCCATTAAGTTGTTAACTTCCTCTCTTTCCATTCTCTTGAGGAAGGCTTGCAGTGCTATAAATTTCCCTCTTAGAACTGCCTTTGCAGTGTCCCAGAGGTTCTGATAGTTTGTGTCTTCATTGTTGTTTTGTTCCAAAAAGTTGGTGATTTCTTTCTTAATCTCATCTCTAACCCAGCTATCATTCAGCATAAGGTTATTTAACTTCCATGTTTTTGTATGAGTATGCAGATTCCTGTTGTTACTCAGCTCAAGTTTTATTCCATGGTGGTCCGAGAAGATGCATGGAATAATTTCTATTCCTTTAAATTTACTGAGGTTAGACTTGTGACCTAAGATGTGATCGATTTTGGAGTAAGTTCCATGGGCTGATGAGAAGTATGTGTATTCAGTTTTGTTTGGATGAAATGTTCTGTAGATGTCTGCTAAATCCAAATGTTGGATGGTTAGGTTTAAATCTAAGATTTCTTTGCTCAGCTTCTTGTTGGAGGATCGATCCAACACTGCCAAGTTGCTCATATCTGTTAGAGTTTCTCTTATAAATTGAGGTGCATTCTGGTTGGGTGCATAGATGTTAATAATTGAAATCTCATCATATTGAGTATTACCCTTAACAAATATGAAGTGACCATTCTTGTCCTTCCTTACTTTTTTTGGTTTAAAGTCTATTGTATCTGCAAATAAAATTGCAACACCTGCTTTTTTTTGATTACCATTTGCCTGAAATATGAATGACCATCCTTTCACCTTGAGTCTGTATTTGTCTTTTAAGTTAAGATGTGACTCTTGTATGCAACAGATATCTGGCCTGAGTTTTTGTATCGAGTCAGCTAACCTATGCCTCTTTAGAAGACAGTTTAAGCCGTTCACATTAATGGAGAATATTGATAAGTCTGGTGAAGTTTTGGGTATCAAGTTTTTCAAAAGTCCAGTGGACATTTTTAATCCTTTTGCCAGTGTGGAAATTGGAGTTTGATCCAAAGTTTCTGAGTGAGTTTACTTTTGTGGTATAGGATTGGGTTGGTCATTATGGAGGATAGGTCTGACTATATCCTGAAGAGCTGGTTTGGTTATGGCAAATTTCTTCAACATATGAATGTCATTAAAGTATTTAATTTCTCCATCATAAATGAAACTCAGTTTAGCTGGATACAAGATCCGGGGTTGAAAGTTATTTTGCTTTAGGAGATTAAAAGTTGGTGACCACCCTCTTCTGGCTTGAAAAGTTTCAGCAGAGAGATCTGCAGTCATTCTAATATTCTTCCCTTTGAAGGTAATGGTTTTCTTTCTCCTGGCAGCTTTGGGGATTTTTTTCC
This sequence comes from Nycticebus coucang, assembly GCF_027406575.1. NCBI lineage: Eukaryota > Metazoa > Chordata > Mammalia > Primates > Lorisidae > Nycticebus > Nycticebus coucang. The sequence continues at coordinate 39,775,644 of NC_069791.1, read as the reverse complement.
TTCATATTAACTTTAGTGAAGTTAATTATGATATGCCTGGGGGATGTCTTATTGGGGTTGAGTCGTGCTGGGGTTCTGAAGCTGTCCGCTGTCTGAATTTCAGAATCTCTTGGCATGTCTGGAAAATTCTCTTTCATAATTTCATGCAGAATGGCCTCTGTGCCCAGTGAGGCAACTTCATCTGTTTCCGGAACTCCTATGATTTGGATATTCGCCTTCTTCAAATTATCCCAGAGCTCTCTGAGAGAATGATCCATTTTTGCTCTCCATTTCTCTTTCTCTTTGAGAGTTTGGGAGAGTTCAAAGGCTTTATCTTAGATGTCAGAAATCCTTTCTTCTGCTTGCTCCATTCCGTTGCTGAGGGATTCTACTGTATTTTTCGTATCTTTGAGGGCTGCAAATTCTTGCTTCAGTGTGTCTAAATCTTTGGTGGTTTTATCTTTGGTGGTTTTGTCTTTGAATTCATTAAATTCTTGAGACAACTTTTGAATTTCTCCTCGAATTCCTAATTCCACTTTGTTAATCTTGTCTGCAATCCAAATTCTGAATTCGATTTCTGACATCTCAGCCAGTTGTTTATGAATGGGATCTTCAATTGCATCTGCCATATCTTTCCTTGGGGGGGTTGATCTATTCTGGTTATTCATGTTACCAGAGTTTTTCCGCTGATTCCACCCCATGGTTGTTTTACTCCATTTGATTTTTTTCTCCTGGGGCTTTGTTGAGGGCCTGTACAGTGTTGTGGCCTGAGAAACTGGGGCCCTGTCTGGTGTGGTGGGGCTAAGTGGTTCTGTCTTGTTTTCAGCTGGTTTCTGTTGCACCCTAGTGAAACAGATACTCTGGATTGAAGTCTCAGCTGAATCACAAGGAAGTCTGCCAGGCCACTGCGCTCTGCCTCTCTTCTAGCAGGAGGAGGTGACTACCTTGGGCGCTTGATGAAGGTTGGGGGGCTTTTACTCAGGTCCAGTCTTGTCCCTGATTAATGTTACTAACAGAACAGAACAGAACAACTCTGTGGTTCCCCTTTTGTTTGTATCCTTGTGGTCGTAGCTCACCTCTGCGGGGTTGACGTGCGTTCTTCAACCTTCTCTCTTAGTGCAGCTCAAATCCACCAGGTTGCTTGCTGAATTTTTGTCCTTTAACTCTCCTACTGGACGGGAGCCTCTGTGGAAAGCTAGCTTCAGTCAGCCATCTTGTCTGATCAGGATCTTTTCTTGTTCTTTTTAATGAGGAGATGGAGACATAAGGGAAATGAAGGACTTGCTCAAGGTTCATGGATAGGAAATTGAAGATCTGGGGACTTGACCCCAAATGGCTTGTTTTTGCTGAGACCAATTTATCTACTGCTTGCTGTGTCTGGGGTAAGCCAGCCCCAGGCATTCATTCTCTGTATCCTTTATTCAAGAAAACTGTGTCTAGTTTTAATCTCTTTCCACTTACAACCATTACTTTTCTTTTGCTTTTAATGCACTTTCTAGATGGAAAGCACTGTACATGCTGCTGCTTCACCCGTCAGCCTATAGTTGCCTGTAGCATTGCCTGGTCACCCATCTGCATGGGAGCATTGACCCTGTAGCTCTTGTCATCTTGGGCAGGAGTTACTCCACTTACTGGAGGTACAGTGGAGGTTCCAACTCAGAGAAATAATTCCCTTCGTGGGCATTTTTATGAATCTTAAAATGGTGTCCTTTGTCATGGCCACCAACAAGCAAGGTTCATTTCAGTTGTCTAATAATCCATTTAACAAATACTGTATTGCTTGATTACAATATTGTTGGAAATGTGATTTAAAGTCTCTTTTGCCCTGTACCCCTTAAGAGAGAATTTGGTAAGAAAGAGCCGAGTCCAGCATGCTCCTAGGAACTCTGCACTTGGTAGCCCTAGACTTCTGAGGCTGCATTCTGAGAAGTCTTTGAGTCACTTCCCCTTACTGTCTTATATGTTCTTTCATTATTTATTTTGAGGGCTGAGGTGGTGACGTGGGTGTGGATTAACTGTGCTTAATTGCAGTTTTGCTTCATCTGTGATTTGGGATTTAGTTGTTATCTCTCCCTACTTCATTAACCTACCAAGCGAAAGGTGACTGTATAGACTTCTTGGTTGGAGAAGCTAACCACTTCCATCAGTAGAGCTGGTTCCTGTGTGTGACTTCAAGTACTAGTTCAACTACAAAAAGTGTCCAGGCCAGCCAACATGGCCTTGAACAATAGAGGTCAGTCCTCTGTGGTAGTGCAATCTTGTGGTTCTCTGACTTGACTGGAAGTTACAAGCTGGAGCCAGAACCAAGACATTATGCCTGCTTCAAAGAAATCCCAAGTATAAATTACACAGAAATTAAGTAAATCCCATTTGGCAAGGGCATAAAAACATCCCAGAGTCTTGATTATGTTTAAGTGCCATAAATGGTGAAATTTTCAGGTCGTTAAATATGAGGAAATGATTTAAATAATAAAGCTTGAAACTTCAAACTCACTGTTATTTTCCTTTCCCACTTTCAATTTCCTGCCAGGAAATGGTGCCATAGTACAACAATTTTGTGGTTCCACTCCCTGCTGCCGAAGAAGTACATTCAAGTTATCTTAAACTAATTCCTTTAAATGAGTGTCTGACTCTTAAAAACCTCTGAGGGAGACTCCACAAACTCCTTCAGTAAACTCTAGCAATGTTTGAATGACCTTGCTGTGGTTTCTAATATTTAAACTAAACTCCCTTGCTGATGTCAGACTATTATCAGCAAGTTTGTTTTTATGAATATTAGAGATGAAGAAGCTCTACCTTGAGATGAAGCACTTAAAACAACACTTTTGATTTACTAAGTTATTTGTTGGAATAATTCTTTTTTCTTATTCTTTCAAATTTAAATTCTTAAATTTATTCATTTAGGATTCTTATTAAATAAATTATGACATGTAAACTTTAGGTAGTGGTAACATTTATGGTGGTATGTGTGTGTTGGTGTGAAAAGATCTGGGGTCCTTTTTTTTTTGAGACAGAATCTTTAAAAAGAGAGTCATCCACAGTAGAGGGCCATGGCATCACAGCTCACAGCAACCTCCAACTCTTGGGCTTAGGTGATGCTCTTGTCTCAGCCTCCCGAGTAGCTGGAACTACAGGTGCCTGCCATAATGCCTGGCTATTTTTTATTGCAGTTTGGCTGGGGCGGGGTTTGAACCCAATGCCCTCGGCATATGGGGCTGGTGCCCTACCCACTGAGCCACAGGCATTGCCTGTGGGGGTCCTTTTTAATCCTGAGATTTTATGATGATTTTAATTGTGACTATGAATAATGAGGGTTATTCAGAACAGTGTATTTTACTCTAAATAAATGTTATAGCTGTGGAATATAAATAATGTGGTAAGATTTTGATAAGTCTATAATCCTTCCACTGATTTTACTGTAACAGTTTTCTACTGATTATTTCTGAGAAGCAGGATCAGACCTGACAGAAGATTGACTCAGCATAAAAACAGTATCCACTGACTACCCATGGGAATGAAAGCCTGTATATGAGAAATAACAAATGTGTGAACTTGAAATTAAATTTTCAAATTCATAATATCGATGCCCTTCTATTCTCTGTGTTCCTTGGATGAACTTATTCATTCTTGATATTTATATATTATTTGCATGTTTTTGGATTCTCAGATTTTTTTTGTTCTTTGAACTCTAGATTGAGGATGCAACTTTAGACGTTCTATACAACTGCACTGGTAGTGTCTCTACTCAGATACTCCTGGACACTCCACACTTAACAGCTGCAAAGTTAAATCATTCACTCAAACCTGGGCTTCCTGGTCTTAGTGAGTGGTGCCACCATTGATGCTATTAGTTGCTCAAGCAAGAAATTGCCTCCGGTTCATATGCCTTTGCCAGTATTCTGTACTCCGGATTGTCAATGAACATACTTCTGTTCATTCATAGAACACTGTCAGTCCCTCCACATGGGAGACCACCACCAAATTCCCTCAGGTTATGTATTGAACTCAGCATCCTTGACCTTTGGGTCTGCTGGTGCTCTTCCTTGGGGCCAGATATAATTTCTTGCCGTTCGTTGACCTACAAACTAAAAGGCATTCTCTTTGCCCCATAAGCATTCAGGATGTAGTAAAGGAGGAGTGGAAGAAATTCTATGAAATTTCTCATTAAGAAAAAGGGAAATAAGATATGCATGGAAATCACTGTCCATAGCAATTATCAAATTCTTCTGGACAGGAATTTTAAAAATTATAAGGACTCTTCTTGGTGATTAGAAAAGTCCCTTGAACAGTTTGTCTGCTAGTTCTTAGCTTTGCTTTCTGAGAATTCCATAGTCCATGTTCTCTATGACTCTGGACTCTGCCCTTGGGGAGATTTCTTTTTACTCCACTCTCCTGGATGGCTGCATCAAGTACGCATCCTGGAGGATGCAGCGTTTCCATGGTCCATTTCCTACAGGTGTAGATTAGGGACCCGGGGGTGGCTTTGTGGGAGGGAGAGTTGTTGAGGGATGTGTTTAGGGTGAATTTTTCCAGAGAATATGTAGAAGTAAGGAAAGGAGCTGATAATGCAACTACTGGGAATATCAACACTTAAAAGTTAGGTGAAGAACATGGACCTGACTCGAAGAGGGAGTGAAAGAAAATCGCCACACATAGGAGGAAAACCATAAAAGTGTGATGTTACAAGTCACAAGAAAGGGGCTGTATTCCAAAATATATATGTTTCAAAGTGGTCAAAAATATACAAATTGAAGTGTCCCTAATGTTTGGTAATTAGGAATCATTTGAGATTTTGCAAAGCAAGAGCAGTTTCAGTGGAGAGCTGGTGGGGATAAAACTTGACTGTGGTGGGTGTGATGGTTTAAGGAGGAAACAGGATAGCAAGTTTGTACCTGGTTCTCAAGAGAAAGAGAGATCAAGAGAAAGTTAGGAAGTTGAGATTTTCTCAAATTCTCAGGTTTTTGGAAGAAGATAGGATTTCAGTTTGCACGACGCAAACTAGGGTCCCTAATCTGCACCTGTAGGGAAGACGTCATCTATATTCTGCTCTGTTCTCTTTCTGAGCTCCGGATCAACCGATTTGCTCCATGATGGTAGGTGGCAGAGACTGGGAATTTAGGGTTTTTATTTTTCTTTGATAGGTAGTTGGAAGGGTTGACGAGGAGAGCATCAGCCATAGCTCAGGACATTTACAGACTGAGAACAGACTGTGGAAAGAAAGAGGAAGAACTTTGATACTCATATATTTATTGAAGAGAATTACTTTGTAACAAGATCAATTAAACACGACTGTTTATCATGTTCAAGGCACTGTGCCTGGCACCAACACAATGAGCATTTGCTGGAAGAGGAAGCTGTCTCTGTAATTCAACTTTTACTACAGTCCAGTGTAATCAACTGGCTTTTACCTAAGTCCCTAATACGTACATGATCCATGTAGGAAATTTGTCTTATGATTTGGTATTGGGATTAACCATCTTCTTTGAGAAACATCACCCATCTTTTCCTTTTTTTTTCTGCAGTTTTTGGCTGGGGCTGGGTTTGACCCTGCCACCTCTGATATATGGGGCCGGCGCCCTACTCCTGGAGCCACAGGCACCGCCCATCTTTTCCTTTTATATGGCAATACTGAAGGGCATCTTTAGACCTCTCCCATGTGCTAGGCACTACGCCAAACACTTCACTTACATATTCTCAGGGTATTCTTACAAAGTCTTTTTGAAGAAAGTACCGTCATCATTCCATTGTGAGGTTAAGTAATAGACTTAAATTTTCCAGTCCTTCTTAGCTGCCAGGAAGCTTAGAGCAAGATTTTAAGCCCAGTCACGGCAATTGGACTGACCTTTGTCTCTCTCTTCCTTTTTTTTTTTTTTAAGTGGAAAAGAAATTTATTTCACCTTAGTTACAATCAGAATTTTTCTTCTTTCTTTTTTTTTTTTTTGTAGAGACAGAGTCTCACTGTACCATCCTCGTGTAGAGTGCCATGGTGTCACATGGCTCACAGCAACCTCCAACTCTTGGGCTTACAGATTCTCTTGCCTCAGCCTCCCAAGCAGCTGAGACTACAGGCGCCCGCCACAACGCCCGGCTATTTTTTTGTTGCAGTTTGGCCGGGGCTGGGTTTGAACCCGCCACCCTCGGCATATGGGGCCGGCGCCCTACTCACTGAGCCACAGGCACCGCCCAGAATTTTTTTTTTTTTTTGTAGAGACAGAGTCTCACTTTATGGCCCTTGGTAGAGTGCCGTGGCCTCACACAGCTCACAGCAACCTCCAACTCCTGGGCTTAAGCGATTCTCTTGCCTCAGCCTCCCGAGTAGCTGGGACTACAGGCGCCCGCCACAGCACCCGGCCATTACCGCCCAGAATTCTTAAATACTCAAGTAGGTTAACTCAGTTTTAGTTCAAGACTGCTGATATGTATCAGTTGACTTTTCTTTTTCACATCACTGTCTCCTTTGAATCTTTTTTCAGGCTTAAAAATAGTTCCATTCATCCTTTTTTTTCAGTGATCGACATTATTTTTTTGAAAAGAAACAGGGTATAAAAAATTGAATTTTACATTTCATTGCATTGGTATAGTGCCATTCTGTTGTAATTATGAATTGAGTTCACTAATTTGAATCTTAGACATTTGATAATTTCACTAATTAAATGATGCCACAAACATCTATTATAACTTATGCTTCTATAGGTCAAGTTTATTTGTTTCTCTGTGCATATAATAACATTCGTGACCATGTAAGATGTTTTCCAGGTATGTTCTGGGAAGGAATTCATAAAATAATGATGTTTAAAAGGCAATTTGGAGTAAATGTGATTATGAGGAAAAAATTAATTCTTTACATATTAATTTTCTTGGTAGATTTTTGGTCTGGGGAAAGCTTTTCTTTGGATCTAGACTTTGAGTAATTTTGTTTATTGTTAAAATATGGAATTATGAAATAGTTCTTTAGTTATGCATTTAAACTAACATTTTGGCCTTAATTCTATGTCCTGTAGAATTTTCATTCAGAAATTTTAATGAAATATTGCATAGTACAACCTTCAGATAACTTTCCAGGTGTTTGTATGTATATAACTTACTTGGTCAACTACACTTGCTCAACTTGAGAAATCACCTTAGATTTATCACCTAAGAGATTAGGAAACTGACCTTAATTTTCTCACGTTTGTATTTAATTCTGACACATTAGATAAAGATGATAATTTATGACATAGAACACTTTCTCATGTTAATCATTAGTCATTGTAGGATACCTAAGAATGAATAACATTTTCAAGTTTTAGCATCTGATGAATTAGATTTTCAAGAAATTGATTAATAGAGATAATTGCCTTGCACACCAAGGTATCCCCAACTTAATGTAAGTTGGGGGCATTTTTCTGAATTTAGAGTGGTTGGGAGGTATATGTGTTGAATTGGATTGTAAATATTTAACACAACTACCCCGTTTTCCCAAAAATAAGACATCCTCCGAAAATAAGACCTACTTACAGGAAAGATAAGATGTCCCCTGAAAATAAGACGTAGCGCATCTTTGGGAGCATACCTTAAAATAAGACACTGTCTTATTTTCGGGGAAACAGGGTATATCAGTCAACCACTGGTCTATCAGGTGGGAAGTGGGTCTCTGAATGACAATTTCAGGACCAACTGACCCCTCATTCAGATCACTGTTTATTAACAAATGTGTGAGCAACTTTTCTCATATTTACTTTGAAATAGCAGTAAAATAAAGGAATACATTGCTTATTCTGTTAATATTTATTGAGTACCTTCAATACTTACAGCGTTGGTCCTTTGGGTATAAAACTATACATCAGACTTTGTACTCAAAGAGCATATAGTTTAATGAGGAAGACTAGACACGTGTGCAAAATCCATAAGGCCCTGAGGGAGGTGCAGATACAGGGCCCTGAGACTTAGTCAATTATCATTTATATCCTGAGTTCTCAGAAATATTTGATATGACCAAATTAAAAGTGATTAGAGTTTGAAAATAAGAAAAACAGAAACAAATGTAAAACGCCTATGTAATTATGGTAGAAAACCCACTAAAATATGTAACTGGTTTATTGAACATGTGAACACCAATAATTTCTGCAGTGTCACAGCATGTCTCTTCTTCACATTGCATTCTGAGTCTGTCCACTGCTGGTGGCTTCCATTCACATGTGGCTTCTATAGTGATGGTGAGTGTGGTCTTCTTGGAGAAGTGCTTAGAGTCAAAGGAGAGGACTGCTTTGGGCTCTATAGGGGTCAGGTGCCAACCTCACTTTCTAGTGGAGAAGGAGGCAGCGCCATAGCTCACATCTTCCCTGTACTTCTTCACATGGACTCCTGGGAACCTCTCTGGTGTCCTGAGTGTCCCCTAAGGGTGTGAGTGGACAGTGTCTGAGATTGGTACCCATCCTATCTCAGACACACTATGACATTGTCCTTTTTTGCCTGTGAAAGCAGGTGTCCCAGCATGCCTCCTGTTTTTGGAAATATCTGGGCCAAAGTGTCTAAGTTTGTATATGTCCCCAAAGACCTATTATTCCAGTGGTAGGGGCAGCATGAATCCACAGATTTTATATCCCAAAAAGGACCCAGCCCAGGGATGATTCTGGCTGGGGGCAGGTGGTTCTCTGGGGGATTCCATTTCCTTAACTGCAGGAGGCAGAAATCCCCATTGGCCTTGAATAACTCCCTCCTTATCAGCTGGGTCATCTCTTCTCGTTTGAATTAGAGTGGTGATGGGTATAGGGTCAGCTGGCAGAACCAACTTAGCTGCTGTTAAATCAACCCTAAGGTGGTGTTTAGCCCCCATTATTTCAATTCTCTTAGGAAATTTTACTTAATTACTTAATACATTTCAATTTTGGGTTCCGATTGTTAATTCTAGGGCAATGAGAAAAAATTTCACTAAACATCATGTTACATAGAGAAGAAATTGGATGCCACCTGTTTCCACACCTAGCTATGGATAATACTCACTTATAATTTCTTATTTTTATCTTTATCATTTTATATACGCTACTTCTTCAATTTTTTATCATGCCTTTTTAAATTAAAATTATTGTAAGAAATCATTTCCTCCTGCAAGTGCATACCATTTATCAAAATAATTTTAATGTAGAAAATTATTTTGTTACATAGTTGACACTGATCATTCCATTTACTAATTAATAATTACTAAATCATTTCACCATTTTAGAACATTTAGATGATTTCAAATAAAAAATGCTGCAAGTAATACTGAGAAGCCTATCTCTGGGCATGTGTGTTCCCCCCACTATAATGGATCATTCCTTTTATGAGGAATGCTTCCTATTCTATGAATGACAGCGGGAATTACTGAGCTTACATTTCTCAAAGCCTTTGGACATATTTTGTATTAAACACAGATGTAATTTGGTATTGGTTATCTTTTCTAAATGGTATCAGCTCTGACATTGGAAGCAGTCTTCAAATTCTTCCTTTCAGTTATAACTATTTTATGTCTCTAGGCTTATTTTCAGTGGAATATTTTCATCATTTAAGATTTTATTTTCATGGTTTGGCAGCAAGTGATATATTTATTTCTGTGCTGGGATTTTGGCAAAAGCTTTCTGAAAATCTCAGAACTATGCCAACCAATTTACATTTTCTCTCATCCAAGACCATGATCACTTCCCTGAATTCTGAAAACTTGGTAAATTTTGGGGAGCTTCATGAATGCCTTTTCTGGAAACCCTTTTGGAGGCTTCCTTTCTTTAATGAGTTCTTCTAGCAGCACAGTTAAACTCGAAGATTTATATTTGCTTGGAATATAGCCAGACTTTTTATTTCATGAATGCTTTCTTGTTAGTGTATGAATTAAAATGAAACAAAACCATGGAAAGGATGGTGGCACAGCTCTTCATTCCTAGGGCAGCGCAGGTGGCCAGGTGTCTGCAGCTTTTCCGGGAACTGAAAGAAGGAGCAGAATTAACATATTTGGAGAGCGTGACCGGCACAGAAGTGATCTCTGCGGGGACGGCTACCAGAGTGGACTTCTTACTGCCAATCTCTCCGCTTTTTAGCTGGAGGATAAAAAGGGAGGGCCCTAAACCCTGAATATGAGTAAATGACTTTCAAAAACACCCAGGTCTCATAGCAGACATCTACTACACTTACGGTTGAATTCCTTTGCAATCACTTCCTGGGGATTCACGTTCACAGGTTGGCACATTCCTGATGATAATGCAATGTAAGTGCCAACATCTTCAGCTAGAATTGCTGTTGCTGGTTGAGCAGAGCAAACTCTGATGGGTCAGGGTATAGCACAGATGGAAAGATCTTAAAAGATACCTGGCATAAGGTGCCTCCGTTAGTGAGTGAACTGAGCGAAGGGGGTAGTCACGGGTCAGTGTGGGGAGTGGAGAGGGATGGCCAGATGACATGAACCTTCAATCAGGATACTTGGTTAATTTCGTTTCCTAATATTGATAGGGAAATAGTATAATAAGGATTGTGCAACAGCAGGCTGTGCCCACAGAGAGGATAGGATCCAAAAAGAACAAACAGGAAGCAACGTGGAAGAAAACTGTGAGAAATTAGAATGATCAACATTGCAGGCCAAGCCGAGAGAACTAACCAGGTGGTTTTCTCAGGATTACTCTGTGTTTCTCTTTGGGGAAGTGATGTAGAAAAGGAGAAACCCAAATTCAGCTATTTTCCTGTATCTTGGGACTCACAGTAGAAGGAGCATTATCTTTTTGTTTGCTTTTGAAAGGCTAAATAAACCATACTACTTAAATGATTTGACTATACATTTATGTGTCATTTAGTTAAAGCAGAGCTGACTCAATATTAAGATAAATGTTTAAAGAGAATGTTCAGATCATGAAATTTTAAAAAATAAAGGTAAATAAGATTAGAAAAAGGATACTAAGAAACAAAGCCAAAGGATTAAACATGAAAGTATGTGATTTAAAATAAAAGGTAAAAAAGTGAAAGCAAGAAACTTAAAAATGAGATGGGTGGTAAACAAAAAGAAAAGTTGGTTGGGAACGGTGGCTTACGATTGTCATTCTAGCACTTTGGGAAGCTGAGGTGGGGGGATTGTTAGAGGCTTGGAGACTGAGACCAATTTGGGCAACATAGTGAGACTGCCATCTCTACAAAAAATACAAAAATTACCTGGTATGGTGTTGTGTGCTTGTAGTCCCAATTAGTTGAAAGGCTAACGCTATGAGTTCAAGCTATAATGATGCCACTGCAATGTAGCCTGGTCGGTAAAGTGAGACCCTGTTCACCACCATCCCCCAAAGCAAAAGTGAAGTAGCATGATAGAGCAATATGCTAAAACAATGCCGAGATGTAAAGTGATGTTTTTCAAAAGGCAAAAATGATCTATAAAATAAGAAATCAATTGTGCAAAAGCCTGCAAGAAAGAGGTAGGAGTCTTTAGCAGAATTCTGACCTGGGAACAATTTTTCATAGTGTGAGGCTTAATCTTATAGAGTCCCCAGTGGGTAGAGATCAGAGAGAGAAAGAGAAGTATGTGCTCTTAGACTTCTGCCCTTCAGCACACGTTGGGCCCCAGAGCCCACGTCAGGATTTCTCAGCAATTAGGAGCACCGGGGGCAGGGCCCTGGGGCTGACAGCCTGCAAACTCCACTATGAATTTAGGTGAAGCAGTTAATCTTTGATTATCCATAGTCATGGAAGAAAGCATTAGCTTGCGTAATTTAAAATAATTTATATTTGGCTTTCAGATGTGTCGATTTGTTTAATTAAAAAAAAAAAAAAGCATCATCCCACATCTTTCCCCTCCTCTCTCCCCAGAAGTGGCTACTGTTAACACTTTCCTGTGTGCCATTATTGACCTTCATCTGTGAGTTTAAAACACTTGTATGTATATACCTACACGATTTTATATATAAAGAATAATCATAGCTAACGTATATTAAATGTTTAAATATACTATGTACTATAGATGGAATATACTCTGTCATTGGCTTTACGAGAATTAACTCACTTAATCCCTGCGAAATCATTAATTTGAGTTTAAAGATGAGGAATTTGAGGCAAATGAAATTGAATAACTTGTCCAAGGCTAAACTGCCAAAGGAGAAATGGAACCAGGATGTGTACTTGAGTCTCCACGCTTCAGCATTATGACGAGTTTCTGCTTCACTAATTAGGATCATCATGTCCTAACTTTTTACAATTTATTTTTACTCTTACAATGTATTATGGAGCTCTTTTTATGTAAGTACATACAGATTTACTTCATTTTTAAGATAAGTGTATATATTTTGGTATATATCAAAATTTATTTAATTAGTTTGCCTATTTAGGTAGTTTCCAATTTTGACTGCTAGGCACATTTATTTCCTTCAACAGATCTTTAAGAAGTATCTACTATGTTCTTGGTATTCTTCTTGGTACCAAGGAATCAATAGCAAACAAAATAGACAAAGTCCTGCTGTCACAGTATTTATTCTCTAGTTATGGAAATAGACAGTACTGACTGTCCCTGAGTTACAAACATCTGACTATGTACAACGTGCATTTATAAATGGAGGCTGTTTCAGGTAATAGGTAAATGTTCCTGTTCCAACTTACATGCAAATTTAACCTAAGAACAAACCTACAGAACCTATTGCGTTTGTAACCTGGGGACTGTCTGTAATCAAGCAATGTGTCACCTGTAGCAATAAGTAAATCTGTACCTTATAATAAGGATAATAAAGAGGAATAGAGCAGAAAAAAGGTGCTACCTTTAGATGGTATGAGGGTGCCATTTTATATGGTATAACAAGATTATTGATCACCAGGGTTTTTCTTTATTTAAAAAGTTTTATTTTGAAATAATGATAGACTTACTAAAAGTTGCAAAATTGCACAAAAAAGTCATGTGTGCACTTTTGCTTAGCTTCCTCCAAGGTAATATCTTACATAACTATGTTTCATATGGGCTGGGGAGGGAAATTGACAGTGGTACAGACTATAGACCTTATTGAGATTTCACCAGTTTTGACACATGCACTCATTTGTGTGTGTGTGTGTGTGCATTTCTATGCAGTTTTGCCACACATATGCATATGAGTTAGTGTAACCACCAATTATCTACACTTAAGTTGTCGTTTGAATTAACCCTAACTGAATGAGGGGCTGGGCCAGGACATATCTGCAGTTTTGGCTGGGGCTGGGTTTGAACCCGCTACCTCCGGCATATGCGGCCAACGCCCTACTTCTTTGAGCCACGGGCGCCATGACATATCAGGATAAAGAGTGGTTCAGGCAGAGGGCCAAGTATGTGCAAAGACCCTGAGGCAGGTGGGAAGACACTAAGGCTAAGGAGGAGCTTTGCAGGGAAGAGTGATTAGAGAGGTGTGGGCTGGGAGGAAAGTCAAACCACCTAATGCCTTTTAAACCATGGGGAAGTCTATGTTTTACTCTGAGTGAGATGGATAATGGTTGAAAGGTTTTACTCAAACCGGGTGACAGAATCAGACTTCTCTGTTACTTGGATCATCCTGGCTGCCTTGTGGAAACAGGCAAATCAGTTAGACTGTGAGTCTATGGATTATTCCCAATTATTCTCTGCTTTCCTAAATGGGATTATATGTATATCTCCATCTGTTGCTGTGTGACATGCAGAGCCACTCCCTTAGAGGATTATCCCCCTTCACTATGCCTCCCAAGCACCAACCATGTTCAGACTTGCACCACGTAACTGGCTTTGTTCAAGGGAATGTGTGCAAAAGTGGAAAGCCTTAAATCAGGTTGCATGGTTCAGCTCAGCCTCTTGGTTCTGATTGCTGCCACAAGAATAGCAGATAGGAGATTCTCTTTCCGGTTGGATGCTGGAATGGGAAGATATGTGAAGAAGAGTCAGAAGCTGCAGCAAATCTTCAGCTTAACTTATCTATCACATGGTGAGAAATAAATGTTTGTTATTGTAAGCCAGTAAGGTATTGGACTTGTTTGTTATACAGCAAAGTTGATTAATCAAGAGGTCTATTGAAACACTTAACTTCTTTACATTTCAGCAAATGGTGGATGGTATCCTTTAAAATTTTTTTTTAATCAGATGAGCAAAATATGTTACCTTATGGTTATAATATGCATCTCCATGATTACTAGTGATATTGAGCATCTTTGCTTATTTCTTCTTAGTTCTTCTTCCTAGCTAGATATATGAGGTTATTATTTAATCCCATCCTACTTTCCAATACTTCTCCCATTTTGGCCATTATTATCTAGTTTAAAAATATTGATTGAACATAGTAGATTGAACATCTGTTGTGTGTCTGGCAGAAGTTATTTGCTTAGAGTCTGCCAGTGTTAGAGGTGAAACTTGGAACCTGGTTCTACTCTGACTCCCATACTTTTTCCCATTGTCTCTGGAGCATCAGCTCCACCTGGGTCAATCTACTTATTTTCCTGGAATGAGCTCTGCTCTCCCTGAGTCTCTAGTTTATTGCACTGCCTTCTTGGTCTGGCGTAATTTCTGTGTTACCCAGGTTCCTTCTAATCCCATCTATCCTTATAGTCCCTTCAATTGTACTTCCTGAACACTAAATTCTAAAATAGATAATTGTAGCTGAAAACACCTTTGAGGACAAAAAATATGTACATGTAAATGTGCTAAAGAATATTAGCTAATTTGCACAGAGCAAGGCATATAGTAGGCAGAAAAAGTTGTTGAATCAACTCAGACAAAACCCTTTTTATATTATTATTGTCATTTTCGAGGCAGAATTGGAGTGTGGCAGTGTGATTATAGACTGGCTAGGACTACAGGTGCAAGCCACCACGCCTGGCTAATTTTTTTTATTTTTTTTTGTAGAGATGGGAGTCTCACTCTGTTGCCCAGGCTGGTCTCAAACTCCTGACCTCAAATGATCCTCCTGCCTTGGCCTCCTAAAGTGCTGGGATTACGGGATGAACCATGTGCCCTGCCAAAACCTTGTAGTATTATTTTACTCAGACGTTTAGCTCTTTAATGTATTGTAGAAATGTTAGTTTCTATTTTATTTTTCTCCTCCAATTATTTTTTTTTGCAGTCTGTGTCACCACCTGTCTTTGATATGATATAGTTTACCAGTTGAATGAGAAGCCTTTAAATGTAGCGTGTACTGGCCTATGTTACATTTTTGGTATCTCACTCATCCCATGTCCTTTCATATCAGTAATCTGTACCTCTCTCATTGCAAGAAAGGGAATTGGCAGAAGACACAGAATGGACAATAAACCTCAAATAGAACACAAAACAGTGGCAGAGTGTACCCCTGGCCACCCACATCTTTTTCATGTGTTGACTTTCCATGTTATAAAGTGTAAAGATGTTATGGTCATAGGAGATTAATAGGATATTATAGACTTAACATAGTTTCCTCTGCCTTTCTCCTCCCAAGTACTTAAAATACTATTTCCTCCCACCTATAAGTTTAGTTCAAAAATGGACAAATAATAGTCTTCTTAATTTTTTTCTTCTGTGGGAGGTATCTGTCTTTCGAAACTCTCGTTTCCTTCCCATTTACTGACAATAGGAGTGATTCCTCCCTCCCCATTTCTTTGTGGCCTCAGCATATCTCTGAAAATATGTGTGCTCTAACTTAACTTTCCAGTGTGGTAAAACAGACAAGTGTGTCGGACATGTAGTGCACAGGAAATAAGGAAATGTTTTTATGTGTAGAAGTTGTAGGGCCATCTGAAGTTAGGCAAGCAGTTGATGAAATAACATCAATCTATGCAAACAGAAAGACATGGCCCAGTAGGGAGACTGGACCAATTGGAATTCAGGAACCTCTTGTTTCTAACATGCCTTTAAATTTGGAGAAAAATTATTTTGTTGTTACATGATTATATAAAAATGTGATAGGATATTTCTCTGAAAATATTGTCATTAGCCCCAAGGTAAATATTCATTTTGTTGTGTAGAATTTACATAAGGCTGTGTACTGAGCTTTGGAAATAATACAAGATTGGAGCAACAATTTTCTTCATCTACATTCAATATGGATGAACTTTTAGGTTACTGTGTGTTTTATTTTTCAGATTAGCATGGAATGACTTTTTTTTTTTTAATAGCAAAGATAAACTATAGAATTTGGATGTTCCTCTCTCAAGTTGCTGTATTTTTTTTTAAGAAGTAAATCCTTTGGTAATCAAAAATATGAAGGAAAATGTAATCAAATGTTGGTACCTAGCTCTCATTAATGAGTCAAATAATGTTCTCATGGAAAATTGTAGCTTATTTATGTAAGTTCATTGTTCCTTATAATGACTTTTTGGGATAATGAGGGCAGAGTCCATTAAGCACATAAATGTTTTTGTAGAAAAATTTCTAAAATATACTGCAAATTAAACTTTTCCAAATGGCTCAGGGAAATTTTATGGGTATTCATTATTTTGTGGTTCTGGGAGCTAGCCCAAACTGTGGATGGTAACAGCAACAATTATTGGTATTGTCATCATGATCATAGCTAATATTTGTGATTGTATAAGAGTAGAAAGGCATGCTTTCAAGGGCTTTGCTTGCATTAATTTGTTTAATTATAACAAGGACACCATGACGTAAGTGCCAGCATCATTCTCACAGTGCAGGCGAAACAGCTGACGCATACGCACAGCCAGGTTTAGTAACTGGCCTAGGTGGCCCAGCTCAGAGGCTGTGGTGCCAGGATTCACTTTCAGAGCCCCACCTCTCAATCTTCACATCGACAGCTTATAAGATAAGCATGGGTGCGGGGTCAAGTCTGAATTTTGGATTTATCACTTGAAGTTGAATGACAGGTAAGCTGCTCAACTTTTCTAAATTCGAATTTCCCTATCTTACAATGAGGAGGATAATGACCCTCGCATTGCAGCATGTTAGGAGGAGGAAATGAAATAATGAAGGCAAAGAGTTTGGCACAGACAATATCATCAATAAATATTAACTTTTGTTGTTGTTGTCTTTTATCGTTCCATATACAGAAGGGTACACTCTGTGGCATGGGGAATAGTTGTGAACCTGGAAAATGGCCCTCAAAAAATTTTTTTTGAATATGTCTATGGTTTTCTTCCCCATTGATTATCTACTTTCACTTTTTGATGTTGGTTAGTAGTGAAGCATGTAGACTCCAGAAATTCTGGCTCCACTGTTTACTGGTTTATCTGATGGCAGACAGTCGATGTGGCTTCTCTAAGCAATAATGTTCCTTCTGTAAAATCAGGCTCTGTATTCTTATTGAAACGGCTCCATAATTTGGAAACATGATATTGCCCCTTTGTGATCTAGATAAAAATTTTGAGAAAATATTCTGTATCTTAAGATGTCCTCAATATAACCTTCCTTGTATGTGATGTTTTCTATGATTTCATCTCCAAGTTTGTCTACTTATTTCAGCATTTTAAAATCAGTCAGAACCAACTTACTCATTTCTCCTTATTTTCTCAAAATGCTTGATTACTTTTGAGCGTCTCCCGTATTTGTCTTTTGTTTCTTACTACTGGCAGATTTGGTGTGTCTGCTGCCATCACTTGGTGTGGTTTGGCAGGAACGGTTTTCCCCAGGAGAAAGCACTTGTATCTCTCCACCCCTCCTGCAGTGAAAGCAGGCTGGCTCAAGTTACCACTTTTTGACACGTTAATATTGTGGAAATCGATTGTGTGTATCAGTTCTTGAAATAGTTACAGTTCCACTCTATTTTCCTCACTGATTTTGATTCAAGCCAATTTCCTTAGGTTCCTTTTTTGCACTTGTATAAGGTATATTGTTGCTTTAAATATGATGAAATGTATTAATAAATAATGATGACGCAGACCTGTGAAGGGAGAACACTGCAGGATTGTGCTTGGACAAATCATTAGGCCCAGGAACAAGCTGGGGTCAGTTTTTAAACTCCTCTCAGCCTCTGGTAAAGGCCCCTAGCTTATTAACCATGCTTTGCTGACCAGACAAAAAAGGTATAGAGGACGGTTTTGCCAAAAAAAAGCTGCTGTTACAAAAACAGTCATGTCATAGGGAGAAATCATAGGCCAGTTTGAAACCTAAAATCTATCACTGAATCTTTCCCCACTATAACATTATTTATAAGAGTTCTATGCTTTTATTTCAATTTATTTAATTTTAGTTCAAAAATTGGTAATTATTCTGCCTGTTGACTCTTTAGAATTTAAACCTTTTTTGAATAGGTGATATTTTCATATGGTTAAAAAAAACTCTCAGTATTAAAAAGGTAACATTGAGAAGTGTCCCTTTTACTTGTTTGGGGCCAGTTCATTTGTATACACTTGCCTCATCTTCTTTGATTAGTTTCACATGTGTCTTTGAAATGTACAGATACAAGCAAAGATTAACATATGTTCATATTTCATCCTTTCCTTACACAGGTGGCTTTTTAAAACTTAACATATCCTAGGCTCCTTTCCATGTTAGTATCTAGAGATGAGAGATAAGTAGATCCATTGTCGTTTATACGACTGGTCTTGTATAGATAATGCTTATGTTACCCTTTTTTTTTTTTTTTTTTGCTGTAGTGAATAACATCTAGCATGTAGGAAGTGTATCTGCAGGGTAAGTTCCTAGAATTGAGATGAACTTGGAAGTTTAATAGTTATGGTAAAATGGCCAATCAGGCCAACCCTCCATGTCCCTCTTGCCCCTCAGTGTTGCCAACAGATATCAAATGCTGAGCTTTTGACTCTATCATGG
Source organism: Nycticebus coucang (assembly GCF_027406575.1). Lineage (NCBI taxonomy): Eukaryota > Metazoa > Chordata > Mammalia > Primates > Lorisidae > Nycticebus > Nycticebus coucang. The sequence goes on along the minus strand of NC_069791.1, from coordinate 39,757,004 downwards.
TGAGAAATAGGATATTAGTGTAATTTTAATTTGAACTTCATGTATTATGAGTAATGTTTGGCATCTTCACACAGGTTTAAGGATGTAGGTAACTTTCCCCTGAATTTCTAGTATTTGTTTAAATATTCAGGAAATTAGGTTTTTATCTATGATGTGAGTCACAATTTCCCCCCCTTAGTTTGTTCCTTGTTTCTTTGGCTTCCCTTAAAATACATAGTAAAAGTTTATAACTTTTTTGTGTGTAATAAATTTGTCATTATTTTTTCTTTTTTGGCTTTTGAATTTTGTTAGCTGGTTAGAAAGGTCTCCCTCTGTCCAAGGAGTTCGTCCTTGTTTTCTTTTAGCAATTTTATGGTTTAATGTTTCTATATTTAAATTTGTGATTTCTTTGCATCCAACTTTATGTTTCTCCAGGTGGTGATTCATTGTCTTAGCATCACATATTTTAAAAAACCTTCTTTTCTCCACTGATGTGTGATGCTATATGCTAATATTTGGGCCTATCTCTGAACTTTCTATTCTGTTCCATTGGCTTGTTTGTCTCCCTGCAGGTGTATAAAATATTAATTTTTTCCCCCATGATGTTCTAAATAGTTAAAACAAGTTATGAAGTCTATTACAGAGTCCCTGACCTTGTTAATGTATATAATTAATCTGGATAATAAGTAATCACTCAGTAAGTTCTTTTACTATCCCAGAATGTAGAGTGACCCATCTAAGGGAAGGCACAGAATGATTTTTCTGGAGAGTGTACAATTGGAGGTAATGAGGACATTTGACCTTCTTTGTAAATGCATGGTACAAACAATCGTGATCATTACCCTACTTCAGTAGGTTAGAATGAGAATGCTTGTGTGGGTACGACTTGCTGCCTCTGTCCTTGATTCCAGTTCACCCTCTGCCTTGTCACTTTGGTTCTGCTGCTATGTGACCTTTCTTCCCTGTGACCCTGTCAGCCTCTTACAAGGTGGTTCAGGGGCTCTGTCAACTATGTGCTAGAACGAGGCTACCGTGAGTGGCACCAAAGCCACCTAAAAGTCAAAACAGAATTTTTGAGCACTGATTGTGTTTGATAAGGAAGCTATATGTAATAGGAAGGAACAAAACCACCTTTGTCCCTGATCCTACAGAAATTACGTGCTAATAAAAAAACCTGATATTAGGGCGGCGCCTGTGGCTCAGTGAGTAGGGCGCCGGCCCCATATGCCGAGGGTGGCGGGTTCAGGCCCAGCCCCGGCCAAGTTTGCAACAACAACAAAATAGCCGGGCGTTGTGGCGGGCGCCTGTAGTCCCAGCTACTCGGGAGGCTGAGGCAGGAGAATCGCTTAAGCTCAAGAGTCAGAGGTTGCTGTGAGCTGTGTGAGGCCACGGCACTCTACCGAGGGCCATAAAGTGAGACTCTGTCTCTACAAAAAAAAATAAAAAAAAAAAACCTGATATTAACCAATAACTGTAGTGAAAGGTAATGTGGGCTACCATCCAGTGTTAGGGTATCTAGCTAGACTTGTCACCTCCCATTACCCAACTCTCCAGCTATGAGAAACCATTTGCAGTTCCCTGAATCAACCCTTACTGCTTATCTCTGAGCGTTTGTGTTCACAGCATCTTCCTGGGCACACCTGGGTATGTTTGACTGAGTCCTTTATGACTTGGTTGAAGCAGCATCTCCTTGGCAAACCTTCTCACACTCATTTCCCCTTCCTTTCTCCCTTCCTTGCTTCCTTTATTTTCAATACTTACTATGTGCTACATGCCAGGCCCTATGCTGGTGATCCAGAACAGTTGGGTCCTGGTTCTCACTATGGACCAGGTACTATGCAAGCCATAGGGGGTACAAGTATAAATAAGCAAGTCTTATTTCCAAGGAAATCACAGTGTTAAGGAGACAACACAAAAAGAAAATGAGAAAACATTATGCGAAAGGAAATGCTGGAGGTATTCAGAGGTGTTGTACAAAAACCTGAGATAATCATTTTGGGGACATATGATTTCAAGTCACTGACTCTGGAGAAGGTGGCCACTGATGGGAATTTTAAAGACTGAGTAGATATCAGCTAGTTAAAGAACGTGAAAGCGTGAAAGAGGGCACTCTTTGTAAGAGAAGTAGCATGAACAAGAGAATAGAGAAAAAACCAGCAAAAGGGTACAATTTCTTTTTTTCTTTTTCAAAGAGTCTCACTCTATCACACAGCCTAGAGTATCAGGGTGTCAGCCCAGCTCACAGTAGCCTCAAACTCCTAGGCTCAAGTGATCCTCCTACTTCAGCCTCTTGAGAAGCTGGACCTACAGGTGTCCGCCACAATGCCTGGCTAATTTTTCTTTTTTTTTTGTAGAGATGGGGTCTCACTCTCGCTCAGGCTGGTCTTGAACTCCTGAGCTCAAGTGATCTTCCTGCATCGACCTTCCAGAGTACTAGGATGACTGGCGTGAGCTGCTTCTGGCCTTGCAAGCAGTTTCTCAAAAACCATTTGGTGGGGTTGGTGAGCTATTTCTACTGTTAAGTCTTGTCTTAACTTCAGTATATCTTCAGCTCTTTTATGTCTTTCAATAAACTCTGATACTCTAAAACGGTGGTTCTCAATCTTCCTAGTGCCACAACCCTTTAATACAGTTCCTCATGTTGTGGTGACCCCCAGACATAAAATTATTTTCATTGCTACTTCATAACTGTAATTTTGCTACTGTTATGAATCGTAATGTAAATCTCTGATATGCAGGATAGTCTTAGACCACCCCTGGGAAAGGATCGTTCAACCCCCAAAGGGGTCGTGACCCACAGGTTGAGAACCGCTGCTCTAAAACAAACAAACAAACAAAGACAAAAAACCATTTGGTGGTGTAAAGGATGAGGCTGGAGTAGGCAGCAGGGATATGGTGTGGTTACCGGGTCATCCTTGGTGGATACATAGGGCTCATGAAGGATTTGAAGATGATGAGATTAGAGAAAGGAAAATGAGTCTGGGGACTGTGGCAGCACCGCAGGTGAGAGACCACGAGAGTGTGAACCAGAGTAGTCAAAGTAGGCAGGTTGTAGAAGGGGGGACTGCAGAAATGTTCCACAGGGAGGAGGATAGGAGTCGATGAATGATTAGATATGGATATGAAGACAAGGGCAAGTTTCAGGAACAAACAGCTGTTCATTACTGCATTCTGCAGGTTTCCTAGTGTTTTTGCACAACCAACCTTCCTTCCTTCCTTCCTTCCTTCCTTCCTTCCTTCCTTCCTTCCTTCCTTCCTTCCTTCCTTCCTTCCTTCCTTCCTTCCTTCCTTCCTCCTTCCCTCCTCCCTCCCTCCCTCCCTCCCTTCCTTCCTTCTTCCCTCTCTCCCTCCCTCCCTCCCTTCCTTCTGCCTTCCTTCCTTTTTTGAGACTCTTGTTTCCCTCGGTAGAGTGCCGTGGCATCACAGTTCACAGCAACTTTAAACTCTTGGGCTTAAGTGATTCTCTTCCCTCAGCCTCCCAAGTAGCTGGGACTATAGGCACCCGCCACAACACCTGGCTATTTTTTGGTGGTAGTTGTCAGTGTTGTTTGGCAGGCCTGGGCTGGGTTGGAACCCGCCAGCTCTTATGTGTGTGGCTGGCACTCTAGCCGCTGAGCTACAAGTGCCGAGCCCCCCTTTCTTAGGGTCCCTTTGCCATTCTTCACTGTTAACTCTCAAATGACTCAAAGTCTGAAACAGCACAGCTAAATACCAAAAGCAAAATAAATCCTCCACATACATAAAGCCAACTCCAAAAGCATTGATAAATAATATCCATTTTGTGGCTTTCTGATTACCACTCCTTGTGCTTGTGCATTTTAATTTCCTTTTAAATACCTAACAATTGAATAGTCACTCTGTCACGTGACTGTTTTAAGCAACTGACATGTATTAACTGATTTATTCTCACAACCACCTTAGGACATAGGTGATGATTTATTTCCATTTTTACAGATGAGGCCCCTGAGGCCCAGAGTCACATGGTAATTTGCAAAACATCAGTCAGTAGTGGCAGCTGAACTTTGAACTCAAGCAGTCCAGCCTCACAGCTTGTCATCTTAATCATTGTACTTTGTAAACGGAATTGTTTTCTTAATTTCCTTTTGGACTGCTCCTTGTTGGTGTACAGAAACACCTGATTTTATTTTTTTTTTTGTGGAGACAGAGTCTCACTTTATGGCCCTCGGTAGAGTGCCGTGGCATCACAACTGATTTTTGCATGTTGATTTTGTACCCTGCAACATTGTTGAATTTGTTTGTTAGCTCTAGGAGTTTTTTCATGTAGTCTTATGGGCGGCTACTCCAAATTTTGTTATATTTTTTCTTTTAAAATTTGTTTAAATTGATTTAACTTAAAATATCTGAAGCTTTTAAAAATATCTTCTACATTTGTATTTTATAAATTAATTTACTGTTAAAAAACTTTTGTATTTATTTATTTGAGACAGAGTCTCACTGTGTCACCCTCAGTAGAGTGCTCTGGCGTCACAGCTCACAGCAACCTCAAACTCTTGGGCTCAAGCGATTCTCTTGCCTCAGCCTCCCAAGTAGCTGGGCCTACAAGTGCTGCCACAAAGCCTGGCTACTTTCTGTTATTTTAGGCCCAAGCTATCTTCCTGTCTCAGCCTCCCACATAGCTGGACTAAAAGCACGTGCCACCTTTCCAAGCTGGGTTGTTTTTTTTTGGATACAGAGTCTGAAGCTGTCTCTCTGGGTAGAGTGCCATGGTGTCACAGCTCACAGCAGCCTTAAACTCTTGGGCTCAAGTGATTCTCTTGCCTCAGCCTCCCAGGTAGCAGGGACTACAGGCACCTGCCACAATGCCGGGCTATTTTTTGATTATAGTTGTCATTATAATTTGGCAGGCCCTGGCTGGGTTCGAACTCGCCAGCCTTGGCACTGCTGTCCAAGCTGGGTCTTTAAAACATTACAGACAAGTCACCTTTTTAAAAATTTTACTTTCTGTCTTGCCTGGCTTAGAGTGTGTGTTAAAACAGAAAAAAAGACCTGAGAATGAAGAGAATCTTTGATAACATTTTCAAATGCTAAAGAAGGCAAGCAATACTTTCATCAGTTAAGACCACTGAAAGCTTCTGTAGATTGTTTTGTTTTGGTTGAAGAATTATGTGGAGTTAATGCAATATCACTTACTCTCATCAAATGACCCTTATCCAGTTAGGTAATTTAGGCAGCCCACTCATCCTGGGAAATTACAGCAGCTCAAATCTGTTTCTGATTTGAAGGACATGTGGCTATTTAACTTCCTTTCATAGTAAAGAAAAGTAATTTGCTTCTCTCGCTCCTTTGCTAATTTATGGTTCTTTGAAAGCCAGGGTTGACTTTTGTCTCTCAAACAAGTCTTCCCCCTGCCTTGTCTCAATTCCATTTTGAGTTTTAAAAGTAATTTTCCTTTCACTTTATTATCCACTTGTAAGACATATGTTGAACTTTATTGGCTGTTAATATCAGCGTCTGAAAACACATTCTTTTCCCACCATCTCCGTGTCTGCCCTAGACCAGGGCTTCCTGCTACTGCAGCCTTGACTTTAGCTCTTGTCGTGATGGATGTACAACAAATGGATCCTGTCCTAACATCTCAGGGCTCAAAGAGACCTTGGAGGTCATTTTCTGGTGAGAAACTAAGTCTCAGTCCACACTCTTAGATTCAGGATTTCCATGCATCTTACAAACACTGATTCATATGATGCAATTTTTATTTCCAGTCCCAGTGTAGAAAAATGGAGTCATTCACATCCAAGACAACAGAGAGGAATAAATAACAACCGATTACATACATTCAGATAAAGTGCTCTGGATCCTGGATTGTCAGGGATAGAGGCAAGAAAAGAGCAAAAACTAAAAATCATTAGTAGGGAGACAGCTTAGGGATCTGGCCTCATAGCTCTTCTGAAGACGTCTCCCTGGATCCATAAGCACACATTTGGTGCCCTGTGTTTCCTTCGACAGCATTAAGGTTCAGCTCCTCCCCCATAAAATCATTGATAAGCAGCATCTGGGTTACAGCGTCCTTCACCTCCCTGCCTCATTCTCCATGACACCTTTGTCTATGAAATACTGGAATACTCCTCCAGTGTTTCACATGCATTTTTTTCATTCATTTCTATTTATTTATTTGTAGCTAATAAAATTTAATTGGTGGGAAAAAGGGTTTTTTATTTTAGACTAAAGTGTGCCTTCAGATATCGTGGCAGAAAATCCATTGTTGATTCCACTGGTAATATGGAATTTCTTTTTGTCTTGTATTTTACTCAACGGTCAGTATTTTGTTAAAATGCATTTTGATGCTTTCAAAAGCTTCTGTGACCTTCCCACTTTTCTCAAGGTTTTCTAGACATGGTAGCCATAGGCTTATAATGTAATTATAGTCAAGAGAGAATATTTAATCTTTAAAAACAGTGTTTGATAAATGTGCTGGCAGCAATTTAAACACAGCTATTTAGATTTTTATCTATAGAGCTGGGACTTCAAAGGGAGAGAAGTTGCATATAATTTATTCTTATTTCAAGATACATGTTTTTCCCAAAGGACTTGAATTGCTTAAATCAGTGGTTCTTAACCTGTGGGTCGTGACCCACAGGAACTGTATTAAAGGGGTGCGGCATTAGGAAGGTTGAGAACCACTGTCTTAAATGAATGGAGGGAAAAACCTCTTTTAGATGTTCTGGCTTAACTGGAGTTAAGATGTTCTGGCTTAACTGGAGTTAAGCAAACTGAGTTTGCTTCTCAGCTACGTTTTGAGGTCGAGGGAAAAACCTCTTATAAATGTTCTGGCTTAACTGGAGTTTAGATGTTCTGGCTTAACTGGAGTTAAGCAAACTGAGTTTGCTTCTCAGCTACATTTTGAGGTCGAGATGCCCAATGTGGCTGGGCACGGTGGAGCCCTCTGTGTGCCTGCCTATGTTCTGTTTCTCACCTACTCTCTGTCCTACAGGAAAGGCCTTTGCATGGCTATACTCTTTGTCCCAGGAATGTGCCTTTTTTTCTTTTTTTTTTTTTACTGTTACCTTGCCTGAGGTCTTCTCAAGCTTTAGTTCTCAGTGTCCTTCTTCAGGTGAGCTGGTGTGATCCTCCACTCCACTCTCCTGGGTTCACTCTCATAATAACCTGTGGATTAAAGGGAAAGTACTTACCTGTATATTTCCTGCAAAGCACACCAAACTATCATCGGATACTTGTTTTTCTTTCCATATTAGTCTCTGGGCTCCAGAGGACTTTTTTCTCCCTAACACACCACAGGCTCGAGGAGGCGAGGCAGCGTGCATATCTATCCATGTGTTCTAGGATCTGGCGGGGGATGCAGATATCTGCAAAGACTTTCTGAATGAATGGATGGGTAGGCGGATGGGTAGATGAACACTTTATGTACTACAGGGAACGATGGATTACAATTTCTTTCTTGTCTTTCTAAAATGATTAAAACCCTTGGTGGAAAGTGAAAGTGAGAAGTATAGTAACTGGCTCCTACCCTGTTTCCCCCAAAATAAGACAGTGTCTTATTTTAAGGTGTTCTCCCAAAGATGTGCTAGGTCTTATTTTCAGGGGACGTCTTAACTGTCCTGAAAGTACGTCTTATTTTCGGAGGATGTCTTATTTTTGGGGAAACAGGGTAGTAGAGCAGGGGCTTGGGCAATTCTGATGATGTTGACATGAAATATCCCGAGCATATGAAAGATTTTTAGAGCAAATTCTCTGTTTGAATTTCTGGAATGTTGGTGTTTAAATTTGTATTGGTGGCATCCAAGACTCTATAGGAAATATCAAAGAAAATGTAGTGCATTGCTCACGTTGGTGTTAATATTATTTCGACAGTGACTTTAAATTTACCCAATCCATTGTGTGGCTCTTAGTACCTATCATCTCATATTTCTTTGGGTCTCACATCACCATGTATTTAGTTCAGTGTGAGTGAAGAGCAATAATGTGTCAAATTCTATTTGTATCATTTGACTTTGTTTCAAACAACTTGGTAACAAATCCATGCTAATGATAGGGAGCTAACTGTAGGTCATGGTTCTCCATGGTATGTGTTGAGTGCACATGGCATTTGTGACCTAGTGAAATTAGACTGAGAGATTTGGGGGCCACAGGCCCCTTCTCTTTTTATAAAAGAGAGTGCAAATAAAATAAAAATTTATAATTGAATTACTTATTATTTTATTTATATTTCTAAGAGAGAGCGAAAAAGAGAGTGAGAAGAGAACTCTAACCTAACCAGTATCTGTAGTATCTCATTGGTCAAAGTGATGACATTTCCTTGGAATTGGGGAAGCAAAAGACTAATAACTGTTATGATTAATGTTATACGTCAAATTGGCCAGGCCACAATTCCCAGAGATTTGATTCAACACTGGATATTGCTGTGAAGATTTTTTTTTTTTAAACGTAAGATTGACATTTAAATCAATAGACTTTGAGTGAAGCCAATCACCCTCTATAACATAGGTGAGTCTCAGCCAATCAGATGAAGGACTCAAGGGAAAAGAGATGGACCTTCCCCCAAACAGGGAGTTCTGCCAGCACACTGCATTGAGATTGAAGCTGCAACACCAGCTCTTCCCAGGGGCTCCAGCCTGCTAGTTTACTCTGTCATGTTTGGACTTGGCCTTCCTTAAAATCAATCTCTCTGTCTCCTCCACCCCCCTGCCCACCACTCACATTCTATTGGTTCTGTGTCTCTGGAGAACTCTGACTAATGTAATACACATGTTTAAAATGACATCTCTTATCAGTTTGTGTGATTTTGTTTTTTAAAATTTTTTATTTTATTTATTTATTTATTGTGGTTTTGTTTTCTTAACTGTCATTTTAAACTTTCAACATGAGCAGTTGGCCCTCACACCATTCTGTGTAGGGCAATAAAGTTCATGACCACATCTCAGCAAGACAGTTCATTTTCCCTTGCGGGATTTTTTTTTTTTTTTTTTTTTTTTTGGCCAGGGCTAGGCTTGAACCCACCACCTCTGGCATATGGGGCTGGCACCCTACCCCTTTGAGCCACAGGCACCACCCATTCCCTTGTGGGATTATGGAAGATCTATGAATTGTGTCACTGAAAGGTTTTTCCTTCTTCACAGAAGGGTGGAGGAATGGTGAAAAATTTGAAGGTAGCAATTATACTTTCAGACTCTTCCAAAAGGTGCTTGTAATTTGGGAGAGGCCATGACACACAAGCGATTAGCTGTGACTACATGAGCCCTCTGTCCTTTAGCATGCTTCCCGTTAACACCATGCCCAGCTAAACTAGGATGCCTCCAGAACCTGGGTATGACCACTGTACGTGCCTGCTCTGTTAGCTGTCTTGCCAGCTCCTCTCTTACTGGGGTCTGCCCTGCTTTCAAAGGTCCTTCTTTTCTTATGAACTGGAGATTAGATAATGAAAGCATTTATTGAACATTTATTATATGTCAACTAGCGTTCTAAGTTATTGGACGCTGTTAGACAGGTAATATTGCTGTCTCAGTTTTACAGGTGAGGAGTATTAGGAATTTAAATAAGCCCCCCACCCCCACCAAGCCATGTTTTCTAATGGCAGAGTGTAGATTTGAAGCAATCCAGTCTGGGTCTAGAGTTTATGTTATTAAACCCATTATTGTATTAAGCATTACAATCAGTACTGAGATGTAAATGAATAACCTTAGCTTAGTCCACTGTCCTGTCCAATTATATCTGGATATATGGTGACACCTAGGGGGAGTGAGTTATCCAAGAGCTCAAGCCTTTCCCTATAACCCTCTGACCATCTGGGTAGATCACATCTTCTTTTCTCTGTTCCATTATTTTTGAATTAATAAATTATTTGCTTTGATTTATAGTAACACACCCTTCATCTACTGTCTAACAGCTCTTTCTAGATGATGAGTCCTTAACTTACAGCAAATCTAGGTTTTCAGAATTAGGTAGCAGTTTTTTTGCTAGAGAGAGAAAAAAAGTCATTTGATGAATTTCTATGGTTTTTGTCGGCCCTTTTGGATTCATATAAGAAATCAGACTTACTGTTCAGTTACCAGGGAGGCTCGCTGAAGTGTGCAGAGATTTCTCCTGAAAATTAATGACAACCAGCTCTCATATTGCAGATAAGAGATATGCATAGAAGTGAGACGGCATCCAGAGAAGCAGTTACTGTCAATACTTGAATACAATTTTAAAGGATGAACAGAAATTATCAAAGTATAGAAAGTAGAATGACTATTCCAGGAAGGAGCAAGGTGAAGGCTTGGAGGGTCCTTGAATATGGACAGAAGTGTAGGGAGGTTTGGTTTGTCAGGAGGTTGGAGAGTGTTGGGAGTGGCACAGGCGTTAGGGCAAAGAGATGACACGCGATACTCTGAAAATTAAAAGGAACAGTTAAAGATTTGGGGAGGACACACGGTGAGAGATACCTTTGGGGACTTGCAGAGTGGATTGCAGGGATAACGTAAGATGTAGAGTGAGGACTTAAGAGGCCACAGCCGATGTCACTTGTTGGCTCAGCGTCCCTCCCTGCGCCGTATTTGGATATCAGCACCTTTCCCTTTTTTTTTCTGAGTAACCACTCCCCTCCTATTCCATAAGTTTTGGGGAGACCTCCCATCACTGTTGCTTTCCCCTCTCTTCCCTCAGAGAGATTCACCCGTTTCCTAGACAGGGGTGATACTAGCATCCCATCCCCGGCACTCGGATCCACCCGGGGAACTGGTGTGTGCCCACAGTTAGGTCAGTCGGGGTCAGGGGTTAGGATTCTAAATATGCCAATGTGGGAGACAGAAGCATTCTGTTTCCTTGTGAGGTGCTAAACTGAAATAATCAAAACCAAACCTGGGTCTCCCATTAGTTTCCTAGGGATACAGTAAAAACCAACTGACCAATCAACCAATAAAACAAACAAACAAACAAAACCCCCCACAAGCCAGGTGATTTATAAAATAGAAATATATTCTTTCTTAGTTCTGGAGGGTTGAAGTCCAAAATTAAGGTGTCAGCAGGGCAGTGCTCTGAAGGCTGTGCAGGAGAACCCTTCCTTGCCTCCTGTAGCTTTTAAAGCTTCCTGGAAATCTGTGGCCTTCCTAGGCATCTAGGTGTATCACTCTACTCTCTGCCTCTGGTGTCACCTGGCCATCTTCTCCCTGGGTGTCTGTGTATCCAAGTTTCCCTCTCTTTACAGAGATACCAGTCACTGAATTAGAGCCCACCCTAACTTAGAATGATCTCATCCTTGCTTGATTACATCTGCAAAAACAGTATTCCAGTTAAGGTTACATTGAGAGGATCTGAAGACACACACACACACTCACACACAGTCACACACGTTTTAGAAGGGGAATGGGACACTGTGCTAATCGATACAGCGGTCTTTCCCGACACCTGGGTACACCCACTGCAGTAGGACAGAACAGGCCGTAATACACATTGTAGAAGAGACAACAGGTGGAAAGAGAGAGTCCTAGCTTCTGCTTTCTAAGTGCTTAGTGGCCCTGGGTCCCACAATTATTCTTTTGTTTTTATAGGCTACTCCACTTTCCTTCTTTAGCTTTATGTCTCTTCCCACTAAGGGAATTTTGAAAAATGTAGAGATGATTGCAGCATTCCAGCAGGAAAGAGAAGCAGATCTGAGACAGGGTGGTGGTAGTAGAAGTCAGTTTGAGAGAAATTTAGAAGGCTCAGTCAGCAGAGCATGCCCTGTGTTTAAATGTTTGGATTGAAGGCGAGGAATGAGTCTAGAATGATCCTCGGGATGACCGGGTAGGTGATGGGGCCATTTTCTGAGAAAGAAACAGAAGCGTATAAAAATGCGTGAAATTTGGTCTTTGCCAACTTTTCTAGGGTATTATTATCTATAAGCCTTCCGAAGACTTTGATTTCTTGAGGGCAGGAAACAGTCATTTTTGCAAATCTGCAGTGATTACTACAACGTATTGGGCAGATGGTGAAGGTGCCACCGTGTTTATTCAATGAAAAATAAAAATCCGGAGCTTGGAAGGCAAAATATCTTTCTCAAGCCAACGGAGCATCTGACCCATGTTCTTCAGTCTGAAGATGTTTGTGTCAATACTCTGTCCTCTGGAGGGTCTGTCGTGATGTATAGCAGAAGTTTGGATACAAAGGTCACTGAAATCCTGTTCATGTGACAGTCACCAAACTGAAAGAGAGGGAAGTAAGTAAATGCATGGTGTCAATGGGGAGGCTGCCCATATTTAAAAATGTTAACATAAAATCAAAGATTTCTGCTTCTTAAGACAAATAGGTTTATGTATTTTGATTTCCTCTGCTCTACATCAAGGATAGAAACTCTCTGAGGCAAAACTCAAGTTCAATAGTGACTTGTAGTAATGGGTGGCCCCATTGTTACATAACAGAAGCTCCACAAATGCTTGTGGAGAATATCTGTGGTTGGAAGTCACTGAAAACACAGGGATACTCTTTAGGTTCCTCTTGAATAAGGAATTAATGATATATGAGTATAGTGCTTCAATGTTTATAATTCAGCCTAAACATCTCAAAATGTGCATTTGGAATTCATAAAACCCTGAGCGTCGGTTCGAAACCCATGCATGCAGTGATAAATGAGGATGTTTCTGTAAGAATCAACCAACAGACTGAAAGTGTGATTTTATTTTATTTTTTTGAGGGGTGGTGGTAGTATTGTAGATGGATACTAACATCTTCTGATTAACTCATGAAGTCAGAGACTAGGTTTGGTGCTTTGAAGAACAGGTTTTTGAATTTAACCCTCCGCTGAATAGCACGGGAAATTTTACTTGCTCTTTATTTTTGCACAACATAGTTATAAAGGATTTTTAAAAAATAAATACAGGGGGTGACGCCTGTGGCTCAAAGGAGTAGGGCGCCGGCTCCATATGCCGGAGGTGGCGGATTCAAACCCAGCCCCGGCCAAAAAACTAAAAATAAATAAATAAAATATATGAATAAATACAGGTAGACCACCAGATGAATGACTGCTTCCATTCAATTTGACCATAAAGAAAATAAAACAGCTGTAGGACATAAAACTTATCAATCATTTTACTGAATCTGACAACTTTTTATACTTTGCAAAAAATCATACCAGGTGAAATTTAAACTTTTGTGTCATATCATTCTCCTTTCTTTGTCCACATCATCTTGCCCTCACTTACCTCCTCTTTAGACCAGAAGGCACGTCTATAGATGCCAAAGTAGGTACATTGAGCTAAATTTTTCTTGGCTATCATGCATTCTCGCAAGATTTGAGAACCTAAAAACTTCACGTGGTTAATTTAATGGTTTGGACTTTGGTAGTTTCCCATTCCCACCCTGCCTCTTAAACATTTTCTTTCATAGATCTTAGTCTTTTCTTTCTTTCTCTCTCATTTTTCTATCATACAAGTTTCCTCCTTTTTTCTTTTTTTTTAGATCACTTCTCTAAGCCTACACATAAGAACCTAGGTAAGATAAGAAATTCTTGTGTGCAGCACTTTTGAAAACAAAATGACTTCCGGTAATGAAATAACGGAAATGCTTCCAGTTATATAAGTGACTCTCTGGGGTTCAGGCACTTAAGGAGAGGCATTAGCTTTCCCGGCCGCTAAATACCTTTGAAGGAAAGCACTGTAATGATTTGCCATACAATAGAGGAGAATAGTGCCTTGTAGTTTGACAGGACCTTTCTTCCAAAGGACTTAGAGTGCTTTTACACAGACCATCTCCTTTATCCTAAAAAACATCCCTGGACGTTATTCAGTATTAATAGAAAGTTTCCTGGACACCTCAAATACAGTAGAACCTCCATAGTTGACTCCCCCTCTACATTCACCACCTCCCTAAGTTGACCTAATTTTCATAGACTGGACATGCACCACATGTACTCAGTGGAAGTTCCTTAGTTGACCCCCTCCATATGTTGACCAGTTTGTTACAGTCCCTGGTGTAGTCAACTTACAGAGGTTCTACTGTAATTCCTTCAGTGGGTGATTCTATGAGTTCCTACTATGTAGCAGGCTATTATGAGTTTACAAAGCAATATGAATTCTTATAAATATCTCTGGGTAGCAGTCTGATGAGCACAGAGATTGGAGCAGTTATTATAATAGAGTGTGTGGCTAAGGGTGATAACAGTGGTGATTGCAAATGGTCTCAGATCAAAAAGTACTGAGAAACTAACTTCTCGGAGGATGAGGCTACAAGACTTCTAGAGAGGAAACTATCGAACAAGGTCTCAACAATGCAATTAAAAAGAATGGAAATCGCTTTCTCTCTCCATCCAACTTATCTTTCAGATAGAAACATTATCTTTGTTTGACTCCAAGAGCTATGAAAAATGGCCAGGAGTATGGGTGTGTATGGGGGGGGGGTGTTGAAAGGATGTAGGGAGGATGTCAGAAGAGCATCAGAATAATTTGGGGATCTTTGAGAAAAAATTATACACATCTCCCAAACATTCTCCTATCTCCCACCTGCTTTTGAGAACCACTGTTGGTGATAATTAACTGTGCCCATTATCATTCATGCTGTGCAGAAAAATATTGATTATTTGCGCTCTAGAGAGTTATTTTATCAATTGGGAAAATTTGGTTTATACAAACTACATTATTTATGAAATCCTATTTTTTTTTTTTTGTTGCAGTTTGGCCAGGGCCAGGTTTGAACCCCCCACCCTCGGTATATGGGGCCGGCGCCCTGCTCACTGAGCCACAGGCGCCACCCAATGAAATCCTATTTTTTAATTATTTGCTCTGTAAAACAGATTTTTTGAATGGCATCTCCAAATCCAAAGAAAATATGTTACATAAGTGAGGAAGAAGCTATTCGTTCTTTCTTAAGTTAGTAATAAATAAGATGCAACAGAATAAAATGACTCCTCCTCTCTGGCTCAGGGAGCTAGCTGCTAGTTGTACACGTCTTCCCTGAAGACAGCACTAGTTGGACTTGCAGTTGTTTGGATTTAAGAACTGTGAGATAAGCAGTTGAGAGTAATGGATTTTCTATCATTTCTATGACAGCTGTGATTTAGGAGAAATCTTTCCTACAGATGGGGAGTGTTATGGCGGTGCAGTCCTTGGAAAAACCTCAGTGCTGGTTTTGGCTCTGAAACTAAATATCACTGTCATTTAACCATTGGGAGAATCATTTCCTTCATTTATAAAATAAAGTGTTTGGATTTAATGATACCTCGATTCCTTCCAGTGGTAATATTTTATAATTATGTGATTGTATGAATGAGATGAACCTTTTAATAACATTTTACATTGAAATATTCCTCTGGTCATTGAGTTTCCTCTGTTATGTGTTTCGCTGCTCCTTTGCCTGAGATATCACATTCTTTAATACTTAGGAACTGGTGTATTTTGAACGTCATCTATGCGCTAGATACTGAGATAAATATGGTGACCATATGTGTAGGTTTAGGCCTCTTGCCCTGGTGTAGCTTTTAATTGTGGTTTCTTGTACTCTCAAAAGTATCCCAGTTTGGAGGCTGAATTACATGATGATATTTAACAACTATTACTTAATTCAGTCCTCACAGCAATTCCATGAGGTAGCTGTTATTACCCCCATTTTCTATATAAGAAAAACTATTATGCAGTGTAACCTGGCTTATTGTACCCTCAATGAATCCCCAACAATAAAAAAAAAAAAAGAAAAACTATTATATAGGAAATATATATATATTTTTTGTAGAGACAGAGTCTCACTGTACCGCCCTCGGGTAGAGGGCCGTGGCGTCACACGGCTCACAGCAACCTCTAACTCTTGGGCTTACGCGATTCTCTTGCCTCAGCCTCCGGAGTAGCTGGGACTACAGGCGCCCGCCACAACGCCGGCTATTTTTTGGTTGCAGTTTGGCCGGGGCTGGGTTTGAACCCGCCACCCTCGGCATATGGGGCCGGCGCCCTACTCACTGAGCCACAGGCGCAGGAAATATTAAAGAATTTATTCAAAATCTCATTGCTTATAAGTGATAGAGTAATTTTATCCTGGTGTTCAGACTTCAAATGTGTTCCCTGTACCCTGACGCCCAGATCAAGAGTCACTTTTTTGTAGAAAAACATTGCTGATTCAATCCTTCACATTCTTTCTCTTGGAGACCTATGGTTTGTTTTTACTGCTGAAAAATCACATCAGATACATAAACATGTGCATGTCCAAAGTTTTTCTCACTGGACTCCTTTCCACTGTGGAAACAAAGACCCCGTCTTATTTTTACCGCCTCAGCCATGCTTGGTGCACTTTGCCTGCATGCGTGTTGACACGCTTCCACACTGTATTTACTATAGCGGTCTTGCTGGCAAGGGATTGAGAGACTTAATGTCCAGTTTGGGTTCCCTGATATGTTAACTATGCAACTTTGAGCAAGTTTTGCTTTTTTTGAGCCAGATCTTATCTAACTTCCAGAGGGCATAAAGACTGGGCAGCTGGGAGTAAGGAGGGTACAATGTATGACAAAAAAAAAAAGAGTTACATTTGTAGAATGTTTGTTTTGTCAGGTATCACACTAAACCCTATGGAAGATTAGTCTTTGCAAGAGCCTCCATGATAGGGATCCTAGAAGTTTTTAAATATTAGCTGCCTTGCTGAGGTTACAGTACCAGGAAATAGGGGTGGAGCAGAATTCAAACCAACTTACCTGAAAATGCCTTTTTTATGTTGAAATTCAGTGGGCAAAGATAGTAGAAATAGCTGAAGAAGTCTTGGGAGTTCTCAGCTAATGGGACTTAACGCTGAGCGTTAGGTTTGTATTTTGAAGGCTGTTAGGATTCAGCAGCTGGTTCTGTTCCTTCATTACAGAGAGCATTGTTGCTCTCTGAACCTGCTTGGATCCAGCACTAGAAGTCAGCTGTCTGATCTAAGTGAAACTCTGCAAGCTTCTTCCTGACTATGCCCTCGGCTCCCCTGCATAGCTGGAGGCCATTGTATAAGCTTTGAACCTAGACTTTGAAATAGGTAACTGATAATAATGTTCTTCAGATGCGCGAGTCAGGCTTTTGGAGACCCTTTGTGACGGTTAATTTTGTGTGAAAGCTTGATGGATGGCAGGGTAGCAGAGAAAGCATTATTTCTATCTGTGAGGGTGTTTCTGGAAGAGACTATTTGAATCAGGGGACTGAGTGAAGGTTGCTCTTGCTGATGCTGGCGGATTTTCCGTTAAGAGGCTGAGTAGAATAAAAAGGCAGAAGAAAGGTGAGTTTGCTCTCTCTGAGCTGGGACATCCATCTCCTCCTGCCCTCGGGCATTAGTGCTCCTGGTTCTTGGGCCTCTATACACTGACTGGGAAGTGGATCCCCTGGTTTTCAGGCCTTTGGGTTTGTATGGGAGCTCCACCACCAGCTTTCCTGGGCCTTCAGCTTGCAGGTGGTAGATTGTAGGACTTCTAAGCCTTCGCAATCTCATGTGCCAATTCCCTGTAAGAACCCCCTTTCTACACATACCTCTATAGGAGTCCCGACTAATACAAGGGGGTAACTGATCATAACGCTCCATTGACTGAGTCAGTGAGGTTTTTAGACACTTATCCCAAGTTTCGTCATTAAGAGTTAACACGTTTTCTGGACTTCCAGAAATCTTTCTAAAGAAAGATAAGTATAAAAAGTTGAACCTCAAAAGGACAATAATAGCAAGAAAACTTTTTTGTTGCAGTAATACCATTACTGCAAAGTGATATGCTGCCCCTCACCCAAACCTGCTCTTGCACGTTGAGCTTCTGCTAGCTGAGACCAGCTACGGGTGTGTAACATTTTACGTAGTGCTTTGTGTGAGGGTAAGTGCTTATTAAGAACTTATTGCAAAAAGAATAAATAAGTGTGTGTAGATGATTCAAACAATTTGAAGTTATGTCATTCACTGACATTTGCTTTCTACTAGGGGAAAATGCCTTTTCTGTGGGATTTTTTAAATTTAATTAATTTTTTTTTTTTTGAGACAGAATCTCACTCTGTTACCCTGTGTATAGTGCTGTGGCATCACAGCTCACAGCAACCTCAAACTCTTGGGTTTAAGTGATCCTCTTGCCTCAGCCTTCCAAGTAGCTGGGACTTACAGGCACCCACCACAACACTTGGCTAGTTTTTCTATTTTAGTGGAGACAGGACCTCTCTCTTGCTCAGGCTGGTCTTGAACTCCTGAGCTGAAACAGTCCTCCTGCCTCAGCCTCCCAGAGTGCTAGGATTACAGGTGTGGGCCACTGCACCCGGCCTCTTCTGGGACTTTTAGTATGAGGTCCATTAATTGTTACATTTCCATGAATTCAGAAGTCTCCTGCACATTTGCTGAATTGTACATAAAATCATTTTTTTAAAAAAGGAACAAGTTCATAATTTTTATCAGAATTTCAAAGGCATTCCACCTTTATACTTGCTTTAACAACCCCTGACCCCTTTCAATATCACTCTAAAGATACTAGTTGGGTATTTGGGGCTGACCAAGGGACGGCAAAGGCCTTTCTTATACCTCTTAAGTCATACCTGAATCGGTGTCTGTCTACGTACTTACATGTATAAGAGTTTCTTTGTTATACAACAAGTACTATGACCAGTGGTAAGTGAAAAAAAATAATTTGGCATATGTAGGCTGGTCTGTGCCATTCTGTTGGTATCAGGCCTCAATTCTAAGATACTCTAAAATCATCTGAAATGTCCTTGCTATGGGCCTGAAAAGTTTCAATAGATATTTTTTCTTTTAACCATGTGCTATAAACTTCAGTTCACTTGTTAACCTCACTAAAGATAAAATGGAATGTGTAGGCTGGTTGCTCATGAATGAATCATTTCCTTACAGCTAGAATTATTTCCCTTAGCACAAAACATGCTGGGCTTAGCTGAGGAAAACTTGGAAGCTGCTGGATTTTAGGTTATAGAATTTTTAGTCTCAACTATTAAGCACGTCAAACATTGTTCTGATGGTGTAGCTCACAAAAATATAAGCAATTCTCATAATGAAACAGGAAACAATGTCTGTCATTATTTTAGCTATGTTGATTTATAGCAAAACATGGTCTATTTTTCTTATGCTTTGGAGTTGAATAGGACTATTAAGAAAAACAACTTAATGAGATTTTTTTAACCTGTTACAATCGTGAATATTTTAGTCTAAACATTTCCTTCTGGAAATAAGAAGAGGATTGTTTATAATTTTAAAATCACTTCAGAATAGTGTCAGGATTAATTAATATGGTTTATATGTCAAGTTTCTTTTGAAATATTTAAGTTTTGTTCAAGTTTTTAATTTTTTTTTTTTTCCTTCCCTGGGTGCATGAGAAATTGAAAGAGTGTAAGAACTGTTGGCATAGACTGTTTCTTCTTGAATTCAGTTAAGCTTATCAGAAACTATGTCATGGCCGGAGCTTAACGCGTTGTTCCCCTTCCAGAAAACTATTTGCCAAATATAACACAGTTCAGATGGTGGGAAAACTGTAGAACATTCACATTTAACCCAGACTTCTCCCCGCAATGTACAAGTTTAGAGATGAAGAAAAAACACACTGATAAATCAGCATACCTGACCGCCACCTCCCCCACTTCCCAAAACCACAAAAGCAGAAGCAGCCTTTATTGGCTCCTGGACTTGGAGTTTTCTGCTCTGAGCCCATTTGGAGCTGTCAGTTCATAATTTGAAACAACATGTGAGGTTGAAGGGTGCCTGGATGGATGGCTATGAATTTTATGGAAAAAAAAAAAAAATAGAATGCTGCCTGAAGACTCCAGCCTGGCTATTTGGCCTCTGACTAGGGAGACTTTTCCATCTTCATCTCATTTGGTAATTAGCACACTGACCCTGTGCAGACTAGAAGCATAAAAAAACATTTGGAGAAGTGCAGAGGAAGAAGTAGGATTAAGACAAACATTTATATAACCAGGAAAAATGGCCCAGGAAAGACGGGAAATCTGGTGACACTCTGTTTACCCACAGCAATGTTAAAATAGTTTGCGAGTGAAACAAAGCAGAGCCCTTGAATACATCACTGTGGAAGTAGAAGGATAGACCATCAGCCAAGAGCACGTCACGAGTTATCTGTGTGATACGACTCTCCTCTATTACAGCAGCCTGACAGCACGCCTGTGAATCTCACCTCTGCTGTCTCCAGTTATTTCCATCATGGGATTGTGTGAGACTGAGGCCTGCTGTGAAAACAACAGAAGTTATTAGGAAAGGGACGAATATCAGGATGTTTGGGTGTTGGGTTCTAATTAATACACAAACATTCACTTAAATCAGAGGTAGTTTAATAAATGTGGAACATCTGGAACAAACTGCATAGCAATATCATGAGGGACAAAATCTTGCTTGTTTTTCCAGGTCATGTGCCCTGTGAGAAGATTTCCTCTTCTGGGGAAGATTGCCTCTTCTGGGGATGGCATGCTTGGGGCTGGTTTTTGTCTGAAGGCTGGAAGCAAGCTGGGCATGGTGCCTATCATCCATGCTAGTCAGTAGGCTGAGGCAGGAGGATCCCTGGAGCCCAGTCTGGGTAACAGAAGGAGACCCCAGTCTGTTAAGGACAAATAAACAAGCAAACTAGAAGCCCAGAAGCTACCAGCAAGCCAACTGAATTTTTTTCTTTTTTGAGACACAGTCTCACCTGTCACTCAGGCTCGAGTGCTGTGGTGTCAGCCCAGCTCACAGCAACCTCAAACTCCTGGGGTCCAGCGATCCTCCTCCTTCAGCTTCCCGAGTAGCTGGGACTACAGGTCCCCACCACAATGACTGGCTAATTTTTCTATTTTTAGTAGAGACAGGATCTTGCTCTTGTTCAGGTTGGTCTTGAACTCCTGAGCTCAAGGGATCCTACCTCCTCAGCCTCCCAGAGTGGTAGGATTATAGGTGTGAGCTGTTGCACATGGCCCAACTGAACTTTCTTAACCTGTATATAAGTGGCTTTGGTTTTGTGCCAGGTAGTTTATCTCCTGGGAAAGAGAAGCTCTTTTTCAAGCGGGTTTCATAAATTTTCTGGTCTGACTGCTTGCCAGGTAGACGCTAAGCTCCTAAATGGGCAGGATGAAGGAGGCTGCTTATGTGTAAAGCACGTACCCCTCCCTTCAGGACCCCGAGAGAGCCCTGTGGAATGATTCACATGGGCCTTGTAGTCACGCATTTTTTTATGACTAGAATTGCTCCAGGTGCAGGTGAGCAACACAAAGAAGCAAACAACATTTTCTTGCCCTCAAGAAGCTTATTGTCTATTTGAGAAGTTGAAATTTAAATTATCCTATGAATTGAGGAAGTGCCAACTGTGAAAAAAGACTATATCAAATGATACATAAGTGTTTTTAAGTAATAGGTTATAAGAATTCAGAGGAGACAGAGACTGGACAGGTTGGAGTAATCAGGAGAGGTTTTTTGGAGGACAAGGGACTTCCATAGCACCTTTCATTCATTTCATTCATATATGAAAACTTGTGGGTTTTTCTGGGCACAGTGGCTCATGCCTGTTACCCCAGTGAATGGGGAGGCTGAGACAGGAGGATCGCTTGAGGCCCAGGAGTTTGGGCTAAGGTGAGGTATGATTATGCCACTGTACTCTGATCTGGGCAAAAGATTTATACAATCTGAAGAGAAACCTAGGTATGTGACACACCTTTTGGGGGCAAGGCACAATTGTAAGAGGGACTTTACCTAACAAATGCAATCCATGTAACCTGGTGTCTTGTACCCTCAATGAATCCCCAACGATAAAATAAAAATAAAAAAAGAAAAAAAGAAAGAAAAAAAAGAAAAAAATCAAGCTCATTCTTCTTGGTATTTAAAAAAAGGGCAAACATGTGGATTTGATATTTATCATCTCTTCCTTGAG
Source organism: Nycticebus coucang (assembly GCF_027406575.1). NCBI lineage: Eukaryota > Metazoa > Chordata > Mammalia > Primates > Lorisidae > Nycticebus > Nycticebus coucang. The sequence continues at coordinate 39,735,268 of NC_069791.1, read as the reverse complement.
TTTCATGTCATTACTGCCATTTAAAGTTGAGAAACCTGAGGTCTAGGGAGATGAACTACTTGGCTAACTTTCACACAGGTGGCAGAGTCATCACATCCAGATTTCCCACCTCCAGGTGAAGACCAGTTCTGCTGCTCTAGTCTTCCTTGATGAACAAATAATACAGTGTACCCTCATTATTTTCAGACTCCATATTTGAAAATTTGCCCACTTGCTATATTTGATTTGCAACACCAAAATCACTCCTGTGTCTTGTTCACAGTCCAGTGCAGCCATGTGCACAGTACTGAAAACATTCCCACCTGAGGCTGAACAAGGGCAGTCTCAGCTGCCTGGCTTCTGCTCTCAAACTATAAACAAGTGTGCCTTTGGAAGTCTATGCAGTGCCATGTTTTCAGCATTTTTGTACTTTTTGTCGATGATTTCTCTGTCTAAAACATCTCGCAGACATAGTAGTGAAGTGCTATGCAGTGTTCCTAACCACCAGAAGGCTGTGGCACCTTATGGAGAAAATGGGTATGTCAGTTAAGCTTTGTTCAGGCCTGCGCTGTGGTGCTATTGGTTGTGAGTTCAGTGTAAACAAATCAACAATGTATGGGAAATAAGAAGTCTTTAAACAGAAGCACACATGAGACAAAGTTACGTATTGATTGGATGACAAAAACGTTGTGTGCAGAAGCTCACAGGAACCTAACCCTGTATTTCTGCTAGGAGCAGTGGTTCAGTCCTCACTGATTTGGTGTTTGAGGTAACTTTATAGAATTTGGGTGCCACAAATAACAATAATTAACTGTACTTACATTGAGTGAAAAGAAGTTTGGAAGCTGTCACAGGCAAAGAGAACAGCATGAACAAAAGAACACAGCTGGGGGAAATTAATGATATTTGAAGAACACAGAAGAGACATTTCTAATCGGAAAGAAGGATCAAGAGGGATTGTAGTAGATAAGATGTAGAGGTCAGATTGTAAGGGGCTCCTTACATCCAGCTAATGCCTTTGGACTTAATCTTGCACAGGGGTTTGGAGCAGGGATGTCCTAACAACCTCTTTGGGAGTAAAGTCATTGGGTAGGAATGAGCAGGAAGAACTGGGTTGGGAAAAAGGCGGAGGAGAGTTCTTTCTGTGCACCTGTCTCAACTGACAAGAATTTATTGGAGGAGCAGGAAACCACTCCCCTCTGTGCCACCTCCCTCCTACCCCCGCCAGGCCCTGATGGCTGGTATTGAAGGCACAGAATGAGAAAGGAACTGACAGAGGTGAAGGCATCTCCGGGAACCAGAGGAAGTTTATGGAGAACTTTCAAAGTAACAAGGCGGGCAACTTGGAAAAGCTCCTTCACTGAAAGAGGGGCCAGTGTCAATTTTGGGGTCTGTGGGGGGTGCGGTTGTGCTCCTTCATGTGTGTGAAAACAAGGTTCTATGGATATGAGGCAGACCCAGGAGTAGCCATGGAGACTGCTACAAATACTTCCAAATACGGGTATTTAGTTTCAGGAGCTGGCTTGTCTGGGTCCCTACGTGATTTAATAGTCATAGTATATTTCTAAGTCAAGAAGAATAAGACTATTCTTTGCTAGGCTTGTTACCTTTTCTTAGGACTATTATTTGAAGTTCATTGTTTTCCATTCAGATTCTAATCTTGCATCAGCATGTGTGTGTGTGGACGCAGGGACATGCATAGGCGTCCCGTGGCACTCAGTGAACCATGACATTATAGCACATAACTGGACCGAAAAAGAGAAAAACAAAACTGCTTCTTTGGAGTAACAGTGGGAAGTGTCAGATGTATTGAGAGTGGCAGATTCAGATTTCTGAGTTGGGCTGCCTCGAAGCAATCACTTAATATTTCTGTTAAAATTGACTTTCAAAAAGTAAGTGGAATGAAACTACTTGTGAGTCACTGAGGCTTTTTTTTTTTTTTTTTTTTTTTTTTTGGCCGGGGCTGGGTTTGAACCCACCACCTCTGGCATATGGGACCGGCGCCCTACCTGCTGAGCCACAGGCGCCGCCCAACTGAGGCTTTATTTTTAATAAACCTGGATATGTATGCCTGTCTGAGTTTTTAATTTCAGAAGAATTAGGCATTCAGAGAAGTTAACATCATGCTTCTTCTCTGCAGCTAAAGATTTCTAGGTTTTGATCAACCTCTTAAGGGAGTCTCAAATTCCCAATGTGAAAATAGGTCTCTCGTGGGGAACAGAGTTTGTCTTATCAAGCAGGATTCTCTAACTTGGACACAATTTCCTCAGGAAAGCCCCCATATAGAATCAATTTAGTGCCTCCTTAGACTCCCTCAGCTCTTGCTGGCTTTAGACGGTGCTGTTTTTTTGTCATCTGATTGGTAATAGCGGTATTTGTTGTCTGTCTCCTGGATCGATGGTGAGAAACCATGTCTTATTTGTTTTTTGGTATCCCTTCGTCCCCGGTGTAGTGTTTGCTCTGTTGAATTGCTTGGGAATAATTCACCTACTGCAGAAAAATAGGTTCTAAATAACCTAGTTGTTATTCCTACTCTTCTGAGGCTCCAGGTAGATGAGAATGAGTGTCCTATCTTTTTTGTAACAAAGAAGATACACCCTATGAAATAATGTCTAATTCTTTGAGTCATGAATAATATCAACTGGTAAACCTTTTTTTTTTTTTGCAGGGAGTTTTTTCAGCCTAAGTGTCCTAGCTTAGGAATAATGACAGTCCAAAAGTCCAAAGACTTCCCTAGAGGAGAGGACAGTCCCAAAGATTGAGAAAGGGAGTTTGCTGACTCTGAGGAGAGTTTACCAGGATTACAAGAATGGGGGTTCACTCCTTGGGAGAGAGGGGGAAAAAGAGGGAAAAAATGGGAAAGAAGAGCTTCTTCTTTTTTTTGAGATAGTCTCAGGCTGTTGCCTTGGGTAGAATGCTGTGGCATCATAGCTCACAGCAACTTTCAACTCTTGGGCTCAAGCGATCCTCTTGCCTAAGTTTTTCTATTTTTAGTAGTGATAGGGTCTCACTTTTTGCTTAGGCTGGTCTCGAACCTGTGAGTTCAAGTTATCCACCCATCTTGGCCTCCCAGAGTGAGGAGAGCTTCTTTATAAACTAGTTTTACAGATCTCGATTCAGTCAAAGCATCCACATAACATATGCCCACATAAAGGCATCCTTAATTTACTCCCCTGAGATACGTGTAATCAACCTAAAACCATATCAAGTGTATGTCTAGGCCCAGGAGTAAACTTTCAAACACACAACATCTCCTGCCCTTTATTGAATTTGGATGCTTTTCAAATAATACAGAAATAACATTAGGAATACAGTCAACCCTTTGAGTTCTCTTTTCTTTATTTTGAAAATCACAGGGACTAAAAAAGTTGCTCATCTTGCATTTCTTGGAGTGAGTATTCTGTGCAAGGTCCAGGGCTAGCCCAAGAGATAAGCAAGTTTCACAGTCACAGATTCAAGAGTGAGGTAATGTAATGTTAGATTTCTATAATCGACTTAATTTCTGAGTGCCATCCTTCCTGCTGCTGAAGTCTGGAAACTTTGAAATAAGTTCAGTCGAAATGTGTGTGTTCCTCAGTCTGCCCAGGTTTGTATTTCACTCACTTTCTTAGTTTGCTCTCTTTTTCTCTCACTTGTCTTCCTGTTACCCTCCATCCCTGTCAAGGTGATGGCTCGAATCCTGTCGTAATAGAGCCTAAGTCCTCTTTTGCCTAATGCCTTGCAATACTAGCAGGTTGTACTCTGGTCTCCCCAGCACGCCACACAATCCAGGTTCGATCACTTCCTCGCCTTACTTCGCAGCATGAAGTGGAGTCTCTAGCATTGGATTTGGCCGAATCCTTGTCTGACAGAGGACAGAGCAGCGTTTCCCACCCTGCCCCTTCACAGATTGGAAGTCAAAATATGCATTGCTTTTGCCGGTTGCTTTGAGTCTGCCATCTGACTCTTTCCTCTTGTGTTTCTGACTTTACTCCTTGGCGTCTGTTTGGGACTGTCCACTGTAACCTGGTATTAAGGCCTTGCTTCCAGACCACTCCCTTTACTTGATGGGTTGTGTGTCAGTCTGCTCTGACTGCTATAACAAAATACTACAGACTGGGTGACTTACCCAGCAGGAGTTTATTTTCTCACAATTCTGGAGCCTGGAAGGTAAAGATTAATGTGTTGGTTTCTCCTGAGGACCCTCTCCTTGGCTGTCAAAGGGCTGCCTCTCACGCTGTCCTCAAAGGGTCTTTCCTCTGCCTATAAGCATGCCTGGCACCTCTTGTGTGTCCAAATTTCCTCTTCTTTCCTCTTGTAAAGATACCAGTCAGATTTGATTAGAGTCTACCGTAAAGGCTTCATTTTAACTTAATAATTTCTTTAATGGCCCTATCTCTAAACCGGAGATACTAGGAGTTAGGACTTCAATAAATGACTTTTGAAGGGGTACAATTCAGCTCATAATAGTTTGCTTTCAAAATGACTGACTTAGGATGATAACCCATTTTGGGTTACCCTGTTCAGAATGGCTAAATGAAAAAGGCCTATATTCTTTCCATTGAGAATAATTCTTAACTTGTATCTTTATAAAGAGTCTGTGCATCATGTAAATACCTTCCAATTGCATTGAAAGAGTATTTTCCACTTAATTAATATAACACACACAAGATATTAACCCTGGATGTGTAATTGTAGAAGATTTTCTCTTTCTTCCAGAGGAATTGATTACTGCCAAAGGAAGAATACCAGATTTACTTGGGTAATGCTTTGATATAGTATACCAAATCCCTTTTTTTCTGGAAAATGAATAAAACAAATGAGACTCTGGTTGGAACAATATTCATGCTGTAAAATTGTCACAAGAGTTGGCTGATGTAAAGTGAAAATTCAATAAATTATTTTTAAAGGCTATATTGTAATTAGGAAAAGATACTATTTTGATGGGGGCAGGGGGCAGTATTTTTCTATGTTTTTTCCGTTTAGGCTGAGGAGGCATTTTTACAATGACTCTGTAAGGCAGGTGAAGGACAGAGTTGCCACTTTACTTTTAGCACAGCTTGAAGTCCAGCTTGTCCTCTCTGTGTTAGATAAAGTGTCTAGGAAGGGGAGGGGACACTTCTGAAGTCACTAATGATAGGAAACAGGATAATGAGAGCCACATTTACCCAGGGAACATTTTCATTAGACAGCTCATGACTTGAAAGCAGCAGTCCTCTAATAACTTCTTCTGCTTCTCCCCAGACACCAGCCCTGGAGCCCTGGCCGTGTACAAGTTGAAGTTGCTTCACTATCCCGATTTTACCCTTGTGTTCTTTAAAAATTCATGAGAGTTTGAAATTGTATTTTTGTGAAGACATATTTGATCGAGTGCAGGTGTTCACATTGCTAAATGCCGGAAACAGAACCTAAATAGCTCAAATCCTGGGTCATTTTTCTCCAACAGAACTCTGGCTGTTCCCATTTGCCTTTCTGTGTCGAAGATGCTGTCCTCTGAGACCGAGGCCTGGAGGAAGGAGTTTGATTCGACGCAGCAGTGTCTACCTCCCTCAGCACAGGAAAAGAGCAAATGCGTATGATTTTTGCCTTTTATATCATAAATGTGAACTTGAGATGTAAAATCACAGAAGGTACTCTCTCAGTCTCTGAGGTTATAATGTTGTCATGCTATTTACGGTTAAAATAGACACAACCATCCAACAACGCACACATGAAATCTTCTTCCAAATCTTGCTGCTGTGAAAATCCACTTTTCCCTCCCTCGCACTCTTGTTCTTTTCTGTTTGTGTTTCTGACAGGATGGCAGATGAAGCTTTGCAATGGGACAGAAAGGACCGTTTCTGTCAGCTCTGTTTCAAACTCCAATAGGAAGGCGTATTTTTCTTTTCTTGCTCTTTCTCTCTCTCTTGTGGTTTTGGCTTTCCAGCTTGGTTTTTCAACAGATCCAAGAGGTTCAGATGAGATGTTCTTTCCTGTCAAACAGGATCCCAGAACCTTCTGAGGTTTCTCAAGGACTTGTCTCTATAAGCTGAAAAGTCTGCTCTCTTTCTTCACCGTTGCCAGAAAAGTAATTAGGCCATTTTTTCTAATTATAGTAATCGTCCCCAAATGGCATATAACTTCAACTCCAAATGCCATGTAAATTGGCCAACAACATTCTGCTGCGAAGCACTTCACCAAGCCTGTCTGAACACAGGAGTTTGACTTTGTGTTAAAGGCAAAGTGTGTTTCCTGTCCCAGTTACAACTGGGTTTTCTTTCACAGTGTCTCGCCCAAGAGGTTACAGTATTTTTTGTGCAAAGGGCAGAGACAGCAACCACTCTTGTCAATGGTGTTTTGTGTAGAGTTGTGTCCCTGGAGGACAAATTAAACTCCTTTTGGAAAAAATATTTCTTCTCCGTAACACGGAACAAGATTTAATTGCCCTCAGGCTGTTGTATCAACTAAAAATCTCTACAGCTAGCTCGAGGTTCCCTGTGTCATACAACACAGAACTAGATTTTTCTTCCCCTAAGAATAATCCCTTGTAATTAGCCTTCTCTATTATGCTAACCAAGGGGAAATTAGGTCCTGCTGGTGTGTTTTGTGGTCCAAAATATGTTCACAACAGGTAAATTGCTACTTCTGCTTGTTCCATTTGTGAAAAAAAAATGGTTTCTGAATAACATAGCCTCTAGAAATTTGATTTTTTTTCCTTGCCTAACCACCTTACTGGCTTTTCTGGAAGAGGTTTCTGGACTGGGATAAGGAGGTTAGGGCAAAGACTCTAGAAAATAGATCTGGACATGGAAATAATGAAGAGTAAGGGTAGACGTCTCTGGGAGGTGATGCAAAAGGGAGGAATAAGACTGGAATAAAAATAGGAATTTAAGAAAACAAAAATGGAATCTGCAGGTAAGATGCCGTGGATGTGTCGTAGTCATTGAGTGGTGAATGGATGATGGGAGACCTCATGGCAGTCACTGAAACGACTGTATTTCCTCAGAACAGGGCCTGAGTGTTATGAGCAGAAGAAAATGTAAAGTGTTGGACCTTTCTGGTCATATTCAAGTTTACTAGGGGCCCCAGGCTCTGCTATGCAAAAGACTGATGTGGCATGTTTGTGAAAAGTGCGAGTTATTTTTCCAGAAATAACTTTCCCAAGTTAATAATTTTCCCAAGTTATTTTTCCAGAAATCATATTTAGTAGGGCAGAGGTGGTGCCTTGGAATCTGCATTTTAGCAGGCTGCTGCCGACATTCTGATGAGGCGGTTCTTAGCCAACTCCGTTTTCTATTGTTCTGAGGATTTTAAAGGACACAGGCCCGCAGATCTGCTTAGAGCCGCATTTGGAGCCAGGACTACGGAGTGAAGTCAAACTTGTGAATAATACCTTGGCACGCTGTGGAATGTTTTAATATGTTTTAATAATAAAATAACAGTGTGTCATAGGCAGGTGAGATGAATTAGAAAGTTATTTTTGTTTGCTTTCTTAAAGCTCTTTAGGGTGGAATAATGGCCTGCTAAAGGGAAAATTAGATTGTTGAGAGCTAAGCTATAGATTATTTTAAGGGCATGGTTATTTAGATTTTGAATAGGGAACAGTAAAAGGAAATGGAGCTATAAATGGTGTTTTAGGGAACAAGATACAAAAATGTACTTTTGAAGAAAGGATACCATTTTACACTTAGGAAAGGTGGTAAGCCCCACTGCTTAGAGATGTTAAAAATGTTAGAATGTGTACTTGCCCTTCCTGAAAGAAAGGGGGTATGTTCTGAAAATAAAATTATACTAATTCTTATTTCTATGGGTCATCACCACACTAACACATTTCCGAGGCAATAATCTGAATTCTTTTGTTTGCTTCTTGCGATTTCTAGCTGATCTCTTTTCTGGATTATCTATCTGAAGTGACTTAAAAAGCCAGCAAGTCCCAGACAGGGACACGCTCTTATCTATGAACCATGGAGTCTAAATTTCTTGATTGCCTTCAGGTAAAAATGAAGGAAAAGGAATACTGAATTTATTTAAATTTGAAATACACTTTTGCATAAAGACAACTTTCTAACCAACATTTTTTTGTAGTCTGTTGTCACATGCCATAAAATTCTTTGTAATAGAAACTTTTTAATATAGATTCCTTTATTGAAAATACTTTTATGTTCAGAAGCACCCCCATGGGAAGCCAATTTTTAAAGGGGGCATAGAGCCTCATGAGAAAAGTGCTGTTGAATTCTAGGAACCCACTTCATCCGACAATCCCCCAATTCCCTGCTTCTCATAGCCTCATCGATCATCAGAATAGTCTAATGAGACTGGGTATTTTTTTTTAATAGCACAATTATAATTTGTAAAGGGACAAAAAGGATATGCATACACAAAGACTTTAGTCTTGTATTTTTGGCACGTTTGTGTCAGCTGCACTGGATTAATCCTTAAATAGCCTCCAAGGTCACCAAAGCGTATAGTAATGAAATAATGGCCAAGTCAAGATATCAGATCCTACTTCATGGAACCTGTAAATGTCCCCTTATAAGGGAAAAGGGTGTTTGTAAAGGTGATCCAACTGAAGCTTTTAAGATGAGGAGATTATCCTGGATTATCTGCATAATTCTGAGTATCTTTATAAGGGAGAGGAGAGTCGAGACACACAGAAGGGGGAAATGTGATCACAGAAGCAGAAACTGGAGTGATTGGCCACAAATGAAGCAGCACCAGCAGCCACCAGAAACTACGAGACAGGAACAAATCCTCTCCCACAGCCTCTGCAGGGAGCATGGCCCTGTGGACATTTTGACGCAGTGAAACTGATTTCAGACTTACGGTCTCTTGACTGGGGAGAGAATACATTTCTGTTGTAGGAAACGAATTCAGGCAGTGAATTAACACCGTCTTTTGATAAGTACCCTGGTTTGCAGCACAATAGTCATCTGAGAAACTTCTTTAAAAACTTGGATTTCTGTGCCTCATCACAGATTTAGAGAATCAGAATTTCTAGAAATGGGTACCAACGATCTATATTTTTAACAAATTGCCCAGATTGGTCTGATGTATGTCTGGTTTGATAACCATTTTACTAGGGTTCTGTAATAGTTTACTGTATCTGCTGTAAAAATTATCACAAACTTAATGGCTTAAAGAAGCATCGATTTGTACTCATACGGTTCTGGAGCTCAGAAGTCCAAAATTAGTTACACTGGGCTGAAGTCATGGTGTCAGGGTCTGGTTCCTTTTGGATGCTCTGAGGAGAGGGTTCATTTTCTTGCCCTTTTCAGTTCTAAGGGCTGTCTGCGTTCCTTGGTGATGGTCCCTTTTCCATCTCCAAAGTACATCACTCCAGTGTCTGCTTCTGTCATCACATCACCACCTGTGACCCTCACTTCTGTGTCTCTCTTATGAAGACCATTGTGATTATATTGAGCCCACCCAGATATTTCAAGATAATCTCCTCATTTTAAGATCCTTATTTTTTTATTTTTTTTGAGACAGAGTCTCACTCTGTTGCCCTTGGTAGAGTGCTGTGGCATCACAGCTCAAAGCAACCTCAAACTCTTGGGCTTAAGCAATTCTCTTGCCTCAGCCTCCCAAGTAGCTGGGACTATAGGTGCCTGCCACAATGCCTGGCTATTTTTTGTTGCAGTTGTCCTTGTTGTTTAGCTGGCCTGGGCTGGGTTCGAGCCCACCCACCCTTGGTGTATGTGGCTTGTGCTACGGGTGCTGAGCCAAGATCCTTATTTTGATCATATCAGCAAAGTCCTTTTTGCCATGTAAAATGACATTCATGGATGCCCGGGATTAGGGTATGGATATATAGGGGGAGCATTATTCAGTTTATCATAGCATGGTAGCCATTTACCCATAATAATAGTTTACCCATGATAGCATTTCATATAGAAGCCAATAACAGTATGTCATGTGTAATTCCTGATGTATTCGCCTGCCTTTTTTGTACTTATTTTTTTTAATGAAGCCATTTGGAGTCAAAACATTTCCATATGACTACTATTATATTTGACACTTTGGTGACAGACAGCAACATATGTGAAGTGGATGATTTCACAGAAGTTTTTGTTACAACACTACAAACTAACTTACATGTGAGGCAAGGGGAGTAGTCAGATGGGGAGCTGTTGACTTCCCCAAATTGTCACCATCCCCTTCCCTAAATAAACATACTAAGTTAAAACACGATTCTTCCTTTGCAAGTATAGACTCAAGCCATCCCAAATAAAAATTCACATAGATAAAAACTGATCATTGCTATGCAAATGTAATTATAAGACAAACTTTCAAGTATCCTCTCTAAGCACTTATTTGTAAAACTTCTCATGCTATACCTTCTCTACCTTATATTTCCTAACTATAGAATCCAGATTTGGAGTAAGTGATAATAGATGCCATAGAAGGAGAGCCTATTTCTTTCTTTCTTCTTTTTGTTTTTTTGAGAGTACATTTCTTGAAGTTATATGTTGATTCTGTAGTGATGCCTCCTTTTTTCATTCTTCATATTGATAATTTATGCTTTTCTTTTTCCTTAAACAGTCTTATAATACTATATTTTTATAGCAACTAATTTAGCTTATATTCCATGAATTTTGCTAGGTCTTATTACCATTTAATTAGAAATATTTTCTGTTTTAATTGCTTTTTTGTTGACCTATGGGCTATTTAAAACTATATTGTTTATTTCAACACTTCATTTACATTATATATTATTAATGTTTTGGTATATTTTAAAATTAATATATTTTCAGCTCCAAAATGATCCTGGAATTATAGCACGCTTTACTCCATCTACACCACTTTACTTCATTTGTGCTATAACTGTTGTGTATTTTAATGAAAGGCATTTTTTCCCCTGGGTATAGAATAATAGCTTGGTGATTATTTTCTTTTGGCACTTTACAAATTGTCACTACATTGCCTAGTGACCTTCATCATGTTAAGTGAAGCTCATGGTTGAATGAATGGCAGACGCTTGTATGAAAATTTTTAGAAGCTCTGGACTATGTCATCTTTCCTGAGAAAGAACTTAATTTTCTTTTATAAGGCAGTTGAAATATAAGAGTATCCCCTTGCAGGAGGTGCCTGTGGCTCAAAGGAGTAGGGCGTCAGCCCCATATGCCGGAGGTGGTGGGTTTAAACCCAGCCCCGGCCAAAAACTGCAAAAAAACAACAAAGAAAGAGTATCCCTTGCTACAGTTGAGCCCCAACTTTAGTTTTGTCCTTTTCTATGAGTTCTCAGAGGTCTCAACAGAAGCCTGGATTTTTTCCTCAGGATCCTTCTTTGTTGATAGACTCTGTAACTCAAATTTCTTTTCCCCCAGACTGCCAAAATCTCTACTTGGCTTTTAAACATATTAGCAACTTCTTTCTTTCTTTCTTTCTTTTTTTTTTTTTTATTGTTAAATCATAGCTGTGTACATTGGTGCAATCGCCTGTACCCATTCTAAGATGCACCATAGATGTGGCCCCACCCATTACCCTCCCTCCACCAAATCCTCCCCCCTCCCTTCCCCTACTTCTTTCTTTCTTTCACCTCATCCCATACCACTAAAGAGTCAGCCCGTGACTTCAGGTGGAAGTTGTAGAAAGAATTTTGGGGTCAACAGTGCGTGGTTCCCTTTTGTTTGGTATCTTGGGCTCTCAAGTTCAGGCTGTGTTGCTATCTCTGAACTCTTATTTTTGTCTCTCCAGTCTGGAGACATAGCCATATGTATTAAGCCACTGCTCTCTGTTTGGGTTCTGTGCTTTAAATTGTAAAGTAGCAAATTCCTCAGAGGAACAAAGCACAAGGCTGAGATAGGGCTCCCCTCTATTTACTTACTTTCTTCCTTTTAGAAGGTTGGCCTCTTAGGTCTTGGTGCCTTGTTTTTTTTTTCCAATGTGTTCTAGGAGTTTTATATGTATTATTTTGTATTGTTTTTCATTTGTTTCCGACATAGGTTGGTCTGGTACAACCTATTTTATCACAGCACAACCCCCCCCCCAAAAAAGAAGAAAAATGAAAAAAGAAAAACCTTCAGTTATTAGTTTTCTTAATTCAGCATTTCAACTTATTTTTATAATGGAAACTGTTTTTTGGATCATTCAGTGAGCATTCCACAGAAGATTATTTAGGAAACACTAGTCTAACCATGTCAGTCTACTCACCATTCCTCCATCTCACAAAAGGATTTCATACTTTCATGCTATTAAACTGCTTTTCATTCTGTCCAGAATGACCTCGACCATATTTCTTTTTTTTCTTTTGAAATCATACCTAACTCTCATTAAAAGGATTCTGTGATTCTCTGAAGTGCAATAAAAACATCTCTAATGCCATAAAATTCTTTGAGATGTAGAGGCCTGTAGAAACTTTGCCTTTTTGTGGAGGTGATGTTTTCTCTTTACGGATAATGGCAGTCATGTAGATGATCATTTGTCTTTTTTGGTTACCATGAATTTCACTTTAATGAAGTTTGATAACTGCATTAAACCAATTATTTGTAGTGTTCTTAATTTGGAGCTTCTATTCTCATTGGGCATTTTCTCTCTTAGTGTGTACTCGTTTTTTATATAGCTTCTTGTCTTAGTTCTTTTGTGTTTCTGTAAAGAACTCCTGGAAGCTGGGTAACTTATTTTTTAAAGGGTCATAGTTGGCTCACAGCTCTGCAGGTTGTACAAGAAACAGTGCACCAGCATCTGCTTCTGGGGAGGGCCTTAGGCTGCTTCCCTTCGTGGCAGATGGTGGAACAGAGCTAGCATGCGCAGAGATCATGAGGTCAGGGAGAGGAAGAAAATTAGAGAGGGGAGGTGCCAGGGTGTTTTTAAAAACCAGCTCTTGGAGGGGAACTAACAGAGGAAGAACTAACTCATTACCATGACTTTGACACCACCAAACCATTCATGAAGGATCGACCTCCCCATGAACCCCCCCCATAACCCAAATGCTGCTATCCACTCAGCCTCACCTTCAACATTGGGGATCAAATTTCAACATGACATTTGGAGGGGTCAAATAGCCAAACTAAGCAGTTCTTATAAACTTTTGCAAATACTTTATAAAACAGATTGAGAGTAAACTAACCTTTTTTCTTAAAGCTGTTTTCAATTGAGTCTCATTTTGAATCATTGGTGGCTTACATTTTTCCCTAACTTTTTTGATGGTATGCTTACTTTTTCACCTTGCACATGCGCTTAGGGAAAAAGAAAACTTTGTTTGAATTAATTTTGTGCTGTAGATGATTACAGTGGTATGTAATCTGTAATCTCCCCTCTGGGAGCCGGACGACCTGGGTTTGACTCTCACCTGTACCTCTTAACGGCTTGAAATCTTCATCAACTTACTGAAACTTACAGAAATGCTTTTGTCTTCTTGTATCCGTATTTTAAATGGTCATTTGTTTGATGTATGAATTAAATCACTGTATGAGGCACTTAGCACAGTATCTGTTACCTTGGCATTCCTCAATAAAGGCAATTTGAGAAATGTGTGATGTCCGATTGTCATACTCCAGTGTTCAAAGTGGAGAATTTTGTAAAAATTTTTAAAGTGCTAGAAGATATGGAATGGCCCTGTAGTAATGTTCAAAATCTGTCGGCTTTGCAAACAATGTAACAGTTACCTCAGGAAGTAAATAAAACCATAGCTGTATTAAAATAATAAAAAAAAAGTCTTCTAAAGTTTGAGTTTTAGATTCCTCATACTAGTGATAACATTTTCAGAACAAGGTATAGTTTTAGAAGATTAACATGTTGGAACATTATTCATCAATGATTTATTTTGAACAGCATTATGGATGCTTCATGATCTATTGATGAACAGGATGAGAAACCCCAGGTAGCGTATTGCCAATTTTACTAAAAGTCATCAAGTATAATCTGTGTATTATTGGTGGTTATAATCACTGAGGTTGTTTTAAGAAATAGTCATACATTGTGAGTGGGATCGGCAGAGGTAGCATGAAGATCTTTTCTTTTCTTGAGCTTACTACTTTTGTATGACTTCCTAGGGGACATCTGTATCTCCCAAAGCCAAGGTAAAATGACTTTATTATCAGGTTGCCATTGGCCTTCATCTTCCTTGTGGGAGTCTACTAGGCAAAACTAGGGGTTTCTGTTTCTGTACTGGGTGAGCCTAAGAATCACTGTAACAAAGCCAAAGATAGAGCTCTTTTGGCTGTTTTCCTTTACTCTCAAAATTTAAAATTGGAATTTATCACCTCAGTGGAAAAATAGACATATCTGTCTCTACTACAGAAAACAAAGGCAGAATGAGCAAAAGCATTTGACCACGTGCCTAGATCCTGGGTGGTGTAGGTTGCTGGCCTGGGGTCTCCTCAAGCAAGGACCTGACTGACCAGGGAGAGACAGCATACAGATTTGAAGGAAAGCAAGATGTCAGGTCTGCAGAGTAGCATGGGCCCGATTCTGTTTTGACCACAGGTAAAGAAGAAGAGAATTGGAAGCTGAAGCCAAAGAAACAGATGCTCGTGCCTTCTCAGTGCCTTATTTGCATTCTGGCTGCACTGGTGGGAGAACAAGAAGGGGCCTTGGTGTGTGTCACACTTTATGGGGACAAGACATGATTGCAGGAGGGACTTTACCTAACAATTGCAATCAGTGTAACCTCGCTTACTGTACCCTCAATGAATCCCCAACAATAAAAAAAAAAAAAAAAAAAAGCTTGTTCTGATGATGAATGAGAGCTGAGATTTGTGGTCGGCTGGAAGCAAAACAATCTAAAGAAAGGTATGCCATTGTAAGTGTAGAAATCTAATTTGGTGGTGTCTCTACTCACTAGTACAATGGCACAAACATTGTCATGAGTTTGATTGGTCCAGGTTAGAATTTTAATTCCTGAAATAGTTTTAGATTTGGAATCTTTGTTGTAAATGAGTGGAAGAAGAGAAGCCAATACATGTTATATGATTTTAAAATGTTTCTTACATATAGCAGAGCCCTCTTATCAATACCCAAAGTTGATTAGCTCATTGAAAAATAGCCAGATACACCAAAAGTGATGATAAATGCCTCAAACATTTTATTTCGTCCCACCCGCACATTCACAAATGATCATGTGCACACTGGTTCGTTGAGCAATTTCTTGTTGTATCGTCAAATTTTTCTATCACTGTATCTCTATTGATTGAAGTTCAGATTTTTTGAGTAAGTCATGATTCTCACTCCATAGTTTCTAATATTGTTTTTTTCAAAGCGAAGTAAGTTCTTAAATACAATTTTGGAGTAATACAAGTTCTGTATCTTTCTAAATTTTTATTTTTTTCCTATAACTTAATGTTGTTTTACCCACATTCAACACAAGAGGAATTATTAATTTTAAAAATCGATTTATTTTTCCATATTTTTTAAAGCACTCATATTTCAATGTTTTCCCATATTGACATGGCATCATTTATAAATTGAAATCACAGAATTAGAATGAAGTAGAGTAGGTGTGCGACATAATGTTGTGATATTACAGATTCTTTGTTATCATCAGTCCTGGTAGGAGGAGATGTGCAATCGGGGCCCTTGGACATTTTAGAGTGAAATGAGGAATATTCTCATGGTAGAATGTACATGATCACAAGAGACAAAGGAGAAAAAACATTTCATAATCTCTGACATTTTAGGTAAGTCATTTGCAAATGAATGTTGATCATGATATAGTTTTCAAATATTTTGCAAAACACAGTGGCATTTGGTTTATAGATGCTTCCTTGAGGCACTGTCTGTGCACATGTATGCATGCACCCCCCCCCATCTCTTTCTATATCACCTTTTAGACAAAATACTCTCCAAGACTGCGCCAATTTAGGCTCAAACCAGATCTGAGCTACTTGGCCAACTTGGAAATATTTATATTTAACCTTGAGTTAAAATAAATGGCCTGCAAAACCATGGTCATCTAGGTTTGGGGGAATATAACAGAATGCAGTAGGTTGTGAGAGCTCAGCAGCCCAGTAGGAAAAACATGGCAGCAGGAGAGCATTGTCACTGGGGCTGGAATATGGACACAGATCTACCACCAGCTTTTTGGAGCCTGTTCCCATTTTTGACGGTTGTGTTATATATGTAGCAACTAGCTCTCTCTGTAATATTTGCCTGTGATAGAAAGGATAAAAATAAAGCATAGGGTTTTTGGATGATTTTTAATGCAATCTGAAGTTAAAAACAGAACCTTAGTAATACATGGCACAGTAGAAAGCTTTTCTCAATGAATGCTTTCAGAAAAATAATTTCTGAGCATCTCACGTATTCACTTACTCACTTAGCAGCACTGTGAGGGTCTGAAGTGTGCGTGGGTGGCAGCTTCCAAGGAATGTGAATAGACATGATCCGTGGAAATAGAGACATTAAAGGTAGCTAAAACCTTGAGTCATTTTTTCCCCCTATTTTCAACTTGGCCATTAGGATAAAGCAATAGCAACAAATATAGGGATATCAAATAGAAAACAGAAAACAATGAGAGTATGCTGGATATTCCCAAACTTTATAAGCTCTAAGCAAGTGTACAAACCACTGTGAATGGTTCTCAAATAAAAGAAAGCAAGCTGTATGTTAATAACTAGCAGGGTTCTCTGGGAATTGAGTTACTGGGGTTGCTTCTGTGAAGTATTAAATAGTTTCCACCCTAATTTTTCCCTATTTAATAATTTGCAACCATCACCTTCACTTACTGGGTAAATAGGTATCTTCCATCTGTGATATTAGACTGTCCCAAGTCATTTAAAAATATTAATTGAACAGCTGAAGAAACCAGGTAAGGGTAGCAGAAGGTGAACATGGTCTAGGGAAAACTACAAAAGGGAAGCAGTGAATTGGCACCAAATAGTCAATACATCTTCTTGGCTTAATGTAACCCAGCACTAAAGAGAGGGAGAAATAAATGATGGTGCTAAAGTAATCCTTTCATAGTGGACCTTGGAGTTAACGTGTTTGCTTTTCCATTAGGAATTGAAGAAAGCTAAATTCATATTTTTTGTCTTGCAATTTTTACAAAGAAAAATTCTCCTTGAGCACAAGCAATTACACCTTTTATTATTATTTTTTTCCGGGACTGGAGTTCCTTTTGCTTGTGGTTGGTCAACATGTGCCTGGCCTCTCACTGGAGTACGTGCCATGTTACTACGTGCAGCTTAGAAGTGACAGAAACTAGCTGGGATTCAGCTTATGCAACTGGGGGAAAAACAATCAGTCATGACAGCGATAATTAGAATTCATCAAATTACGTTCCTATTCTGTCCTGTGACTTCTTTCTTCTGATAGTTTCCAAAGCCCATTAAGAGATAATTAGAGAAGAATGGTTTCATCCAACTGACAGTTAGTTACTTATAAGTCATTGAACTGCTAGAGGCTGAACTGTGTTATCTTCTGCAGTAATATGTAAGGAAGATGTTATAAGGCACATGAACATAGGGTGTGTATCTTTAAGTGTGGCTAGGGATTCACACTTTCATGATGTGTGGGAATTTTCCATGTTGCCCTACCTTTTTCCCACTGGTTTTAAGCAAGAAAAAAATAACACAGGAAGAGAAGATAGTTCAAATAGATTCCTCATCTTACCCTGACTTTGGAAGAGTTTCATCTTTTTTTTTTTGTAGAGACAGAGTCTCACTGTACCGCCCTCAGGTAGAGTGCCGTGGCATCACACGGCTCACAGCAACCTCTAACTCTTGGGCTTACGCAATTCTCTTGCCTCAGCCTCCCGAGTAGCTGGGACTACAGGCGCCCGCCACAACGCCCAGCTAGGAAGAGTTTCATCTTTACCAATTGCCAGATAAAAGAGTCAATGCTGATGTGTATTTTTCCCTGGTGAATGTATTTAGAAATCAGCCTGGAAGCAACGTATGACTTTTATTTTGTGGATGAGCTATTCCCCTGACAGTGAATTAAGTGAAGTGTGAAGGTCTTGGGTGCTGCAGCCGGGTGTCCTGCTGCTGAGCTGAGTTTGGTTGATATTGCAAGTTTAATTCAAGCCAGGATAACAAATCAGCTGCACAGTATTAGACTAAAAATGGCTGCAAAAATCAAAGCACTTACATAAAATGATTCAGGAAGAGCAATAATGGGATTCAATTTTGGTGGCCCAGATAAATGTGATAGACGATTTTAGGAGAGCTGCACAAAGTTGTCTGGCACAGGAGGAGGTAGGAGACAGGTAGGATGGGAATACAGCTGGATTCTTGAACAGGCAAACAAAGAGAGACGAGAACTTTGAAATGGCAGGCTCCTTGAAATCTTACACATAAATATGTGATTGTGGGAAAAGTCTGCTGCTTATGAATACATTTGTCAGTGAACCAAGAATGCCCGGTGGGTTACAGCATTTCCTCACCCATCAGCCATGGAGGATTGCAAATTGAGGTAACAAAGTCCACGTTTAAAAAGGAAATTAAGTTCAATAGCTTTTGGTATGTTTGAATGGGAACATACATCATTTTTGCAAAGTTTCAGTGATATTCTTTAACCTGACAGCAGGTCTGACCACATTTCCTTCAGTTTCCTATCATGAATGAACTTGTGAACCCCTGTCTGGCTTCAGACGTTTCAGTGGTGTCGGCTCCTTTTAAACCTTCAGTTTGCAATGTTTCTCATTCATTTTATTTGTTTTTAACATGAAATTTTTGATTATTTTTATTCAGTCACTTATTTTTGGTAAGAGTAATGGAAACAACTACCATCCATATGGTTGGCCTTTCTGAGCTACGTATTGCCAGTCTTTAAGTTACCTTGCACTGATTGGAATAGGGAGTCATGGAGAAAGTGTGGGAATGAGGACTGTAAATCAGACGTGAGCTATGGAACCAAGAAGACCAACAGCTAGCAAGTCTGACTGTGAATAGTTCCAAAGAGAAATTCAAATTTTGTTTATTGTCAAAAGGGGGACTGTGTCTCATGAAAGCATTGGAATGTGCTTTTTTACCTTCATTGTGATAACCTTACAAGCTAATACCCATCAAGAATACATCAGTTTCTGGGAAATGGTGTTAGGAAGAAAAGTCTGTTTGCTTCTCTGTAGAACTAGATCTTGGCTATCTCTGCAAACCAAGAGTGGCTTTCTCTTCCTTTAATTTTATACCTACATTTATATGATGATTTAATGGGTGGATATATGGTCATTTCAACAGATTATCAAAAATATTTCAGGTTACTACTCTGTGTGAAAGCTTTTGTCTTTCTTTGTGCAATTTCAAAATACCTGGCATGCAGAATTTTTGCATATATACCTTTACCATGTCATGCAGTTTTACCAATCAGGTATACAGGAATTGTAAAAAGACACTGTGTGAATAGAATGCCTTCTATGCACGGAAGTCTCTCCCTGGACTATCTAAGTTAATATTCATAAATCCTGAAGAGGTGGACAGCGTTTATTTTATAAATGACCATGTGACATTTTTCTAGGTGTGCAAAACAGTTTAAGTTTTTCTTTTTCTTTTTTTTTTTTTTTGTAGAGACAGAGTCTCACTTTATGGCCCTCGGTAGAGTGCCGTGGCCTCACACAGCTCACAGCAACCTCCAACTCCTGGGCTTAAGCGATTCTCTTGCCTCAGCCTCCCAAGCAGCTGGGACTACAGGCGCCCACCACAACGCCCGGCTACAGTTTAAGTTTTTCAACCAGAATTTGAATAAATTTGTTTCCTGAAGTCTATGTAAAATATGAAAATAAATCCCTCCTCCTAATCTCACCCCCCAAAGGTAAACATTGGCAATATTTTCTTACATATTCTATCAGATTTTTTTTTTTTCAAGCTGAAATATATGTCTGACCCTCTCTCCACCCTTCGCATCTGGTGTCTCTGTAAGCTACAGAATTCCAGTCAGTTCTACTAAAGAGCCTCAATGAAGGGACAGTTTGCCTAAATGTGAGGAGGCCTACAGGAGCTTACAGGGGAGGTCAAGCCCTTGGAAACTTACAGTGGGAGGGAATCTGGGAAAAATATGTCATTGGAGCACAGTGAAAGCTGGGATCCTGGTGGAGGGTGTCACAGCAGGAGCCGTAATCCAGAAAGGGGGGCAACCACTGCCATAACCACAGGGCCAGGCTAGAAAAAGACATAACCTGAGCTCCAACTCCTCCTTCTCTCTTCCCATTCTAGCCTCCTCTTGGTCTTCCTGTTGGCAGAATCTGCTGGAAGCCAGCCCTGATGGGAACCCAGGTGATGAGGTCCACGGGGGTTAGCCTCTTAGGGCACGGGGTAGAGCAAGGAAAGGTGGCTTCTGATGGGGAGTGAGTGCACAAGGCCTTGCTATGCATAACCATGTTCTGTTTTATTAAAATTCACACTCGAAAATGCCTAGTAGCAGTTTGTCACACAGATATGCTACAATCTTTCACAATTGAATATTTAGATCCTTCAAACATAATAATTATTATTAATGCTGTAATGAATATACTATACATAAACTTCTGTTTATGTCTTTTATATGAGTTCCTAGAAGAGCACTTTAGACAAGAGCATTGGAGTTTGAGGCCTGTTTGTTTTGAGATGCAATATTATGCAATGTAATGTGACTATTAGGTTCACAGACTCTTGGAAATGGATTTTCTATTTTCAGATTCTGGTGCTGCCATTTCCTAGCTATGTGAGCTTATACAGGCTAATTCATCTCCCCGAGATTCAGTTTCTTCATTTTTAAAATGGGGATGACAGTAATTCTTATTTCATAGGGATATTTTCAGGATTAGTTAGTAAGTGAAAAACACTTAAAATACTATATGACTTATAATAAGAATTATATATGTTGTATGAATGTTAGCTATTATTATTTGTAATTTTTTTTTGAGACAGAGTCTCACTCTATTGCCCTTGGTAGAGTGCTGTAGTGTTATAGCTTATAGCAGCCTTAAAAACTCTTGGGTGCAACTGATCCTCTCGCCTCACCCTCTTGAGTAGTTGGGTCTACAGGCATGTACCACCACACTTGGCTAGATTTCTATCTTTAGTTGAGATGGGGTTTCGTTCCTGTTCAGGGTACTCTTGAACTCCTGAGCTCCAGCAGTCTATCCACCTTGGCCTCCCAGAGTGCTAGGATTACAGCTGTGTCCGCTTATTTATTTATAATTCCTTTAACAGATCTTGATAAACTTTTCTCCAAAAACTTAGTACTGTGTAATAGTTTACATTTCCCAAGCAGCATTTAGGGGATTCATTTCCCCATACTTCCTTCCTTTCTCTTAATCTTTGTCAATCTAATAGACCAGCAATGGTATCTCATTACCATTTTAATTTTCAGTTGAAATTTATTTGGAGATGAATCTACTTCCTTTCATTTAGAAGGGACTTCAGAATCACATAATACTTTAGGGTCTTTATGAACATCAATTATCCTGGTATGTGGTTGTACAGGAATGATGACTAATACAGAATTATGCTATAGAATATTGGCTACAGTGCCTAATAGCTTAGTGACTATGCAAAGAAGGTACACTAATGAATATTTATGAAATATTTAGCCCAGATAAATGAATGCACCACCAAAGGGGTTAAATGAATGCAAAGATTTTTCCATAACGAAATGCTGGATATATGACAGATGTACAATTCCAGTGTGGGATGGGCCCACTACTGTTTCCAAACAGCCATCACACGGCTCAGGAAATCATCCCTGCACCTGCTGGTGTGCATCTGTGCTTTGCTGGTGATGCCACTGGCCTCAACGTAGGAGCTAGACGTGATTGCTTTGTATCTGTAGCTGTTAGTGCATGGCAAGATCCTCATGGTGATAATCTTATTTACAGCTTCCTCTTCAGTGACCTCATATCTCCCCTCTCAAATTAGTTATTCAAATGCGTCACTATCACCATGCAGCAGGCTCAGCTATTCATCTGCTCCTGAAGGCAATCTGCTCGAAACCAGGGTAGAGCTTCTGATCTGACGTTTAATAATGAAATTTCAATTACTTTTCTTTAAATACAAGAGCGTGGATGCTTTAGAGCTGACTCAACTATGACATGCGAGCATGTGGTGAGGTGATGACAGTGGAGAAAAGTGGTATTTTCCTCTTGCTGGCAATTTAGTAAAAATTTCTAATACGCTGAGGTTGTCTGATTAGGTCCATGTCAGTTTGCATATTTGTAGCTAATGATATCTGAGGGCTGTGGAGTATATTTTTTCATAGAAAGACTGATTGGATAATTTCTTTTTTTGGTTGGTTTTGTCTATTTACTTTTTAATTTGACGGATAAAGTGGTATGTATTTACCACGCATACTGTTTTATTTGGATGGATACATCTTGGAATAACTAACCTCAGCTAATTAACATATGCACTACCTCACAAAGTTCTCATTTTTGTGGCGAGAGCACAAAAACATTTTATCCATTCTCTTAGAATTTTTCCAGAATGCAATATTTTGTTAACTATGGTCATGATGTTGTACAATAGATCTCTTGAACTTTCTCCTCCCGTCTGATATTTTGTATCCTTAGACAAAACATCTTCCCTTTTTTCCTTCCCCCTCTCCTGCCCGACCATTTCAGCCTTTGGTAAGGACCATTCTACTCTCTCCTTCTATGAGATCAACCATTTTAGATTCCCCATATATGTGAGATCACACTGTATTCATCTTTCTATATCTGGCTGAACAGGAGCGAGACCCCATGTTGTTGCGATACACTTAAAATAGTGTCCTACAGGTTCATCCATGTTATTGCGAATAACAGGGTTTCCTTCTTTTTAAATGACAGAATAGTGTTCCATTCTGTATGTATGTCATATTTTTTAATCCATTTGCCTATTGATGAGCACATTATATTGATTGCATGCATTGGCTATTGGGAATAATGTTGCAATTAACATAGGAATGCAGCTGTCTCTTTCACATACTACTGATTTCTTTTCTTTTGGATATATACCTAGGCGTGGGTATATATCCACTCCTACAGGATTTCAATTACTTTTCTTTAAATACAAGAAGGTGGATGCTTTAGAGCTGGGGAGTGGGAGGAGAAGAGTCTGAATGAAGGACAGCTGGTGCCCTGCTCCCCTTTGTCTCTTTTCCTGGAAGGCAGGCCACCCAGAATGCTCTGGGATCACACAGATTCCCCAGCCTCACCAGTCCCCTGTGGCCACTGTAGTCTGAGTAAGAGTTGGGGAATGTTTGCGTTTGGACCAGTGACATGACAACTGAAGGGATAAAGCTCCTGGGAGGGCAAAGGCACACAGTGCATGGATGAGCAATGTGGGCCTCACTGTCTTGGCTCAAGTCTACGGTCAGGAAAAGTGACCCTGAGGGGGCAGGCAACCTGGTGCTTTGTTTTCAAGAAACTCCCAGTTCACTATTAGCAGCAGCTAGTGGGTTTGTGAGAGTAGAGACGCTCTCCAGCAGCTTGGGAGCCTGCTGACGTCCAGAGGTGTGAGGGAAAAGGGAAAAAAACCCCCACCTACCCTTTCCACAAAGACTCCAATTCCTTGGGGGTGATCTCTGAAGAAATCTCACTCCTTGTTCTGTAAATTTTCCCCATGGAATCTCCAGTAGGTTCTCACACTTTCCCCTCAGAATTACAGCAGAGCTATGTTTTTTTTCATGTAAGACTTTTCCTTCTTTCTGAGGCAGTCTGGTGACTGATGTCTCTACTCAGCCCTTTTGCTCAGAGATCTCAAGCTTGGACGTCTTTGAAAGAGTGTCAGGAGTGGCCATTCCGTATTTGATGAGGGTGGTGAAAACTGTCAGGGAACGAGGAATTTTTTTTCTTTTTTTTTGTAAGAATAAACTCAGTGGGTTCCAGAAAACAAATCCTGGAAGAACTTTAGGGTAAGAAATAAGACCGGCTTTATTTTGAAAAAGGACACTAACAAAAGCTGCCTGAACCTTGAAGAGTTTCTAAAATTAGAAAACTGCCTCTGCTCAGATCAATCTATTTCTGAAAAGGAGTCTGTCTTGGAAAACTCTGCCACCTTAGGCATTGTTTTGGGGAGAATATGAGTACTATTGCTCTAACTGTGGCAGGTTTCTTGTAAGAGATTCCAACTCCAGCACCTCCTGGCCCTGCCTCCTCCCCACACATAGTGAGTGCAAGCACTCTGCCAGTTGGGCTGGCTCTTCCCAAACAGCAGGTGCTCCTGGGGCCACCTTTAGAGTAGGAGAAGACTAAACACTTTGTGGACATCACAGTGGCTCTCATTGGGAAGAAACTATTGGCATGTATGGTGTACATAGGTTAAAACATGGTCATCCATCATAAAATATTCCTAAAGCAAAGGGAATCATGGGAACAAAGCTTCCAAAGAGTTGGTTAGCTCCCCTTCTTAAGTAAAACCTCTAGATTGCACTTAACTTTTATATTGGACCGAATGAGCAGTATGACGGATGTGACTCGAGACGCTAGTTTGAAAATTGACTGTTGCATTTGTTAAGCAATAGTTCTTTATTGAGCATTTGCTGCGTGTGCAGCATGGTACAAGGGATTATGGGCAAAGACGTTACATCAGTGCTGTCTTATGATGAGGGGAGAAATAGGTCCTTTGTACAGCTTAAAATTTAAAGACATTAGTGTCAGCTGTGAACTAGAACTAGAATTCCTTGGTAGATGTGGGAAACAGATGCACACACATTGAAAAGCAGGGAGAAAAAAAGGTGAGGTTGTCTTAACTGTAGTGTTCATACATGATTTGATTGTCTTCTGAGATAAAGGGGCTAGAAATTCTTTATCTTCAGCCTGCTTTTCTACTTAATTAAGGTTTAGGCTTATTTGTATTAGAAGTTGAATTATATGAGATAAAAAAATCCAGACTAAATGAACAACATTAATTTACTAATCATATATTAAGGGTCACTAATGTAATAGGAACAGAATGAGGACTTAGATAGCTATACATGTATATTGCCATTGAACTGTTAGAATTTAATGCACATATAATAATTGTAAAATGGGTTTTGGATCCTGTGATTTTCTGTGTTTTTTTCCCTTTTATGTATTTAGCATGTAAATTACTGTTTGTAATTGAATCAGCTGAGATTTCACTTACTAATTTAACACAAATGTCTGTTGATTATCTATTACATGTTAAGCATGGGTGAGCCTTGGGGTGATAGTGATGATACAGATAATGTCTGTTATCAAGGAGGTTTAAATCCAATTAGAAAATACAGGCATGAATAGGTAGCAATGAGATGATCTTAACAAGTTATCTCACATTCCAGATATACAAAAGGAGGGCCATCCAATCCAGGTTGAGGAAAGTGGAGATCAGGAAGGACTTCCAAGAGGGAACAGTATCTCCAGTGCTATGCCGGAATTGGCCAGATGAAGGGAGTGGGTACCTGTTCCCCCTCTGTTGCACATCGGAAGAGTAACTAGTTTTGGGTCACACATTAAATATGCAAATACTAGGGAAAGCCAATTAGAAAAAAAAAAAGAAAGAAAGAAAGAAAGAAAAGAAAACAGAAAAGAAAAAAAAAAAAAAGGCTATACATACCAGAGATAAGCCCAAAAAGTCCTCAGAAAATCAGCAGGTGACCTCTGGGCCATAGGACAGAGACCCTTGGAAAGAGCTCCAAGCAGGAGTATCTGCAGCTGTATTTCTAATAGGCTGAGTGAACTAGAAAAAAGAAATGATGGATGTAGGCAGAGAAGAATGTTTGAATTCTGTCCTCTAGGGAGTAGGGGTGAAGAAATCACACAAGGAGATCTGTATTTTAGAAAGTTCATCTTCTGAATATGACTTTATTTGGGAGGAAATGTTCAACTTTGTCCTCACAAAAAGGAGTGCTGATAAGTTGTATCAGTCATCTCAGGGACAAACTTTCACACACAGACACAAATAGACATATAGACCCAGACGCACACCTGTGACCATAGTGGAAACATGATAATATACTATTAATAATAATATAACCAACTTTTAAGAATTGTGTTGTATAATATGATATTATTCCTTCTCCCTCTTTCTCTTTTTCTTTTCCTTTCAAATATTTCCCCTAAATTCTTCCAGATAAAAGATACTCTGCTTACACATGTTCAAATACAGGCATGTGCACATAGTTTCTAGACCATTTTAGGAGGATGTGTTGAGAGCAAGGCAAACGCAGAATCCTCACCACACTTGGAGTTGACTTTTGTGTTCTTATTCTTAGAGTCTCTGGGAGCAAGTGAAAACTGGGTGCCTGTGGCTCAGTTGGTAAGGCACTGGCCCCATGTACCGAGGGTGGCGGGTTCAAATCCGGCCCCGGCTGAACTGCAACCAAAAAATAACTGGGCATTGTGGCGGGTGCCTGTAGCCCCAGCTACTTGGGAGGCTGAGGCAAGAGAATCGCTTAGGCCCAGGAGTTGGCGGTTGCTGTGAGCTGTGTGATGCCATGGCACTCTACCGAGGGCCATAAAGTGAGACTCTGTCTCTACAAAAACAAACAAACAAACTGGGTACAGGTGAGGCTCATCTAGTAGATGAAGATAACATTTTTGTGTGTGTATGTAAAATATATCTGGCCTACAGGTCTGCCCCACTGGTGACTTCTAGCTGGTGCTTGAACTCATTTAAAGAGATTATTTTCCATTCTTGCGTCATTTTCCACAGATAAGCTGAGTGTGCCCTATTTTCTCAAACTCATGTGATCCTTTTAGGCCTTGTTGTTTTGGACCTCCATTTGGGAAGAATTAGTAATCAGAGAAGGAACTGAAGAAAGATTGTTTTGCTGCATCAGAAAGTAAAGTAGCTCCAATGTAAAGTAGTGTTTGACTTCATCCTAAGCCATGGGCAGCATATTAAAAAAGCCATCACATGGGCTAGAAATTCTTGAGAGCCTCAGCTTGATACTGGAAAGATTTGGAGTCATGAAGCTTCTGTTTGAGTTGGAGTCTCCTGGGTAATTCTTTATTTTGTCCTTGGTCCCTTTGGCTTCTAATACTGTCTATCCTGTAATATTATGATAACCTTTACTTAGACTGAGGGAGGAGAAAATTTGGTTTGTTCTGCTGAAGCAAGGTTAATTTTTTCTCTTCGTTTTTATAACTATTACTTTCTGCTTATTTTTACTGTAGGATCACTCTGGTCTCTAATGTAGCTAAATGGAGAGAAATTTCCTTTTTTGAGTAAATTTTAAAACATGTTGAGTTGGGTTGCAATAAACATTCTGGTACAAATATCTTTGTTATAATGTGATTTTTGGTCTTCTGGGTATATGCCTAGTAGAGGAATTATAGGATTGAATGGCAGATCTATTTTTAGATCTCTAAGTGTTCTCTGAATATCTTTCCAAAAGGAATGTATTAATTTGCATTCCCACCAGCAGTGTAGAAGTGTTCCCTTTTCTCCACATCCACGCCAACATCTCTGGTCTTGGGATTTTGTGATATGGGCTAATCTTAATGGAGTTAGGTGATATCTCAAAGTAGTTTTGATTTGCATTTCTCTGATGAGTATGGAAAAAGCCCAAGTGCCCATCGATCCACGAATGGATTAATAAATTGTGGTATGTACACCATGAAATATTATGCAGCCTTAAAGAAAGATGGAGACTTCACCTTTTTCATGTTTACATGGATGGAGCTGGAACATATTCTTCTCAGTAAAGTATCTCAAGAACGGAAGAAAAAGGATCCAATGTACTCAGCCCTACTATGAAACTAATTTATGGCTTTCACATGAAAGCTATAACCCAGTTATAACCTAAGAATAGGGGGAAGGGAGAAAGGGAGGGGAGGGAGGGGGGAGGTGGGCAGAGAGAGGGTGATTGGTGGGATTACAACTGCGGTGCATCTTACAAGGGTATATGTGAAACTTAGTAAATGTAGAATGTAAATATCTTAACACAATAACTAAGAAAATGCCAGGAAGGCTATGTTAACTAGTGTGATGAAAATGTGTCAAACGGTCTATAAAACCAGTATATGGTGCCCCATGATCACATTAATGTACACAGCTATGATTTAATAATTAAAAAAAAGAAAAAAAAGAAATAAAACATGTTGAGTTCTGAATTCTGAAATAAAGTAATACTGATGATAATTGGGAAAAGAAAAAGGTTCTCCATTTGGAAAATCTAACTAGAGCTGTGAAAAAATTCTGAGCTGATGAAAAGAAGAGAAAAATTGCATACAACGAGAAATGAGCCAAAACAGCAACCCGATAATTAACAAACTTGAAGCACAGCCTCCTGCAAGTTTCTCCATTGTGAATAATTTTCACAATCTTATCTTCCGTGACTTCATTTTTAGGTAATGTGACAGACAGAACATACGCAGCAGGAAGGACGAAATCCCTCCTGGGAGAACGCTATTGCGGCCAAGTACTTGGAGGTTCAGGGATTTCACAAAGATTGGATTCGATTCAAATGTATATTTCGGAATGGCTTCTTACTCTAACAACAACATCCAAACGATGAGACTCAGTTGTTGCTTCTAACAATAAAGAAAAAGAAGAAATCATTGGAAAGGAAGAGGAGAAAGAAAACAGTAATGTTTTCCAGAAATAGAAAAAAGACCTTAGATGTGCCTTTTGTATTAAGGCAGTGTTGGAAAATAGAGCAGAGAGGGATGGGTGAGGCAAGTGTGTGCTGCGGCAGCATTCCCAAGGGATCTGGGGAGTATCTGTGTCTCACGTTACTGACTTAAAACAGTGTCTTCTTAAAACAAAAATATTGATTATAATCATGAAATTCTTTGTATTGTGGCCAAAGAGGGGATTTCCTTACACGGTGTAAAATATCAAGTGGTTTTACTTTTAATTAGCAGACTCTCCTTGGCGTTTATGGGCATGGCTCCCTCACAAATTCTGCCTGAGATGATAACTAATTCATCAAGAAGACACAATAAAATGTTCACATCCTGTGTATTTCCAGTGTTTATTCTAATTACCTTCCTTTGGCGAATTGAGTAGCAGTGATTGGGCATTTTAAGTTATTGACATATTGACCTAGATTTACTACATGGGGGTACTGAAATTAAAAAAGGAAAATTTTTAAATTAAATTTGATTCCTCATCTCTGGTTTATGCAGCATAATGGATGCTTACTAAATAAGCAAATGTCCCATCTCCAGGCTTATTTCACTCAATCAGAAATCCTGGGGAGGGGGGTTTGATCCAGCATTTATATGCTCCCTACACACCACAGGTGAATCAGCTGGTTGGGTTCCACGCAGCTGGAAATGGTTAAGGCCCTCCAATGGCATCTTTCTTAATTAATTACACTTTCTGGTAAGTGTTTCAGCCATCTTGCCAAGGCATCATGTTTCTCTGATCCTTGGAAAACAAAAACGAGAGGTAGGATACTACATCATGGACTTGCTGTGTCAGAGAAAAGTGGAAATGGAAGAGCATTCCCACATGCATCACTGTAAGTTTTCCTAAATTCTCCCGTGCTTCCCAAGTTACTAAGAGTAGCCCTCAGATGAGTTGTGAGGGTTCCACGGTGATGGCCCCAAAGTCTTCTCAGCTACTTTGCTCTTTATCTTTCACCAGTGATAACATAACAAATGATATTTCCACATTTAAAGACATGATCCCAGGGAGGCAATTCTCACGGGAAGCTGTTGCCAGACTAGAAGCCCCTTGCCCAGAACTTTTCATTGTCTTTTTTGGCTCTCTGACCACTCTGGAAATGGAGCCAGCATTTTACTCTATTTTGATTTTGACTATAATGATTGTTTTGCCACCAATAATTATAACATTGTGTACGAATTCCTTTTGTTTCCAGCAAATGTCTTTGAATCTTGTAATGCTAATGAATTATTGGTGTAGGTATCCTATGATTTTAAAAAGTATAAACGAAATATGCAACTTGCCCATAGGGTGCTTATAGGCTAGTAAGATAAATAAATCAGACATTAGTATTAAAAATGAAGAAGGTCATTTGTTGCAGTGAGGGAAGTACAAGCTAACTGCTATGCAAAGTTCGCCTGCAGAATAGAGTACTTCTAGCGAGGAGCAAGGGATTGCAGAGTAGGTGATCGTGGATCTGACCTGTAGATGGGGAATATCTAGAGATGCAACTGTTGGCAGACAGGTACAGTGGAAAAGGCAGAGAGAAAGGTAAGTGTGGGGCCCTCTGTATGAGACAGTTCAGACTGGCTACTGAAGCTTGGGGTCCATTCTGAGGTCCTCAAACTGCAGCCCATGGGCCACAAGAGGCAGTGTGATTGTATTTGTTCCCATTTTGCTTTTTTACTTCAAAATAAGATATGTGTAGTGTGCATAGGAATTTGTTCATAGTTTTTTTTAAAAAACTATAGTCCGGCCCTCCAAATGTCTGAGGGACAGTGAATTGGCCCCCTGTTTAAAAAGTTTGAGGACCCCTGAAATTTGACTGGAGAGACCCAGTAAATTATTTCACCGGGGAAGAACATTTTTTTTTTTTTTTTTGGATTGTTGGGGATTCATTGAGGGTACAATAAGCCAGGTCACACTGATTGCATTTGTTAGGTAAAGTCCATCTTGCAATCATGCCTTGCCCCCAGAAAGTGTGGCACACACCAAGCCCCCTTCCCCCCCCCCGCCCCCCCCGCTTGGGAAGAACATTTTTTAAGTAAGATTATTCTGGTACTAGGTTGTAAAACTGAGCAAAAGGGAAAGAGACTAGAAACAGGGAAAACTTATTAGAGGAAAAGATTGTCTAACTCTTGTCATGCTTCGAAATTAAACTCACCTGGTGTGTAGCTAAGTTTTTTTTTTTTTAAGTTCATGAAGCTGTCAGAACTACATGTAACTCTCCCATGGAAAATTCCATGAAAGACAGAATTATTAATGCTGGAGTAGTTTTGAAGACTGTATCCAGATGATGTTTCTGCTACTATACTTCATTTTTTCTATGATACATTTAATTCTTTGAAGTGTTTTTACACTTGGTATGGTGCTATATCTTTCATCTTAGCAGACTAGAGTTTAGATAATCGCTCTTTATAAGTCAACCGAGCCTAGATGAGGTACGAATGGAAAAATAAATATCCAATGTACTCAATACTAATATGAAACCAATATATAAACAATTACATGCTTATATGAACAATAAAACACAAATACAGTCTTGTACTGGGGTAGGGGAAGGAAGGAGGGGGAGAGGGAGGATGGTTAGCAAGAGGGAGGGCAAGAGGGGGATGTCACCTAATGTGCACACTGTGAGGGTGTATAACAACCCCCTGGGTGAGGGGCTCTTTTACAACTGGTACGTTACTCTGCAAGTGAGAGCAATGTAATCTAAAATTTGTACCCTCGTTTTAATTTGAAATAAAAAATAAATTAAAAAAACAGTTCCACAGGAAGTCAGTGGCTTCCCGGGAATGATAATGCAAATCTTGAAGCTCATAGCTTCTCTCTCTTCCTCTTTCATTTCTTTGTCTCATTCAAGTGCGTACAGGAGTGCTGGCTTACTCCTGTAAGAAGCAGTCACTAGTTCATGTGTAAATCCTTTTTTTATTTATTTAAGAAAAAGGTTTTCTCTTGATTATACAACCACAAGTTCTACATTTTACTTCAAGAAATCAGACTTTTCTTCAAACACTTTCAGTGGTCAAAGAAGATCTCAGAATGAAAGCAGAGTTATCCTTGGGAATACAAGTGTACATAAAATTCCACTTAAATTGTATGAAATATGGCTGCCCTTCTGCTCTTGTGTTTCTGCCTACATTTGTAAACTCTGTAAGTTTAAACATGCCTCAAACGGCATTTAATACTGGCAGGCTTACATGTTGATGAGATAGATGGTATTTGAGCTGATCTTTTTCTTTCTCACCGCGCCTAATGGATTACTAAATTTAAGTGCTCAGGGCATAGTTCTGCCCTCCTTTGTGGGTATGTGGCTCTTATTGACGTCAGTGGGAGCCCTGTGTCTCTGCAGGGCAGAATTTGGCACTTCCATGGAGAATATTTTTAAACTATAAAATTGAATTACAAAGGTATTGCATCTGCTTTTTATATAGTCATTGTTTGGTTTATTAAAGAACGTTTCATAAATCTAGCCAATGCTGCAGGACCTACATATTTAGCTAAACAAACTATTTTTAGAAATTACATAAAAAGGAGAGTGAACTTTTCTTTTAATTTAAAATCAGGGTTGTTTAGGACTGGGTTTATAGATATGAGAATGGTATGTAGCTGAAAGTAAGGGTATTATTACACCATGCCTTTTATTTTTAGCAAATGTGCTGGGTAGTAAAATTTAGTTTTGCATTTCCATTGTGAAAACACAAATGAAAATGGTAAACAAAATATTAAACAGAATGTACTACCAACGTCAATATACCTTCACCCCTTTTGTGTTTCCATAGAAGTGGTAGAATTTCGTGAAACCTATTTATTAGACCAGAGTCAGAATAAAGATAATCAGAGGGGTTCTTTCCTCTTACCTCTGCAGGCCAAGTTTTTTATTTTAAGTCACTTCTCTATGCCCCTTCTTGCCTGCCCCCCTCAACTCCAAACTAGGGGTAGGACAGGTGTTTGGCCGGCCAGCCTTGGAAGGACAGAAGGCCCTCCTGAATAGTGGCTGCCAAATAAGATACAACCATGCTACTTATCTTTCCATGATTAAGTAGATGTCACAGTCTTTAAGATCGTGATCCTATCCCCAATACTTGTTTTCTGAGCAGAAGCGATGCCTACTTCTTGTTTTTACATTTATTTGTTGGGGGTCTTCTTACCAGATGAAGAGGGTCTGGCTACCTGTTACTGTCAGCCAATACGTGGAGATGGGCATAGGTCCACCAAACTGTCAGAAGGCCAGGATTCTGGAGAACAGTGAGAGTAGCCTGTCCAAGACTGCTCTGATCTTCCATTTTCAACATTACAGTTTTATACATTTGTGTTCAAAGTGAAGACCATGCTAAGCCTTATCTTAGAACAATAACCGGCAGAACCCATGACTCAAACGGTAAACAACATTCTAATTTAAAAGTTAATCTGCTCAATCAATCCATCTAAACTACTCAAAAAGCATCTGTAG
This sequence comes from Nycticebus coucang, assembly GCF_027406575.1. Taxonomy (NCBI): domain Eukaryota; kingdom Metazoa; phylum Chordata; class Mammalia; order Primates; family Lorisidae; genus Nycticebus; species Nycticebus coucang. Next base: position 39,702,469 of record NC_069791.1, on the reverse strand, counting down.
GGTGAAAGCTAAATTTACAAAACAGTAAAAATGGGAGACGGGGTTGAAGGTCAGGCAGGACCTAAACCCACCAGACCAGCTGTGTCGTGTCTGTCCTAGCTGGACAGACTCCATCGTATTCTCACTATATGTGCTTTCAGTCTGAGTTATTTTGATAATGTAAGTTCTTACCTAGGTAATGTGACAGGATTTTCACATCTATGGGTCTGCAACATCCATGCATCACCTGTCATAGGGTGATATTCCCACTGACAGAATACATCTCAAACTCCATGATGTCTTTCTCAGATTGCAAACTGCAGTCCAACCCATAAAAAGTTGGCTTTTTTGAGGTCTTGCTTTGAAATGTACATAAAAGAACTTAAGACATTTACATTCCACATTTACTAAGTTTCACATATGCCCTTGTAAGATGCACCGCAGGTGTAATCCCCCCAATCCCCCTCCCTCTGCCCATCCTCCCCCTCCCTCCCCTCCCTTTCCCCCTATTCTTAGGTTGTAACTGGGTTATAGCTTTCATATGAAAATGCCAGGAAGGCTATGTTAACCAGTATGATGAAAATGTGTCAAACGGTCTATGAAACTAGTGTATGGTGCCCCATGACCACATTAATGTACACAGCTATGATTTAATAAAAAAATTAATAAAAAAAAGAAAAGAACTTAACACTTACACTCTTATGGCTTTTGCTAGGTGGGTAGTGTTAGCTCTGCCAGCAGATTCGCCCTCTGATATAGAATAAAGTTCATAATTTTAAGTGTAAAAGGTCTATACTTTCAAATCCAACAAATGTCATCTGGTGGCAATTGTCTATAAATTCCAACACAAAAACTTGGGGGAAAATTGTACCATTAGCAAAAATACTAATGCAGGCCAATTCTCCATCGTGATGACGATTCCTTACCTCGGAGGTGTGTACAGGAATTTCCCGTGATTTTGTACTTCCATGTTTTAAGACTGCTTCTTTGGAAAGCAAGCTGGTAAGAGGACACTGTGAAAGAGCCAGAGGTTTCTGTAGTCCTGGCATGTTTGAATGTTGCTACGGTAGACGTGAAAATAAACAATGAGATCCTCATACTCCAAGTGGAAACATTTCTCCTCTCTTACTGAAAAATGATAGAACCCAACAGACACAGTAGGAGACATTATAATTCAGTGAGACCGGGAGCACTTGGCATCCCGGGGCTTATATATCATTTTGTTCTACCTCTTCCTTTTATAGTTGAAGAAGTGGTGAATGGGAGAAATTAAGTGATAACTGCACAGCTAGGTAGTGACAGAGCTGGGATGGAAGCCAGGTTTCCTGGTTCTTTATTGAGTGTGGTTTCTTCTGTATTGGAGCTGAAGAATGTTCAGAAACTAGTTTAGTCCCCTTACCCTTATCCTTTTTCACGCTTACCCACTAAAAATTGCAGCCCGTATGCCTGGTGGCAAGGGGATGGGCGGTGACATTGTTAATATTTGAACAATCTTTCCATGGGATTGGCAGAAAAAAAACTAAGCATTGTTTCTCCCTCCTAACATCCTGATCTGGCATCTGGGCCATATTGTACATGAGCAGTCTCCACACTCCATTTTTTTTTTTTTTAATTTCAGAGTATTATAGGGGTACACACATTCTGATCACATAATTTGCATTCATACATTTTAAGTTGAGTTATAGGTGTGTCCTTCACCCAGAATACGTGCATTGCACCCATCAAGTGTGAATTTACCCTGTCCTATTTCCCCCTTACCCCTACTTGATTTCCATTGAGTTTCACCTCCTTATGTGCACATAAATGTTAATTGAGTACATGTGGGTATTTGTGTTTCCATTCTTGTGATACTTCTCTTAGAAGAATAGTTTCCAGTTCCATCCAGGTTGTTACGAGAGATGTTAAATTGGTCTTTTTATGGCTAAGTAGTACTCCGTATATATAAATATACACCACATTTTATTCAGCCACTCATACATTGATGGGCACTTGGGTTGTTTACACACCTATGCAGTCATGAATTGTGCTGCTATAAACATTTGAGTACAAGTTTCTTTTTGATTAAAAACATTTTCTTTCCTTTGGGTAAATGCCTACTAGTGAGATTGCTAGACCAAAAAGTAGGTCTACTTTTAGTTCTTTCAGATACCTCCATTCTACTTTCCAAAAGGTTCTACTAGTTTGTAGTTCCATCGACAGTGAATGAGTCTTTCTCTCTGCATCCATGTCAGTATCTGTTGCTTTGGGACTTTTTGATATAAGCCATTGTCACTGGAGTTAGGTGATATCTCATTGTGGTTTTGATTTGCATTTCCCTGATGATTAGAGATGCTAAGTTTTTTTTCATGTGTGTATTAACTATTAGACTATATTCATTTGAAAAGTTTTGGTTCATGTCTTTTGCCCACTTTTTAATTGGCTCGTTTGACTTTTTCTTAATGATTTGCTTGAGTTTTTTATAAATTCTAGTTATTAGCCCTTTAGCAGATGGATAGCATGCAAAGATTGTTTCCCATTCTGTTGGTTGTCTGTTTATTGATTGTGTTCTTGGCTGTGCATAAACTTTTAAATTTGATCAGGTCCCATTTATTTATTTATTTTTGTTGTTGTTGTTGTGATTGCCTTTGGGTTCCTTCTTCATAAATCCCTTCCGTAGCCAATATTTAAGACTTTTCCCAGCACTTCTAGAATTCTTATAGTCATGCCTTGGGTTTAAGTCTTCATCCATTGTGAATTAATTTTTGTGACTGGTGAGAGAGGTGAATCCTGGTTCAGTATTTTACATAAGGCGATCCAGTTTCCCCAGCACCATATATTGAATGGGGATTCTTTCTCTAATTTTGTATTTTTGTCTGCTTTATCAAAGACCATTTGGGAATATAAGGATGGTTTCCTCTCTGAGTTCTCAGTTCTGATCCATAGGTCTATATCCTGTTCTTGTGCCAATCATACTGTTTTAGTTACTATAGCTTTATAGTATAGCTTGAAGTCTGATAAAGTGATGCCTCCCAATTTTTTCTTACTATGTAAGATTGTGTTGGCTATTTCGAGTGCTTTTTGGCTCTACATAAAGCATAGGACTGCTTTTTCTAGAGTTGCACACATTCTAAATTGTTAAAGCACAGCAATAAACATTTATGCTGCATTCTGCTCCTTTCAGGCTCTTTTAGGTGACTTTGGAAAACCTGAAAGATACTGTATTTTAACTCTAGTCTACTTACCCAAAGGTATGACTAGCAGTAGAAGTTTCTGGGCTTTTTTTAATGTTGCTTGAAAGGACTTTTGACCACAGTGATTGTTTGGCATGATACAAGTCACCATAAATATGGCTGTTCTGCTCATTTGTAACTGAAGTGTTGACCCTTCTAAGCTTTATTTAGACAGAAAGGGATATCTTTGCACAAGACCTTTTTAAGTTTTAACATAAATGTCATTGGTGCATAAAAGTCAAGGAGGATCTTTGTGATCTTCAGGTCAATAATACTGGAAATACCCTCATCCAAACAAAGTAAAACAAGCAAAAAATGAATTTTAGAGTCACTGGGACAAGATCAATTTAGAGATACATTTTCTTTTCTTTAATGAGATATATCAGGCCATTAAAAATGTTAAGACATTTACATTCTACATTTACTAAGTTTCACATATACCCTTGTAATTTGCACTGCAGGTGTAATCCCACCAATCAACCTCCTACCGCCTCACTCCCCCCTCCCTCCCCGCCCTTTCCCCCTTCCACCTATTATTAGGTTATAACTGGGTTATAGCTTTCATGTGAAAGCCCCATAAATTAGTTTCATAGTAGGGCTGAGTAATTGGATATTTTTTCTTCCATTCTTGAGATACTTTACTAAGAAGAATATGTTCCAGCTCCATCCATGTAAACATAAAAGAGGTAAAGTCTCCATCTTACTTTTTTTTATTAAATCATGGCTGTGTATATTAATGCGATCATGGGGCACCATACACTGGTTTTTATAGACCATTTGACACATTTTCATCACACTGGTTAACATAGCCTTCCTGACATTTTCTTAGTTATTGTGTTAAGACATTTACATTATACATTTACTAAGTTTCACATATAGCCTTGTAAGATGCATGGCAGGTGTAATCCCACCAATCACCTTCCCTCCGCCCATCTTCCACCTCCCTCTCCTCCCTTTCTCCCTTTCACCTATTCTTGGGTTATAGCTTTCATGTGAAAGCCATAAATTAGTATCATAGTAGGGCTGAGTACATTGGATACTTTTTCTTCCATTCTTGAGATACTTTACTAAGAAGAATATGTTCCAGCTCCATCAACGTAAACATGAAAGAGGTAAAGTCTCCATATTTCTTTAAGGCTGCATATTCCATGGTGTACATATGCCACAATTTATTAATCCATTCGTGGATCGATGGGCACTTGGGCTTTTTCCATGACTTAGCAATTATGAATTGGGCTGCAATAAACATTCTGGTACAAATATCTTTGTTATAATGTGATTTTTGGTCTTCTGGGTATATACCTAGTAGAGGAATTATAGGATTTAATGGCAGATCTATTTTTAGATCTCTAAGTGTTCTCCAAACATCTTTCCAAAAGGAATGTATTAATTTGCATTCCCACCAGCAGTGTAGAAGTGATCCCTTTTCTCCACACCCACACCAACATCTCTGGTCTTGGGATTTTGCGATATGGGCTAATTTTACTGGAGTTAGATGATATCTCAAAGTAGTTTTGATTTGCATTTCTCTGATGATTAAAGATGATGAGCATTTTTTCATATGTCTGTAAGCCGTGCGCCTGTCTTCTTCATAGAAGTTTCTCTTCAAGACCCTTGCCCAGCCTGTGATGGGATCACTTGTTCTTTTCTTGCTTATACATTTGAGTTCTCTGTGGATTCTGGTTATTAAACCTTTGTCGGAGACATAACCTGCAAATATCTTCTCCCATTCTGAGGGCTGTTTGCTTGCTTTACTTCCTGTGTTCTTGGCTGTGCAGAAGCTTTTTAGTTTGATCAGGTCCCACTAGTGTATTTTTGAAGGCTTCGATTGCCCGGGGGGTCCTCCTCATAAAATAGGTCAGACTGGTTTCTTCGAGGGTTTTCCCTGCACTCTCTTCTAATATTTTTATAGTTTCATGTCTTAAGTTTAATCCAGTGAGAGTCTATCTTAGTTAATGGTGAAAGGTGTGGGTCCATTTTCAGTCTTCTGTAGGTTGCCAGCCAGTTCACCCAGCACCATTTGTTAAATAGGGAATCTTTTCCCCACTGAATGTTTTTAATTGGCTTGTCAAAGATCAAATAATGGTAAGTAGGTGGATTCATCTCTTGGTTCTCTATTCTGTTCCAGACATCTACTTCTCTGTTTTTGTGCCAGTACCATGTTGTTTTGATCACTATAGATTTATAGTATAGTCTGAGATCCAGTAGCGTGATTCCTCCTGCTTTGTTTTTATTTCTGAGTAATGTCTTGGCTATTCGAAGTTTTTTTTGGTTCCATATAAAATGAAGTATTATTTTTTCAAGATCTTTAAAGTATGACAGTGGAGCTTTAATGGGGATTGCATTAAAATTGTGTATTGCTTTGGGTAGTATGGACATTTTAACAATGTTGATTCTTCCCAGCCATGAGCATGGTATGTTTTTCCATTTGTTAACATTTTCAGATATTTCTTTTCTTAGAGTTTCATAGTTCTCTTTATAGAGATCTTTCATGTCCTTTGTTAGATAAACTCCCAAATATTTCATCTTCTTTGGCACTACTGTGAATGGAATAGAGTCCTTAACCATTTTTTCAGCTTGACTATTGTTGGTATATATAAAAGCTACCGATTTATGAATGTTGATTTTGTAACCTGAGACACTGCTGTATTCCTTGATACCTTCTAAGAGTTTTCTAGTAGAATCCCTGGTGTTTTCCATATATACAATCATATCATCTGCGAAGAGCAAAAGTTTGATCTCTTCTGACCCTATATGGATACCCTTGATTGCCTTTTCTTCCCTAATTGCAGTGGCTAAAACTTCCATTACAATGTTAAAGAGCAGGGGAGACAATGGGCAGCCTTGTCTGGTTTCTGATCTGAGTGGAAATGATTTCAATTTAACTCCATTCAATGTGATATTGGCTGTGAGTTTGCTGTAGATGGCCTCTATCAGTTTAAGAAATGTCCCTTCTATACCAATTTTCTTAAGTGTTCTGATCATGAAGGAATGCTGGATATTGTTAAAAGCTTTTTCTACATCAGTTGAGAGAATCATATGGTCTTTATTTTTTAATTTGTTTATGTGCTGAATTATACTTATAGATTTACGTATACTGAACCAGCCTTGAGACCCTGGGATAAAACTGACTTGATCATGATGTACAATTTGTTTGATGTGTTGCTAGATCTGTTTGTTAGGATATTGTTGAATATTTTTGCATCTGTATTCATTAGTGATATTGGTCTATAATTTTCTTTTCTTGTTGAGTCTTTTCCTGGTTTGGGGATCAGGGTGATGTTTGCTTCACAGAATGTGTTGGGTAGTCTTCCTTCTTGTTCTACATTTTGGAACAGGTTGAGTAACATAGGTACTAGTTCCTCTTTAAAGGTTTGGTAGAATTCTGACTTGAAGCCATCTGGTCCCTGGCTTTTCTTTTTAGGGAGATTTTGTATGGTTGATGCTATTTCGGAACTTGATATTGGCCTGTTCAACATTTCCACTTGATTCTGGTTAAGTCTTGGAAGGTGACGTGCTTCCAAGTATTGGTCAATTTCCTTCAGATTTTCGTATTTCTGAGAATAAAGTTTCTTGTAATATTCATTAAGGATTTTTTGAATTTCTGAAGAGTCTATTGTTATTTCGTCTTTGTCATTTCTGATTGATGAGATTAGAGATTTTAATCTTTTTTTTCCTGGTTAGGTTAGCCAAAGGTTTGTCTACTTTATTGATTCTTTCAAAAAACCAACTTTTTGATTTATTGATCTGTTGTATATTCTTTTGTTTTCAATTTCATTTAATTCTGCACTAATTTTGGTTATTTCTTTTTTTGTACTGGGTTTGGGTTTGGAATGTTCTTCCTTTTCCAGTTGCTTAAGATGTCCCATTAAGGTTTTAACTTCCTCTCTTTCCATTATCTTGAGGAAGGCTTGTAGTGCCATTAATTTCCCTCTCAGGACTGCATTTGCAGGTTCTGATAATTCATGTCTTCATTGTCATTTTGTTCCAAAAATTTAACAGTTTCCTTCTTAATCTCATCTCTGACCCAGGTATCATTCAGCATTAGGTTATTTAACTTCCATGTTTTTGTATAAGTATGTAGATTCCTGTTGTTACTGAGTTCGACTTTTATTCCATGGTAGTCCGAGAAGATGCAAGGAATAATTTCTATTTTTTTAAATTTATTGAGGTTAGATTGGTGACCTAAGATGTGATCGATTTTGGAGTATGTTCCGTGGGCTGATGTGAAGTATGTGTATTCAGTTTTGTTTGGATGAAATGTTCTGTAGATGTCTGCTAAATCCAAATGTTGGATGGTTAGGTTTAAATCTAAAATTTCTTTGCTCAGCTTCTTATTGGAGGGTCGATCCAACACTGCCAAAGGAGTTTTGAAATCTCCGACTATTATGGAGCTGGAGGAAATCAAGTTGCTCATGTGTGTTAGAGTCTCTCTTATAAATTGAGGTGCATTCTGGTTGGGTGCATAGATATTAATAATTTAAATCTCATCACATTGAGTATTACCCTTAAGAAATATGAAGTGACCATTCTTATCCTTCGTTACTTTTGTTGGTTTAAAGCCTATTGTATCTGCAAATAGAATTGCAACACCTGCTTTTTTCTGATTACCATTGGCCTGAAATATGGACGACCATCTTTTCACCCTGAGTCTATATTTATCTTTTAAGGTAAGATGTGACTCTTGTATGCAACAAATATCTGGCCTGAGTTTTTGTATCCAGTCAGGTAACCTGTGCCTCTTTAGAGGACAGTTTAAGCTGTTCACATTAATGGAGAATATTGATAAGTCTGGTAAAATTTTGGGTATCAAGTTTTTTGAATGTTCAGTGGACATTTTTAATCCTTTCGCCCTGTGGAAGTTGGAGTTTGATGAAAAGTTTCTGAGTGAGTTTACTTTTGTGGTAGAGCATTGGGCTGGTCATTATGGAGGATAGGTCTGAGAATATCCTGAAGAGCTGGTTTGGTTATGACAAATTTCTTCAACATATGAATGTTATTAAAGTACTTAATTTCTCCATCATAAATGAAACGCAGTTTAGCTGAATACAGGATCCAGGGTTGAAAGTTATTTTGCTTTAGGAGATTAAAAGTTGATGACCACCCTCTCTGGCTTGAAAACTTTCAGCAGTCATTCTAATAGTCTTCCCTTTGTAGGTAATGGATTTCTTATGTCTGTGTGCTTTCAGAATTTTCTCCATCATATCAACTTTAGTGAAGTTAATTATGATATGCCTGGGGGATGTCTTATTTGGATTGAGTCATGCTGGGGTTCTGAAACTGTCTGCTATGTGAATTTCAGAATCTCTCGGCATGTCTGGAAAATTCTCTTTCATAATTTCATGGAGAAGGGCCTCTGTGCCTTGCGAGGCCACTTCATCACTTTCAGGGATTCCAGTGGGGCAGATATTAGCCTTCTTCAAATTATCCCAGAGATGTCTGAGAGAATGATCTGTTTTTGTTCTCCATTTGTCTTCGTCTTTGAGAGTTTAGGAGCGTTCAAAGGCTTTGTCTTCAGTGTCAGAAATTCTTTCTTCTGCTTGTTCCACTCTGTTACTGAGGGATTCTACTGTATTTTTCAGATCTTTGAGGGCTGCAAATTCTTGCTTCAGTGCGTCAAAATCTTTAGTGTTTTTGTCTTTAAATTTGTTAAATTCTTGAGACAACTTTTGAATTTCTCCTTGAACTTCTAATTCTGACTTTTGAATTGCTCCTCGAATTTCTAATTCCAAATTTTCCTCCATTCTATTATTCTTGTTTGCAATCCAAATTCTGAATTTGATTTTTGACATCTTGGCAAGCTGTTTATGAATGGATCTTCAGTTACCTTGGGGTTTGGTTATCTATTCTGGTTATTCATGTTACCAGAGTTTTTCCACTGATTCCACCCCATGATTGTTTTACACTGTTTGATTTTTCCCCTGGAGCTTTGTCGAGGACCTGTACAGTGCTATGGCCTGGGAAACTGGGGACCTGTTTGGTGTGATGGGGCTAAATTGTTCTGTCTTGTTTTCAGCTGGTGTCTGTTCGAACCTAGTGAAACAGTTACTCTGGTTTGAAGTCTCAGCTGTGGAGAAGTACCAGCAATTACGTCACCCCACCCCCTCAGGCAACAATTGGAAAAGGAAAATCAAACCTTCCTACAACCACACACCAAGGGCACCACCGGAGTAGTTTTCAGGAGATTGGCTCAGTTCAAAAGGTCCAAATCAATTGTTTCAGTCAGCACTTGTCTCAGGTGGGAGAGTTTAAAAGGTCTCTGGCAACTGGATCGCAGGGGTCTGGTGACTACTCAGATATTGTTTGGTCCGGTGCTCTGTGGAGTCAGGAGGACCCACCCAGCAAATAGATCAGTCTGGGAAGGTTGATGCCTCCTTCCCCACCTTGTGATTCTTTGCGTGAATTTGTTTTTGTCCCTGCTAAATTTCCCTGCAGAAGAGAAGCTGTTCTGAGTTCCCAGAGCCTGTGCCTCAGGCCCTGTCTTTGTTCCTGCAGGTTTGTATTTGGTTACCTGTCAGTTCTAGCCACCTGTCTTCCTTTGTCTATAGGCTGCCGATCCCCTGAAGGCCAGGTGTGTCTTAGGCTCAGTAAAGTGGTCCTCTGGGTCAGCCCCACCCTGGGAACTTCCCGGCTCTGCGCATGTATTTCTAGTCCCCGCACTCCACCCAGGCCAGTACCGCCTCAGGCAAACTTTACTCACGGGGCCTGCGTTTCCGTCCCAGATCTGTGCCACGGTGGTTGCCTTCTGAGTAGATGCCCGGCCTCCTCTGGTTGCCCAGGGAGACAGGGAGCGTGGCTTCAGAATATCCGGGAGTGAGCCCTATTGTTGCCAAAAGACAGCTGCTGTTCTGTGCTTCGGGGCACTGCTGCTCTGGTGTGGTTCCCTCTCAGCCCACCATCCTCTCCTCACTCCCATGGTGTAGAGTCAGCACTGATCAGCTGCAGTTTAGGCCCTGTGCACACCGCTTATGAAATCACCCAGAATCTGGACTCCTGGGGGACAGGCCTCCAGACCTCAGAGTGAGAGTGGAGGGGAGTGCTGGGAGCTCAGCACTGCAGGTAGAGAATATATACAGTTTTATACAGTTTTATGCCTGGCAGGAGAATGCCATGGCACTCTATAAGGGGAGGTAGGTCCAGTTTTTAGAGGGTCTCTCCCGTGGAATGTAGTGGGAGGACCTTTGAACTCTGCTCATTTGTTTGTGGGGCACTCCGAGCCATTCTCATGTGGGAGGGGACTCCTGTCTGCTTGGTGATGGATTTTGTATCTTTTGTTTGTAT